>NC_136069.1:462850994-463555994 GCF_964261635.1 Lissotriton helveticus | reverse complement strand
CACTCTCTCGCTCTCCACTCTCTCTCTCTCTCCACTCTCTCTCTCTCCACTCTCTCTCTCTCCACTCTCTCCACTTACTCTCTCTCCACTCTCTCTCCACTCACTCTCTCTCCACTCACTCTCTCTCCACTCACTCTCTCTCCACTCACTCTCTCTCCACTCACTCTCTCCACTCTCTCCACTTACTCTCTCTCCACTCTCTCTCTCTCCACTCACTCTCTCTCCACTCACTCTCTCTCCACTCACTCTCTCTCCACTCACTCTCTCTCCACTCTCTATCTCCACTCTCTCTCTCTCCACTGTCTCTCTCTCCACTGTCTCTCTCTCCACTGTCTCTCTCTCCTCTCCACTGTCTCTCTCTACTCTCCACTGTCTCTCTCTACTCTCCACTCTCTCTCTATCTCCACTCTCTCTCTCTCCACTCTCTCCCTCTCTCCACTCTCTCGCTCTCTCCACTCTCTCGCTCTCCACTCTCTCTCTCTCCACTCTCTCTCTCTCCACTCTCTCCACTTACTCTCTCTCCACTCTCTATCTCCACTCACTCTCTCTCCACTCTCTCTCTCTCCACTCTCTCTCTCTCCACTCTCTCTCTCCACTCTCTCTCTCCACTCTCTCTCTCCACTCTCTCTCCACTCTCTCTCCACTCGCTCTCTCCACTGTCTCTCTCTCCACTCTCTCTCTCTACTCTCTCTCTCCACTCTCTCTCTCTCTCTCTTCACTCTCTCCAGTGTCTCTCCATGCTCTCTCAAATCTCTCTCCACTCTCTTTCTCTCCGCTGTCTATCTCCACTCTCTCTCTCTCTCTCTCCACTCTCTCTCTCTCCACTCTGTCCAGTGTCTCTCCATGCTCTCTCCACTCTCTTTCTCTCCACTGTCTACTCTCTCTCCACTCTCTCTCTCTAGCCACTCTCTCTCTCCACTGTTTCTCTCCACTGTTTCTCTCCACTCTCTCTGTCTCCACTCTCTCCCACTCTCCCTCACAAAGTAGTGTGCGTTCCATGGATGTCCGCAGAAATGTTTCCAGGGGGGCACATTTTTAACTTCATCACCATCCCCCTTGCACCCTTCTCCCCTCTGCCTTGCACCCTTCTTGCCCTCCCTCTTGCACCTTTCCCCCCCTCCCCCTTGCACCCTTCCCCTTGTACCCTAGTCCACCTCCGCCTTGCACCCTTTTCTACCGTGCACCATTCTCCCTCTGCCTTGCACCCTTCTCCCCTCTGCCTTGCACTCTTCTCCCCTCTGCCTGCACCCTTCTCCCCTCTGCCTTGCACCCTTCTCCCCTCTGCCTTGCACCCTTCTCCTCTCTGTCTTGCACCTATTCCACCTCCACCTTGCACCCTTCTCTACCTTTCACCCTTCTCCTCTCTGCCTTGCATCCCTTCCCCCCTCCGCCTTGCACCCTTCTCTACCTTGCACCCTTCTCCTCTCTTCCTTGCACCATTCTCCTCTCTGCCTTGCACCCTTCTCCCCACTGCCTTGCACCCTTCTCCCCCTGCCTTGCACCCTTCTCCCCCTCCGCCTTGCACCCTTCTCCCCCTCCGCCTTGCACCCTTCTCTACCTTGCATCCTTCTCCTCTCTGCCTTGCACCCTTCTCCCCCTCGCCTTGCACCCTTCTCCCCTCTGCCTTGCACCCTTCTCCCCTTTGCCTTGCACCCTTCTCCCCTTTGCCTTGCACCCTTCTCCTCTCTGCCTTGCACCCTTTTCCCCTCTGCCTTGCACCCTTCTCCCCCTCCGCCTTGCACCCGCTCTACCTTGCACCCTTCTCCTCTCTTCCTTGCACCCTTCTCCCTTCTGCCTTGCACCCTTCTCCCTTGTGCCTTGCACCCTTCTCCCTTCTGCCTTGCACCCTTCTCCCTTCTGTCTTGCACCCTTCTCCCCTCCACCTTGTACCCTTCTCCCCTCCACCTTGCACCCTTCTCCCCTCCACCTTGCACCCTTCTCCCCCTTGCACCCTTCTCCCTTCTGCCTTGCACCCTTCTCCCCTCCACCTTGCACCCTTCTGCCGTCCGCCTTGCACCCTTCTCTACCTTGCACCCTTCTCCCTTCTGCCTTGCACCCTTCTCCCCTCCACCTTGCACCCTTCTCCCCTCTGCCTTGCACCCTTCTCTACCTTGCACCCTTCTCCCTTGCACCCTTCTCCCCTCCACCTTGCACCCTTCTCCCTTCTGCCTTGCACCCTTTTCCCTTCTGCCTTGCACCCTTCTCCCCTCCACCTTGCACCCTTCTCCCCTCTGCCTTGCACCCTTCTCCCCTCCACCTTGCACCCTTCTCCCTTCTGCCTTGCACCCTTCTCCCCTCCACCTTGCACCCTTCTCCCCTCCACCTTGCACCCTTCTCCCCTCCACCTTGCACCCTTCTCCCCTCCACCTTGCACCCTTCTCCCCTCCACCTTGCATCCTTCTCCCCTCTGCCTTGCACCCTTCTAGGCCCCCATTTCCCTCTCCCTGCGGACGCCCATGGTGTGTTCTAACAAGAGTGCTTACCTGAGGGCACCATTTTGCTGCCTCGTCCCTTCTCATGTGAACTTTGCTCTGGAGAATGCTCTCTCTGGGGGCCCCCACTCCCACCCTTGTCAGGGTCCCGAGTACTGCTCTGTGCTGTCTCCTGCTCTTGCTCTCTGAGGCCCCCACCCCATCCTTGTCCCTGTCTCTTCTCTTCTCTTCTGGGGTGGGGCCCTGTCTCTTCTCGGGTGGGGGCCTGTCCCTGTCTCGTCTCTTCTCTTCTATTGTGGGGTGGGGCCCCACCCTTGTCCCTGTCTCTTCTCTTGTGGGCTGGGGCCCCCACCCCATCCTTGTCCCTGTCTCTGCTCTTCTCTTGTGGGGTGGGGCCCTGTCTCTTCTCGGGTGGGGGCCTGTCCCTGTCTCGTTTCCTCTCTTGTCTTGTGGGGTGAGGCCCCACCCTTGTCACTGTCCCTTCTCTTCTCTTGTGGGGTGGGGCCCCACCCTTGTCCCTGTCTCTTCTCTTGTGGGGTGGGGCCCCACCCTTGTCCCTGTCTCTTCTCTTCTCTTATGGGGTGGGGCCCCACCCTTGTCCATGTCTCTTCTCTTCTCCTGTGGGGTGGGGCCCCACCCTTGTCCCTGTCTCTTCTCTTCTCTTGTGGGGTGGGGCCCCACCCTTGTCCCTGTCTCTTCTCTTGTGGGGTGGGGTGGGGCCCCACCCTTGTCCCCGTCTCTTCTCTTATGGGGTGGGGCCCCACCCTTGTCCCTGTCTCTTCTCTTGTGGGGTGGGGCCCCATCCTTGCCCCGGTCTCTTCTCTTGTGGGGTAGGGCCCCACCCTTGTACCTGTCTCTTCTCTTGTGGAGTAGGGTCCCACCCTTGTCCCTGTCTCTTCTCTTGTTGGGTAGGGCCCCACCCTTGTCCCTGTCTCTTCTCTTGTGGGGTGGGCTTTGTTTATCAAGAGGGGCCGGGCTCTGTGCTGCCTCAGAGGAGCGGTGGAGACTGCTGTCTCTGGGCCCCCACCCCCATCCCCTGCCTCTGGCTCTGGCTGAAGAGAAACAATGTATATTGATACTTTGTTTCTCTTGAGTCAGAGGGAGGGGGCGAGGGGCTCCGAGCAGGCTGCAGCCTGCACCAGCTTCAGACTCAGGGGGAGAGAGGCTTGCTTCAGCGCAAGCCTCTCTCACAGCTCCCAGAAGAGCTGAAGGGGCCAGGGCACCCTGGGGGCCCCCTTCAATAACTGTAGAGAGTGAGGCTCCCCCGCACTGCGGGGGCTGCGGGAGTGTTTGTTACGCCCCTGCCTACGCCGACGACACACAGCTGATCTTCTCCCTCACCAAGGACCCCCTCACCGCCAAAACCAACCTCCACGAAGGAATGAAAGCCGTCGCCAAATGGATGAAGAACAGCCATCTGAAGCTGAACTCGGACAAGACGGAGGTCCTCATACTCTGCTTCATCCCTACGACTCCAACCTGGTGGTCATCCTCAACTCAACACTCTCCATGACCAAGCAAGTCAACGCCGTCTCATCCTTCTGCTTCAACACCCTCTGCATGCCCCGGAAAATCTACAGGTGGATCCCAACCGACACAAGCAGAACGGTCACCCAGGCCTTCATCAGCAGCAGGTTGGACTACGGAAACGCCCTCTACGCGGGAGCCCTGGCCAAACTGCTGAAACGACTGCAACGCATACAGAACGCCTCTGCCCGCCTGATCCTTGACATCCCTCGACACAGCCACATCACACCCCACCTAAGAGACCTGCACTGACTGCCTGTCAACAAGAGGAACACCTTCAAACTCCTCACCCACTCACACAAGGCACTCCATGACACCAGACCAGCATACCTCAACAGACGACTCACCTTCTACACCCCCAACCGCCAGCTCCGCTCCGCCGACCGCTTCCTCACAACCGTCCCCCGCATCCGAAGAGTTCTCCTACCTCGCCTCCAAGACCTGGAACACCCTCCCCATCCTCCTACGGCAGCGCTGCCTAGGCGAAACCTAAAAAGCCAATTCAAGTTCATACAGGGTCCTCAAAACTCCGGTGATTCAGGGGCCTATTTACGAGGACTCATGGACAAGTGATGTGGTGCTCTATGTTTGGTAGTCTGGCAGAAAAGCACAATGTTTCCAAAAATAAATTATAGCTAACCTTGAACTGAACATAAACTCTTAACACTCTGATGACCTGCTGGGCATCAAAATAAAAACATACTTGAGTGAAAACTGATATCACCCATACTCCTTGCAGTATATCCAACACTAGCAGTTGGTTGGAAATGTTCTGATGCCACTTCCATGACCATATAGTTGTCAAAAGTATTGAACCATCCAATGATAAAAGTTTTTGGTACCACTCAAGACTAAAATTGACACATTTTCTAAGCTAAGGGGTCTGTTTCTGTTGTTTATGCTGCAGGTTTCAGGATATATTATAACTTTATAAAACTAAATGCATCTGTAAATTGCTAAACTGAAACAACTCTAATCACTGATGATTTGACTTCCAACAAATATCTTATTTTGATGTAAATTAAGCATGCTCTTAACACACAATCAGACAGCATATTGATTCTTTACCCGCTTCATTTGATATACTTTGTTTGAAACACTTGACTAGTTTCTATAGCTGAGCAGGCTGTGGAAGGAGGGTCATAATTCTTGAAAAATAGGATGATTATCTGGGTGTAGTGGTGCTTTCTTGCTGTAAACCTCAAAGCATTTCGATAATTTTGGGGAGTTCACCAAAAAGCTGGTCACATCACTGCAGGCAAAAATGATGCTTATACTCTCTTTCTACAGAGGTTGCATCAGCTTTAATCTGCAGTAGATTGTGCAGCTCTGTATGGTTACAGTAAAGTTACAGCCTCCTGTTATACTATCATCAACGCAGCCTCCAGCACAAGCTGAGCTCAAACACGCCTCAACCTTGAAAGGGCCCCCCCTACAGTTCACTGGAAAGAATATTGCACTCACATTTACTTTTTCCTAGCAACATCATGGGGCACACAGGAGAGTGCACCATTTTTAAACAACTCTAACCATTTCCCTTCCCTGGTTTTAGTTGTAGGTTGCAAATAAAGCATATCCAGTGGCTTGACTGAAAACACATAGACAATTTTCATGGTCGTATGTATTGATAAACCATTAAAAAAATATCCTATCACATTAGAACATTTCTACCCACTCCTCAAGCTACAAGAGCCTCCAAATGGAAGCTTTACTGTAAAATAGGTAAGCCAAACACAATTTGTACATAAAGGTTATAACAATTATTTCACTATGAGAAAATGTCATCTGACTCACCCCGACTAGCTCCCATGGCAACTGGCCATGTTTTTTAAATGATTAGTTTTAATACCTAGTGGCAGGTCATTCTGTGCCGTACCTTTATTGTCTTCAGTTAAAAGAAAACATTTACCATCTGTTCTCAGTGTATTTTGCCTCCATTTTTACGACTTCGTGTTCTTCATGTGCAGTAGTCAGCACTTAGCAGATTCTGCTGCAGAATTGCCACTCACTTGGTCATCATAATCAGCCGTTTGTAGACACACACACTGCGGAGGAGCTACACAGCAGTTCTACAATTGTTTTGTTTGCTTGTGAACCTGTCTGTCCTGTCCTTTACACACTGAATACTGAAAGTAACAATTTGGAGGGAAGGGCCCATCACCAAAAGAGGCTGGAATGATTCAGGGAAGCTTCACCTCCTTCCTATCTGTTGTCTTTTAGAAAAAAAATAATGGATGTAAGAAGCCCCCCGAATGTATTGATAAATGAAGAAGATAGTGAAGTGTGCTTAAAGTTGAATTACTTAATGTTTGGCAAAGTCCCTTAATGCAGCTGAACAGAGTGGACATGTCTGCTATACATCTCACCTCGCCCATGATAATCCTTTCCTTACACAACATTTCCTTAAGCAGCTAGGGATAAAAGTATCACATTCTAAAAGAGGAAACAATTCTTCAACAGAAATCGTCAAAACACAGAAGATTTTCAACTTTACAAAACCTCCAAGGGCTACTACCCCTACAACATGGAGCTAGGAACATCCAGATATGCCTTAGCTGTTGGCACTGAACTATGAAAATAAACAAAAGCAATAAGAGATTTTCTTAATGAGATTGCAAACAAGGTGGGAGCAAAGGTAAAAACAATTGATCTAGTGCAGAAGCACATCTCAATCATGATATCCACAGTTACTGAGGCAGAAACAGAATTTTAATAATTGAAGACCCTGGTAATAACAAGCGAGACAGTGAGCCAAGCTTGAAGACTGCTCCTTCAGAAATGAAGCAAATCCAGCACAATCCAGTGGCTATGGCGTCACACAAAGCTTTCTGCTGATGCCCACTGTGGATTGTTCTCCATGAAGCTATGAGGTAAAGATACAGCTGTTCTCCGAGGCCGTGAACACTGCTCAGTGCTGACCCAAGATGGCGCTGATCCCTGGCTGGGCTACACAAGATTTGCAGTAGCGTTGTAGCAACACCCTAGGTGGGCTCAACTCTGCATCCTGAGGTCTTTGTGCAGCCCAGTCTGGCTGCTTCCACCCCTAGGCAGAAGCATGAATATCAGAGAATGCTTGCGGCAGTGTCTGTGGATAGGGCAGGGTATGGCTGACTATACAGATCGCTGCAGATCCTGAGATGAGGCATTCCCAGCATGCCAGAAGTGCGAAGAGCAGTGGATGGCTAATTGGAGTCGGAAAGCAAACACAAGGAGATGTTGGGCGGAGCGCTGCAATTTTTCAGACACTCGCCCCCAGGCACAGATCTGGGTTGAATCCATCATCGTTCTTTAGCTCAATTCACCACCTCAGTTCAGACCCAGCTATATGCAAATCAGTCTTGACCCTGGGCCTCATGGGACCAGTCCAGCCTGAACTGATAAGCCAGGTTTTCCCTGAGAGTTGGAATCCTTTATCTGACTCACAACAGGGTATTTCACAAATCTGAGACGTGCAGTACTATTGCGGGCACTGCAGGAGTACTTGATGCCTATCTGTGAGAAAGGTTTTAAACCATTTATGGGAACACTGACAGGTGGACATTGTGACTTGCTCACGCTGTGCTATATTCTGGCATGCTTGATGCCTTGCACGTACGTTCCAAGACATAGGGAACTTGTAGGCTAATGGTGGACGATGCGCTCTATAAATGTTTTAAATTAGAATTAGAAATTAGAATGGATCCTGGGAGAGCAAACTATGCATAATAATGAGCGGCCCAAGCGTGACTTGGGGGACTGTGCTAGCCTGCTTGGACTGAGCCCTGTGGAGGCTTTCATGGGTGAGGTGTGTGTGTCTTGGGCCTGAACTTGACCACAAAGAGAATGTATGACTGAGCTGCCTGCTCTTGAGGCAGCTTACTTTTATCCTTTTGTGGGAAATACTATTCGGTCTACTGTCTTCGGATGCACTATGGGTAAGTAGACAAATCCCAACCAGGGCTGGCTCCACCATGTGGGCGGAGGAGCGTCGCCTCACTACTTTCTCGCAGTACGGGAACCAGAAACATAAAATGGTATTATAAATACCATTTTGTTTCTGCTTCTTGCACTGCGAGAAAGCAGAAGGGTTTGGTTGGAGGTGGGCGGGCCTGATCTAGGGCAGGAGAGGAGTGGCTTGCCCACTGCTGAGGGCGCGGACTGTTCAGTCATGTACACTCTGCCTTTTCTCATGTAGGCTGCATGCCGCCTACATGGAGAAAATGGCCTTCCCATAGACGCCTGGCTCTTTGGCGCCCCGACAAATCACAATGTTTGTGATTGGCTTAGGGAATGAGGGAGGCTGCCTGATTCCTGTTCCAGAGAAAACAACGTGGGACCACCGACGCAGGACTGGGTAAGTTAACTTTTTTTTAATGTTTTATTTTAAATCTAACCTCCCTCCCCCGCATGACTCCCCCACCCACGAGTCATGCCGGCCACAACTAGCTGGCGCCAGACAGTGTGGACAGATGCCCGGAGCCTTATTCCTGCTCACAACTAAGGGGCCCGCACCAGAGCAAACATTTCAAAATACTCCAGTGAGACGAGGTCTAGAAAGCAGCAAAGAGGCAGTGTGGCAAGGTCCACGGTAGGTAGGGAGGAGTCATCATCCACTGGCCGCGCAGCAATGGGCTGAAAGGGCTTCAGAAATCAAATCACTGCTTGATAACAGCAATTAGATGGGTACTTGAAGTGCCCTTAGGTGTGAAGTGAGCCCTGTATGAAAAGCAGGGTGTCTTGCAGGGCTTAAAACAAAGAAAAGAATCATGTCCTATCACTAATGGGCATTACTCATCTGGGGCAGATGAAAAGGATACTGTGTCCTCAAAATTAATTTAAAAAAGCCTATTTCTTTAACACACAGAAGAGGTTTGCCTTAGTACATCAGATTATATCACTGCATTGAGACGTATTTAGTAAAAGTTAGAGTTTTTAAAACATGAACTGAGAAACATTACTGCCCTGATGATAATGGTATTTGCTAAGAGCAGGGCAGTTGGAATTATGCAGCAGAGAAGGACCAAATTAGGAGGCAGGGTTTACTAATTTATGCAGCAAGAAAAAGCTAATTATATGGCATAAAATGGGACATTCTGTGCTAGTATTACCTCCTTATTTTGCCATTTTTACAATTGTATTACTATCAGAGCAAAGATTTAATATGATTAGTACCAGTCAGACACCCAACTATCGCAATAAGCAACACAATAAAGTCATCCTTCATAAAGGGTTTCCACTGTGCAGAAACAAGTGTTGCTACATTTTTTTAAACTTTTAATCCATTTGACCTAGTGACAAAACTTTTTTTTGTTAAAAGCTAGAAATGATGTAGCAGATAGATGGCTATTGCAGCAAATACATAATTATGTACAAAGCACAGCGACTGGAAAATCGCACAAGAACACTGACACTGGCCCTGACTAAGTGGCATGTCAGGGTTCATATGTACCCTTTATGTGGGCTAGATTCTTATTAAATATGGAGCACAATTATTGTCTATTACATCAAACACAAGAGTTGATGTACAGCACACGCCCGACTCCACGTATATGAATGTGCTCAGATGTGTGATAATACCCAAAAAGGAGGTTAATGAAATAAAGCCTTTGCCCAGGATCCACTTTTGTCAAGCAGCGAAGCCAGAATCAATTCTACATTGCCCAGTTTCTCACTGTGAAACTCAGCCACTAAATTGGTATCTCTTTATGACTTTAAAGCTTAATGTTTTGTCTTTAATTCTTGGAGGATGACACTAAAGCCTGGGTGACAGGCAGGGTCCATATTGTATTTTTGGCAGTTTTACATAGCACAACCCATGGCCATGTACATAATAGTGCTTTACAGCAGACGCAGACCACAGTATTTTTTTTCCCCTGCACAGAGATTTACCAGGATTCACAGGATGCTGAACCGAGGCCGGAATTCAAGCCTGGCTCCCCATGATGCATGCTGGGCAGCTGTAGCCACTGGACCACATCGCCTCCTGTGGAAGCTCAGCTCATTTGGGCTCAAGATTCCAATAAGACGCTAAGCTAAACAGAACCAGGCCTCTGGCTTGAGTAGTCACTGGCTTGGGCCCACCTATAGTAGCATGCAAAAGAGAGTAATGTTAGGAGGGGCAGAATCCTAGCAAATATATGAGAAAACTGTTCAAAGTAGTAGGGTGGAAGGAGAGAGATGAATGTAAAGGAGAAGAACAACTGCAACAAGGTAAGAGGCTAGGGGAGGAGGGTGGCAAAGTGAAGAGTGGAGGGAAGAAGTGGATGTAAGGGGGACAGAACCAGCAACAAGACGCTGGGGAAAGGGATAGATTGATGGAAAGGGGTCAGAACCAGTGTAAAAAGTTGAGGCAAAAAAGGTGAGAGCCTGGGTTGGAAGATGAAAGGAAAGGAGTAGCACACTGAGTGGAAAGTTGATGTCAGAGTGGCAGAATCAGAAAGAGAAAGTAAGATGGTTGGGGAGAGATAGGAGGTGAAGATGAGATAATACAGGGGTGAAGCCGGATCGCATAGCGTTGTATGCAGACGATGTATTATTTTTTCTTACACACCCGGACCGCTCCGGACCTCGACTCCTCAGGATCATGCAGGTCTTTGGTGAGACCTAAGTCCTATATATGAACCCCGAAAATCATTTTTATGGCCCCTACGTAGCACGGGACAACAGGGACCTTGGTTTATCGAGGTTACGGTAGTGTCCGATGGCTTCAAATATCTTGGGGTCTTCTTGGCTGATTCACAGTCTTTGTCCTGGGAAAGAAATCTTGCACAGCTGGGGATACAGATCAAAGAACAAACTCGTGTTTGGTCACATCTTCCTCTTTCGCTGCTCGGTAGATCCGCCATCTTTAAGATGGTCTCCGTACCTCGACAACTGTACCAACTTCAAAATCATCCCTAATTGATCCCACCTAGCTGGTTTACACAGCTCAATGCAACCCTCCACAACTTTTTTCGGGTGGGGGGAAAGTCTGCCCGGTTCGTCTTGAGGACCGGTTTCCAATCGACCTACAGCGGTGGATTGGCAACGCCCGATATCCAAGCCTACTAGGTTTTTAGTCGATGGTGCCAGGGCTATTTTCGGATGCCTGTTGCGAAAAGCCTTAATGTTTTAATACTTTGATGTTCATATTTTAATGTTTTGATGTTCACATTCTCCTACGCTGCATGACTACGATGTGGCAGGGGAAACATCGAAATTGTTTTTAAGTGTAGACATTTTAGAATGTGCTATTTGTGAATTGCACTGTGGATCAGAAGCTTCATTCTTACCTTCTGCCTCCCTGCCAGCGCCCCGTTCCACCGCGGGATCTCCCGTTTGTTGTGGAGGGCGCCGGCCAATAGCAGTGCTCATTCCTCATTGGCTGCTAAGATCACGAAGGCTTTGCCTTGTAGCTCGGCCCCTATTTAACCCTGGATGTTTGCACTTGGAGCTGTTTAGTCGATGGTGCCAGGGCTATTTTCGGATGCCTGTTGCGAAAAGCCTTAATGTTTTAATGCTTTGATGTTCACATTTTAATGTTTTGATGTTCTCATTCTCCTACGCTGCATGACTACGATGTGGCAGGGGAAACATCGAAATTGTTTTTAAGTGTAGACATTTTAGAATGTGCTATTTGTTATTTGCACTGTGGATCAGAAGCTTCATTCTTACCTTCTGCCTCCCTGCCAGCGCCCCGTTCCACCGCGGGATTTCCCGTTTGTTGTGGAGGGCGCCGGCCAATAGCTGTGCTCATTCCTCATTGGCTGCTAGGGTCACGAGGGCTTTGCCTTGTAGCTCAGTCCCCTATTTAACCCTGGATGTCTCTCTCCGCGATCAGCGGACGCGATCAGCCTGCGCGATCAGCCTGCGCGCGCTGAAGTTGCGCCAAAGTTAAGCCCGTCTGCGCCCGTCCGCGCTGAGGACGGGCTGCACAGGGAGGAAACCACGACATCGCTGGGCAGCCAGGTAACGTGGTCCTATGCTTATAGGGATATAGTCACTCTTAAACCCCCTTTCCTACCCTGCCACCATAGTCTCACCCCGGAAGTTCTCCTTCGCTCACCCCCATGTTGCTGCTACTCTAGCTACACTGAGCCCTCTTTCTCTCTCACCGCCTTAATAGACGCACTATGGTCAAAACACCTCCTACGCCTACTGCTCATATTGAAAGAGGTTTTCTTATCAATGCTAGGTCATTGATTAAAAACAATATTGCGTTCCACGATTTTGTCACTGCCAGGAACCCCTCATGGCTTTTTATCATCGAAACCTGGGCATCTGAATCCTCTGGTCCGGACCTTCTGCACGCCATCCCTGAGGGCTACGCGTTAAACAGACTGGATAGAGTAGGTCGCAGTGGTGTAGGGTTGGCGATTCTTTACAAAGCCTCTGCTGTCTGTCGCACTACTACTCTTTCCTCTCCATCAGATCTTTTTCAGGCCACTCATTTCTCTATATCCTCCTCTCCCTCTGCATCTTTTTCTGGTCTCCTCATCTATAGACCCCCCGGCCCTAGATCCAGTTTTGGCCACAAACTCCTTAAAATTGTAGAACCTTATTTTGGCAAATCACACCTTACGGATATGGGGGACCTAAATTTTGATTTAGATGATCTCTGCTTGAAGGATACCCTCTCTTTAGTGGACCTCATGACCGCCTGCGGCTTATACCAGCTGGTAAATAGCTCTACCCACCTGGCCGGCCACATTCTAGACGGGGTGTTCTCCAACGACCCCAGATTCTCTACGGGCCCTCCCATCCCCCTGGTATGGTCTGACCATCTGGCGGTACCTTTGGAACTTGAACTCCCCCCTCCCCTTCCCTGTGCCATGGGTTCACGAATAAGGAACTCAAACAGAACTATAGGGGTATCACGAACGACTCTCTCACCCCCCTTGTAGCGCAGACCACCACGTTAGCTGCAAAGGATGCCAGCGATGCTGCGCTGGAGTTTTTAAACTCTATCTCCAGAGCAGTAGATCTTCTGGCCCCTGCCTCCTATCGCTATTCAGCGAGGCGGAAACCATCAACCCCCTGGTTTACTGAGCCTCTTAGGCTCCTAAGGCAGAGCTGTAGGAGGCAGGAGAGGTTATGGCGGACAACCTGGAACCCCAAAGATCGAGAAAAACATAAGCTTTTGCTGGCAGACTACAAGATAAGGGTCATCAAAGAAAAACAGGCTTACTTTTCTAAGCTTACAACGTCCCTCACTTCCTCAAGGGATTTATTTAAAATCGTTGACTCTCTGTGCTCCCTACAAACTCCTGATCCCATCACAGGTTCCCACGGGCTGTGCGAAAGGATTGCGCAGTTCTTCCATACCAAAATTGCAGACATTTACTTTACTCTTGAAGCGCAGAGAGCCCAAATGAGCCCTCTTCCTCTCCCGACTCAACCTTCCTTAGAATGTTGGGGAAAAGTTCCTTCGAAGATCTTGTCCGACTTCCCACCCCTTACCCTTGAGCAACTAGATTCTCTCCTAAACAGAACCAAGTCAGGCTCGCCATTGGATCCCTGCCCTTTGAAGATCCTGAAAGAATGTAGGGAAACCCTGCTGCCCCCTATTTTGGAGATAATGAATTGTGCCATGACTCAGGACAGTTTGCCAGCTGTTTGGAAGAAGGCCATAGTCAAGCCGCTGCTTAAAAAGCCGACTCTGGATCCTGAAATCCTCAAAAACTTTCGACTGCCTGCCCCAGCTAAAATGCTTGAATTCCATCTCAATCAGCATCTGACCTCCTTTCTTGAGGTCTCTGGGTTTTTGGACCAATCTCAGCACGGCTTCCGAAAGTTCCATAGCACCGAGTCGGCTCTCACGGTAGTGGTCGACAATATTCGATCTAAGGTTGACCGAGGCCAGACTATTTTGCTGGTCCTACTCGACCTGCCTGCAGCTTTTGACACCCTATCTCCTTTGACTTTAACAGCTCGGCTAAAGGAGATAGGGGTGGATGGCCCAGCACTGAGCCTCCTGTCCTCTTTCCTCAGCCAAAGAGAGTAGAGGGTCAAGCTAGGAGAGTTCCTCTCCCCTGCTAAGCCTGTGCAGTGTGGGGTTCCACAGGGGTCGGCCTTGAGCCCGACCCTTTTTAACATCTATGTGGCCCTACTTGCCAGGTTAGTAAGATCACACGGGATGGAGGTGGTGTCATACGCCGATGACACGCAGATCATGGTGTCCCTCTCCCACTCGGTGAGTACCTCCGCTCAGCTTCAGGAACTGCATGCAGGCAGTCTCCGAATGGATGATTCTAAATTCACTGAAGCTGAACGGAGAGAAAACCGAGGTCTTGATCTTCAGCAAAGATCAAGACATATGGTCCAGTGACTGGTGGCCCCCTTCCTTGTGAGTATGTCCTGTGCCTGTAAAATCAGCCCGCAACCTGGGCGTGATTATCGATACGTCACTGGCCATGACGCAGCAGGTTAACCGAACTGTGTCTACCTGTTGGGTAGTGTGAAAAGGACACGGTCCCTACCTTAACGGGGAGGCATCCTCGCGCGGGGGCGGGCTCGTCTAACCCAGAATGTGCCTTGTTTCCTCTCCCTAGGAGTTCTTCCGTCTCTCATCCTCTACAGGTACGCCAGGGTTCGAATACGGAAGTCGGGAACCCGGAAGCAGTCCTCCCTGACCCCGGAAGTTCCGGCCCCGGCTACGCCCCGGAAGGTAGAAAAACCATCGAACCTCAAGGAACGGGGTTCCAACCCGCGGACTCGTGGCAGGAGACAGCAAGGACGGAACCGGAGCGGAGAGAGAGAAGCGAGGAGAACGAGAGCCGAACTGAAGAAGAGGAGGAGGACGCCGACGGCGACGTGTGGACTGAGGACTGGTGGAGTCCCCAGGAGGTGGCTGGAGAGCGGCCGCAACTCACCAGGGAGTTGCGGCGGGCCACGTGAGTAACCACCATCCGTTTCCGTGTGCCTCTTGTAGATAGCTGTAAATATTGTAAAGACGCACAACCCTGAGCACCATAACACTATAAATATATATATATAGGCCCCGTTCACACAGAGAGCACCCTGTCACCCCTTTTTTCCCCCCTATCCTTCGGTCTCTTCCACCTCCCCATCCTACCCTCCCTCACTATCACCTCTTCCGTAGCTTCACGTCCCGGTGTCGGTGGCAGTTACCACTGCCGAGAGCGACAGACTAACGGCTCTGTGTTTTCTCTCGCCCCAAACCTCCGAGGCCCACCGACGAACATCCCAGACACGACGGAGCAGCTGAGAGGGAAGACGCACACCGCCCGGACGACGTCAGCCCAGCAGTCAGAAGCCGTCCACCACCCTTCCCGACCCAACTTCTTCTCTTCTCCGGAGCCCATCAAGGATCCCCCGTGGCCCCTTCCTGTGACTCTGTTTCCTCTGGACTGTGTCAACAATAAAACCACTTAAACATAGCGCACTATATCAGGCCTCCCCGCTTGTTATTCCAGCCCGCCGAAGCCCACACTCCACAGGGAGTCATTAAGATGCTTAGGAAAATAGCCCATTATCTCTCCCCCCAAGCCCGTAAACAGACCGTGGTCGCCCTGGTGGCATCACGGCTGGATTACTGTAACGCACTGTATGCGGAAATAAATAGGAGCCTTATTTTACGCCTTCAGTCCGTTCAGAACGCGGCTGCTAAATTTGTCCTGGGCGTCCCTAACACCTCCTCCACCACTCTCGCCAGGAAGAGTCTGCACTGGCTTCCAATCCACCTTTGGATCACTTTCAAAAATCTATGTCTGGTTTTCAGTGCTTTATCATGTGGAGGCTCAGAAGCCATTGGCTCCCTTCTTGTCCCTTACATTCCTAGCATAAGCCTTCATTCTGCCTCCAAGAATCTCCTATCTGTCCCTCGAATAAACAGAGTCAGATGGGGTGGAAGGGCCTTTTCTTCTATGGCCCCCAAACTATGGAATGACCTCCCTTCCGAGTTAAAAGCACAATCCTCTATGGCCCTTTTTAAGAAAGCATTAAAAACGCGTCTCTTCATCGAGGCCTATCAGTAGCATGCTCTCCGACTTTGGACTATCTTTGGTTAGGCGCCTTGACGCCCGCTGGGCAAAGTTGCGCGTTATAAGTTGTGTTTCATTTCATTACTATGCGGCCTAACAGCAACTTATTTTAAATGACTAGTGGTACAGAGATAGGTCAGAGCCCGCCCATACAGTTGAGCGCTGGCTTATGGGCACCGAACCGTCACACTCCATCTTGCATGCAGGCGCTGTCCAGAGGGCGTTGCCCCTAGCGATTGTCACAGTCTTTGGTCTCTGGAGGTCTACCCTCCGGCAACTTGGGTTGTGGGGCAGAGTAACAAAAGAAGCTCCCCTCTGGGGTAATGGTCTCCTGCTGCAACTGGCTAGTCTTCCTGGCTTTTTGGGATGGGATAGAAAAGGTATCTCTACCGTCGTAGATGTCCTTCAGGGGCAGACACTGAAGTCCTTTCAGGAACTGCAACAAGAGTATGTGATGCCTAGATCGCAGTTCTATAAATATTTGCAGTTCCGCCATGCCTTTGCATCTTATTTAGCATTAAAGGAGTCTGTCCCTGAATTTAGTCCCATTAAGGCCAAGGTGTTCATGGGAGATCTGGGAGAATACAAGATTGCAAAAATCTATCACACAATTGTTACCATTAGCCACACAACACTTTCCCAGCTGACCTGGGCCCAGTGGATGACGAATATTGGACTGAGGCCCTTGAGTCCCCGCGTGTTGCAGCCATCGCAGCGCGACTCAGATACATACAGTTCAAATACTTACACTGAGTGTACTGCACATGGTATTGGCTGTGGCGGGCGGGACTAATTGCCTCTCCAGCCTGCTTGAGGTGCAATGCGGTTGACTGTGCATTCCTCCACACTGTCTGGTCATACACATCCCTCTCGAAATTTTGGCACATGTCATTTTCTGTTTGTCACAGGTACTGGGGTAGGAAGTCCCTAGTAGCCCAGATTGACCCTCCTGCATATTATGGATTAAATGAGGGGAAAGGTGTACAAACAACATCTATTGTTAATGCGCCTCACACTTGCAAAGCGAGACATTGGGAAACATTGGAAAGACACCTCCCCACCCTCTTTAGGCATCTGGAAAAAGGGTTTAGATTTCTGCATGGGGCTTGAGATACCAGTCTTTGCTGCCAGGGGCTGCCCTCGGAAACATCCCAAGATATGGAAGAGATGGGCAGATTATAGGGGGATTTACCTGTAGCCCATTCCTGATCCACCGACAGAATGACTTAAATATAGTTGATATGTGGGGATTTACAGATGGTTGTGATGTAGACACTTCAGTATTAGCTAGATCTTCTATGCTTTATATTCATTGTAGATGGATGACACTATGGTTATTTGTTATCTTGACAAGTTGTTATGTACAGAATTCTTCATTATGTAACGTGCTGCAAAATGTCGACATCAGTATCCGAGATATGGACCCAACGCTGGTTTTGTGTAACGTCCGGCTGGGCGTCTTTTGGCTGTTGACAAAATTTGTTCTGAAAAAAAAACCAGAACTCTTTATTGTGAGACTTTTTCTTTGTGTCAGGGGCAATAGGTGATTAATTGACAGCATCTGTGGAGGGTACTGTTGCTTACTATTGCTGTTTCAGAACTGAGCAGTTAATTTCATTTGGTTAAGAGTTATTCCTTTTTGAAACTTGTATCTCCAAAGATGACAATAGCGAGCAGTCAAAACTTACCCCAGGAGGTGATAAAGGTATTGGAACTCAAACACATTATGTCATTACTCGTAACAGAGTAGCACCTTCTTCAGCCAGCCTAGCTATGTCTTTTAAAAGGGACTGATTTAGAGCAGGTAGTCAAAGGATGATACACCAAACATTGTGTTTTGTGACTAAAAGCCTCTCAATAGCCAAAAAAAACACCTAATAATATCTCTGTGTGTTCAAAGTGTCCTGCAAAGTGATACTGGATAGCAATCCACCTTGTAAGACTAAAGTGCTGCAAGGCCAAGGAAGGGGATAGATTCAAGTAGGAAACAGAGATAATCCACAGCTGACTGACGGGCCTATGACAAAGACACTTTTTGAGAGGATTTTTTTATTACTGTGAATAAACTGGGCTCCTTGCTTGGGCTGGCTTGGCTGCTGGTGTACAACCCAAAATAATTCTGCAGCCTTAAGGTTGGTGAGCACAGAGTCAGTCACTCTGTGCTCACAAAGACAGCCAGCTCACTGTCACGCACAGAATGTAAATGGGCTGGCCTGGGAAGTGAGGGGGCATTCCACGGATTGAATACATTCACATGGGAGTATGTATTCTGCCAAGCTTTGAATCTTTGTAAGTAGGTATCCCGTAGGTTCAGGGAGCCGGATCTTGCATTGGAGGTTGGAAGACCACAAGTGTTTGATTATGAAGCCTGGAGGGTAACTAGAGTGACTAATGGATGTCTGGAAATCGTCTTGTATTCAATTATCTCTGTATACTAACTGTAAGTCTCCGATATTACTTTAGCATTATTTTGCATTTCCAGCCCCACCTCCAACCTAAGTATACTGTATTAAGCCCTAGTTGTTTTGTTTTATTGTATCTCTTTAGTGACTGACGGCCAGTATAGCATTTGGAGTCGTCCTTTTCCTGGTCACAAACTATTTCACCTTTTTATCCATCTCTTCCTTTAGGTTAGTTCAGCTCTTACCGTCTGTTAACAAGCATTGGCATAGGTCACATTTTTCAATGACAGGTGTGACCACTAGGAATTATACAGGAGAATTAGTTGGTTTTAGTAAGTTCAATGAATGAATGTATTGGAAACCCAATACATTTGCTAATTTGGCAAAGGCATTGGTAACAGCATTTAGGAAAAGTTCAGTAGAAGCGGGGGGTATTAGCTATAAGTATGATCCATATATGAAACAGTTTATAGTGAAGTAAACCTAGTTACTGTTTATCATTGTGCTTTTTTTCCCACAATTGCTGTGTACATTTCATTTTGTCGTCTCCACCAACTTATTGTAAAGCGCTCTGATATCCTTCGGGGTCTTGTTCGCGCTATATAAAACTTTATAAATAAATAAAAATAATCTCCCATAAATGTCTGGCATTTTTATTGTAGGCAGTTTCTCTCAACACAATCCATTTACGATCACTTTCCTGCTGTTTTAACGCTGCTTTTAGCCTGCCTCTTCTCATTTTCATGAGGGCACTCAGCGTTCCCCTTTCCTGCAAATAATAAAGAAATTGTCTTCTGATTAACCTATTAATCTCTTTTAACGTTACTCTTCCTATACTTCTGTTAGGGGGCTGGATGGGGTATAAGCAATGGAACACATAAAAGGTACAATATTAACCCCTTCCATGCTGATGACGGCCGGGAGCCGTCATGGCACACAGTGCTCGGGTGCTGATGACGGCTCCCGGCCGTCATGACCGCACAGGCGCAGAATCGCGGCCGCGCACAAGGGGTTAAGCAGACGATATGGTCTGTGACTGTTAGTTGTGCTATGGAGCTAGGAACCAAGAGATAGCCACCCTATAAGTACCACAACCCCTTATGGTAGGAATTTGCTCATTAAGAATCTCTTGGCTTCCAGTTTGAAAGCCGTCGTCGAGGCGTGTCTGCGTACATCCGGAGGAAGAGAGTTCCATATTTTAGGAGCAGGACCAGAGAAGGCTCGGTGACAAGTTCTCATTTTTGCTAACGATTCAGAGGGTTGTGGGAGTAGAACAAAAGCAAATCCAATCCCGATTGGGAATGATCAGTGGAAAAATATAACTTGGAGTTTTGTGCCCCGAATTCTGGGAGATGAGCCAAGGGATTGGATGATCGCAGGTTAAATTGTTACACAAGCTAGCTTTGGCCCTCCGGTAACGGGGGAAATAAAAACTAATATCCAGTGTATGAGATTGTCTGGTGCAGGAGTCCCAGATAAAATCCCCTTTCAGTAATAAAAAAGAGTGGCCAAGCTATGGTCTATCTTAATAAGTCCAGTATTTTGCTATTGTTATCAACAGGGAGTTCCATAGGACTTCATAACTAGCATTGGCAAAGCCAATATGATTTGTCTATGCAAGATCTATAAGCTTTGTTAATGTTTTTAAGTAGCACAGCAGCGCGGACTGAAGTGCAACATGCCTTAAAGTAAAGAAAAAAGGTGCTATGACGCGGCCAACACAGGCCGCCTCATGGTGCTATTATTTTCTTTACTTTCAGCCATGTTGCACAGCAGTCCTTGTCTAAAAAACATTGACAAAACTGATAGATCCCAAATAGACGAAACCACTAGCTTTGCCAATGCTTGCTGTTTATTAAAAAGATATTTTTCAATGTGCAGGCAAAACCTAAAACGTGGCACAGAGGGAGAAGAGGCGTTGGGGATGGGGGGGACGAGGAAAGAGACAGAGTGAGCAGAGGAAGAAGAGGGCAGGAGAGGTGGGATGTTACAGAGTCAAAGTGACACACTTGTGGTTCGGGGAGAGCAAAGTAAAAGGGGAGTGAGGGAGGAATGAGTGGGAAGGATGTTGAGAGGCTAGTGGCACAATGTGAGAGGTAAGAAAAGGTTGCGCCGTCTAGAATTAGACGAGCGTCGGCACTAGGCACACCAAAATCTGTAAAAAGAAAACCTTTGGATTTTGCACTTGTGTGAAGTATTTATTTAACTCATCATATTGGTATCACCAATTTTTCATGTTCAATAGTCACACTTTTTTTACCGTGAATCACGACTCATGAATTAACTCAATCCCAATGCATTTCAGGACCATGCCCTTCGTCAGGGAATTTTCCATTCCTATACGATCTGGTTGAATCTGTGTGGCCCCGCTGTGGTATGCCAAGTGCACAATCTACTGATTTTGGTGTGCCTAGTGGAAACGCTGTTCTAATTCTAGACGGCGTAACCTTTTCTTATCGTTCGGTTTATGCTCTGGATCAGAGACTATACCCACTGGCACATTGCACCATATCTATTTGAATACTTTGAGCAACGTTTTATGTACCAGAGAATGCCACAATTCTACTAATTCAAGTGACAATGTGAGAGGTGGCAGAGTACATAAGGATAGTGGAAGGAAGGAAAAAAGTGGCACGAGTAGAGTGCGACGTATAATTATAACTAAGCATGGGCGGAAAATCCGTTCCGCTCGCGGATTTTGCGAATTTTCGGTAAATTCGCGACCCGCGAACTCCCGCGAATTTGCCGAGAATTCGCAAATCCGCGAGCGGCGGATTCCGGGGGCAAAAGTTGAAGCCTGGCTGGCCTGTTGTAACTATTTTACGATGGCGCCGGCAAGCTGCCAGCTCCATCCTAAAATAGTTACTAAGTTAGCTTCAACAGGAAGCTCTAATAGATAAAATAAAGCAGGTGCTCGAGCACCTGCTTTATTTTATCTATTAGAGCTTCCTGTTGAAGCTAATTTAGTAACTATTTTAGGATGGCGCTGGCAGCTTGCCGGCGCCATCGTAAAATAGTTACAACAGGCCCTTCCTGTGACTTCAGTGACTCATTCATCAGCCCAAAAATAATCGTGAGCATCGTCGAGGCTGGGCATGTGTGCCTTCTTCCCAAATCTACCGTCGAAAATCAGCTGTGCCTGTGATGCTGGAAAGAGGCCTTTGCATCATTGACTTTCACGAGCGCAATCCTCGTGCTGTTCCTGTGGCCAGGAGCTGAAGGGACCCCTGCACCCCTCGGGGCGATTGCATAGTAACACACACATGGTCGCTGGAACTAGTTGAAGCTGAAATTCAGTGACTCATTCATCAGCCCAAAAACAATCGTGAGCGTCGTCGAGGCTGGGCATGTGTGCCTTCTTCCCAAATCTACCGTCGAAAATCGGCTGTGCATGATTGTGCACTCGCATGGAAGCCCCCCCCCACAGACTCGCAGTGTGCACCGTCTTCCCGCCATTGACCCACTATGATGGACTATTTACAACAAGGGGTGGTGATGGACAGAGTCTCTGAATTAAGCAGAGTACACTCACCCAGTCAAGAGATCAGGGCTAGATCCAACACCGTTTTTTAGCTCATTGCACCATCCCAGTTTCAGAACCTGGCTGTATGCAAATTAGTCTGTCCCTGGCCCAGTGCATCATGGGAACAGGGCAGACCAGACTACAAAAGCCAATTCTTACACTGGGAAGGAAACAAGCTTCCGGGGACCGGTTTCTGCCATTTCAGGCGTCTTCGGCCCGGCTTGCTTGAATCCTGATGGTGCAATGAGCAAGGGACTCACATCTGAGTATACCCTTCCACGCTTAGGGTGGACAAAATTATTTACAACAAGGGGTGGTGATGGACAGAGTCTCTGAATTAAGCAGAGTACACTAACCCAGTCAAGAGTCAGGGACAGACTAATTTGCATATAGCCAGGTTCTGAGCTGGGATGGGGCAGTGAGATAAATAACGGTGATGGATCAAGCCCTGATCTTTGGACTGGGTAAGAGTGGTCTGCTTAATTCAGACACTCTGTTCATCACCACCCCCTTTTCTGTATCGTTTTTGGCCACTATAGGTGTGGCAGGGTATACTCAGACATGAGTCCCTTTCTCACTGCTCCATCAGGATTCAAGCAAGCCGGGCCGAAGAGGCTGAAATGCCAGAAACCGGTCCCCGGTAGCTTGTCTCCTTTCTGGTGAAGAATTGGCTTTGTAGTTTGGTCTGCCCTGTTCCCATGATGCACTGGGCCAGGGACAGACTAATTTGCATATAGCCAGGTTCTGAGCTGGGATGGGGCAGTGAGATAAATAACGGTGATGGATCAAGCCCTGATCTTTGGACTGGGTAAGAGTGGTCTGCTTAATTCAGACACTCTGTTCATCACCACCCCCTTTTCTGTATCGTTTTTGGCCACTATAGGTGTGGCAGGGTATACTCAGACATGAGTCCCTTTCTCACTGCTCCATCAGGATTCAAGCAAGCCGGGCCGAAGAGGCTGAAATGCCAGAAACCGGTCCCCGGTAGCTTGTCTCCTTTCTGGTGAAGAATTGGCTTTGTAGTTTGGTCTGCCCTGTTCCCATGATGCACTGGGCCAGGGACAGACTAATTTGCATATAGCCAGGTTCTGAGCTGGGATGGGGCAGTGAGATAAATAACGGTGATGGATCAAGCCCTGATCTTTGGACTGGGTAAGAGTGGTCTGCTTAATTCAGACACTCTGTTCATCACCACCCCCTTTTCTGTATCGTTTTTGGCCACTATAGGTGTGGCAGGGTATACTCAGACATGAGTCCCTTTCTCACTGCTCCATCAGGATTCAAGCAAGCCGGGCCGAAGAGGCTGAAATGCCAGAAACCGGTCCCCGGTAGCTTGTCTCCTTTCTGGTGAAGAATTGGCTTTGTAGTTTGGTCTGCCCTGTTCCCATGATGCACTGGGCCAGGGACAGACTAATTTGCATATAGCCAGGTTCTGAGCTGGGATGGGGCAGTGAGATAAATAACGGTGATGGATCAAGCCCTGATCTTTGGACTGGGTAAGAGTGGTCTGCTTAATTCAGACACTCTGTTCATCACCACCCCCTTTTCTGTATCGTTTTTGGCCACTATAGGTGTGGCAGGGTATACTCAGACATGAGTCCCTTTCTCACTGCTCCATCAGGATTCAAGCAAGCCGGGCCGAAGAGGCTGAAATGCCAGAAACCGGTCCCCGGTAGCTTGTCTCCTTTCTGGTGAAGAATTGGCTTTGTAGTTTGGTCTGCCCTGTTCCCATGATGCACTGGGCCAGGGACAGACTAATTTGCATATAGCCAGGTTCTTAGCTGGGATGGGGCAGTGAGATAAATAACGGTGATGGATCAAGCCCTGATCTTTGGACTGGGTAAGAGTGGTCTGCTTAATTCAGACACTCTGTTCATCACCACCCCCTTTTCTGTATCGTTTTTGGCCACTATAGGTGTGGCAGGGTATACTCAGACATGAGTCCCTTTCTCACTGCTCCATCAGGATTCAAGCAAGCCGGGCCGAAGAGGCTGAAATGCCAGAAACCGGTCCCCGGTAGCTTGTCTCCTTTCTGGTGAAGAATTGGCTTTGTAGTTTGGTCTACCCTGTTCCCATGATGCACTGGGCCAGGGACAGACTAATTTGCATATAGCCAGGTTCTGAGCTGGGATGGGGCAGTGAGATAAATAACGGTGATGGATCAAGCCCTGATCTTTGAACTGGGTAAGAGTGGTCTGCTTAATTCAGACACTCTGTTCATCACCACCCCCTTTTCTGTATCGTTTTTGGCCACTATAGGTGTGGCAGGGTATACTCAGACATGAGTCCCTTTCTCACTGCTCCATCAGGATTCAAGCAAGCCGGGCCGAAGAGGCTGAAATGCCAGAAACCGGTCCCCGGTAGCTTGTCTCCTTTCTGGTGAAGAATTGGCTTTGTAGTTTGGTCTGCCCTGTTCCCATGATGCACTGGGCCAGGGACAGACTAATTTGCATATAGCCAGGTTCTGAGCTGGGATGGGGCAGTGAGATAAATAACGGTGATGGATCAAGCCCTGATCTTTGGACTGGGTAAGAGTGGTCTGCTTAATTCAGACACTCTGTTCATCACCACCCCCTTTTCTGTATCATCCACTATGATGGACAGCTCACCCAAGGGACCCCTGCGCCCCTCGGGGCGATTGCATAGTAACACACACATGGTCGCTGGAACTAGTTGAAGCTGAAATTCAGTGACTCATTCATCAGCCCAAAAACAATCGTGAGCGTCGTCGAGGCTGGGCATGTGTACCTTCTTCCCAAATCTACAGTCGAAAATCGGCTGTGCATGATTGTGCACTCGCATGGAAGCCCCCCCACACACTCGCAGTGTGCACTGTCTTCCCGCCATTGACCCACTATGATGGACAGCTCACCCAAGGGACCCCTGCGCCCCTCGGGGCGAATGCATAGTAACACACACATGGTCGCTGGAACTAGTTGAAGCTCAAAATCAGTGACTCATTCATCAGCCCAAAAACAATCGTGAGCGTCGTCGAGGCTGGGCATGTGTGCCTTCTTCCCAAATCTACCGTCGAAAATCGGCTGTGCATGATTGTGCACTCGCATGGAAGCCCCCCCCCACACACACTCGCAGTGTGCACCGTCTTCCCGCCATTGACCCACTATGATGGACAGCTCACCCAAGGGACCCCTGCGCCCCTCGGGGCGATTGCATAGTAACACACACATGGTCGCTGGAACTAGTTGAAGCTCAAAATCAGTGACTCATTCAGCACTGCAGCAGGGCAAATCCGCGGATCCGCAAATCCGCAAATCCGCCGATTTTGCGAATCCACGATCCGTAAATCCGCGGATCGTGGATCCGCAAAATCCGCCCATGCCTAATTATAACAGGGTAAGAAATGGTAAAGACAGACCTGAGACTTTGAGGGACGTACGGACTTAGAAAATGCCCCTTTCTGAGGCTTCTATGAGTTGAGTCAAAATGCAAGAATGAGAAAAAGCTTCAAAGGCATAGTAGCTGTGAGCCCCAATACCATATCACAAGGTAGGAGAGAAGAATCTCACAGTGTGAGGTAGAGTGTGTCTGACACCATTGGCAGCACTCATTGCTGGTCATGGAAACATCAAAAACGGTAGCGTTGTGATATTAAATGTGTATGCGTGGAACCAATGAGAGCCATGAGGGTTGTGAAGTCTGATAGAGCCCCTGGCTCGCACAGGCCAACACGATGGGGTTTCGAAAGGCCATCTGCAGCAGCAAGTAACTACAGCCTTCCTAATCAGATCCTGCTGCAGGAAGAGCTTTCAAAATATGTGTGTACATAAATAAATCCGAACACCGCACTAGCCTGCAGGATGAAACTGCCTTTTTAGGTCGAGCCTAGCGCAGCCCGTATGCGCTGCTCTAGGAATCGGCCTCTTGGAATCACTTCAGGCTTTGTAGAAGCTTGTGCGTGCTGTGCTTACACGCAATTGGCCTTTGCATCTGGCTTTAGCACGCAATTTGCCAAAGGCATGTGGTTGTCCCAGCTTTTTTGGAATGTTTGCTCCCAGAACGGGAGCCAGCAGCGGCGCGCACTGGCCATCTCTTTTTAATTAGCAGCGGCGCGCAGTGTGCCATCTGTTTCTGGTCATGCAGCGCTTGTTTAGTCTGCTCTTGTACAGGTCTTATGCTTCTTTTCGCTTGGGGCTTGACAATACCTTCAGTGTCAGGGTCTCTGGATCTAGCTAACTTTCCCTGAACCTGTACGCTGCCTGATGCATGTTTTAAAGATTTCTCTTTTCATCAGTTGTTTAATATGGTCCATTTGCTAACATGTGTGTTTAGCAGTGCAGTATGTCTGTGCGTATCAACTAATCTTCAAACAGCTGACTCTGCGTTTCAGTTGACCTGCCTGTTGAAGGGAACGTTTGCGCTCATTTTTAAAAAAAGGGGGGGGAATCTTAGCGCCAGTACGTATTTTAAATGGTCCCTTTTGAATAAAGAGACTATTAAAAATTGTTTCTGAGCTTTGAAGCAGAAAGTGATTTGTCATACCAGTACAATATACCTGTGGATTCGGTCCACCGAGGATGTGCACTTTCTCCTTGAAGACACATGGACGCTATCTGCACCTCCCTAGCTTTAATCCTTCATAAAGTTTTACACGTTCCTCTGTGCCTGCCCTTTTTATTTACATTCCTTGGCTGCTCTCGTCTTCAGCACATGTATGTACGTTGCTGTGTTAGCTCCTGGCCCTGAATGTACCCGGTTACCCCCTCCTCCAGTTTCACGTGGATATCGATAAGCTTATGGCTGGGGTCCCGCAGGAGGGGGCGGGGCGCAGACAAAAGGTTAACGATTCTTTTGGGTGGAACAATAAATATTGCCTGACACAGCGGTGTAACAAAAGACCCTGCCCGAGCTATAGGGGCTTCCTCCGCCAATAACAGGTCTATGGCCTGAGTGCTCCGGACTGGGTCCGGAGAGTGGAGGGCTCCCCCCACCTCCCCAAGTTTCGTTACATCACTGCTCTGATATTTATTTATCCCCTCCATCCCACACTCTTCCCCTCCCCCCTTGTGCCCCATGAAAAAAGGATACATTCATTTCAGTTTTTTTATGATTACCGACCCGCCCAAGTGACAATTATCATATTTCTTTCTCCAAATGGCTATCGTGACAAAGCTCCTTTTCTTTCAACACCGTATTCGAAAACCAATACGTTTGGAAGGTGTGCCCACAATAACTTCCTGCTCTTTACATACACTCCCGGGCAGTGGAGTGGGAAGGAAGGGGTGTGGGGTCTTTGGCTGACTCCGCCCATCTGGTGACCCCGTTTCACTGCATGTTACTTACTGATGGGCCTGTTTTTGTTTTAAGAGTTTCCCTCTGCCTCCATCCGATCACTTCCACTTTCGTTTGAATGCAAATGTAAATTACCATGGTGTGCAAACTTTTTCGAGTTACATTAAAATAGTCTTATTGTTATTAGTCTTATGAATAACCTTATTGGTCTCAAACTTTGCACCCCACCACACATACAACAACAACCACTCACAACCACACTCACATACAACCACAACCACACAAACACACACACACACAACCACATACACAACCACAACCACACACACAGCCACACACACAACGACACACCCACACACAACCACACACAACCACACACACATCCACACACAACCACACACACAACCACACACACAACCACACGCACCCAAACACAACCACACACAAACCACACACAACCACACACACAACCACACCCACAGCCACACCCACACACAACCACACCCGCAACCACACCCAAACCCACAACCACACACAACCACACACACACAACCACACACACACACACACACACAACCACACACACAGCCACAAACACAGACACACCCACACACACAAACATGCAACCACACACACAACCACAAACACACACCAAACACACACAACCACACCCACACACACACAAACACAACCGCACAAAAACCCACAACCACACACACAACCACACACAAACCCACACACACCCACAACCACACAAACAACCACACCCACAACCACAACCACACCACAACCGCACAACCACACACAAACACCCACAACCACACACACGACACCCACAACCACACCCACACTCACAACCACACCCACACACACACACACAACCACACACACAACCACACACACACAGCCACACACACAAAACCACACATGCACGCAAACACACACACACAAACCCACACACACACCCACCCACACACAACCACACCCACAACCACACACACAACCACAAAGCCACAGCCACACCCACAACCACACACAACCACATACACAACACCCACACACAACCACACACAACCAACCATACACAACCACAACCACCCACAAACACACACAACCACATAAACAACTGCAACAAAATGTTTTATGAAATATTGACGCTTTTAAAAATTCTGATTCCACCAGAATCAGAGTCCTCCACAACACACTATTTTTTTGCCTGTCAGCTGTGAAAAGGAGACCAATATTGCCCCATTTTTATTATTCTGTATCCTCCGTTCAATTCTGGTGTGCTTTTTAACTTGTCTCTAGTTCATTGAGAATCTTACCGTTACTTATTCAAATTGTGTTAGCTTTGGCTTATTTGCAATGCAAACTTTATCTCAAAAAGTTGCTGTAACAAGCTGCAAGTCCGCTCTGGAAGCCCATTCATTTGATAATTATTTTCCACATAAGGTTGCAAGACCATAAAGTGGAGTATTCAGGATTTTGAATAGTTTCTTGTTTGAAGATGTTACTCTCTCCTGCGCACCCCACTCCTGTACTAAGGGTACGAGTGACCTTGCACCCGCCTTTCAGAGGTTCTTGCATCCACCCAAGTCTGGTCTGGCACTGGTGCGTCCCAGCCTGGCACACACCGGGAGATGATCTCCTCACCTCCTTCTAGGCCCCAGCTCACTACTGTTTGCAGTTTGCCACTCACCCCTCACCTCCCTTGCACTCACCTTTCACCCCTCAGGCCTGAACATTAAAGACCTTAAAAAATGTTTTTAAAAAAGAGTACTTGTAGTTGGAGGACACTGACCACCGGAAGCAGTACTTGATCCAGCAAGCGCTGTGTGGGCAAAATATAAAAATGGTCCAAGGAATCAACTCCAGAATTATAGGCAAAGAGCTTTATTAGTTGTGGTAGGTACGATTTTTGCAAAAAGTATCTTGGAACAGCTCCAGACTTGGGTGGCAGAGGGTGACTTAATTCCAAAGGAGCAAGCTGGATTTAGAAGGAATCATGGTACCACAGAAAATGTGGCCATAGTTCAGCTGATCACAGAAATAGATGATGTTAGATGAGGGCAACCAGTCTATGCAGCAGTCATAGATTTATCACAACCTTCAATCGGGTGGGTGGGCCAACACTTTGGTGAAAATATCACAGGATATGGATACCGGAAAATTTATTACGTTTAATTACAGCCCTGTATTCATTGCCCTGATGTCAAGTACATTTGGGTGGGGATCAGAGTCTAACAAATTATGACACATAATTGATGAAAGCAGTGATGTCTTTTGGCCCCTAGTGGCAAGGGAGACCCCACCCTCTCCCATGAACAGGAAAGCTCCCTCTTCCATTTTTACTATACGCTGATGATACTGTTATTCTAAATCTAAGTCCAAAGGGTCTAAATAATGGTTTATCCTTGCTTCATCAGTTTGATTTTTTTTAAATTAATGTTTCAAAAAGCAACATTTTAATTTTTAAGAAAAGTAGGCTTTGGAACACCTGTAAGGATTATTGGTAACATTGGAAACGATAAATTGGAAGTCACCGAATCTTATATTTACTTAGGGAACATTTTGACGAGTAATTTGCTTGATAAGTAGCATGTATCTCATAATTCTTCGAGGGGACTTGCTTAGGGGAATGGGTTACAAGCGTTTTACAATGCTGTTGGTTGCAGACACTTTCAAAGCTAGAGATCCTCCATCTTGGCTGTATTTGGTGGAAATTATCGATCTTATGAAATGGGATTTTTTAAATAAACTAAAAAGTCAGGTCTTAAGAAAACTCTGTAACTTAAATACATTAGCTGCAGTTCAAGCAATACGGTTAGAATGTCGAATAATTAGTGCTTATGTGCATGGTCTAGCTGCAGTGCTTCGTTGGGGCAATGAATGGAGGTGAAGAAAACTCTTTAAGGCACATATTGCGCACTGATCATTTTGAAGGGCAGAATAAGAAGTTGATATTTTGTAAGAATTTAATTTTTGCTTTGAATTTATTTAATTTTAGGCAGGAAACTATTTTTTCTTGGTCAGCTAGTCAGATGAAAAATATTTTAAAACAAGAGTCTGGGAGGGTGAATATTGTATAGGATATCGAATAAAGAAAAGCAGCTTTGGTGTAATAACCTCTTAATTTATGTTGAGGACTACTTAAAAATATTCATAATGGAATATTGATCATGGAAGCCAGGCACTTCATGATGTTAGTTTCACTGAATAAGTTACCTTATAATTGTATAACAGCAGCATGGCAAAAGTCACAGGTTAAATAGAAAGTGTGTGATCTCTGCCATAAGGGCAAGCAAGATGTGGACCATGTAATTTCTGCGCAGCTTTGTACCAACAGAGTCGTATTTGTTTGCAACCATTATTTTTTAAATATAATGTACGTTTGACAGTGGAAGCTTGCGCTTTGATAACTGCGTGTAGTAAATTAAATGTTTTTAGATAGAATGTACAATTTTTAAAAAATGGCTCTTAAAGCTATACTAGAAAGTCTCAAATCTTCTAATGTTTGGAAATTGCAGGTATGAGTTTGAAGAGGTGTGGGTTTCGTACTCTGGTACTGGGAGTCGGGGGTAATTTGTGAATTGTAAAGAATAGGGGTCACAAGCTGTTGAGGTAGGAATCACTAAGGGAAAATTCTCTCTTGTATAATTGGAATTGTGTTTATGACATTTTGGTATTTCGAACCTGCACTATTTTGCACTTTAAGTATGGCCCGTGTGGGACTAGAAGCTTTTAAGGTCCTATCGCAGGGATGGTATCTGTTACTCTTGATCTGCAATGAAATTAAACGTTTTAGCTTAAATAGAGTATTTGTAAAATGCTTTTATTCTGAATTGGAAAATTGCTGACATTTTCTGAGGACCTCGTTTGAAAACCAGATTTAAAAAAAATAAACTGAGCCATTGGCAAAGCCAATAGGTCTCGCCTATGCAAGAGCTATTGCCTTTGTCAATGTATTTTAGCCATGTTGTACACTAGTGTGGCTGCTGTTCAGCATGGCTAATAGGTGGTGGTAAACTGGAGTGGTGTACAGGGAAGTAGAGTAGAGTGTCGTGGAGTACAGTGTCTAGAGTGGAGTGGCACAGTGTGGAGTGGCGTGAGGTAGATTACTGCAGAGTGGAGTGGGATGGCTGTTGTAGAGTGGCATTTAGAAGAGCATGAGAGTGGAGACGCATAAAGTGGAGTAGCGTAGACTGAAGTAGCATCAAGTGAAATAATGTGAAGTGGCGTAGAGTAGAGTAAAGTACTGTATTGTGGAGTAAAGTGGTGTACAGTGGAGCAGAGTGTCGAGTGGAGCAGGATGAAATGGGGTGAGTTGGAGTAGTGGAGTGGCATAGAGTGGGGTGGTGTAGAGTGGAGTAAACTGGGATGGCGAGACATTGCATAAAGTGGAGTGGCGCCGAGTAGTGTAGTGTGTTGTGGAGTAAAGCGGCATAGAGTGGAGAAGAGGGTTGTACAGTGGGGTGGAGTGGCGTATAGTGGACTGGTGTACAGTGGAGTGAGGAAAGGTGGCATTGTAGAGCATTAAGTGGAGTGGAGCAGAGTGACGTGGAGTAGAATAGAGTGTTGCAGATTAGAGTGCTGTAGAGTGGAGTGGAGTGGTGTTGTGGAGTGGCATAGATTGAAGTAGGGTGGCGCAGAGAGGTGAAAAGTGGTGTGGAGTAGCGTAGAGTATTGTAGAGTGGAGTGGCGTTTAGTGGAGTGGTGTAGAGTGGAGCAGAGTGTCACAGAATGGAGTGGCATAGAGTGAAGTAGAATGCAGTGTCATAGAGTGGAGTGCCGTAGAGTGGAGTAGAGTAGAGTGGCAAATATTGGTGGAGAGTTTTGTAGAGTGAAGTGGCGTACAGTAGCGTGGAGTAGAGTGTGTTACAGTGGAGTATTCATGGTGTGGTAGCGGATTACCATTACAGACCATACATTTTAAAGGGAAATGACCATTACATTTACAGACATATAGTTTACTGATAAAACTATACAGCACACAAACAATAAAGAGCTAATGTATGGAAATCGGCATCACCTAGTGTATTGATTTGTTTTATAGTATTACATTGCTTCTACCACACTTCATAGTTAAAAAAAATATGCTTTGTTTGTGCATTCCTAATTCAGATATATTCTGAAATGTTTGTACAGTACCTTTACTTGCATTTAAATGGTGTTGTGTGCTAGAACTAAATAACATTCTAAAGCCTTTGCCTTCACATGCCCCGCAAGATTGTCACATAAATCCTCTCACTTTGCTGTCATAGAAAAAAAGTAAACACTAAGCACTCTGGAAGACACAGCCTAACATCTGACCTCTGTCTTTGCACAGCAAATGTGACAGGATAAAAAAAATGTATGGACTGTTTATTGCTCATTTACTTCTGAAATACAGCATGGTTATTTTGGGGGGGTGCTTAAACACCTCTCGTCCCCCCCCACTTCCAGTGCCTTGCATGTGCCTGAAACTGAGAAAGAGGATTATTTAAGTTATGCTATTAGTAAACATTTCTGACCAAACTTGCTGTCGGAATATAGTTCCTCATAGGCATGCAAGACTAATGTAGTGGCAGAGATAATAAGAATCAGTCAAGCAGAACGACAGGTGTCAGGAAACCTTTTCAAAGAAATACAGCATGTTTACTGTTGTGAACAAGCATACAAGAGAAACAACTGAAAACACATAGTTTTCCTGGAGTTCTTCACAAAAAATAGAAAACAAGCATTGGCATAGCCAATAGGTCTCGCCTTTGGGACCTTATAAGTGTTTAGTCATGCAACAGTTGATGTTGTTGCACCAAGGATATTGTGCTGGATAATTAAACACTTATAAGGTCCCAAAGGCAAGACCTATTGGCTATGCCAATGCTTGTTTTAAAGAGGGTTCTGATTTCACTCATTTCCGATCAGCGGAGGACCCGAGAGGTGCTTTGGGAGCATCCGAGTGGTGGGGAGAGCCGGGTCCTCTTTGGTGTACAAAGGTCTTCTTGAGAGAGGGCTAGAATAGAAACCCGGCAACGGAGGGGAAGTATTGCTGTAAATATTGGTAGAGAACGAGACATATCTGTCGCCGGTCGGGGTGGAAGTACTCAAGGGATGGAGGAGGGAAAAAGCGTGGAACGGAGGGTGGAGGAAAATGAATTTGAGGCCCAAGAATAAACGTCTCTGTAACTGCCTTCTGTGTCCATAGCAGGTGCAATGTATCTTTATCTTAAAATTACGTACACATTATTGCTAGTAGCAGTGACCACATTATGTATATTTGCGCGTAATGTTTTGTAATAATTAATTAGCTCCTTTTGTCAGCGTGCTCTCTGTGCGTGCATGGGTTTTGCTATTTTATCTTTTTGGAAATATCAATAGTTTTATTTTTTTTATTACTTTTAACATGCATATCGGGTTACCTGGTTCGCAACTGTTTGTAAAAATCAGACCTTTTATATTTCTAAAAAGTGTGACGTGACTTGTGTGACGTAATCATCCAATACATTAATCATTTGGTTTTTTTTATGATCCTTTTTTTTTTAGTATCGACTTATTACACGGACTCCAGGTGCAGCAAGGAGAGAGTTTGTTATGTTTTCGGTAAGTGGTCCTGCCACTCAGAAGAATTAGGCAGATGGCCTGGAACTCCTGAACCCCCAGCCCCCCTCTTCGTTCCTAGGAAGAAGGAGGGTAGCCCCTGGGAGGGTAGCCCCTGATCGGGTGGACTCAGATGGGTTCTGAACTATCCTGATTAACTTAAAGTTAATTCACTGTGACACTCCAAGGACCTCTTGTTTAATTACGCACAGTCTGGGATGGGTACAAGTACACGCAGGGTTGAGAGAGGTGCGGGTGGGGCGGATTTTGCAGTATATGCTGTATCCTCCTGAGGCAGAGACACTTCGTAATTAGAGCAACTACATGCCCCCACCTAAAGCACTCCTAGAAACAGACCAAGAGAGTGCAACACGCGGGAACTGCAGAAATACATGTAAAGTCTAGGAAAACTAACTAAGGAGAAACAGGCAGACTATTTATAAACAGATTTCCCTTCGTAGCACACCACTGGGCCATTGATTAATTGTGCACGTCACAACCTCCTTGGTGCTTCAATCGTATCTAGATTACTACATGAATAAACCGGCGTGATCAACATCAGAATGCCGCAAGGAGTGTGGACAAAGGCGCCTGACCTTTAAATGGTGGCCTCCTGTTTACGGAGATGAAATAACTGCTGCTAAATGAAAAATGTGCTGTAGAACGCAGCATGTATAAAACAAAACATTACTGTTCATGATTGCTGGGCAAACGCCTGACAAGATTTACAGGCATGTTAACACCACAGCAGCTGAACGTGAGGAGAGCCTTCCCATGCCACAGTATAAACAGCCAAGCCCGGCCACCTTAATTAAAAACAGATGGCCCCTGCGCGCCGCTGCTGGCTCCAGAGAGCAAAACGCTCTGGGAGTAAACATTTCCCAAAAAGCTGGGACAGCCACACGCCTTTGGCCAATTGCGTGCTAAAGCCAGAAGTGATTCCAAGAGGTCGATTTCCTAGAGCAGCGTAAGCGTGCTGCACTAGGCTTGACCTAAAAAAAGAGTTCTGAAAAAGCAAACATTAATGGAAGACTACAAGGAGACAGCCAGAGATGTGGTAGACAGGCTATGCCCTATAGGAGGAACAAAGACATCCTGGACAGCCTAAAAGAAATAAAGCAAGCAAATGTGAGTTACAAAACAACAAGCCAATGGTAAGCAATGGATCAAATGCATTCCTAGGGAAGAATCAGCATGTTCCCAGTAGGTGTTTGCAACAAGACAGCTGTGCTGTCTGGTGAGCTTCGACCTAAACATTTGATTTTAGATTAATTGCAGCGTTTAGGCACTCAGTATGCAGGTGTGGTCCAGCCTTTGGTGCTTCTGACTGCCAATGTATTAGCTACCACACCTGTGCATGATATTTGTGAGATCTCCTATTCTTATCTTTTAGAATCTGTGCTCTCTGTTGCTGCCTGCTGCTCTTGCAGATCTAGCATGTATCGGTTTGTGTTGATCCCCCATGCCTGCTGAAAACCAAATGCCTTATCTTCAACTTCACATGCGTAAAAGGATTGCTGAGGAGTCATTTGAAGTACTGATGCAAAGTTCTGGGATAATCTGACTTGGATGTTTTATCATGCTCTAGTCTGTAAACAATTTGTGAACATTGTAGTAATCAAAAATGTTATGGAGAGACCTGGGCTTTTTCACCCAGTTTGATTAATGTAACATATGTCTATGTAATACAGCTTTAAAATGCATGTACTTATTTTATTAGGATTATTATTTATATTTTTTGCAATTTAAGTGCCCAGGATGGGGTTCACTGGGATTGCGGGGGAGTCCCAGCTCTTGCAGGGTTGAAAACTCTGACTGGATGCCAGATCAGAGCTACAGTAGGTCTATCTTGAGGGTCCCCAGGTTTAGTGTCCATTCAAAATCAAGATGGGATTAAGGAAGCCTGAAGAAAGCTCTGCATAACTATAGGGTTGTAAGCTGTGACATGTCCTAGTCAGAGATCTGGCCTGGGGCACGAACCCTGGGCCTAGGCTCTATTCACCAACCATGATTTCCCAAAGTATATAGGTTGGGTTTGGAGTTCCTCGGGCTCAGAATTAGTTCCTCATTTGCAGCAACAACAATTCTAACTAGGCCCCAGTCAAGAGTTGTGGAAGACCTGGCATGTTGGCCCCCCCAGGGGCCCTGAGTTCAAGGCTCAATCTGCAAGCCTGATTTGCCCTTACACCTACTACACCATAACATAAGTCTGACAGGGACATCCAGGCACCTCAGGAGCAAAACGCTGCCACTGAAATAACTGCAGAACTTGGACACGGCCTCCAGGGCCCAGATTCCTGCCACTCCTGAGTGCAAACATAATCACGTGCACATTTCCTGTAAGAATTCATGGTACAAAGAAATGTCCAGAGGGCGGCATCAAGTTGTGTGACACAGGAAATGAATGATACTATAGGATTGCTGGCCTGCTCTGGGAGTTCCTTTGAGAGCACATTTAAAGCTTTTGCCCAGCCAAGGATCCATGAGGTCTGATAAATTCTTTCAAACATCTCCTTCATTCAATCAGGGTACACAGGTACAAGAAAGACCAGTCATCGTCCCTCAGAATGTTACAGGTTGTTTTACATGGAGCTCGTAACTGACCAGATCGTTCTCTCAATCAATAAGGGTTATTAAAAAGGGCGACTATGTGATCCATAACGCACATATGGAGAGTCGAGCCCCTCTGGGGTGAACAGTCCTGAAGATGAGAGACTAAAAGCTTCAGATGTACTGTACTGTACTGGGGTGAATGTATGACATTGTTCTGCATTCTGTCCATCAACTGTTGTTTTTGCATTTGTCACCCCGAGTGGGACGGGTATGCTCAGACGTGAGTCCCGTGCTCTCCACGCCACTGGAGTCAAGCTATCTTGGCTGAAGACGGCTGATAGCCAGAAACCGGTCCTAGGATGCTTGATTCTGGTCCAGGGAAGACTTGGCTTGGCAGTTCAGGCTGGACTGTTCCCATGAGGCACAGGGTCAAGGCTGATTTGCATATGGCCATGTCTGAACTGGGGTGGTGTGGTGAGAAAAAAACCGATGGGTATAGCCCATATCTCTGTACTGGGGTGAATGTATGACATTGTTCTGCATTCTGTCCATCAACTGTTGTTTTTGCATTTGTCCTGCCAGGCGTTATGGGTCTTGTTTGCCGCCAGTGATCTAGGGCAATATTAATTAGCCACCTGACCCGTCTTCAAACATTGACCAACAAGTCTTAACACTTGCACAAGATGGAGGACCAATCGATGCTCTGTGGTGCAATGAATGTAAGGTTGAGCACATGCCCATCTCTCCTATCCTGTTTGGTAGGTGGACCATGAGCATGTATGAGATGACCCAAAACGTGGAATATGCCTAGGCAGGGCGAAACCAGATGAAACTCCGGTGGAGGTCACTAGTGGTTCTGGTATGCAAATCGATCATCCTACCTGAGCATACGGGTGAAAGCATTTAGTAGCTGGTTTCCCTCCAAAGTGTCCGTCAGGAGACCTGGTGCTCGGAAACCTCAATTTTGTCTAATAAAGTGAATAATTAGAGTTCTTGTGGTTGAAACAATGTCAACTAATTCTCAAACATTAAATGGGTAAGAAGCCTGGAACATACCTGGATGCCCCGAGGGCCTTTGACTGAGTAAGTTGCTGCCCCCACGAGGCACACTAAGACTGTGGCCAACCTTGCCTGCCCACCACCGCAGGGTGAAATGGCAGTATTGAAGATGCGTGGTGGCACAAGTAGATAGTGAGCGGAGCATGGTGGCCACTGGGGTTTGTATCCAGGGCTGTAGCCGTCCGGGAGCATTTGAGGGCCAGGCCATCTCATATCAATCTTTCACCCCAATTTGACCAAGGCAAAAACTCAATTTCAAACAAACTGCATACACATTTGAATGCATACAATCTAATAAAAAACAAGCTGGAGTTCAAAAGGAGAATGAGAAATAAAAATGACCTTTTTATCTTGTTACATTCACTGCACGTTCAAAGATGGTGGTCAAATGTCAGGCTATGTCCTCTGACAACTGCTGCTTATTCTTTTAACATTGAGATGTTTACTTTACTTCTCCAACTTCAAAGTGAGAGGATTTTGTCAAATAAACTATATGACAATTTTGCTGGGAAACAGACAGGGAAGACCCAAATTATGTGGCAAGGTTGACTAAATTATGCAGCAAGAAAACAAACTATGCTGCCTAATGCGGCAAATTTCACAATAGCATTACTTCATTATTTTGTCATTTTTACACATTTGCATTGTCTGGGCAAAAGTTTCACTGCATTAGTACCAGTTCCACACCCGAATACCGCTGGAAGTAACTGAAAGGTAACCAATCAACCTTTGCGAAGGATCTTCCTCTCCGCGGCATGATGTAATGCAGCGTTTTAGTAACTTTTGGTCAGTTTAAGTTATAAACAATTTTTTGGGATAAAACATTCAGATTATGCCACAGATGATGGATTTTGGGGTAAATTCATAATTATGTCCAGAATTGCATAATTCCAGTGGCCCTTCCTAAAAGAAGAGCAAAAAAACCAAAAAAGACTTTAGGATATCGGTTTATTTCTATTACAAAAAATATGAACATACCTGTAAATAAACTGCACAAATATTTCAACATATATCAGCAGTTATGAAGGCACAAATGAAGCATATTTTGTTTTGTAATTCAGAAGTGTGATGGAAAGGTTTTAATAGGATATAAACAAATCTTGGTGATGCAAAAATTATAAATATTGTATAACAACATTTGTATAGCGCTTACTACCACTGTTTGTGGCACTGAAGTGCTTACGTACTTGGGCAGCAAGCTACGTCATATACGGTTGTGTGTAGTTGGAAGTGTGTTGTCTTAGTTTTGTACCCCTATTTGGGAAGTGTTTCCGTGCAGTGTGTGATGACCACCGGGGAGTGGTTATTGTGTGATTGAATGAAGCACATAGCAGTGTGGTGGGTGAGGAGGATTGAGCGACACAGGCGCGCAGTTTATCATTTTTCAGTGCACTGGCAGCTTTAACAGCTCTGCAGGTCCCTCTATAGTATTTCTTATGATTATAGCCTGCTTAGTTGTGGAACTGAACTGGTATGGTTGGAGGGAGAGAGAAGTGGAGCGATCTGCATTATCCCAGTCCAGGAGTGTCTCTGGAAGATGTCAGATGTAAAAAAAGAGCCCATAGTGTATGGATATTCGGAACCTGCAGTCTCGGACTAGATTAAAGACCTCAGATTTACCGATAGTGTATCACAGGTCTTTTTAGTTATACCATGCCTGAGCATTTAGTGATGGCTGGTTTATTGGTATTACAGTACTGGTGATGGGCAATCCTCGTAGCAGATATGTCTGATGTCAATGCAAGAGGTGTAAGTTGCAGTTGACTGCCGACCGCTGAGTGTTATGGTATTAGCATTAGTGTGAACAAGAAACATTATATATAATGAAATAAGTATATTTTACCTCGGCAACTCAGTCCATTGGATAATGCAGAGTGCCTTGAACATTGTCCTTCTTTGTACAGGTAGCCAATGGAGTGATTGCAAGACTAGAGTCATGTGCTCTCTTGGCTGAAGGTGGAAAAGAAGTCTTGCAGCAGTATTTTGGATGAACTGTATTTTGCATATAATGAATGTGGGTGCACCAAGATATAGTTTGTTGGTATAGTCAAGCTTGGAGATTAAGAGTGTGAGTGCAGTTTCTGTTAGGATCCAAGGTATGGGAGGATGCAACATAGTGTTTTCATTGCGTAGCATGCACTCTGTGTGATTTTATTAACATGTGGTATCAAATATAGGTGTGAATCCATAGCTACCCCCAAAGTTTCGGAATCGTCTTGATATTGTTAGAGGAGCCTCAAATTCCTTAGGCTATATGGTGGTAGGCTGGTATTTCTGCCATTGTCCGCAGGGTTATAATCTCCGTCTCAGCAGTATTTAACTTTAGATGGTTAGTAATCATCCATGTGTTTATGGCCCAAAGGCAGTCATCAAATTTTAAATTGTAGGGGTCTTCCAGACCATCCATTATTTAAAATAATTTGGGTGTTGTCTTCATATTTACAACAGGTCAGTTTGAATGACTTAATCAGGCTTCGTGAGGGGGTTAGGTAGATGTTGCCACAGTGTAGTGTGTGAGGAGCAGATGTGAAAGGTGGTACCAACACTAGTTTACAGTCACAGCTGAGAGGCCAAGAATTAAATGGGCATTAGCCCTCATCATTGCCAAGTGACCTTACAACATCAATGCTCTGCCTCATGCCGTTAACAGTTCTGTGGGGTTGCTAATGTTGTTATTATTAAATGTAAACCCCTCAATAAAAAAGTTTTTTAAAACAAAAACTTTTAAGTAATTTTTAAGTAATTTAGAGTCATAGGAGATAAATAGTTGTTTTAAGGTCCTATGTAATGAATGTACGAGATGCGAAATACTTTTTAAAAAATATATATTTATTGAGTTTGCAATACGTAAAACATCCCATTCCAAAAATCCCCCCCCCCCTTATCCGACTCTGATCTCAAATACTGTATGAGCAACAATACGACAATCCCCTCTCATGTGAGTACACAGCCATTTAGCCAACAAGTCCTCTGTGATGGGAGTGTCGCTTTTACTATTAAGGTATGTCTGGTATAGCCCCCAGAAATTTTTCGGACGGCTTGTAGGAGGCAGCAGCTCGCTGTAATTCTCGGACTGTGTGCAGCAATATAACATATCATGTGCCCAGCACTTCGGTGTAGGCGCAGGGCCTCTCATCCAACAGCGAGCCACCAACCGAGCCATGAGGAGTCCCATATCCACCAATCACCATGTTGCTCTGGGCAGCTTCTCAGTGAATCCAAGGAGCGCTAGCGCGGGGTCAGGCGTGAGTTCTAATTCCACTATATGGTTTACCTCAGTAAAGATCTTGTCCCAGGAATCCCATATACCTGGGCATTGCCATGACAAGTGCAGGAAGCCTGCGTCCGGGGCGTGGCATCTCTCACAGTCCGCAGTGTCGCGGAGGCCATATCTGCGCAGCCGCGCCGGTGTCTGCCATTAAGTGACAATTTCCTAGTGTTAGTTGGTAACGACCTTCCTTACTTTCCGATGGTCATTCAGACCTCGCACGTTCCATGTGAGGGCCCTGAGTTTGGGTGCGTGTGTAATGTTGCTTACGTCGGCCGTATCAGCTATAAGGGTAAACTAAGTGCGTACCAAGAGTGATTGCCTTTCTTGCGCCCAAAATCTGTAGCATGTCTAGAGTCAGATGCCATCCCTCCCCTACATCCCACGAACAGACCCAACCCAAAAATCCCAACTCCCCCCTCCCACAGCAGACCATCCCCAACAAGGCCTCGCATGAAGGACCCCCACCCCCCAACTGGGTTCTCAACTGTCGAACTCCCTGTTAGGCGCTCAGGGTGCATTCCGCACGAGGCCGAGGTTGCCGGATAGCAATCGAGTGTGTTGGTTACAATGCCCGCCGACAACCCCACTCCGCACCGTGCTATTACATCAGCTTACACGCTGGTGCGAACGCTCATCGTCAAGGAAGTTACACTGGCCCAGGGGATACAACCTAGACATTGTCTCTCGCCCACTGCGCGTCCCCGGCATCTGCCTGGGCAAGCTAGCAAGTAACAGCCCCACTTAGCAATCTAGTACAAAACGCATGCATCAGTTAGTTCTCACCCATCAATATGTCCATCAGGCCTCCATCGGGAGGATCTCGCCAGCTCTCAGCCTCGTGGGCGTAGCGGCGGTCAGCTTCAACGTCCCCTTCTAAATTGGCCCTGTCCATATCGTCACTGTGGACCTGCAGAGTCTTGTGCCTCCGCATGTCGGCTACAGGGCAGCGTTATTCTTGCTCATCTAGCTGGCTCTGTCGTTTCTCGCCGTCTGCCTGAGCGTTAGTGTCCGTGCGTGATGCCCTGGACCATCCCTTTAACGCTTGCTGGAGTGCTTTGGGGTCCGTAAAGAGGTGGGAATGCCCCTGTCGGTTGACTCGCAGTCGTGCAGGGTACAGCATGGCATAATCCAGTCCAAGTTCCCAAAGCTGTTTCTTAAATGGGGCAAACGTGTCTGCGCGCCTCCTGCACCCTCGCAGTGAAGTCAGGGTATAGTGAGATCTCTGAGCCCTCAAACTGGAATGTCTTCTTATCTCTGGCGATCCGGAGGGCCACGTCCCTGTCCCTATGATTGAGGAGTTTGGCGATGATAGGGCGCGGCTGGGCCCCCGGGGGAGGACTCTTACCGAGTGAACGGTGCGTGCGCTCCACTATGAACATTGGCGAAAAAACTTTCTCACCCAGCAGCGTGACGAGGAGCTTCTCGACGAACTTCTCCATGGGGCCAGTCTGCGTAGTCTCTGGAACACCCGTGATGCGTATGTTAGAGCGTCGCGAACGCGTCTCCAAGTCCTCAGTCTTCTCCTGGAGCGATTGCATAAGTTTCCCTATTTTCTTGTGGTCGGAGTCCAATTCCGTTTGCGCCTCCTCGACCTCCGTGAGGCGGCGTTCTGACATGTCCAGGCGCTCCGCATGTTTGTCTACACGCTCCGCCATGCGGTCCATTCGGTAGGTGAGGGCGTCTATTTTGGAGCCGATCGCTGACATGCTGTCTTGTAGACCTTTTTCCATGGCTAGCAGCATGGTTTTGATGTCCGAATAGTCAATGTTCCCCGCTCCATTTGTCGTGGTGGTTTTGTCCGCCTCCTGGGAGTCCGGGGTCCTGGTACAACGTTGCTCAAATGGGAGTTTGCTTTGGGTCTTATCACCTTTCCCCATGTCGACGTCGTGTGGCGCAGTCTACACGTGGCGTCCAGTCCACGAAATGGCGCCGAATCAGATTGTAGAAGGGTGACACCGCCTCTTCGCCCTCCAAGATGCTGGGTGCAAGGCAGTCGCAAGAGCACCCCCAGACACCGCCGTCTACGGCTCCCCAGCCCGATTGTGCGTTCGCTAGGTTCTCCCAAAAGGGACAGGCTGCTATGATGCGGTAGTTCTCTCCGAGTCACTTTTGGCACGCTACTGCGTCAGGCATGCCATGGCCGTAGCGCTATCTCTGCTCCAGCACGGCCCAGTCTTGTGTATGTAGGTTGGTGACCCTCCAGTTGTGGCGCAGTGGCCTTCCCCGACCTGTAAGCTGTATTCCTGTCAGCTCCGACGAACTTTAGGTGCGAGATAGCCGCCTCTCCCTCCGCGCCGTGTCGGTAATGGCCCCGTATCTGCAGAGCGGGTAGATGCCCAGTGAGGAGCGCCGCAGGCGACCTATTGTTGTACTGCCCGTAATATTGTGCTTCCCATCACAGGTTCCCCCTGGCCAGGTCCAGCCGCCGGGGCCCGAGCGTCCGGGGTCGGTGTTTTCCCCCTACCGGCGCCGCAGCAGTGACCGCGGGGTGAGCCCATGAGAAGCAGCAGCTCTCCACGTACAGTAGCGTATGGGGGAGGGAGGGTCCGGATGGGGTGTGTGCCCCCCTCCCAAGGTCCGGGACTCACCACTCCCCGTGCTGGGATCACAGCGCTCACCAGCCCCAGGCTCCTCCCAGCGCCGCACGCCGCTGCGCGCCGGCCGGCCACAGGATCATGCAAGGCCGTGGCTTCGCGGCCGCCTCAGCCTCAGGATTCTCCTCTGTCGCCAGTGCCTGCAGCAACGCCTCCGAGCACAGATCAGCCCACCGGAGACCGCCGGAACATCAAAGGCATTATGGGTCGCACTGTGTGTTGATCTAGTTTAAGCTGATGCAGGATATTGTAGGATATTGTTGTGCAGCGACGCGGAGCTAGGGAATTACGTGTCCGCCATTGTCGCCAGCAAGCTCCGCCCCCACGAGATGCAAAAACTTTGTGAATATTTGGGAAAGCCTTTTCATTGGGAGAAGTGTGGGAATTGGGTGTTAGGAATTCTTTAGATCCTCACAGATTTTGGAATTTTCCTTCAGAGAAATAAGAGGAAAATCTGTGACTTAGCCAAAGTTTGGTGTTTGCAGGGCATTCTACTAAGAAAATAAATTTGCATCCATGTAAGCAACACCACCCAAGCCTACCCAAGGTGCCTTATTTTCAGAAATGTCGGGGCCTGGCAGGTTTCTCTGGGTGCCGAATAGGTCCTGGCCTAACTCCCGCAGCTATCTACATCACCAGTGTTGGCCAATTTGTAAGGGAAAATATTGATATTTTCTTTTGTCTTAGAAAGCCTTTCCTTTGACAGGAGATTGTCCAGACATACAACTGGGGTACTACTGTTATTGGGAGAAGTGTAGGAACATTGTGTGTTGGCACATGTGTGGATCCCCACAGAGTCCTTTAGCACGATATGCTTTCATTTTTGCTGTGTTGCTTAACATCAGTGCTCACAGAATGCTGCTCAATAAGGCAAAACAAAAAATCTAATTCCAGATTCGTGGGAAGCATTTCCCTTGCCTACCAATTTTGATTTGGGAAAATAATATGTTTATGGAGTTTTTACCAGGAACATTTGCTTTTCCAGTACTGTGAAAAATCTGTTGAAGTCCAAAGTACTGTGAAGGTAGTGTAGTGGACATAAGCAGGTCGTTGTCTGCCCTAAAACTGTTAGAACCCACCAAATCTATGCAGCCTGAATTCCTGTCCTAAAAAAGAATTGACGACAAGCTGCAGGGATATGATGGCAAATTTGCACTAACTTCTTTGTTACATGATTATTGGGGACATCTCCAGTTCCAGGACGTCCCCAGGATGGCAGGCTTCAGAGACTGAGGAACAGTGAAAAGCGCAGTGGTCAAAGAAAGGTGTCAGGTGCTGCTAATGGCCATGCACAGCCGATAGGAAGTTTCAGTTGCAAGAAATGATCTATAAAGAAGAGGGCAAGAGAGAGAAAAATAATATTGAGAAAAACAAAAAAGACATAAGACAAGATAGAGAGAAATTCTAGAGAAGATTAAGAGAAAGAAATGAGAGTAAATAGAAAAAGCAAGAGAGAGAGAGCAGGAGAGAAAGGAATGGGAAGATAAATGCAGCAGCAAACTGAAAGGGGTACTGGGGAAAAGGTTGAGAGAGGCAGTGGTGACAGAGATTAGGAGAGCTTAAACGAACAAAACGAGAGCTAGATACAGCAGGAGAAAGGGGGATTGAAGATTAAGTGGAATTTAGAGCTTATCATATTTTGACCACGTTGTGTTTTACAAATTGCTTAACAATGGCAGCTCCTTGTTATTTGTTATTATATGCTCTTAATGAGAAGTGCTTAACCTTCTCTTTTAATGCAGCCAGGACACATACCTCAAATTGAATCACCCCGGGCTCACACAATCACCTATCTTTACCATGCCTACCTGTCATGCTGGTCGATGTCTAAATAAGGTCTCCTTTTGCACAACAGCTTTTATACAATCTGCCTGCAACTATGAGCAATGTATGCCCATGTCGGAGCCTGCTTCAAAGTCCATGCAGTTTTGACTGATGCTTTTGGTCAAATGTAATTAACTATCCATCTTTTTGTACAACCTTATAGTGAAATTCATTGTGAGACCTTCCCAACTTCCCCTGTAAGATTACATCTAAATTCGCCACTAATTTCACAAAATATCTCAATGATATGCTTAAAATTTTCGGTAAAGTTATTGTAAATTAGTGGCGAGGTAAATTAAAACTTCACTTCCGAAGTTGGATAGAATTAGGAAACTCAACACTTTACAAAGAAGATGAAGTTTCCTAACTTTACATGAGGTAAGGTTTATCCTTTCAGGCCTTCCAGATGTGATAACTTCTTGATGCAGAATGTCACCCTCAAGCAACTGGATGTTGTGTGTAGAGGGTAAATATCCACCACCTATGGTAAGAGGTGTGGGAGGGGGTGCTCAGGAAAATGTCAGCCTATTTTTTTTTTACTTCATAACCTCTGCATTTCACAAAGCTTTAACAGTTTAGAAAATACACAAGGCTGCAAGACGGCCTACTTTACAACTTTAAACTCCTCTACTTTAAAATCCTATGTAATTTATAGGATTTCAAGATGGATTGTGGAAGGCTGATTGACTATACTTTAACATTGTAGCTTACACAGAATCACACGGCGTGTGCCCCAAGTATCAAAACCTGAATAATGATGGCACAGAATATCAAGGACAGAATATGTAATACAATATTATTGACAGTTAAGTATAGATTTTCTATACCTTACATGTTCGGAATAGTAAATCTATACATCCCAGCACGCACTTAAATGTTGATATTCTGTGCTCAATAGTCTTGTGCCACGATATTCTGGGGGTTGCTATTTAGTAGTACAACCATTATTTAGGAAAGAATGTGTCTATAGAGCACCGGCTTCATGTTTGGTCATAGTTCAGTGCCATGCCCCCTAAACATATACTTCTGGCTACGAGCCTGTTTGGGGCTGCGTACTCTGAGCTTGGCCTGGACCGCCAGGGACCAAACGGTATGGAGTGAGCAGCCACTGAGAGCGGCCCTGGGGCCATGGTCCGCCCCGACTTGCTTAGAGGGGATGGGGTGGTCCAAAAGAGGATTGTGCCACTTGAGGGTGAAGTCATCCCGATAGGAAATTCCTCTGCAGCAGTGATCAAAAAGGAGCAGGGGACTCCCCATTGCCAGCTGACGGTGTGGCCAATTGATGGAGGGCTGCAGGACTCGGAGAGCCGGGAGTTTCAGATCAGCCTGTGGAGAATACGACCACAACCTGGAGCCTTGGCACCTCAATCGTAACCAGCATCAGCAGTGCTCCAGTCAAGGGGTTAACTGAGAGAAGATCGAACATGGAGGCTGAGCCTGAGGGACAACTAGAGCAAATTGACTTGTACAGGCATAGAGCATTAGATTTGCAGTGAGGATGCAGGCTGAACTTCCCAAAGCTCCGTTCTCAAGGCCTGGGGTTTTTTTTTTTCTCAGAGTTTTATATAGCGCGAACTAGACCCGAACCGAATCAGGTATCAGAGCGCTTTACATAGCACCAGTTACGTTACATGAGGACACACTTTCATTTCTGCAGAGTTCAGCGCAGATGCATCCCCAGCTGGGCACACGCAGCAATGCCCCGCCCCAAAAAAAACACAGAGACAAGGTCATGACAATGAGCAGCCCGTTTGAGAGCCAAGCTCATGGGATGAACTTAAAGGAAGCATGAAAACATGAAAGAGACAAAGTGGTGGTGAACATGGAAACACATAGACTAAACCAAAGATAACACCACAGAGTCCTCCCCAGGCATCCCACAAAAACTCGGAATCTGAAGAGGATCCTATGGCGGGCTTTATCCGACAGGGCTCTGATGTATGCTCAATACAGCGGAAAGTATAGTGTGATCTGGGCCGGTGGTGCTCCCTGTGGCGTGGCAGGCGTTGAACATAGGCCAGGCATGTGGGGGTGGAGGTAGCCCCAAACTAAGTAGAAGAAACTCCAACCATCAGAGGCTGTACCATTAAGGGAGATTCCGTGGATCTTGGATTCTGATAAGACTATAGTTAAGTTTTAGTTCTCTTCTTTTGTTATCATTCATAGTCAGAGTGAGTGGGCGACAGACGTCTGCACAGTTGACTTGTAAGCAGTTTTTAGGTCTCGTGGCGTTAACCGCGCGAAGCGCGGTCTCGCCAGAGACCTTTTGTTAGCGAGTCTGCTTTCCAGGAGACAAGACTGGCCACGCGCATGTGAACGAGTCGGAATTGAGCGGGCCACGCGCTCGCGAACGCGCGTTCCATTGAGCAGCTTATGGCTCCCTTCCAATGCGTGCTTAGAGAGACAGTGCTTTCACTTTGTTTAAGCTTCGTTTTTACTGCTGTCCAGATGGCTCTGGGAGTGCGCAGTTCGAGCGACAGTGTTGCCAGCTTTCATTTTCTTTGCACACACGCAGAGACATACACATACGCACTCACACTAGCGCACATACACGCACGCATACACACGAACGCACAGAAACACCCCCCCCGCCGCACACACACAAGAGCGCGTGCACACACACACACCAGCGCACACACACACCAGTGCACACACACACACACCAGCGCACAGAGACACCTCCCTCCCCCGCCGCCACCCCCCACTTAAACTAAGCCCTACTCACCTCACTCCAGACTTCAGCCGCCACCGCGGGCTCTCCCTCAGGCATGGGAGCCCCGCGTCACCACTGCTCCTCTGGCCGGGCCCTCCGCGGGCTTCCAGCAGAAACAGAAGTCCCGCCCCACTTCAGGTTTCGGCAGTGCACGCGCACGTCTATTCCTGCTTCCGCTCATTCCGTTCTCTTGCCCTGGGGTCGCATATCTGGTATGGGTTTTACCTTTTTTTTACAATAGCTATCGTTTTTTTGTAATTGTTATTTATGTAACGCAAATTTGTATAGCGCAAACTTTACCCGAAGGTGTTGCTCATTATTACTGGTTTGGCCCCAGAACAGCCTGATAGGGGGACATCTTTTTCTGACTGCTGAACACTTTTGTACGTTGTGGGCTGAACTCTCCTCACGACCCGTGTGATGCTTCCCGAGGTCTCCTGCTGCGGGGCAACAGGTGGAAGAGAGCCCGTGAGAGAGAAGCGGCGTCCGGCCTGTACTGCATGGATCTTCTCCCAAGCTTAGTCCCGAGGTTAGACTTAAATATGCAGCTGAGGCAGCAAAGTCTTCACATTGAGAAACTTCACTGCATTTATCCAGCCAGGTTGCCCCTAGTAAAAAGAAGGAAGCACCGTAACAGCTGTGAGCCCGTGCCTAAGGTGCATCAGAGCTGTGTAAATAATAACTGCATCAGCCCCGTGCGTGAGTTGCATCATCAGAGCTGTGTGAATAATAACAGCTGTGAGCCCGTGCCTAAGGTGCATCAGAGCTGTGTAAATAATAACTGTGTCAGCCCCGCGCGTGAGGTGCATCATCAGAGCTGTGTGAATGATAACTGCGTCAGCCCCGTGCGTGAGGTGCATCATCAGAGCTGTGTGAATAATAACAGCTGTGAGCCCGTGCCTAAGGTGTATCATAGCTGTGTAAATAATAAGTGCGTCAGCCTCGTGCGTAAGGTGCATCATCAGAGCTGTGTGAATAATAACAGCTGTGAGCCCGTGCCTAAGGTGCATCATCAGAGCTGTGTGAATAATAACTGCATAAACAGAAAAGATAGTGGTGGATGCACAGCGCTATTTATCCTAAATTAATCTTTTCAGGTTCTCCGTGGGTAGCGTTACTGCCTCCTAAAACGCCCTTTGATACAATGAAAAAAAAAAACGTGATGCCAGTGAGTCACTGGGATCATCCCCTTGGGAACTCTATTATCTCCTCCTAAGGACAGAGGATTCCACACTGTTGATAACGTTTGTTTCGTTTTTTATTACACAAAGTTCATAATCTTGAAAATGTTCCTCAAGATATATTATGTGTTATATAATCATCTTTGATTCATGTTTTTAGAGCCTTAACGTTGATTCATAACATCTTTGTCAGTGACATCATAATCATATACGGTATCCAATGCATTTCGGGCTATTATTTAAGCCCTTCATCAGGGAATCATGCTGCAAAAACGAAAATACATAATGAATGCTATGTGCAGTAAAAATAAACAAAAGTGCACAAAAAAATAACATTACCACTTTGTACATTAAATCAAGCGTTACCAATACGTTCTAAAACAGTTGTACTACAGCTCTATGGGTCACCATTGGAGTTCAAAAGGGTGTTGTAATAAACTTACATGTCTGTCTTTATCCTTAGTCAATGGGTTTGTCATTAATTATTAACCGATGTAGCTCTAAAGGAAAGGAGAAAGAAAGGTACAGGACAAGTTGTTGCGTGTTGTTTTTGGGCCCCGTGTTTCCCTGTTTGTGTAAGTAAATTGCTCTGAACTGACCTGTTTGTTGTTTAAGGGTGAGTCCGCCAAAAAACGCGGCTTCCTCGGTAAACGCGCATATCGGTTAGAAGGAAGTGTAACCGTCATGGTATTCAAAATGTAAAACGGTCATGTGACCTGCTGGCACTGAAAACAGACTATCGGTCGGGATGATCTGTAATAATTTATCTAATGTGTTCTATATGTAGGCGTGTGTGTTTAACCTGATCTTGCGCTACTTTATAAAAGTGAAAATGTAATGTTAGGGGGTATAAAATAAAATGTAAAGGAAAAAATCATTGGTGATAGCAGTATCGAAAAGGCTTCCGTGGTCTATCTTATGTCAAGCGGCTCTGAACGTGATGTGCTAGCTTAGGTTATGAGCAAGCTCAAGGAAGAAAGCACTTATGGTCTATAAGCTGTTAGAGGGGCATGCCTTTGATGCCAACAGTGTTATAGTAAGAAAACATATTATAACAAAATAAAGTATGTACAGCAGAACACAGGTGTTGCCAATCTGTGGCACTGGAGCAAATTTTTCAATTTTCAGTTATAAGTAGCATGAGAATTCAATTCTCTCATTGAGTCCAAAAGGCTTCTGGGTACATAGTCTATAAATCCATGAATTCTCTCTTTGGAGCAAATGCTTTGTGTTGTCTCGACCTTCTATTTTGATGATGTTTTCCAAAATCAGGAATTTTAGTTGTGCAATACTATGTTTCGCTTCCATGAGATGTATCGCAACAGACGATTTGTCGTTTTTTAAACGTATGTTTGATTTGTGTTCTGTTATTCTTGTTTTGATCCGACGTTCCGTCTTGCCCATAGAGCTGTAGTACAACTGTTTTAGAACGTATTGGTAACGCTTGATTTAATGTACAAAGTGGTAATGTTATTTTTTTGTGCACTTTTGTTTATTTTTACTGCACATAGCATTCATTATGTATTTTCGTTTTTGCAGCATGATTCCCTGATGAAGGGCTTAAATAATAGCCCGAAATGCATTGGATACCGTATATGATTATGATGTCACTGACAAAGATGTTATGAATCAACGTTAAGGCTCTAAAAACATGAATCAAAGATGATTATATAACACATAATATATCTTGAGGAACATTTTCAAGATTATGAACTTTGTGTAATAAAAAACGAAACAAACGTTATCAACAGTGTGGAATCCTCTGTCCTTAGGAGGAGATAATAGAGTTCCCAAGGGGATGATCCCAGTGACTCACTGGCATCACGTTTTTTTCATTGAATAATAACTGTGTCAGCTCCGTGCGTGAGGTGCATCATCAGAGCTGTGTGAATAATAGCTGTGAGCCCGTGCCGGAGGTGCATCATCAAAGCTGTGTGAATAATAACAGCTGTGAGCCCGTGCCTAAGGTGCATCAGAACTGTGTGATAACTGCGTCAGCCCCGTGCGTGAGGTGCATCATCAGAGCTGTGTGAATAATAACAGCTGTGAGCACGTGCCTAAGGTGCATCATCAGAGCTGTGTGAAGAATAATAGCTGTGAGCCCGTGCCTGAGGTGCATCAAAGCTGTGTAAATAATAACTGCGTCAGCCCCGTGCGTGAGGTGCCTCATCAGAGCTGTGTGAATAACAACTGTGAGCCTGTGCGTAAGGTGCATCATCAGAGCTGTGTGAATAATAACAGCTGTGAGCCCGTGCGTGAAGTGCACCATAAGAGCTGTGTGAATAATAACTGCGGCAGCCCCGTGCGTGAGGTGCATCATCCACATTGCTCAGGTCACCCAAATTCCTGCACTCTCTACCACACTGCTTTCAAAAACAGCATACTGTTGCACACACTCTCACTGCTCACCAATTCAAAGTTTGCTAAAAATGTTATGCACCGCATTGTCATACACAATGCCAATAACTCAAACTTTAATGTTGCGAGACCTATTGCATTGTAAATGCTTGTTCAAGCTTTTAAGGGAGAAAGGTGGGTTGATGAGTTGAGTTTAACAGTTGGAAAGTTTATGAGCAGACACACTCTAGTGATTTCCAGTAAACAAGACACTGGAAACTACTCCAAAGGGAAAGGGCTACGCTCAGGCAGAGAAGGACCTACGTATAGGATGATGGCGAACAGGCTGGATAACAACCTTAAACTCCTTACATGGAACATGAATAGCCTACAGAAAACAATTCAACAACGGGTTGTAGTGCAGTACATTTGTCAGGCGAAACCAGATACTGTTTTAATATAAGATACCAAGTCACTGGGCACAGGCTGTAAGGTCCTGGGGAAGGGCCAATATGTGTCACTTGGCCATGCAGGTTTCTCCCAAGGCTCCAGCTGGGTAGCGATTGTAGCAAAAAAGTACCCCTCTCCCATCCTGGTCTTTAAAAGATGGCCTGACCAGTGGCACAATAATCGGAAAATAGGAGACACAAGGGTCACAAGGCTACACAATCATTAATGCTTACGCGCCCTTGCAATTACAAAGGGACACTGGCGAAAGTGGTCCCTATGCTTTTAGAGGCTGGCGATACACTACTAATAATGTGTAGCGACTTTAACCATGTTATGGCATCGGACATGGACAGGTCATAACCCAGAGATGACAAAGACATACAGTGTATACTTGCAGAACAGTTCACTAGAGCGCTGGGACTGACAGACTTGTGGAGAGTACAACATCCCTCTGGCAAGCATTACTCATTCTTCTCTGGGGCACACAGGACGTTCTACAAACTCGTACAAGTGGGAGAAATCTCCCCACTATTCACAACAAAATACCTAGCATGAGGGATATTCGATCATTTTTCAGTGATGATTTCTCTGAATGCCGAAACTCGCCCCGTAGGAGTCCTTTTAAAGACTGAACTCTTGGGAACTGAGGGACCTGGAAATAATGATAGAGATACGGCAGATTTTACTGTATACTTTGAGGAGAATGCGGAATTGGTAGATTTCTCCATAGTAGTCTGGGAAGCTTACAAAGGAGTTGCCAGAGATAAAATATAAACTACTACAGAATGGAAAAAGAAGAAAGGTGCAAAAATATATGCCTTAAAGAAGCGTGTACTAACCAAAGAAAGTCAGCCTACCACACATCCTGGGATAGATCGAACCAGGGTTCTGTACACAATCAGGGCAGAATCCTGCAGTGAGATAGAAAATGTGTCCCGCTGTCACTAAATCTCAATACAACGAAATTATACAAGGTTGGTGACAAGGTGGGCACCCTTCTTGGCTGGTTGAGACGGAGTAAGGACGAGGCAAGTTGGGTAGGAGAAACAATGTATGGGCTGGAGAAAAGGTACTAGAGTGAAGTATGTAGCTCGGAAATCTGCACTATATTACCAAACATTCTATAAAACCAGATCACAGAGAGCAGAGATGCACCACTTCCTAGAGGTCTTAGATATTCCCTTCTTGACTGGGGAAAACAACACAATGCTTGAAGAAAAATTCACAATTGGAGAACTCACAGAGGCCATGCAAAGCATGCACACCGGGAAGACACCCGGATCCAATTGGCTCCCGGTGGAGCTATATAGGCAACAGGAATTCTTGGGGAGCCAATAGCAGATGAAGATTCTGAAAGAGGCCAAGGAGTGCTTCCTCAAGACTTGCGCAGTATCCTAATTACAGTAATATACAAAGAGGGCAAATTGAGGGTACTACCATCTGACACCAACTTACTTGTGATACTACAACCCTGAAGGTAATTTTTCATATATTGAGGGACTGTCCTGAGATCCACAGTTCATGGCAAATTATGCTGCAAGAACTGAAAGATATACTTGAAGTTGAAATCTTGTGTAATCGCTATAGTGTGCTTCTCTAGGTTCCTAGAGATCGAGTTCTCCCCAATAAAAACTGTTATTTTATTCCTCGTGATTGGTTGTGGCCAAAAGAGAATTGCCCTACTGTTGGGGTCCCTGGTACCGCCAACAAAGAAAAATGGCTTGGAGAAATAGATATGTGTGTATGGAGAAGATGATGTCCACATTAATTTGAGAAAATATAGGGGAAATATTTCTATGGTTTGGAACCCAAACATTACGATACCCCAATACAAAGGAGCTAGAATTTTAAGCAGTGATGGATGGAATCTCCAAGGTAGAACTGGACTATAAGAGTCCTTGGGGTAGTCCGACACTGATGTAGCATGGAGAATAGGTCCCCTCTTTTAAAACCATACAGGCCCCAGAAGGGCACACCCAAGTGATGAAAAAAAACAATATGACTAGATATGATACAATGACTAATCCGAATGTTAGGTAGAAATTAAACTGCATCTTATATTATGCTGACTGTTGGTTTGTAGCATAGATGTTTTGAGTAACAATTGAAATATAAAACAAGCATTTACAATGCAATGGTCTCGACATTATTAAAGGTAGAGCTATTGGCATTGCTCGTGATATTTTTTTTCATTTTATTTAAAACATAAATAAATGGTATTGTCATTTTGAATGGCAATAGGTGAGCATTAGAGAGTAGTAGAGAGTATTCGCGGACACAGAGCCACACACACAGAAAGCCACACACACACACACAGAGCCACACACACACACACACACACAGAGCCACACACACACAGAGCCACACACACACACACACACACACACACACAGAGCCCCCCACACACTGAGAGCCCCACACACACAGAGCCCCACACACACAGAGCCCCACACACACAGAGCCCCACACACACAGAGCCCCACACACACAGAGCCCCACACACACAGAGCCCCACACACACAGAGCCCCACACACACAGAGAGCCCCCCACACACACAGAGAGCCCCTCACACACAGAGAGAGCCCCCCCACAAACACAGAGAGCCCCCCACAAACACACACAGAGAGCCCCCCCCACACACACAGAGGGCCCCCCCCACACACACAGAGAGCCCCTCACACACAGAGAGAGCCCCGCACACACACAGAGAGCCCCGCACACACACAGAGAGCCCCCCACAAACACAGAGAGCCTCCCACAAACACACACAGAGAGCCCCCCACACACACACAGAAGGCAATGGCAATAGCTGAGCATTGATGTGTGTGTGCTCACATTGCTCACTTCTCACTAGTGGAGAAGTTATGGCATGAAGCATGCATGCAAAGGGACAAGGGGGTGGGCGTTCTGATGGACTTGAAACAAAACAGGAGTTACAGGTGAACCGAGACGGGGCACAGGAAAGGTGCCCAGTGCACATTAACACCATTCAAACAGAGCAACAGTGCGAAATAGTTAGAAGGAACCACACCAGAAGACGTGCAGGGGAGACGGTGGCAGCTTACACAGAGAAGAGAGACTCGTCACTACCCCCGTACAGCATTCACTACATATAGCACTACATATAGCACCAAGCCCGCTGGAGCATATCTACTCGGGCGCAAAAAAGATAACTGAGAACTGGGTGAAAGGCCCATCTCCACTCCTCTATCAAAATACGAAAAGAGTCACTAAAATGCACAGTGAGGCCACGGCCCTCTAGTAACAACGGCGAAGATCGAGGAGACCAGGCCACTATAAAGATAGCAAGAGGGCCTTCTGGGGGCGCTTTACCGAAGAAAGAAGCAAAAGTTAAAAGCAGAACAGGACACACAGTGGTAGGGGGAAAAAAGACTCTGACCTGATTGAGCCTACGAACGACGACTACGTCACAGCCAAACCCCAGCCTCGCGAGCCTACAGGAACTTCCGGTGAAGCAGTTGGCAATAATAAAAACTGTTTAAGTACTCACCACCCTGGGGCTGGTCCTGGGGTGTCGCTGGTGAACTTGTAGATGTCCATGGCCCAAACTGTAGCAAGGCCTCGTAGTGGTCCTGGTCCCTAGGGGTTGGAGTGCCGGTTAGGGGTGGTTGTTTGGTGCTGGTGTGGGGCTCCGGTGCCCTGTGATGGCCTGAGGGGGGTTCCAGGCCCATTTTGTTTAAAAAAAAGAAAAAAAAAGAAAAGTGACCCCCGGAGGCCTGTAAGTTCCAGGCTGGGGCTCCGGGAGTCTTCTGCGAAGCCCCACCGGCACCCCTGTGCTCCATGCGGAGCTCCGGTGGGTCTGTGAGTGTTTTTGCTGGTGGGGGCTCCGGGCCCATTTGTGGTGGTGTGCTCGAAGCCCCCGTTTTTTTTTTTTTAAATTAAACCCCGGAACCCCGCTGTGCTCCATGCGAGGGCTCCGGGCTGTTGAGGCGGGCATCCAGGCCCAGTTGCCGCGGTGGTTGGCTCGAGGCCTAGTTTTTTAAAACATGAAGCCCCGAAGCCCGAGGTGCTCCATGAAGGGCTCCGGGGCATGTGCGGCGGCGGCTCCGGGACGCTTGGGTTCCATATCGGGCCGGAGCCCTGTTTTAAAAAAATAAAAAGAGATAAAATGAAACCCCCGGAGCCCCGTGGTGCGCCATGCGGAGCTCCGGGGTGTTGAGGCGGTGTTGGGGGCTCCTGCACACCCGTTGCGGCTGTGGCGGGGGCTCGAGGCCCAGTTTTAAATACAAAGCCCGAGCCCAGCGGGTTTAAAGAAAAAAATTGGACGCATCAAGGAGAGCGGCCACGCACATCTCAGCCCCCCGCTGCTCGGGACCTTATCAGTGCCCTCTACATCGCGGGCCGCTCCTGCTGCTACGATGTCTGGCAACCGAGGGGGTAAGAAAGGTGACCGCACCTTGCCCGACATGTTGAGCAGGGCTGCCCCAAGACAAGATAGGAAGCAGCCTGCCCCGAGCCCTCCATCCAGCTCCCGAGGGGCGGAGGGAGGGGAGCCTCCAGTGACCCGATCGTTTCTAGAGTCGTTGTTCAGCACCCTCAGGGAGGACTTCCAAGCGCTGAAGCAGGAGGTGGCGGGGGAAGTACGTGAGGTGCGTAGGGAGGTCAATTCCCTTGGTGAGCGTGTAACTGCTATAGAAGAGACTGGCCACACCCGCGACGATGAGATAACGCACCTGCAGCAGGAGGTTCTGCGGCTCAGAGACCAACAAATTGACCTCCAGGCCCACGCAGAAGATCTCGAGAACAGGTCCAGGCGCAACAACATTAGAGTCCGAGGCGTTCCTTCTGGAGAAGAAGGGGAGGACGTGACCGCTTACCTGGGTGATATGTTTCGCGACATCTTGGGGGAACCTGGAGACTTCCCGGTGAGGATTGATAGGGCACACAGAGTAGGCCCGCCGCAACGGGCTTCGGCTCCAGCCCCGGACATCTTAGCCTTCCTGCCGGACTTCCCCTTGAAGGAACGGATCCTACGCGAAGCTCGACGTCGGCAACCACTGAGTTTCCGGAGTCATCAGGTGGCGCTGTTTCAGGACTTATCTACGATCACCCTTCAAAAGCGCAAATCCTTCAAGATCGCCACAGACTTCTTGAGAGAACACGACACGCAGTACTCGTGGGGCCACCCTTTCCGGCTAATCTTCCGCTGGAACGGCACCTTGCATCAGCTCCGGTCCCTTCAGGACACTTGCGAGGTGCTAGGGATCACTGCGACGGACAACGACACTCCCACGCCTTCCCGCCGACGCATCACCAGAGATGGGTGGCAGACTGTCTGTCGGCGCCGGCCCGCTAACTTGCCGTCGAGACCTGACTCACCCACGGTCAAGGCTGAAATGGACAGCGCGATAATGGTGGTATCCAGAGACACATCGTCTGGTGGTGTGGCCATGACGGCCTAAGCACACTCCGGGGGGAGATCCTGATGGCCTCATCTTCACAGCAGGTGCGGGGGTTCCGGGGGGGAGGGGGCGGCGGGGGGGGGGTGCAGGAAGTGGCTGGACGTCCACACGAATAACTTACCGCAGACTTGTCCGATAAGGACCGGACTGGGACAATGTTTCTCGTTCAGGGGAAGTTGGGACGGGGGGGCCTTGGGGGAATGGGTGGGGTGTGGGAGGAGGGTGGTTGGGATCGGGGAGGAAGGATCCGGGGGCTCGCAGTTTGGGGTGGGGTAGCCGGGTGTTGGGTTGGTTGAGGGACGTTTGGGGGGGGGGCTTTGGAATTTGTGCTGGCTTATCCTGTTTTACTGCTGTTTTTGATATGACCTCGCACCGCACGTACTGAATGGCGGGTATTGTGCTGTTGGGCTCTTGCATTTGTTCGGCCCTACGCCGCTGACGCACACGGCGATTACTACTGACATAGATTCATTGAACGCTTTTCCTGGGATGACTGCTCATGGCCCTTAAGATAGTCACCCTCAACGTGAAGGGGCTGAACAACCCGGTCAAGCGTAGAGCGATATTATCCCTCCTTGAGAACACCTGGGCGGATGTCTGTCTTTTACAGGAGACTCACCTCCTGGCCCGAGACTGCCTTAGGATGAGATCACCGAAATTCCCAGTACAGCTTTTTTCCTCAGGGCCTACTAAAACGGCAGGGGTCGCAATCTTAATATCAAGAACGTTTAGGGGAGAGGTCCTACACAAAGTTGCGGAGCAGAAGGGGAGACTCCTTGCTTACAGGGTCAATCTGGGGGGCTTCTTGTTCACTGTGGGTTCCGTCTATAGCCCGAATGACCGCCAAGACCAGTTCTTACACTCAGCCCTCGAACACATAGCGACTACACCGGACAGACACATGATCATTGGGGGGGACTTGAATATGGTCTTTGATTCGCTCTTGGACAGATCTGCGCAGCGACGCCCGCACACCGGGGAGTTCTCGCAGCTGAGTCACTCCCGCCTGGGTGATCTCGATATGCATGATTTATGGAGACGCCTGCACCCCAACACCCGGGCCTATTCCTACTATTCCCAAGCGCACAGGACTTACGCGAGATTAGATCATATCCTAGTTACGGGACCGATGGCCGCACTAGCGACGGCTTCCGACATAGGGGTCCTCACGTTGTCGGATCATGCCCCGGTGTCGGGTTCCTTTCAACTACCGCCGGTATCACCCTCTCGGGGAGTCTGGCGCCTCAGAGACACCCTGTTGCATAAGCAGGCGGTGGTGAAGCAGATACGAGACGCGATTACTGACTACCGGTCCCATAACGATAATGGGGATACCACCCGAGCGACACAGTGGGCCGCCTTGAAGGCGGTGCTCCGTGGAGAATTCATCGCCACCTCGTCTGCGGAGAATAGAGAACGACAGCAAAAACGGGATGAGCTTACCACCAAGGTGCGGGAGCTGGCGCAGATGCATCAGAGGACCGGGGCCCCCAGAGTTTGGAGGCAGCTTAAGGCAGCCCGGAAAATGCTCTCCACGCTTGACATGGACAGAGCGGAATATGCGGCGCTGCGCCTGAAACATGCGTATTACACTGGTGGCGATCGGTGCGGCCGCCTCCTCGCGAACAAGCTCCGGATGAAACATCAGCGTCAGCGGGTTACGGAACTGTCGATTCCCGGCGGGGCGACAGCTACGGAGGACCCTCAGATTGCGGAGGAATTCCGCCGATACTACGCTGACTTATACGCGGGCGAGCCTCCCTAGGCATTGGCTGAGACTGATTACCTGGACTTGGTCGAGCTCCCTGCTCTCACTCCGGAACAGGCGGAGCACCTGGAGCGAGACATCCGGCCAGAGGAGGTGATTGCGGCTATCTCCCGTCTTAAACATGGGAAGGCCCCGGGGCCCGATGGTTACACCCCACTATTCTACAAGACGTTCTGTCAAGAACTGGTCCCACTGTTGACGCGTCTCTATAACTCCTTCACGGAACCGGGAGCTATTCCTCCGGATTTGCTCCGGGCGACGGTATCGGTTATTCCCAAGCCAGGGAAGGACAGAACTGAGTGCGGCTCCTATCGGCCAATCTCGTTGTTAAACGTGGACCTCAAGCTCTACACAGGGATCCTGGCAGCTCGTCTGGCGCAATATCTGCCGACTCTTGTGGACCCGGATCAAGCTGGGTTTTTCCCTCGGCAAACGGTGGACAACACTAAGAGAGTGGTACACATTTTAGAGAAGGCCTCTCGCGTCCCAGGGGAACGCATGTTATTGTTGGTCGACGCGGAGAAGGCGTTCGACCGCGTGCGCTGGTCTTACCTTGAACGAGTGCTCTGCAAAATAGGTATAGGGGAGAAATTCCGCACCCTCATATTTAACTGTTACAAACACCCTGCCGCGGTGGTGCGGGTGAATGGGTGCAGCTCTGACCACTTTGCGATAGAAAGAGGAACCAGACAGGGGTGCCCACTGTCCCCACTTCTTTTAGCTCTTTACATGGAGCCGTTTGCCCAGAAGATTCGTCAGAACCCGAAGGTGACTGGCGTCCGGATGGGAGGCTACATTCACACCATTAGCCTGTACGCGGACGACGTGATCCTCATGCTTGATGACCCGAGGGAGGCTCTCCCGGCCTGCATCGCCGAGATGGATGCCTTCGCCGCGGTAGCGGGCTTCAAAATGAACATGAGGAAATCGTCTGCCCTGGACCTCTCGCTGTCCACTGCAACGAGACTTGAGTTACAGAGGCGCTTCCCCATGAGTTGGTCTAAAGATCTGATCCCGTACTTGGGTGTCTTATTGGCACCTTCCTTGCCCGCCATGGTGACGGCGAATTACACGGCGTTAGGTAGAAAGATGAAGGAGGAATTGTCCCGCTGGAACAAGGGCACATTGTCGTTGTTGGGGCGGATCGCCGCGGTGAAGATGACTCTCTTGCCGCAGGTCCTGTATTTGTTTCGGGCCCTGCCGCTTCAGCCACCGAAGGGTTGGATCCGACAGGCTCAGGCTGACATCGCCCGCTTTGTCTGGCAGGGTCGCAAACCCAGGCTTAAGAGAGCTTTGTCCACACTGGCTCCGGAATCCGGCGGCCGTGGCATACCGGATCTCCACAAGTACTTTCTGGCGGCGCAATTGCGGTATTTTGTGGAGTGGAGCAAATGGGAATCAGACAGACACTGGCTGTTTCAGGACCAGGCGGTGGCGGGCAGAACCTTACAAGAGATACCCTTCATGCGCAGAGCTCATCGCCCCCCCCAATCTTTACGCGTCCTTTGTCACGCAAGTTCCGCTCAAAGTGTGGGATGCCGTGAATGCTACACGGGAACTTACCACCTTCCCGTCGCCGCTTACGCCATTGATTGGGAACCCTGACTTTCAGCCCGGGATGGAATCTGGCGCGTTCTCGCTATGGCGGGCTGCCAGATGCTGCGCTTTGTTTCACATGTATGGCTCGGAGGGGATCGTGTCGTTCCAGGACCTCAGGCGAGATTACCATCTGCCGGAGACTGAACGTATGCGATATCTACAGGTTCGCCACTGGGCGCTGCAGCGGCAGGTACGGGACATGGCCGACAGGAAACTTACACCATATGAGATGTGGTTGGCGACACGCTCCTCGGATGCCAAGCTCGTCTCGGACCTGTACAAACTTTTGCAGCCCCCCACCTTCCACATCCATAACCCCGGACGGAATCGCTGGGAGCGGGAACTGGGGAGGGAATTAAGCCACGAAGAATGGGACGACATTTCCTACCGCGCACGTCACTCGGCTTACCACACTGGGCTCACCGAGACTTTCACTAAAATAACCACATACTGGTACTACACACCTCAACGACTGCATGAAATGAACCATAACATCCCGGACACTTGTTGGCGCGAGTGCGGACAGACTGGCACACTTACACACATCCTGTGGGATTGTCCGTTACTGGGTCCTTACTGGAAGGAGGTCTTGGATGAGATTGACCAGTGCTTTGAAATTGAACTGCCTCGCTTCCCCGCCTATGTCCTATTAGGGTTACCTAACGGGTTGATGTATCCTCTGAGGTCCAGGAGGGGGAGACAGATAGCGATTGCACTGGGTTCAGCGATACAGAACATACTCATATATTGGCGCACCACCACCACTCCCAACACTATAGGCTGGCTACACAGGTTATGGCACGTTCTGGGTATGGAGAAACTGTCCCTTACGGTGGCGGGCGAGGTGGCTAAGTTTGAGGAATTGTGGCAGCCTTTTCTCACCTTACTACAGTCGGAATTTAAGGAAATTACTTGTCCCCGATACCTCAGGCTCATGCGGCTGACATCCCTGACTACTCCGCAGGTCTAGTTGCTCTGAAGGTATCCGTGACGAGGGGCGCGGTACCACCGCAGAGGTGTAGAAGGCGCGAGACATTCGCTCAGCACAAACGGGGGGGGGCAAAAAGGGGGGGAGGGGGGAGTTCGGGAGTTCGGGGGGAGGGCAGGGAGGGGGCAGTTGAGGAGGGGGTTGTTGGTTTTGGTGTCAGTCGTCATCGCCCTTACACCTAGCATGTGGCTCTACAACATGTTCTGATTGTAATGTCTGAAATTCTGATGGCGCTCATGGAACGGAGACTCTAAATAGCACCTCTTTGACGACAAGTTTACACTGTATGTATTCTTTTCCTTGTTTATAACCTTGCAATAAAATGCTTTAAACCTAAAGAAAAAAATTGAAGCCCCACCGGCACCCCTGTGCTCCATGCGGAGCTCCGGTGGGTCTGTGAGGGTTTTTGCTGGTGGGGGCTCCGGGCCCATTTGTGGTGGTGTGCTCGAGGCCCCCGTTGTTTTTTGTTTTAAATTAAACCCCGGAACCCCGCTGTGCTCCATGCGAGGGCTCCGCGCTGTTGAGGCGGGTTGGGTGGGCATCCAGGCCAAGTTGCGGCGGTGGTGGGCTTGAGGGCTAGTCTTTTAAAACATGAAGCCCCGGAGCCCGAGGTGCTCCATGACGGGCGCTGGGGCATGTTCGGCGGTTGTGGTGGTGGCTCCGGGACCTTTGGGTTCCATATCGGGCCAGGAGCCCTGGTTAAAAAAAAAAAGATAAAATGAAACCCCCGGAGCCCCCTCCATGCGGAGCTCCGGGGTGTTGAGGAGGTGTTGGGGGCTCCTGCGCACCCGTTGCGGCTGTGGCGGGGGCTCGAGGCTCAGTTTTAAATACAAAGCCCCGGAGCCCCGCTGGGCGCCATGCGGGCTCCGTGGCATGTACAGCGGTTGTGGGGGCTCTGTGGTGGTGCGCTTGGGCTCTAGGCCCAGTTTTTAAAAAAATGAAACCCCGGAGCCCGAGGTGCTTCATGAGGAGCTCCGGGGTATTGAGGCGGCGTTGGGGGCTCCTGTGCCCCCGTTGCGGCGTGATAGGGCTCGAGGTCCCGTTTTGAAGCATGAAACCCCGGAGCCCCGCTGGGCGCCATGCGGACTCCACGGCATGTGCGGCGGTTGAGGCGGCGGTGGTGGGGCGCGAGGCACCTTTGGTTTTTAAAATTGAAGCCCCCAGAGCAAGCGTCTCAAATAGCTCCCAACTCTGCGGTGAACCAGGCAAACAATGTATGACTAATACACTCGGTTCTTACCTTCACCTACCTCATAAGATGACGAGCTGCGGCGGGGGCAAGGGCCGGACACGGTCGGGCAGAAATGGCTGCCGCAAAGCTCTGAAATTTTCGGAATCGGGGGCGTGTTTTTTGGTGAGTCACGGATGACGTCACAGATAGAAAGAACGCAAAAAACACGCCCCCGAATCCGAAAAAGACGGGTCTTGAACCGAGTGACGCCCCTCTCCTCCAATGGCTGGCCTCCGTTTAGGAAGCCAGCCAATGGAGAAGAGGGGCGGGTTCAAGCCCCCTAACTAAAAACATAAAATCTTCAGCTCCGCCCACTGCTACGCAGTGCGACGGTCCTCGACCTAAAAATGAGTGGCTAATGGGTCACTTTTGGTAAGCACAACTGCCACTGTGGGATGCACCAAATGCACTCCTATGGAGCCTGATACCAACACTCATCAGACCCTAAAAAAGGTGTTGGTTGATACAGACAGTAAGGCCATGGAAACTGCAAACAGCTAAGGAGTGCGTAACAACATACCTGCCTAATAACCTATCTCTGAAAAAGGATGGCAATGGAATGTCGTGCCCATGACCGGTCACCAGCGATAAAAGCTGCAGGGGCTAAGTCCTGATGAGTAGGAGGACTGTTGATGTACGCAAGGTCAAGGACCTGCGTGGAACTGCAGCAGGTACAGACTTTGAAGACCCAAGTGGAGAAGGATCACTTGTGAACAGCAGTTGAACACATTAGTCAGGCCTAAGAGATGGGAGTGCACCCTTTAAAAGAGATGGGCGATAGCCTCATTAGCCCTCCGCTGATTTAAAGGGACTCTGGTCGAGTTATCCAAATCCAGTGTGGTAGAGAATGAAACCCTCCAGGCATGGAGTGCAGTAAAGCAAATGATCCTGGAGAAGCCAGCAAGGTCACTCAGGAGATTATTTTATATTTGCAAAGGGCAGGGTATCGAAGAGTGTAGGAAGGTGGAATCTGACTATATGGTTACCCCAACTTTTTTCCTGGTGTTTTTCTGGTTTTCGACTTAGTTGGCCTGGGACCCTGCTAATCAGGGCCCCAGGCTATCTGCTTACTCTATAAAATGGACTCCATGTACTTTAGGTACATACCAGATTGGTTACTGGGTCACCCTTGTGAGCCCCTGTATAGTGTACCATAGGTACCCAGGGCATAGGTGCACCGAGGCCTACCAGGGGCTGCAGCATGTATTATGCCACCCCTGGTTTGCCTTCCAAACTGACACCACAGGTCTGTTCACACAGCCTGGGTAAGGTGGTGTAATCACCCCTTACTTACATATAGTATACCTATATCTACCTTTACATATAGACACATATACACCTATAAGCCACTCCTATGGTAGGCCTCGACAATCCTGGAGGCAGAGTGCTTGGTTTTATGTGAGAGGGTGCCCTAGCATGAGCTAAGCCCCTCTGCAGCTTTCGGAACCATCTCCTTATAGCTGTTCTATGATATACCCATACAATATACTCTTAAATGCATTATAATCCTCGCGGTTAATGCTATCTTTGGTTTGGCTTTATCAAAAGATGTTGTGTAAGGTGTCAAACACTTTGGAATACTACCCCCGCCAATTCTGGCAGCGGGGGTAGCATTCCACCCTTCTAGAGGGAAAAGACATGTATGTTACTGCTTTACCCGGTTAAAGTTAAACAGAGCCTCAGCATCACAGAATGGATGCTGCTGCCACAGACACGAGTCTGACCTCCTGTTGCTGGGGGAAACTCCAGCAAGGGCGGCCTGGACAATAGGTTTCCTGTCCAGGGAGGTGCCAGCACCTCCCCAGACAGGGGGTTTGTGTATTGGGGCAGGGAGGGCTGCATTCAGTGAATGCATCTAGATACTGCCTTGGGCACACAAGGCGCTCCATGCATAGCCCGGTTCAAACCAGTTGCTGGGGCACTCCAGCCCCAGCTCTGGCGCGAAACTGGACAAAGGGAAAGGGGTGTAACCACCCCCTTCTCAGGTCCATCCACAGGAGGGACCTAGGCAGATAATCCAGCCCCCATCCAATGTATAAGTATAGGAGCTGTGTCCCCAGGACTTTAGATTATCCTGGAACGAAACTTTGATACAGAACTCTTGGACCTTCGACATTCTATTCTGACTAGAAGACAGAAGACATCTCCCTTGTGGTCAAGGAGTGACCACCCTGTTCAAACAGGCACCAACAGCAACTTTGCTGGTCTGCAGTCTCAAGGCTCCCGCCGGAACCCGAAGACTCTGCGACTCAAGAACTGGACTTCCAGACTTCTCTGACCCCGACCCACATCCACAGCAAAGCTGAGACCCGTGTGGACACGAGAGAAGTGGGACCGGACATCTTCGACATCCTGCATTTTGCTACCTGCACTCCTTTCCTGAAGCCTCAGTAAGTTGTGCATTGGGGTACGAGAAGCCCCAGCCCCGAGCATCATTTGAGCTGAAGCCCAGGCCCCCACACTCCGCTAGTGTCCCGTGGACCCCGCCTTTACATTTGTGCTCGAAGCGTCTTCCCGGCTCCTTGCCCGTTGGCTAGTGAGCCCCCTGAAGTCGCCATCTTGAATCTGACTTGCGGTCCTGGTTGCTCCAGGCTTGAACCAGCTTCCCTAAAAAGGAGAAGCGCCACAGACCTTGCTGGTCTGCAACAGAGCCAATCTCGACATCCTGCGAGGGTTGCGGTTGCCAAGGCTTGTTGGGTCCAATCCGGATACCGACGCTGACTTCATCTAGATCCATCGTGGGACAGCTCGAATCCAGCTCCTGGTCATCGTCGATGCCTCCTGGACCTCATGGCTGAAGAGACAAACTCACCTTCTTCACCTTAAAGCACCCGACATCGCCTGGCTCCTTCCTGGTCACTGGCTAGTGACCCAGACTCTGTCCCCTCTGCTTTCAGGTACTTCACATCACCGATCCACCCTTGGATCCACCTGGACACTTTTCCTCTGGTCGCCTGCAGCACTTCTTTGCAGCTCTCCATAGAAAACGACAACGAAACCTACCATCAAAAGACACCTATGCAACCGGTTTCCGTGGGTGAGGTAACACGAGTACTCTGGTAGTCTCGAGGGTATTGGCCCTCTTAGTGTCCAAGTCTAAAAGGGTTCCGTCCTAGTCCACCCGGAGTGTCCTTACCTTGTAACTTTGGAACTTTTACAAACTCCATAGAAAGTCAATGAGAACCTGCGCCTGTGTTTAGACACTGCACGCGGCTCCCGTGGGTCTCCTACTTCTTAACCTTTGGTTGCTTAGTGTAGCCCCAGCGATTCTACAGGCCCTAGGCCTGCTTTCTAACTCTCACGTGGTACTTATACCACTTTCTTAGTATATGGTTAGTGAGGCCCTTAGGGCATAACGTATACTGTGCAACTTATGATGTACTAACTGTATGACTTGTATTGTATTTTTACCTCTGACCTCATAAAGAGTACAGAGGGGTTGTGTTTGGATTAAATACATATATATTTGATATATACCTTGTGTGGTGTCCTTTCATTTGGTATTCAAGGGATTATATATGGTAAAACAACTTGCTTAACTCGCCTACTGAAGTCTTAGCCTGAAGACTGCTGGTTCATGCTACTACTAGGATAGCTTTCTATAAGGTTGACTTTACAACCACCATCAATAAGGGTCGATTACACTGGTACAAGGTGCCCACTAGAACTAGTGGAAATCATATGCCAGGCTAACTTCTCACAGAGAGCACCTCTAGAGAGGGGCCCTAGCCTTAGAAGTGACATTGTTTCTGCAATGTCCAGTGAATGTTAGGGCCTTGAAAATCCTGGGGAGATGGTGTAATTCTGGCATCTCCTGGGCTACAGTTTAAAGTAACAGGGATACCCTGATTCCAAAATGGAGTTCCTAGGACAGGGTAAATTCAAATATAGTCAAAAATTCCTACGCAACAAATGACCTGTCGAGAATCCAGCCCAAGCTTGAGCTGGCAGCGCCTCGTGAAGGACGCATATCACCGATATCAAATATTATCAACCACAGGCTCCTCAGAAACCCGCATTTTGGATGCTTTATCTATCGCAGAGGCGTCATCTACCCTTAAACCCTCTCTTATCCTCTTACTCATTCTCTACCGAGGTGTTTATCTGCCAGTGCCAAAACTTAGTTCCGGACATTTATCCAGTCCAAGAAATTTGAGATCCGTCTACATTTTGTTTGGGCGCATATATCATCGAGTTTTTTATTTGTCTACAATACCCCTCTGCATTGAAACGACATTCATCTCAGATCTGCAAGGTTTTTACCTTGGTCTCTATCCCTACGGTTGCCATTATACTGTTGTTTCATCGATCAAAGCAGCTTGATAGTTTTTAACCACCCAGCTCTTTTCATGTTGTTGGTATCTCATCATATGGAGCGCACACAACGTGCTCTATACTGAATATCCAGTGGTTCTCCTGAAGAAGGCGGTCCATCGCCGAAACGCGCGTCGAGATTGATTGCGATATTATAATCACTTGTAGAATACCTTGACTACCACTGTACTTATGCTACTTGTTACCTCTTATGAAAAGTTTTTAACCAATTAAGGAGGTCATATTATATGTGTTGTGTCTACCTCCCTTTTTTAATTATGTTATTGAACAATTGATGTGTAGTGTTTTCATTTTTAATAAATATATATACATATATATATAAAAATATGACGGTGTGGAAGCCCCTGTGCACCACGTTGGGCGGGTTGAATGCATGACCTGCCCCCGTCAGAAAGGATTCCTGGATTGCGGTGGTTGGAGCGGTATGGGGACTGAAGGTAACACACGCTGCGCATTTGTGTCTTGGGAACATTTGAACATTACAAACAGACTTTAAAGTACATTTTCCTTCCCCTTCATTAATGCGATACCTACCAGCATAACCATTGCATGCTGGACCTTGTGGGCGCTGACAATTAGGCGAACTACAGGAGGTGTATGCACAGAAACATAAGCAAAGGGGGAGGTGCTACAGTCCGTTTGAGAGAAGGCAGACTATTTCAACCTTGCTCACGCCCGTTCACTCAAGCACACACACCTGGCGCTGAAGAGGCAGAGAAACGCCGAAATGCATCCGCCATAACAAAGGAGAACATTTTCCCTGATGTGCAGCTAAATAAAGTGCTACCGACTTGTTCCCCAGCTGTGGCCTTACTCTTTTTCGAATGAAAGGAGCGGAGTATGATAATAGCGCGGTCTCCAGTAACGCGCTTCTAAGGCTCCCGTTTCATCAAGAGGCTCTGGACCTACTGGGACACTGCTTGCAGTATTGGTCTTTTCCGGGGTACCGGATTTCCAGAGTCCACCACGCAGCGAAGTAAGAAGTATGACGGTGTGGAAGCCCCTGTGCACCACGTTGGGCGGGTTGAATGCATGACCTGCCCCCGTCAGAAAGGATTCCTGGATTGCGGTGGTTGGAGCGGTATGGGGACTGAAGGTAACACACGCTGCGCATTTGTGTCTTGGGAACATTTGAACATTACAAACAGACTTTAAAGTACATTTTCCTTCCCCTTCATTAATGCGATACCTACCAGCATAACCATTGCATGCTGGACCTTGTGGGCGCTGACAATTAGGCGAACTACAGGAGGTGTATGCACAGAAACATAAGCAAAGGGGGAGGTGCTACAGTCCGTTTGAGAGAAGGCAGACTATTTCAACCTTGCTCACGCCCGTTCACTCAAGCACACACACCTGGCGCTGAAGAGGCAGAGAAACGCCGAAATGCATCCGCCATAACAAAGGAGAACATTTTCCCTGATGTGCAGCTAAATAAAGTGCTACCGACTTGTTCCCCAGCTGTGGCCTTACTCTTTTTCGAATGAAAGGAGCGGAGTATGATAATAGCGCGGTCTCCAGTAACGCGCTTCTAAGGCTCCCGTTTCATCAAGAGGCTCTGGACCTACTGGGACACTGCTTGCAGTATTGGTCTTTTCCGGGGTACCGGATTTCCAGAGTCCACCACGCAGCGAAGTAAGAAGTATGACGGTGTGGAAGCCCCTGTGCACCACGTTGGGCGGGTTGAATGCATGACCTGCCCCCGTCAGAAAGGATTCCTGGATTGCGGTGGTTGGAGCGGTATGGGGACTGAAGGTAACACACGCTGCGCATTTGTGTCTTGGGAACATTTGAACATTACAAACAGACTTTAAAGTACATTTTCCTTCCCCTTCATTAATGCGATACCTACCAGCATAACCATTGCATGCTGGACCTTGTGGGCGCTGACAATTAGGCGAACTACAGGAGGTGTATGCACAGAAACATAAGCAAAGGGGGAGGTGCTACAGTCCGTTTGAGAGAAGGCAGACTATTTCAACATTGCTCACGCCCGTTCACTCAAGCACACACACCTGGCGCTGAAGAGGCAGAGAAACGCCGAAATGCATCCGCCATAACAAAGGAGAACATTTTCCCTGATGTGCAGCTAAATAAAGTGCTACCGACTTGTTCCCCAGCTGTGGCCTTACTCTTTTTCGAATGAAAGGAGCGGAGTATGATAATAGCGCGGTCTCCAGTAACGCGCTTCTAAGGCTCCCGTTTCATCAAGAGGCTCTGGACCTACTGGGACACTGCTTGCAGTATTGGTCTTTTCCGGGGTACCGGATTTCCAGAGTCCACCACGCAGCGAAGTAAGAAGTATGACGGTGTGGAAGCCCCTGTGCACCACGTTGGGCGGGTTGAATGCTTGACCTGCCCCCGTTAGAAAGGATTCCTGGATTGCGGTGGTTGGAGCGGTATGGGGACTGAAGGTAACACACGCTGCGCATTTGTGTCTTGGGAACATTTGAACATTACAAACAGACTTTAAAGTACATTTTCCTTCCCCTTCATTAATGCGATACCTACCAGCATAACCATTGCATGCTGGACCTTGTGGGCGCTGACAATTAGGCGAACTACAGGAGTTGTATGCACAGAAACATAAGCAAAGGGGGAGGTGCTACAGTCCGTTTGAGAGAAGGCAGACTATTTCAACCTTGCTCACGCCCGTTCACTCAAGCACACACACCTGGCGCTGAAGAGGCAGAGAAACGCCGAAATGCATCCGCCATAACAAAGGAGAACATTTTCCCTGATGTGCAGCTAAATAAAGTGCTACCGACTTGTTCCCCAGCTGTGGCCTTACTCTTTTTCGAATGAAAGGAGCGGAGTATGATATATAAAAATATATATATATTTTCTATATAATAATTGAGTTGTGCGTCAGAATATTGAGCATTCCCCTTTACTCATCAAGGGTTCATGTTTAACCTGATTCTCGACAGGTCATTTGTTGCCTAGGAATTTTTTACTATATTTGAATCTCCTGGGCTACACCCATAACTGCAGCAGGTATTCAAAGTGAGAAGCCTCTGGCATATTGGAACAATGTAGCTAAAGGAAGGTAGCACGTCAGATTTGTAACTTTAGGATAAAGATGAGATCTACAAACTAGGTTAGTTGGGCAAGAGTGTGAATCAGGGTGTGCTGTGCACTGTGGCTGTGCGAGTCATCCCCCGCCAGGAAAGCAGGGACTCTGGATGCATGCCAGGCCCTTTTTATGGGTCGTCACAGCTGTAGTGATAGCCTCTCTATCTCCCCAGGGGGTCGGGCCAGCATTTTGCCTTGACCAGTGGGTAGCAGCTGCCTTCAAACTGGTGCGAACTAGGAGGCTTTGAATGTTTAATTAAAACAAAGCATTGCAGAGGCCCGAGGTGGGTGTTGATGCAATGTGATTTTTGTCTAGGGCCTTAAATGTCTAAGTGAAATAATTCAATGAAGAGCGGGTAAACAGTAGCAGTAAATATGACTCTCTTAACCTCTTTTTTTTGGTCATAGTAGTCTTTACCTTCCAAGTCTCATTGGTAATTATTGCTGGTTCCCAAAGCTATCCCACAATTAGAAATGGTTGGAATGGAGGCAAAAACTTTAACACTAATCAAACAACAAAGAAAACCGTGATAAGTTATTTGTGCCTCCCTGCATATACATATGATTGACTGTTGCACGTGAAAAGATCAAAAGCTAGTTTTACAGAATCACAAAACTGAACAAACTTTATATCTAAACTCTAGAATTTTACTTTTGGCAACTCATTCATTTATCCAAGAGAATGATAATACAGACCGTATAATCAAGACATACAGGGGGAGGAGCCAAGATGGCGGACGGGATGGACGTCTGAGTCCCCGGCTCCGCGACCCGTCTGCTTTTCACTTTAAAATCCTGATACTTATCCTCGATCGAATCTAGTTTAATCGGAGCCCCGAATGCGCTGGAGATGACTGCGTTCTCCTGAGGTCCCTCTCGGCTGCTTTGATGGAGGATTCGTGGAGTTAGCCGACCTCCGACGCTGCCCCTGGGGTCTGATCCGATGTTCCCCGCCTGGCGTTGCTGGACTTGGGAGCTGGAACGAGCTGTGGCGGGGCTGTAGCGAGGCCGATCCTGTGCAGAGCGCAGCCGATTGCTGAGACGGGCGAAATTGCTTTCTCTACTGGGACGAAACCCCATTTAATGGCGGAGTATCTAATTGTGGGCTTGGGACCCGGCAGGCGACGCTTTCCTTTGTTCCGAGACGGGCCGTCGGAGCGGACTCCATCTTACGGCGCTTTCTCCGCCGTGGAACGCTTGCACCAATAACCAGCGGGGGGGCTTTTACCCGCGCAGCCCCCGGACTGTGAGCCGCGCTACGTTTGGTGGCTCTAACTCCTGCTTCTTTAGCTGCCGGAGTCGGCCCCCCCCTCCCTCCATTGTAGGCTGCCTGAGGGGGTAGTAATGGCGCCTGCCTCTCTGAACGACGTGGTGGCTGATCCCCTGTCTCCAGTACTTGCTGCCCTGCCTGCCCCGGGGCCTGGGGCTACACTGGGGGCGTCGTTGAGCGGAGCTGACTGGCCAGTACCGCGGAGTGTCCTGACTTATAGAGATATCCTGATGGCGCTTGCGGATCTACGGGTGACATGGCGAAAGACTGCTCGAGAGTTGGCACGGAAGATCGACCGCGCTGCCCACGACATGGGGCAATCACGGCTGGCTGATCCTTTGCTGCCTCTCACTGCTCCCGAGATGGATACAGTGTTGCAACATGTGCACACGGAGAACGGCCATGTTCCTGGCTACAGTGTCGAGTGTTTCTCTACTGACGAGATTGCAGCTACAAAGTATCCCTCCGCTCTGACTATTGAGACTTTGCCTACGAAAATGCTGCCATTGTCTTTTCTTCATAATCGGAGTGTGAGTCATCCTGCGGAAAAAGTAGAGACCGTCACCTTGGACGCTTCCCTGACTGCCGACGGGAGACACTCCCTTCTTCTTTTTCCGTTTCTTCAATGCCGAGGGCGGCCATTTTCCTCCTTTGTTCTGCCTGCAGTGCGCTCACAGCGGTGGCTAAGCCTGCTGGGGTTTCGACGTTCAGGACAGGGTTGACGCTGTTCTCTCTCGCTGATTCTGACTAACTGGCTGGCTGAGACCCGGACTGGCGCTCTGGTTGATATACTGGTCGCGTTTTACCTGCGGTGGCCCCCGAGTGGATCTCCATGCTACAGTCGGCGGAATTCCTGGTGACTTTCAACGACCATTTTGTGGTCTCACTGCACTTTCGTTTTTCTCTGCTATGTTGCCTTTTTGTTCTGCAGTGGGCGAGCTTTTTTCGGGGAGCATGTCCGGGGGGTTATCCACGTTTGGGTCGGAGCTGGGCTGATTTCCTTAGTATTTGCTTCTTGGCTGGTTGGGCCGGGTTTGGGATTGTTTTTATGTCCTGCTTAAACGACCGCTGCCAGTTGATCGAGGGCTGGTATCGGGGGGGCTCCTGAGACCGGGATAGGGTTGGGCGGGTTCCTGGTTGTGTCACTGTCTGGCCGATTGGGGATTGGGGTTGGAATGGGGTACGTACTGGCTGCATGGTCTATGTTTATGATGTAGATTAATTTCCCCCGTTTGTCTCTCTTATAGCTAGTGATTGTTTTGCTTTCCAATCGAGGCATCCTTCGGATGTCGCGACCTTTGTCAATGGCACAGTCGGCATTATACACTGGCTACCCTGGTTCATTGCTGGCTATCGGTTCCGCCACGTTTTCTCTGGTTCCTGTTTGCTGGTCCTGGAAGCTTATTGTGACGTGGGTGTTCTTTGTGTAGGGCAGCGTCCATCTTGATCTCCTTTGTCTACACTCTCATTACGGCGGCCATCTTGTCCCTTTGTCCTGACTGGGAAGGGCTTTTGCTGGGTGTTATGTTGTGATGGTCGCTTGCGGCCTGATTAGAGCTGGAGGTCTCCGGGGCTTCATTCTTTATGGACTAGCTTTTATGTTTTGAACTGTGCCGCCTCTTTGGCGAATGTAGTGGTCGTAGCCCCCACATCTCTCCCGCTCTTGTTGCTCATCCTGGCGATTTCGCACGTGGGGTAGAACTGGGTGTATCCTGCTATTGCCCATATGGACGGGGTGATCATTCAAGTACCGGCTCGGGGTCCCGGGTGCATCTGATTCAATTCTTCATTTGGTGGTGTATTTTTCGATATTATTGCTTCACTCGGTGCAAGGGGCTATACATAGCTGGGGGACCGGGAGTTTTGTTATTCTTAGGGCTCCTCCCCCCCCGTTTCCTTTCTTTTTCGGGAGTGGTAGACTGGCTTGTTCTTTTCTTCCTCCCGATGCTTCAAGTGTGATAACTTTCTTTTTTCTCTTTTCTTCTTTCTTTTCTATTCTTCCTCTATATTTCGGGTTTCTTTATTGGGCGACAGGCACTTTGCCGGGGGGGGGTAGGCCGTAGCCTCCGGATTGTTGTAGGGTGGGGGGGTAGATTTATTTTTCCTTTTTAATTTCTATGGGCCTTATTTCTCTAACTTTCTGCGCTTTCTTGTTCTGCTTTCTGTTCTGGGTCTGCATTAGGGGTCAGTAGGGAGTAGGTGTCTCTGAGGGTGGTACGTATATGCGAACTGCAGCTCTTATTGTTTTGTATAGTACTGCCATATTGACGAGGTGTTCTACTAATGTTGTTCATATTGATGCTGCCTGCTCATGTTGTGAAGCTAATGTCCGGACTCAGTTCTTCTTGATTTTATTCTTCACTGATTTATATTTCTTTAAAACTTTAAAATTTAACCTTTCATACTCCTTCTCCTTGGCGACATGACTCCATTTGGTGTAACTGCTACTGATTGCTGCTATCTTGCCTGATGCCGCTGTGCAACCACGTTGCTCGCACCTGTGCTTAAAGTCTTGTGGCCGGCCTGCTGGTTGTAGGCCCGTATTTGTTCTCTCTTTTTGTGCACAATAAAGGTTTTAAAAAAAAAAAATAAAAAAAAAAAAAAAAAAAAAGACATACAGCTTAGACTGGAAACAAATTATCAAAATATTCCTTGCAATAGTTGCCATCACATGATTGTCAGAAAAAGAAATTTGACAAAAGGAAAAAAAAAGCATAAAATAGCTCGAAAACAACGCGAGCCCAAATTTTCAGAGGCTAAACCCATTAAACTGACGGGAAACCAGTACACTGCAGCAATTATGTAAATATCAAACACTGTGTGTACCAGAGAGGAAATCTCCAGAGACAAAGAAGGATCCTTCACCACTTGTCAATTTTGCAAAGATGTTTGTAAGATGATTGCCCGTTTAAGAAGCACGTCCCAAATGAAATGGCGTAAAAATAAAAAAGCAAAACAAAATCATTACGCTTCTCATCAACAGAGCAAACAATGTGGGTGGGTAACAAATAAATGACTTCACTTAAGGAACATTCAGGATGAACTGAACAAAATGGATGTGGTGTTCTATAAGGAAGGCTTAGCTGTGGTGATTAATGTGCCAATAGACACAATAACTCACAAAATTCACTTCAGCAAACGTATGAGAGCAAAGTTGCCTACTACAGTGAACTGTTTCAGGAAACTAAAACATTCGCTTTAACTGCTCTGTTAAATCTGATGGTTTCATCAAAGGCTGTTATGTCCCACTACGTGGCCATAATCAGCTTATCTAGGGCAGAGAGCATGCACTGTGAAGCTGATATCCTTGAGTGTATTTATTTGGTATGGGGAAGGCAACGGAATAGAACGCCATAGTCTCCTTGGGGTACAAAATGTTCATGCAGAGTTAGCAGCTGCTTAGGACCACACTAAAATACTGTTTATCTGAGGAGCAAGAGTGTATTTCTGTTTGCTTCACTCTGCTGATTTTGTACATGTAATTTCCTTGGATATAAACAGCATCCAGTGTCCTAGCTTAGTTTAAGCATAGTTTTGAATGATTAACATTTTCATTCACACAACCTTCTGCAGTACTGCTTTTGATAATTATTGCCCGAGACGTGCTCAATTAGTTACACCCTCTGTTGCCTTAAAGTCAATTCATTTTTGTGTCCTAAGGTTAGCTTAACAAGGCATAACATTGGCAAGAAGTAATTGTCTCCTGGAAAAATGTATACTGAGAAAAGGTAAAAAAAAGTTACAAAAGTTAGAGCTGCTTAAAAAAACAGGTCAATTGTGTACCACTGTTTTAAATAAATTGCTTTATTACAATTTACTAGCCTGACGTTTTAGCTACTGAAAGTTGTTTAGGTGAGATCATAGACTAAGAAGTCTAAGACATGCTCCCATTTGAATACAGATTTTCCAGAAGGAGTGAGTTGTAGACTCCGAGGGTTCAGGACTTGCGGAGTCTATGGCAGAATATCCACTAGAGTGATGAAAATCTTTTTTTATATCTAGGTTGATACTAAGTTGTAAGTTAGTTAACTGCTTTATATGATTTTATGATGATGATGCTCTATCACCTCCCTGGCTACGTGGGTGTTTTGATACACCACTGCTGAAGCTAATGTGCTAAATGGCATTTCAATCAGCACTTCTTTGAAGAGAACTTCAGTTTATAGGTGGAAGACACAACTGTGAAAAAACGATCAGACACTCTTAATCATATAGAGATAGTTGATCTTCAGCCATTGTTCTGTGGTGCCATGTTAAACCTGACACTTGTCTCTTCTAAGATAGTTAGCTTAAAGGGACGACAAGGATATTCATTCCAAACTTGAAGTGATAATTAATTTTAATATCCAAACCCCTATCCACAGAATGGCCCTGACTTCACATACAATAAATCTACAGTCGCATGGTTGAGGGCATTCCAGGTTTCAGCAGGAGAACCACTGAAGGATAGATCTGACCTTTTCAAATACTTTATCAAGTACTTCTGGATATTTCTATCCTAACAGCAAACGATAAAGAACATGCTTCACAGAACAGGAAAAGGTCACACATCTAAGTTACGATTTGCATTCATTTCATACTTCAGGAGGATTCTTAAAAATATTATGCTTCTCAATATTTTTACAAACTTTGGGAAGTATTCGGGATACTCAATTAACTGGGGTGAATCTGTGTTGTTTGTGCTACATGGGCAAACTTCCCGTCTCCCGAGAGACTGTGCGTTAGTGGCAGCATTAGACGGCTTTAAGTATTTGGGAATCTTCATCACGTCTGATCCGGCTCTCTTTTACAGCGGCAATTTGGCACCCCCGGTGGCTAGATTAAAAACGGACGTTAAACACTGGCGGTCGCTGTCTTTGGTAGGCCGCGCTGCACTTTTTAAAATGTTGGCACGCCCGCGATTTTTATATATTCTCCAGAACTGCCCACACCGGATTCCAGACATGTACTTTGTTGCGGTTGAGGGGGAGGTAAGGCCCCTAGGATTGCACCTCAGAAACTAACGAAGGGATGGTATGACGGGGGATAGCGTTGCCGGACATCAGGTTGTATAATTGGGCTTCTCAGTAGGTCGCCGTAAATTACTGGATGTATGCTCTGCCGACAGACCCAGCCAACGGCTTAGACAGGTACCAGATGGATCGCTCGGGCTGTCTGGGTGCCCTGTATTACCGCGCCAAGAAACAAAGATCCATTGGCCCAACACTGCACATGGTGCTAATTTGGCATCTGGCAAACTCGCTGCTGGGATGGGCTGACGTCCTCACTAAGGCTACACCACTATGGTACGCACAGAAATTAAGCATGCTGTGCTATCAACTAAGATTTGATAGGTGGGATGTAATAGGTATCTCGTCAGTGAAAGATCTGGTTGAAAAGGGAGCAATACTCAAATTTGCAGATCTCCAGAAGAGCTACCAACTGGCTCCGGGGGAGGTTTTAAGATACCTGCAAATTAGACACGCCTTGAGGGCGGCCTTCCCGAGCTGCGAAGTCATACCGGACTTGTCGCCTCTGGAGGATCGCTTGCTGGATGGGCCACTGCAGTCTAAGGCGATCTCCCTAACTTATAAAAAACTTAGCAATAATTTGCCCGATACATTTAGAAATCTCAAGAAGAAATGGGAGAAAGACCTAGGACCGATCGATGAGGAGGATTGGCGACTGGCTCTTATGTCACCCAGGGAAGCGACCATCACGCTTAGATTCAGACTAATACAACTTAGGATATTGCACCGCTCCAACCTGACTGGGATAACGCTGACCAAAATAGGGTCTCGGCAAGATGACCTTTGTTTGAAGGGGTTCCAGGCAGCGAGCTACCTTTTATCATACACTGTGGGAATGCACGCTATAGCGGGATCTCTGGGAGAGGGCCACAAATCATATGCAGTCTGCACTAGGAAAGGCTGTGACACTGATGCCCCAACTGGGATTGCTCAACATATGGGAGGACACAGACCTGACTGAGATTGAACAACAATTGCTGACACTGGGGTACACATTAGTAAAAAGGGATCTGGCAATCTGTGGCTCCGCCTACTGTGTCGATGTGGCTGAAAGAGTTCGACAGGTGCATGACAGCAGAGAAAGAATTCTTTATAACCAGAGGATGCCCGAAGAAATGGGATAAAAAATGTCTGAAGTGGAACAATCACTGGGGGGAGATTTGTGTATCGCCTATGGTGGAACTGCACATGCGAATAAATATGGACAGAGATGTAACTGTTTAACATAATATTTTCCCAGCTTCTGTGACATGTTTAGTGAAGTAATGTTCTTTTGCAAACATTATTCTACTATCAGGAAAAAGTGTATTATCCCACTATTAAGAGGTCTGTGGTTCCATCAGGTTAAACCTGCTTTAATGTATTTGCAATTGCTAAACAATACATGGAACATTTTTAATATTGCTAGTTATCTTGTAGCAGCCATAAGAATTAAGAAACTAAGAGGTCTGAGTATAACCGAACCATGAATTTTATTGTACTTTCCACACTTGTATATACATGAAATCTGTTTTAATATTGTATTTAATGAATGTGATTTATATGTGTACTTTTATGAATTTAATTAATCGAATAAAGTGATTTGAATTGAAATTGAATAGTGAAGAATGTAACCTGCAGTTATTATGTGTAAGAGCTGTATACTTGTCTGACACGTCTCACTATCAATAAAAACAAGCATTGAAAATGCAATAGGTCTCGCAATAGAAGAGTTTAACATTTTTCGTTTTGCAAATGGATGAGTGGCGTTGCGTGGATGAGTGGCGTTGCGTGGCTGAGTGGCGTTGCGTGGATGAGTGGCGTTGCGTGGATGAGTGGCGTTGTTTGTGTGAGTGGCGTTGTTTGTGTGAGTGGCGTTGCGTGTGTGAGTGGCGTTGCGTGTGTGAGTGGCGTTGCGTGTGTGAGTGGCGTTGCGTGTGTGAGTGGCGCTGTTGTTTGAGTGGCGCTGTTGTTTCAGTGGCGTTGCGTGTGTGAGTGGCGTTGCATGTGTGAGTGGCGTTGCGTGGTTGAGTGGCGTTGCGTTGTTGAGTGGCGTTGCATGTGTGAGTGGTGTTGCGTGGATGAGTGGCGTTGCCTGTGTGAGTGGCGTTGCGTGTGTGAGTGGCGTTGCGTGGCTGAGTGGCGTTGCGTGGCTGAGTGGCGTTGCGTGGGTGAGTGGCATTGCGTGGTTGAGTGGCGTTGCGTGGGTGAGTGGCGTTGCGTGTGTGAGTGGCGTTGCGTGTGTGAGTGGCGTTGCGTGTGTGAGTGGCATTGCGTGTGTGAGTGGCATTGCGTGGTTGAGTGGCGTTGCGTGGTTGAGTGGCGTTGCGTGGTTGAGTGGCGTTGCGTGGTTGAGTGGCGTTGCGTGGTTGAGTGGCGTTGCGTGGTTGAGTGGCGTTGCGTGTGTGAGTGGCGTTGCGTGTGTGAGTGGCGTTGCATGTGTGAGTGGCGTTGCGTGGTTGAGTGGCGTTGCGTTGTTGAGTGGCGTTGCATGTGTGAGTGGTGTTGCGTGGATGAGTGGCGTTGCCTGTGTGAGTGGCGTTGCGTGTGTGAGTGGCGTTGCGTGGTTGAGTGGCGTTGCGTGGTTGAGTGGCGTTGCGTGGTTGAGTGGCGTTGCGTGGTTGAGTGGCGTTGCGTGTGTGAGTGGCGTTGCGTGTGTGAGTGGCGTTGCATGTGTGAGTGGCGTTGCGTGGTTGAGTGGCGTTGCGTTGTTGAGTGGCGTTGCATGTGTGAGTGGTGTTGCGTGGATGAGTGGCGTTGCCTGTGTGAGTGGCGTTGCGTGTGTGAGTGGCGTTGCGTGGCTGAGTGGCGTTGCGTGGCTGAGTGGCGTTGCGTGGGTGAGTGGCATTGCGTGGTTGAGTGGCGTTGCGTGGGTGAGTGGCGTTGCGTGTGTGAGTGGCGTTGCGTGTGTGAGTGGCGTTGCGTGTGTGAGTGGCATTGCGTGTGTGAGTGGCATTGCGTGGTTGAGTGGCGTTGCGTGGTTGAGTGGCGTTGCGTGGTTGAGTGGCGTTGCGTGGTTGAGTGGCGTTGCGTGGTTGAGTGGCGTTGCGTGGTTGAGTGGCGTTGCGTGTGTGAGTGGCGTTGCGTGTGTGAGTGGCGTTGCGTGGGTGAGTGGCGTTGCGTGGTTGAGTGGCGTTGCGTGGGTGAGTGGCGTTGCGTGGGTGAGTGGCGTTGCGTGGGTGAGTGGCGTTGCGTGGGTGAGTGGCGTTGCGTGTGTGAGTGGCGTTGTGTGTGTGAGTGGCGTTGTGTGTGTGAGTGGCATTGCGTGGTTGAGTGTCTCGTCTTCATAAACGTTGGACAGAGTAGCGGATTGCCTCGTTGACAAAGGCCACATAAATTAGACAAACGGAAATCCAGGTAAGCACACACTGACACGGGAACTGAACAGAAAAAGACAAGCATGCACATGCATTAAAGGACATACACACAAGCCTATGAAAACACATACAATGCTAAACTAAAGCACTAGTTAGTCAGATGAGACGTTATGCAAACCTTCTTTACACAGTAATCCCGCACCAAAATTAAATAGCAGGGCTAGATTTTCCTAGAGGTTAGAGAAGCTATGTGGCCTTTAATTGAGATAGATGGCCGCGTATGACAACTCCATGTTTGTTCTGGAGTGGTTTATTGTCCCAGGAGAGCCGCAGAGTCTCATGTGAAGCAGAAGGTTGAGGAGTGTCCGCATTTTGGCAGCCCCTTTATAACAAGCATGAGATGGGACCCGAAAACACTGGAATGAGAAGGGGCTGAAAGGAGCTAGTGACAGAGTTCAACTGGAGGAGAGGTGGGCAAAAACAATGAAAAGGTGGACAAGGGAGGAGAGAAGGAAAGGTGACAGAGAACTGCTGGAGGAGCAAAGAGGAGAAAAGAAATGCGACACGGCGGGCAGGGGAGGGGGCGGAGCGGGTAAAAAAAAAAATAAGACGGAGGGAAAGGCAGATAAGGGGAGGGGGGAGGAGAAATGCGACACGGCGGGCAGGGGAGGGGGCGGAGCGGGGAGAGGGTGTGAACAAATATGTTTACTCACAAGTTAAGTAATTTCACTCCATAACTTCTGGTGCTAGCACATACAATTACATTAAGAATATTACAGTGAGTGGATTGATTTTGTTACGGTAATTTTAGCAACATATCATCTTCGAGCAGCGTTTTCACTAGACTTCAATGGAATTAACAATATTTGAGGATTCTGTCAATTATTCAATCGTTTTAAGGTCTGTGTCTTTCTGATGTAAACAACGAGAACACTAGCAAAGGAGTAAAACGTGATGTGTGCGGGTGATTAATCAATGCTTGTACTGCGTCTGTGTGGTGTTTCCTGGTGCGTGTCTGTCCGTTTTCCCGTGCATTTGCAGGCAAAGGGAGCTTAACCCCAAGCATGAGATGGGACCCGAAAACACTGGAATGAGAAGGGGCTGAAAGGAGCTAGTGACAGAGTTCAACTGGAGGAGAGGTGGGCAAAAACAATGAAAAGGTGGACAAGGGAGGAGAGAAGGAAAGGTGACAGAGAACTGCTGGAGGAGCAAAGAGGAGAAAAGAAATGCGACACGGCGGGCAGGGGAGGGGGCGGAGCGGGTAAAAAAAAAAAAACAAGACGGAGGGAAAGGCAGATAAGGGAAGGGGGAGGAGAAATGCGACACGGCGGGCAGGGGAGGGGGCGGAGCGGGGAGAGGGTGTGAAAGCAGCAGGGGACTGGAGTGCGGCTGAGGGAACTGATGTGCACGCGCTTTTAAGCTCAATGAGCATGCGCATTGAGCTTAAAAGTCACGGGCACTGCAAGGAATCGCCACGATTCCTTGCAAGTTAGTTAAAGATTGGTTAAGCCCCAATAGTCTCGCAAGCTCGATGCGCATGCGCATCGACAGGCGAGACCTAAAAATAAAAAATATATATATATTATGCAGTAGCAAGAAAATCCATGCAAATCACCAAAGGTAGTCGCCAAAGGGCTCTACCAGACCAAAGCATGTGATGTAATCACAGCAAATGGCTTCATGCATCTTTGTCTTTGGCTGAAGGGTAATTGACTGACATTATAAATAAACAAGAAAAGGAAAATGAAGACTGATGGATGTCAAAGAATGTGCCTCTCTTCTCCCGAAATGAACAGATTTATTAATGGGCCATAATATTTTACTCTGAGATAACATATTTGATTGACTGTTCAAGACATTAATATGATGAAGTGATAAAGCATTATGAGAACAAGTACATTTTAAAAGCACTTTTCAATGGTGATTTGAGGTGAGAAGCCTAATTTCTGTTTGAAGATGGTTTCACAGTTTAGATCTGAGTTAGGAAAAGCCTTTCCTTCTTGACCTTGATCAAGATATACTCAGGAGGACAAGATGGCACTGAGATGTTTGCAAATGGATCGATGGGTTCTGTACACATAGGAACCATCCTTATTACAGCAATTGTAAATCAGGCATAGATAAACAAGGCATGATCTATTACAACGAACCAATGCACGATTTTCTGTTCCTGAAAGACTAGATCAGTCCATTAAAAGAATTCTAGGAAGACACGACTAGTACATATGAGCCAGCAAATCAGATTGGCATATATATTCCGGGCTACAGGACTTTCTAGTGCCATTTTCTTAGAACTCTTTATATATGGCCAATACAATACTCAACTAATGAACTGATTAGTGATCCCAACCAAAATGAGTCAAAAAATAACAGGGATAACATGAATAATTGATAGTAAATATGTTTAATGGCATAGTTTACTTGATCTGTAAAGGTTAATCTAATAGAACTCCTAGTTTTTTTCACTTTCACAATTTGAATATGTAGCTATTCATAAAAACTGGAAAATGAAATTAGCTCCAAACATAAAAATTACCAACAATGGAAACTGAGCCTTGGTTAACTAGGAAGGAAAGGGAGTGAAACAAATATTTGTATTATGTTTTATTTGTTTACGCTTATTGTGAAACTTAAATTTCAGATTTTCCTTTGATCTATCCCAATCATGATCTGAACATAAGACTGATGTCTCAACCGTTATCCTACAGTCAATGTGAGACGTTAGCTTGTGTATATGTTAAACACACATTTCACAGTGAGGTGCCCTCAGGGACCAGGCGATGGGCCTCAATAGAGGGGAAGAGGTGGAAAGTGGGTATTGAAGTAAATACAATACATACACAGACTCTGGAAAGAGAAAACAATTAAGTTCCGTTTCTGGGACCCCTCCCCCACTCCGTGGCACACTGGAGGCAATGCCCAAAACTGAATGGCCCACTGTGTTGAATGTTGCAGGGAGGTCCAAGAGGATAAAGGAGGCCCAGCTATCCTGATCCGCAGCACTACAAATGATACCCAGAATGTAAGGAAAGACCATTGCTATTGGTTTTCAGGACTTCTATTCCATTTCTGATGTAGAACCTCGATTGGAGAAAGCCAAGAAATATGGTACGGCTAGAGAAGCTTTTTGCAGGTCATTAGCACTGATTTCTGAAAACTTTCATTACTGTCCAGAAGTCCAGCTGAAGTGCAGTAGCTACAGCGCTAAATGTATTTACACTGCATTTTATAAGTAACTTAATAGTAACAACGTTTTTGGACAATATAAGCACTGCCTTCAGTTAAGGAACAAGTTACCCTAGGCGTAAACGTCTACGGAAAAATAGAAAGTATGAACTGGGTATCATTGTAAGAGCTCATTTTGGCTTTAACTTTGCTTGACATAAGTGTAAAAAAAAATTGTAACTCTTTTTATTGATGACATCACAAGGAATATTACAGTACATGTAACCGCATTGAGCACTGTCTGACTGACATTAGGAAAATGAATAAAAACCAAATTTACATCAGTTACTATTGTTATTTCGTTTCTTGGCACTTCACAGTTCTATCTGTTACTGACTTGTAAGATTACGGGCTCCCATCAAGGGGGTCATACATCCTCCCTTATGCAAGTTCCTCTTGCCCCATATCTGCTCCCATTTTCCAGGACAGCCCCTACTTTCAATACCACCTGCTACGCTATCATGCACCAATCCAGGTCTTCCATCCAGACTTGTTATGTTGGTGCGTCAGGTGTTGTCCACGGTCTTGCAATACTGCGCTTAGCGAGTACCATTGCCAGTGTTACCCAGGTTTTTTCTGTGCTGTTTAAGTTGGTTGCCTCCCACACATTTAGTAGGAACCATTTAGGCGAAGGTTCCAATTCTACCCCCAATACTTCACTCAAACAGTGCATAATTGAAGTGTAACATTTTTTACGGCAACCTGGGCAAAATATACACTTGGATGTTTAAGGCACCATTTCCTCATGGATGAAAGAGAATTCTAGGCATCTTTACTCCATAGGGATAGTGGATGAAAAGGACTGAACTGTGTCAACATCAGTTTTACCAGCTGCCTGAATATTCCCCCATATTATACTGACTTAAGCATGGAAGAACTCAGAAATCATGTTACAGATTCACCGAGAAGGAAGCTAATTAGCTACGGTGTGATTTGATGGAAATAATCGGTTTACTCTAACACTGTTCTCTTAGTAATTATTAGCAGAATCAATGTTGTTCAACCAATCAGAAATCATACACCGGATAAGAGTGTGGTAGAGGAAGTCAACGTTGAGCGAGAGCAGAAAAAGTGGAATGTTACAGCTGCAGAAACAAGAGTGGGTAGAAATATTTGGAAAATTCATTAAGTGACAAAAGGTAGTATTACACTCCTTAAAAACCTCATGTCACTTTCAACTTATTATGTAAGACAAGTGACGGAGTACAAAAATATTAATTGTAATACGTAAAAATAAAATCAAGCAGTGATGATGAATAGTTAAAAGAAAGAACTGTTTAAAAGAGAAATAAGGATTACTCACTTTCAAAAGGCACTCAGTTTCTGCCACCCACGAAAGCATTCCATCGTACACACAGCTTAAATGATCCAAGTGGCACTGTGATCTCTCTCCAAGTACTGCTGGTGTAAACTGTGCCAATCTAGTTAAACAAACAAGATTTGATTACTATAAAGTGTTTTGCTATCTGTAGGCCAACTCTTACCTCTAACTATTAAACCAGCTTAATCTTCAGAAACAAAGAAAAGCTAAATCTGATTAACGCAACTATATAAAGGAACCATGTCACTCACAAAAATTAACCTCATAAGAGATGTAATGCACCAATTACCCCAAAACTTTAAGTTTGTAGAGGTGTTCTCAGTACAAGAACGTCTAACTTCTAGGATGTCCTTTACACAGTTCTGTACTAAAACAGTTACTGGAAGTGTAATCTCTTCGGAGTCACACCTACCGGCAGAGTGAGCAATGTTGTGTAAAAAATTATTGTTGTCTGAAGATTTAAAATGAAAAAAACTCAATTGCAATGACATGGGATTAATAATGAAGGGGAAGAAAATAAGTTACTTACCTGTAACTAGAGTTCTCCAGTATTTTAATCTTTCATAGATTCACATGCTTGAATCATTCCCCATCATCTAGATAGAATCCCCAGTATATCAAAATAGCAATGCAAAAGTTAACAAACTAGAAGATAGATAAGTCTAGGCTAATTTCAGTTTTGTAACATATCCCTATTTTTTTTTATAAAAGAGACCACACGTAGGTTTCGTTTCAGCCAATCAGAACACTTCTGAGAGATTCTCAAACCTTCAGATTTTCATAGCACTAGTGGAATATTTAACCTGCAAAGGCTTTAAAGGTGAGCTTCTCAGGGAAGGAGGGCGGGTTGCATGTGAATCTATGAAAGATTCCAATACTGGAGAACTATAATTACAGGTAAGTTACTTATTTATTTACTTACTCCAGTATTGGAACTTTCATTAATTTACATGCTTGAAACAGAGTAGCTAGCAGTTCGTAGCACATTTATTGGTCCTTAGATTATATGATAGCATTTCCATGTTCAGGCATGCTTTTAATCCTGATCTTCTCAATTTGAAACCAATGGATGAGATATAAATCATAGCAATAATCAGAAATAATAGGGTTAGGAGGAAAAGGAGTAAATTATTGAAGGAAAAATGTGCGCAGTCTTAGGAAAGAAAAGGAAGGAGGGGTGAGGGAGAAAGCTCGCCATCATCTAAACAGGTTTCTCAGTGCCGCCTGGCCCACTACCGTGCCACTGCGAACTGTGGAGCCCAAGCAGTAGTGTTTGGTAAAGGTGTGGGTACTCTTCCAGGTAGCAGCTCTGCAGATGTCCTGGATGGGTACTCCAGCAAATAAGGCGGTTGAGGTAGAGACTGCTTTAGTAGAATGAGCACAAACTCGTGCCCGGAGGGGTTTTCCTGCAGATTGATTGAAACACTGAATAGCGCTTGAAATCCAGTGTGTAATACTCTGCATGGAGAGAGAATAGCCTTGCGAGGGGCACTACAGGCAACGAAGAGTGGAGGTGATTTTCGGAAGGCTTTAGTCCTTTGAAGATGGAATTTAGGACAAAGTTGTACATCTAGTGAATGGAAACCCCTCCCTGCTGGTGTTTCAGGTTGCGAAAATTTTTCGAGGACAAGAGGCTCATTCAAGTAAAAGCCCAAAGGAACTTTGGAGATTAACTTGGGGTTGGTACGCAAAACCACTCTGTCATCCCTGAATTGAAGAAATGGTTCCTGGATAGTAAGAGCTGCATTTCACAGACTCGTCTAGCCGTAACTTTCTATGACAAGTACTTGAGATCCGCTTTATGGATAGGCTCGATAGGGTGCCTCATCAGTTGCGACAGGACCACGTTAAGACGCTAGTGCAGAGAGGAGAAGTCTGACAGGTGTAAACATCCTAAATAGCTCTTTCATGAATTGTTTGATGATTCTAGCTGACCATAAAGAGGGTCCTGAAGAGGTCCTCTTAAAACGAGATATAGCAGAAAGATGGATCTTAATGGATGCGTGAGCCAGCCCAGATTTTACCAAAAGAACGATGTACGGGTGTGTCTCACGTGGTGAGGAAGTGGTTGGCTGTACGTCCGATTTCCTGGGACCACAGGCACAATTGCCTCTATTTCATCCTATAGGTTTTGTTAGGGCTCTGTGCCCGGGCATTAAAAAGTATCTCCTTGCATTCAAAAGGGAGGTTTAGATGGTCAAACTCACTGTGTTCTGGAGCTATGCTTCTGATCGAAGCGATTTGGGATCTGAATGTAACACTTGTCCCGGCGACATCTTTAGAAGCGATGGAATGGGATCCAAGAGAATAGGTTGTGCCTCAGAGAGTAGTGGAGTTCCGTGTATCAATACTAGCGTGGCCAAGATCGGGCTATGAGGATAATCCTGCAGCATTCTGCTTTCATCTTCATCAGTGACTTTGGCAGGAGGGGAATGGGTGGAAAGCGTAGGAAAAAGGTGCCTGATCATGCCACCAAAAATGCATTCCCCCAAGATCCCGGATGGTGATGAAAACCTGCGAAGTACCGGCATTTCTTGTTCTCCGGAGTCGCAAACAGGTCTATGGTTGGCTAGCCCCACTGGAGAAAGATGTTATCGACATTCCCTTGATGCAATTCCCATTCGTGGCATGAGGACTTGAGCCTGCTTAGTGTCCATTGTTGTGTTCTGCTCTACCGGAAGGTGTTCCACTCTTAATGATACTCTGTTTTGGATAGCCCATTATCAGATGCACTCCTGAAATAGGGAATGAGATCTGGTGCCCATTGCTTGTTCACATAATGCATTGCAATTGTGTTGTCTGTTCTGATTAGAACCAACAAATTCTTTATCTTTGGCAGGATTGCTTGTAGTGCTAAACGTACTGCTCTGAGCTCCAGTAAGATGCTGTGGAGAAGGCGATGTTGCTGTTGCCAATGACCACTGAGAAGCATTGGTGGCGATTATGAGCAGAGCAGGGGTGGCGAGAAAAGAGAGACCTATTGAGATATTACTCCGCTGAGTCCACCAAGAGATGGCCTGGACCATTGCAGGAGTTATTGTAATCACATCCTCGAAAGACCCTTCCACTTGATGCCATTGCAAGTCTAGCTGTTCCTTAAGGGAATAAGAAGGATGCAAGATGACATTGTTCCCAGGAGAGAGTTGTAACGGCGAACTGAAAGTAACTTTTTTCTTAGGATAAGCCGAGTCATGGATATTAATTTGGTCTGCCTTTTGAGAGATGGAAAGGGTTTGTTGAGAGTTCTGTCCAGGATCGCCCCAACAAGGTGATGTTTGTAAAGGATGTAAATTGATTTCTCTTTGTTCAAGGTATGGTATAGACTGGAGAACAGCCTGTGCCAGCTGCTCTGGACGACTGGGCTGCTGACATTTTTGGTGCTTTGATCAGCCAGTTATCCAAGTAGGGAAACACCTGATGTTGTCCTCTCAGAAAGGCTGCCATCGGAGCCAAACACTAGGTAAGTATTCTTGCCACTGATTTTTAGGCCAAATGGCAGTACTTTCAACTTGTAATGGCTCCTGGCTATAGCAAATTGAAGAAACTTCCTCTGTGATGGGTGGATGGGAATGTGGAAGTATATGTTGTGTAGGTCGAAAGTGGACATGCAATCTCTTGGGTTTAGAAGCAATAAGATGTCTTGCAATGTGACCTTGCAGAAGGACTGTTTCTTGAAATAGGTGTTGAGACCTTATATCCAGGACAGGCCGCCATTTTTTTAAACTCTTCGGTACCAAAAAAAAAGTCCCTGCATCCCTCTCTGGGATGCAGGGACTGGTTCTTTTGCTTCCTTTTGGAGCATCAAAAGAGCCTCCAAACACAGGAGATGTAGATGTTTCACCGCTTGTAAGCGCAGCGGAGTGCATGGCGGGCTTTGAAGAAACTCCAGAGTATGACCAAACTAAATAAGGTTGAAAACCCACTGGTCCGTTGTTATGCTTTGCCAATGTTGGAGTTGTGTAGAGATCCTTTCCCCCAAGGTGGAAGGGATAGCCAGAGTCTCAAAGTTGTCATTGGTAATGCAAGGAATTCCTCTCCTGTTGCCCCGCTCTTCCTCTAGGTGCAGCTCTGGAATATGCTGCAGATTTGGACTGATGCTGGGTGTATTGAGGTCGATATCACTGAGAAGAGGAGGTGTAAGAGGTATACCTATATTGTTGGTATCCACCTCTATACGATGGAAGACCTCTTCCTGACACTCCTCGAAAGGGTACCTTTATGGTTCTGAAGCTTCCCCAACGCCTTGGCCGGGCCAGTGTCTTTCTTTATATCTTGGAGAGCCTCATCAATATGTTTCCCGAAAACAGCCTCTCCATCAAAGGAAAGATCAAGTAATTTGTTCTGCACTTCCGGACAGAAAGAAACAGCCCTGAGCCAACTTTGGCGACAGAAGACTGCAGCGCCTCCTAGTGATCTAAAGGTTGTTGTAGCAATGTCCATTGCACAGTCTATAACCTCCGAGGATGCCCGCTCACTTTCCTGGAGGATCTCTTTGGCTTCTGTCTTACTGTCATCTGGAAGCTGATCAATGTATGGAGCTAGATCACACAGCATCTGACTATCGTAGCGCCCCAAGATCGCAAGAGCATTAGCTGCCCCGACCATAAGACCTGACACTGAGGAGAAACATTTGTCTGCATAATTAAAGCGTCTGCCATCTTTATCCTGAGGTGTTGTATTTACCACCTGATTCGTCTGTTCCAGCAGGTACTCCACTGTTACTGAGACCTGATGTTCCAAGCAATATTGCCAAAAATAGTTTGCCATGTCGGAGAGGACATTGGAACACGTACCCCTATCCTCCAGATGATGGATGTTTCAGACTGCTGAGACATTGTCCATCTTGAGCTCAACACATGGTTGAATCCTGTCATTGGGCCGCGATTGAGCAGGCGAGGAGTTCCAGGCAATTTATATGCAAGGTCTTCTCCTGAGGGGACCAAGAGCCTCTGGTGGATACATCTCCAGATTGATCTGATCTGCTAGCGTCAAACCAGATGAAGAGATCTGGGCAGACACAAAAAAAAATATCTCTCCCATTCCATGCTTCCATGTCAGAAAGCCACCAGGAGTTTTCCTCCTGTGCTTCAACCAAGAGGGATACCGTTTGAGAGTGCACGAGTCCTTTGCTCTGAGTTGCTGAAGGGCCTGGTTGTGTAGGGGTCCCAGGAAGATGGCGTTGATGGAAGAGGATAGTAATCCGACAAGGCATTTGGTAACTGTTTTCTTTTAGCACGCCTGGAGGACATCATGAATGCAGCAGATTGGTCCTTGGAATCTACCTTCAAGAGCTTCTTCATTAAGACAGTTCTGGATATGGCTCATTTGGCGGTAAGCAGGTTTTGACCGAGCATAATCCTCGCCTCTGGTCCTGAAATAGAATGAAAATTGTTCCTAACTAATGTGTAGGGAAGATTCAATTCGATTAAGGACATGGAGGTGAGGACCCATCTTAACTCTGGTAGGTATTTATGGTTTTAGATATAGTGTGAAGTAATGTCTTGAGTTTCTCAGATACACTGTTAATGGTATTTGTATTTTTCAGTTGAAGTTGTTCTGGCGCAACTGGTTTGTTTTAGGTGCGATCCACTCCGATGACTCTCTTTGTTCATAGGATCAGAGAGCAGAAACAGGGCCAGTAGGGACAGATCTGAAGCTGGCTTGTGTGACGAAAGAGGGGGACATAGCGTATAGGGAGGACTATAGGCGACCTGGTTGAATGTTGTTGGGACCGATATGTGTCATGATTGGACTGTTTAGTTGAACCATTCCCAGGGGTTCATGGGATTTGTAGTTTTTTGTTGAAAAAGATGAATAATGATAAGTGGCTGCTGTAATAAAAAAGTGAAGGAAGAAAGCATGATCCTCGCCTCTGTGTCCTTAATAGAATTGAAACTTTCGTAGATGTTAGTTAGGAACAATTTTCATTCTGCATAATTTGAGGAAAAATGGCAGCCTAAGATAGCGACCTTAATTACCTAAGATGGATTTGAGGCCAAAGGTAAATAAACTGGACAGGCTAACTAAAATGGAGACTATAGGTAAAATGGAATCTGTCCTATATATGTTTAAGAACCTAAAACTAACAGGAAGAAGCTTTAAAGTAAATGATTAAAATAGATAACATAATAGAATTATGGAGGGAAACAGTCATAAGATTGATGTAATTCCTGGATATATTTCTAACCTAAATAGTCAGTAAATTATCACGGAATATGTTTTTGATTAACCTTGCCCAGCAGATATATTAATTATACATTTACAGAATAAAAGCAATTCATCACTTGTTACATGTTCAATAACACGTCTTTAAACTGAAATGAAAAAGGGGTCTCTGCACTGGAAGGTATGATCCCTACAACACTGCAAAACTGCACCAATGTTGCAAGTACTTGCTAACCAATTATTTAGACCCCACCCCACAACACCTCTTGCATAAAACCCAAGATTCCTGCACTGGGCTTACCGTGATAAGAGCCTGCCAAATGTCCTGTAAATTCATTACAGAGCACTGAAATTATAAGCACATGAAATTGCTTTTGCCACTCCCTTTCAACATTGACCCATCCATGATGGAGCTCCAGAAAACTTGCTTAACCCACAGGAGGAATAAACATGCTAAATATCTGAAAACTTCATATGGATTCGTCAAATGACGCCATAGTTGTTAGCAAAGTAACACATTTTTCTTTAATTCAAATAATTTTTATTGGGTGTTTTAGTATCAAATAAAAATGCAAATAAAACATACATTTGAAACATATCTTATTACAGTAGAGACAGTACAATAATGCAAAAGGATAATAAGTAACGTAAAGTAGGGTACAAAATGATACATATTACATTGGTCGGCGTATGTGGATGGTTGTAGTTGAGTTGTTTACAACAGTCTTCATCGGTAACACTTGAAATAGTACAGAACAAGAAGCTGTAAAGTTGTGAGGTTGGAGCTCAGGGTCACAGAGTGAACAATGGTGTTAGGGAGACTTCACACACCTGGTTTTATGGTATTGTCAGTTCGGGAAAAATGAGTAGGGGGAAGAAAATACCTAAGACGGTTTATGGGTAGTAAAATAACTGTTAAGGGTAGACCACATCCTTCTCCTAGGAAGGCGCCAAGGTGACTGTTGGAGAGCTATGTTATCCGCCCCTCGGAGGCTAATTACCCAGTTGAGCCAGCCGGCAAAGTTAGCTTTGCCAGTGTCCTTCCAATTGCAAAGGACTACCTTAACAGCTGCTGTGAGCAGGAGATCTAGTAATGCCCTGTCGTCGTTGTTGTTGGGGGAGGGATCTTGGGTGAATCCGAAGACCAGGTACGGTAGCTCTCTAGACGGAGCAATGGGGAGAACCTTACTGATAAAATCAAAAATGTTGTCCCAGAAGGGGGTTACACAGTCGCATTGTAGGATGATGTGTGCTAAGTCGTCTTCTGCCCGCTTACAGTTCCAGCAAAAGGCGTCTGGGCTGATGTCATGTGCATATAGACGCGCCGGAGTCCAAAAGGCTTTGCGGAGGAGCCAATATTTGGTCTGGGATAAAGTAGGGCTAATTTTGTGTTGCATGCAAGATTCCCAGGTACTAGTCCAATCCGCTACTGAGATCGGCCTAAACGAAAGAGCGGACCAGAACTGTGTGAGCGGTGCGGTTAGATTGGAATGTTGGGGGCGACTGAGTTTGTAAAGATAGGACACCTGGTGACCTAGTCTGTTTAACCTAGCGAGGTAAGTTGGAAGGGAGGGGGGTGTTAGTGATAGTTTCGCCTTAGAGAGTGCAGCTTTTATATTTAAGAAGGTGTAGAATTCTAGTGGTGCAAGACTATAAGTAGCTTGTAGGTCCCTGAACGGAATAGAGTATGACCCCTCAAATAGTTGGTGCGGGAAGAGGATCCCTTTTTTAACCCACTGCGAATTATATAGTGGTTTGCCTTTGTATAATATATGTCGATTATTCGATAAGGATTCCCAACCTGAGTGGCGAATGCTATGTTCTAGAAGTTTATCGATTTTAAGAAGTGCCGCTTTTGTATTCCAGAAGATTGTTTTGGAGTGGGTTAACATGTTTAAGTTGGTAGAAAGGGCAGCAGCAGGGGCGATGCCATAAAGGATCGCTCACTCGACTTCCAGCCAAACAGGGGTGTAGTCTACCGTGGGAGCCAGCCAGTGGGCTCCTTGTTTTGCTAGAAAAGTGGACTTGTAGCGCCTGAAGTCTGGTAGGTTGACCCCTCCTAATGTTTTGTCCAAACGTAATTTTTTAATGCTGATCCTCGCCTGTTTCCCTTTCCATAGAAAGTTAGTAAGTGCCTGGTCGAGTTTGTGGTAGAAATCTTGGGTAAGGGTTAGAGGAAGCATGGAAATGAGATAGTTCACCAGAGGCGAGATCATCATCTTGATGGTCTCAACTCTGCCCCACCAAGTGATGAAACGAGGGGACCATCCTTCAGTTGGTTTTTGATTTTAGCTAAAGTTGCTTTCTCATTTTGCTGAAGAGTTTCCATAAGGGAGTCGCCGAACTCTATCCCCAGGTATTTTAAAAACCCTGATTGCCAGCAGAAACCAGAGTTTCCCAGCATGTCTTTGGTGGCTAGGATGTTTAATGATTTGACCTCTGATTTATCCCGATTGAGTTTATATCCTGAATAGGTGGAATACTTTTCAATGGTGGACATCAATGCGGCGATGGAGGACTCCGGGGACTCAGATACAATCAGAATGTCATCCGCATAGGCGGCTAATTTAACACAGGTGTCTCCAAAACTCATTCCCTTAATTTTATCATTTTTTTTAATGTCGGCGAGTAGGGGTTCCATCGCCAGGAGGAAGAGTGATGGGGAGAGGGGGCAGCCCTGTCTTGTTCCCTGTTCCAGGTTAAATGGTTCCGACAATGATCCATTTATGGCAATACGAGCGGATGGGGAGAGGTATAAGGCCATTACCATGTCTATGAAGGTGTTCCCTAGGTTGAAGGTGGACATGCAGTGTTTAAGAAAGAGCCAAGAGACTCTATCGAATGCTTTCTCCGCGTCTAGCGTAATAGCCACGGAGAGAGCAGCAAACGCCTTGGCCTTCTCTATAACATGTTATGTTATGTTATGTTATGTTATGTTATCCGGATTTGTAGAGCGCACAGATGCCCCAGCAAAGGGGCGTCCTGGCAATAATAGGACAGAAAACCGGACAGAAGCAATACCAGGGACATAAACACAACAACACTAGAAATCCAAAGGAAAGAGGAAAGTTTTAACAGCCTTCCTGAAGGCCAAGAGTCCGTCAATCGCATGGATATGGACGGGAAGAGAATTCCATAGCCTAGCAGCAAGCACTCTTAAGGAGCGGCCGCCGGTCCTAGACCTCTTGAAGCGCGGAACTGTAGCCAGATGTAATCCTGAGGACCTCAGAGACCGTGTGGGCGCATATGGAGAGATGAGATGCTCCAGAATCTGATGGGAAGAGTGTTTCAGGATTTTAAACGAGAGGCAAAGAGACTTAAACTTAATTCTCTGAGCAACAGGAAGCCAATGGAGCTTATGAATAGTTTTTGTTGGCCGAACAGAATCTTGGTAAGCCTACCAGAGCCCTGGCGGCAGCGTTCTGAACGCGCTGAAGTCTAGAAAGTTCAGCCTGATTAGCTCCAAGCAAAAGAGAGCTCGCGTAATCCAACCTAGACAGAATCGGTGCTTGTACTATAAGCTGTCTGGTAGGAGCATCAAAGAATTTAAAAATGGATCTGAGCCTACGAAGAGTCCCGAAACACGTGGCGGCAACTTTTTTAGTATGAGTAACAAAACTAAGTTTGGAATCAAGCCAGACCCCTAGATTTGTAACCTCGGTAGCAGGGATGGGGATTGGACCGAGCTCAGATGGCCACCAATTGTCACCCCAGAGATGACTCTGCTTACCAACGATGAGCACCTCGGTTTTTTTAGCGTTCAATTGAAGTTAGTTATCTGTCATCCAGTGGGCCACTGAGAGGAATCCCTCACGGAACTTAGCCGCCTCAAGGTCGGAGGCCCCACTTATTGCAACCGCCAGCTGCGTGTCGTCAGCGTAGGATACCATAGTCAGGTTCCAGCGCTTGGCGACAGCAGGCAGCGGCTGCACATAGAGGTTGAATAAAGTGGGGCTAAGAGCCGAACCCTGCGGAACTCCCTGGACAATAGGATAAGGTTTAGATTCGAAAGGAGGAGTGGCAACCTTGAAGGTACGACCAGATAGAAAAGATCGAAACCATTCAAGTGCCACGTTGTCGACACCTGCCTCAACCAAACGCTGTAATAAAATAGCGTGGGAGACCGTGTCGAACGCGGCACTGAGATCAAGAAGCACCAGTGCCGCAGTATGACCAGAATCTACCAATGTTCGTAGGTGTTCAACTATTGAGAGTAGCGCAGTCTCGGTACTGTGGCCGGGCCGAAACCCATTCTGCGAAGGATCTAGTATATTGGCAGAATGAAGATGATTAGATAGGATGGTATTGACATGGGCCTCTGTCAGTTTGGCTACCCACGGGAGAAGGGAGATGGGAAGATAATTCTCCAATTTCAGTGGGTCCAGGACAGGTTTTTTTAAGATGGGAATCACCTGAGCCTGTTTCCAACTACCAGGGACAGAGCCTGAAGACAAAGATAAATTAATAAGATCACGTATAGGAGGGAGGCAGAATGGAGCAGATTCTCTGAATTGGGCAGGACGTAGAGGATCCATTGGAGAACCTGATTTAACTTTCACTACAAGTTTATTAAATTCTTCTATCGAAAGCTCTGAGAGATAAGTCAAGGACATTGTTGTTTTCGGAGCAGATTCCTGTTTCTCCAAAGACACGGTAGAACCAGGAAAGGAGCGGTAAATGGCCTCCACCTTTTCAACAAAAAAAGCGGCCAGATCCTCACAGTGGGAGGAGGAGCAGATCTCAGCAACTGGGGCCCTACTGGCTGTGAGATCCTTAAGCACCTTGAATATTAATTTAGTCGGGTTAGTGCTGGTACTAAATTCAAGAGAAAAGTAGGCAGCACGTGCCTTACAGATCGCTCTATGGTACTTCTTAATCCTAGCAAGGTACTGAGTTTTCCTTTCAGGCTGATATGACTTACGCCAGGCTCTTTCAGCTTGTTTACAAGATTTTTTTAGGAGCCGAAGCGAGTCATCGTACCAGGGGCTGGATTCGGCACCCCGATGCTTACTCTCAGCAATTGGAATCAACCTGTCTAAGGCTTTAATCAGCCACTTACAAAAGAGATCGTAACCAGACTTAACATCAGTAAAGGGGCCCGGAGGATAAAAACTAAGAAGCTGATGAAAATCGGCCAATTTCAGTTTTTTCCAAGGACGTCTGAGAGTAACAGGAATAAGGGCTCTAAGGGGGGAATCACTGAGCGTAAGGTGCAGCTCTATTAAATGGTTATCAGTCCAGGCCATAGGCCTCGGGGACAGCACCTTAGCCATAGGTAGGTTTGTAAAAATCTGATCCAAAATATGACCACCAACATGGGTGTGGTGATTAACTAGCTGAAATAGCTGGAGAGCCTCCAAATCGGCGAGAGTACCACTAGCCACAGGGGAACGGGGGGAGTCAAAGTGGAGATTTAAATCACCCACAATGCTAAAATTGGCAGCTCTTAAAGCCAATGAACTGACTGCGTCAGGAAGAGCTGCCCTAAACGCAGCGTCCTGACCCGGAGGCCGGTAGATAAGCAGGCCAGAAAAAGTAAAATGGTGGCTGACAGAGACACAGAAATGGGCACTTTCGCAGCCAACTATGTCCATAGCCTTCCATACACATGGGTAGCAAGATTTAACAGCAGCCGCAATGCCACCACCTCTCGAGTTACGGTTGAGGACGAATATCGAGTACTCAGAAGGGAGTGCCAGATTAACTGCCGCCAAAGCTTCCTCATGTAACCATGTTTCTGACATAAAAAGAATATCAGGAGTCTCCTCCGTTAATAGATTATAGATGTCCAGATGGTGTTTAACCAGTGATCTCACATTGAGTTGGCACACCTTAAAGTCATAAAAGCCCTGAGATTTCACCTGAGGGGAACCAGTAGTATCTGGACCTCCTTAGGGAACTATCCTATGGGCAAGTGTAGGGGCCGGGGATGTAAGATGAAAAGCGCACCCGGGGCACTGAAAAGGGCCGCAAAGAGGATGTAAAGAAGTATAGGTACAGGGCAGCGGAAGGTAGCGTAGACGGAGCAGCTCGGCTCTAGAATACATTCTTACAGACAAGAGTCGAATACAACACAGAAGAGAGAAAGCTATAGAGCCCTGCCCTAGTACTAACTTAGGGCTGACGAGCGCAGACGGGCAGGACTCTGGCACGACTCAGGCGCAGTGAAGGCGCGACCGCTGCGCGTCACCGCTGCGCGCTAAGGGGCAGGTTAAAGTAGGGCGGGCGGGAGACAGCCGCACCACTAGAGCGCTCGGTAAGGCGCCTCCAGAACAGCACAACCACACCCAAGATGGCGGCGAAACCAAACAAGCTAAGAACCCACAGACCCGAACCCGCTAAGCAGCGGTGCTTCAACAATTAAAGTGCAGGTGAGGGGCAAGAAGACCCAAGTAAAATCAGGGGAATAAAAAATAAAATCAACAGAGATACAAAAACGGGCAGTTTTTAAAAGCGAGTAGCGCAGCCTGCAGAGTAGCGTTGCAGCGTGCGAGTCCTCAGCACACTAGTGCTCGGGCACCATGTCCTGGCTAACCCCCTAGAGGACTGGACTTAAGTAGGGCGGGCGGGAGACAGCCGCACCACTAGAGCGCTCGGTAAGGCGCCTCCAGAACGGCACAACCACACCCAAGATGGCGGCGAAACCAAACAAGCTAAGAACCCACAGACCCAAACCCGCTAAGCAGCGGTGCTTCAACAGTTAAAGTGCAGGTGAGGGGCAAGAAGACCCAAGTAAAATCAGGGGAATAAAAAATAAAATCAACAGAGATACAAAAACCGGCAGTTTTTAAAAGCGAGTAGCGCAGCCTGCAGAGTAGTGTTGCAGCGTGCGAGTCCTCAGCACACTAGTGCTCGGGCACCATGTCCACCATGACATGGCATAGGAGTCTCGTGTTATCGTTAGACATGCGATGTTTTAGGAAGCCAACCTGTGATGTACTAATTAATTTAGGGAGGAGTGAGTTCAGTCTGGTCGCGAGAATTTTGGCATAGAACTTACAGTCCAGATTTATTAATGATATTGGCCGGTAGTTTTTTGTCAGAAGAGGGTCCTTCCCTTCTTTAGGTATGATGATAATGGTGGCCTCACTCATTGAGTTAGTTACCCCTTTTTTTAGAGGCGAAGGATTGGAACAATTTTAGTAGTGATGGGCTAATATATGTACTGAGTTCCTTGTAGAATCCAGCTGAGAAGCCGTCAGGGCCCGGTGCTTTATTGCATTTGAGGGTTTTAATGGATGTCGAGACTTCCTGTAGGGTGAGCGGGGAAATCAGTTTAGAATTATCAGCATCATTGAGTTTTGGGAGGCCTAATGAGTTCAGGTATTGAAATTGAAAACTACAAAGAGTAGGAAAGCATGCTAAGCATTTCCCAAATTTCATCACCATTTGTCAAACAGTGCAAAAGGTATGGGAAATTCATAAATACATTTTTCTAAAAATACAGCTATGTCAAGATATCTGTAAAATTTGACCACTTCATGCCCTCCCAGAGTACCTCCTAAAATGCTAATTTCTCAAATACTACTGACCAGATTTACACCAAACGAAAAAACCTGCAATCCTTGAGTAAAGTTCTAACTTTGAGGTAGGTTTGGTGCAATTGTGTATAGCTGCTTTTCTGTACCCAAGCACAAATTACCCTATTTGAATCAAGATGAAAAACTGCACTTTAGAGACTCCTTCTTAGATGACCTAGTGGATCTACATGAAACTTGCTAAGTGGGTGAGCTTTTTTGGTGGACAAGTTGCGTGCACATTCTTAACACTGCCCCAAATGTATTAAGAAAACAAATCATGCCTTTCCTATTGAAACTCAACCGTAACTACACCATATATAAATATAATACAAACACACATATATATTTGGTTACTTTTACTTTACTAGGTGCAGTGTTTTCACAACCCATATTGTAAAGGGATGATGTCAATTTTTTTCTCAATCCAATCAATAATTATTTTGTGTGAACAAACAACCATGAAAGCAATTCCAATAATACAAGCACATTACAATAAAATAATCATATTACAAATTTGATATCAAATTATATGAGACCAGAACCTTATCAATTACAGCATATAATAATTTGAAAGTTAATGGTTTTCCGGTTTCTTTCCAATTAAGCCCTTTTTGCTTCCCCGACGTTTTTTAAATTTTTTTTGCTAAAGTCTCTTACTGTCTGAACTTAGTCTGTTCAACATTCTCATATCCTTATTTTGGTGTAACTTACCTTTTCTCAAGGTCTCTGTATACCATATCTTTGTGACATTCCTGGTAGTTTGAGAAGTTCCTTGGTTGAAAGATTTTGAACTTAGTTTGTCAAACCGGTGATGCTATCTCAGAATTGGAGGCTCAGATTATGCTTTACTTTCTCCACTTTAATTATACAGCAGCCATTTTAAAGTACTAAACCTAACCACATTTCCTAGGAACCACAGGGAAATTGGTAAAAACGAACAACAGGCAACAAAGTCCAGAAAGACCCGTCATCCAATCAGGAACACGGATTTACCATATAGTTCCTCATCTCTGTCCTGGAAATCCTCTTTTTTCAGTGCTCGCAGCCAAGCTAAGTACTGTTTTTCTTTTCTCTTGGTGGATGGACAACTATTGACCTTTTGTCTGTTTCAGTATGCATGTTTTGTAAGTCGCGGGACAGCATTTGCACTCCTACGCGACACTGACATTATTTGCAGTGTTTTGCACGCATGCCTTGTCAACGCCAGCATTAGAACGACCGCGTTGTTATGACGCGTTCCTTTTGCACACATATCGTTACAACAACATACCTTAGGGGAGCGCTGGACTTTAGATTAGTATCATTTACTATTCCATGTCCAGTCTGCATAACAGTAGGGAAGGTGTTGAACTTTAAATCCAACACCACTCCACCAATGCGCCCCCCACCCTATGCGTGCTAAACAAATGAGTGGTAATGACGCGTTCATTTTATTGCCAGCGCTGTAAACGCACACCGTGATTCTGGCTTTGTACTAAAGGTTGTTTCCCCATCAGGGCTCAATCCTACCTCCAATAGGCCTCATCTCCTGGCTTCCACTCCACACCACACACCAGCATTCCTTTTCATCATTTACTCTTAGCATTCCAGGCACCAGCACAGGCATACAGGGAATGGGGATACACAGGATACTACAAAAAGCATACCTAGCAAAACAATGTTCACACTGCATTATTTGGTATCATCAGAAGGGACGGTTTATAGTACTGAATTGAATCCAACTATAATAAAGCCAGTGGTGGTTGTCAGTGGCAGTAAAAAGCAGCGAGACTTTAGCGGGATTTTACATATACCGGAGACAAGCCAAATATAAGGTTTCCACCCATTACTAGTCCTTAAGGGAAGAGTGGTCCCATTAGCAGTTGTAATAATATCGAAAACTTGCTTTTCTATATAGTCTTCCATAAAGCAGTTTTGCCATTGTTAAGTAGTGAAAATAACCACTGTAATTATTTCCAATTTAATGGCAGTCAATTTAACGCAGAGATGAAAGATTGAGTTTGCATTATCAGAATTCAGATTTGTGTGGTTGGTACTGCACCTGTAAAGTCACTGGAAGCTGTACTTAACCGGTCACTGGAGCGATGTGTACTAGGAACAGAATAATCGTAACAGCTACAACCAGTGATCCTGGTGAGGGAGGAAAGGGTCCTGGGAACAACCACAATAAAAAAAACTGGATTGATAGAAATAAGCACACATAATAGAAAAGCGTGCTATGTTGGAGAAGGCCCATGCTGTCAGTGGTTTAGATTCATCATTGGAATATTGTCAAATAAATCTTCATGAAGGCTGGCGCCCTTTAACATTTCTATTGCTATTGTAGTGTTATGAAAATTCTCAGCAATTTGAGTGTTTGTAGACATAGTTGAGAACTGTCTTTCTGTTAAGTTACTCAATTTAATTGAGAAACGTTTGCTGCACAGTAATAAGAGTGAAACAACAGTTTTTTCAGTTATTACTGAAGACTGTACTAATTATTCTTTGGAAACTTTCAAGAGTGGATTCGCAAAATCTGAATAAATTGGCAAACAATATTTTAACATTTGATTGACGGTGATACTAGTTTGCAAAAAAACACTAAATATTAGTATTTGCAGTTACCAACTGAGTCAAGTACAATAATTCGTTTTTCTTGTTTAATTTATAGGATTTCGAATTATGATATAAGGCACTTCACAGATTAGTCATCCTGGTAACAGAATTACCTAGAGATTTAAAAACTAACTTTATTATTATTTGTCCATGCAACAGAAGGGTCTCATTCCAATTGGAAAAGCCAATTCAGAGTTTAGGAGTTCCCCATGACAAACCAATACAGAAATTATTAATCTCACTATTTTTCGTCTCTCCAAACCCATACTCCTTTCGGCATGCTAGAAGACATAATGTACATACAGATTTGCATGAATTGGCTAGTCTAAGGGACATTGGGAGTGCTCATTGTGGGCTCATTTCATCCCTTCAAGATCAAAGCACTCAATTGTTTGATGGGTGCTTATCTTTAATGACAGGTAAGGCTTTCAAGTTTTGACAAATTCCCTTTGTACTGGCTTCAGCAGCTAGTCTTTTGAAGAGTTATGCAGAAATGAGAGAGTTAAGTTATGTATGTTGCCTTCATGATGATACATTTATACAAAAGGAATGTCTTAGCTGAGCAGGTAAAGTAATGAGGGTACTGGAAGCCTAAGAACCATAAAGAAATGGAAGCTTCAGTTAAGGGAAGCGGAAGTAACACACTTGGCCACGTTAACTCAGTAAAAAGCGGATGCTTGTGGGAAGTGGCCCTTAATGCGTTAAATAACAAAATTAGGATGAGTTGAAGATTTTTCTTGGATTGGTGAAATACTGCTCCACAGAGGAATTACATTTCCCATAAAAAAACAATCACGAATTACTTAATAAACAAAAAGTGTCAACACTAATACGGCTGGTTTCAATAAGCTAACACACACAGCACTTGCAAACATATGTTTTCATGTTTTAGCAAGCCGATATTTGTTTTTGAAATACATTGGACAAACATACTTTGAGGAGGGTCACAGCAGTTTCCTTCCATGATCCCCCTGAAACCAAAGGTTTAAAGGGGATAACATGAAGCCACTTCCCATCATGATCAAAGGTGCTAGTTATCTCACATCAATCCCCAAACAAATACACATTAAACACGTCTATCATATCACAAAATACAACATTTAACTAGAAACAAACTCGTTAAGGTCTACAATAGTCATTAGAAGCCAATGATTTCAAAAGAATACCCAATCTAAAGGAGAAGTTAACTGCAAGTGTTTTCAATAATCCTTAAACTGAGAATACATGGATACCAGTTAAACCAAAGGATTTCATTCATATGAAACATTAAGTGAGCATTATAAGACTGAAGGTTGAATTTGAAATATGCAAAAACTGCCAACACCACATTTGTAGTGTTTGTTCGTATCTGTTCTGGTAAGCTGAATTACAAATGTTCTATAAAATCAGATGCCTAAAATCAGAGGTGATAAACATGTGGGGCCAATACACAGAATGATGTAACATAACCTGTAGAGAGGCACCTAGGGGAGATGCATATCTTTATTGAACATGCAGTTTCTGGGAATTAAAACTGAAATACATTTATGATACTCTTTTCATTTGTGCCGCCTCTGAAATCATTCAATGTAACACCCTTTCACTTTTTATGATCTCTTTACCAACATCACGACTCCAATCCCACTTAGAAGGAAGAGGTCGATGGGAAGCAGGAGACAGAATATAGATAACAGAACCCATATCATTGCTTACATTTGACTCATTCCCCATTTTTTCAAGTTCCCAAATAAGTGCCAAAACACCACCTTGGGAGAGCAAATTTAAAGTTTCGAAGATTTCTGCCCCATTTCTCTTTAAGTTAACCAAAGAAACAACCTACAGTCCAGGTAGAGAGCAGTTTACCTCAGTCTCAAACTCTCCTTCTTGTTTTCAAAACACTTCAAACGGGGTTGTTTTACAACACAGAGTTTTATGTAACATAAGACAGCCAACAAGATCAAATGTCAAGTGGTCTGTGATGTCCCTTGGAGTCCCGAAGTTAAAAAAAATCACTGTAGTTAACAACAAATTATCTATAATTTGATACTGTGTATAGCCCACCTCCCCACGCATTCCAAGTAGTCATAGGGGAACCAGCAAAACATAATTTTAGCTTCTGACACAGTACACCCTTGTTGTACTTTTTAAGTTAAAACAAATAGGCGTCCTGCAACAAATCTATCACCACTCTCTGGTAATCACAGCCTGCACAAACATTAAGAATACATTTCTGGCGTCCTGCCACCCTCTAGTACCACTACATGCAGTAACCTTCCCACCTCAGACAGGAAATTTAAAAACCTGGTGTCCTTCCACACTCCCCAACACTCTCAACACTAACCTTCCCTTTCCCTCTCAAAGGCCAAGAAATATCTGGTGATCACTGCCTCGCTTGGGTCTGATGTCAGAGCAGTGAATAACAATAACTGGGTTCTAAACTGTGGTTGTACTAAGAGCTTCTTATGGAAGCTCTACATAACTGTTCTCTTTTTAACAGCCACAACAGTAGGATTAGAATCGGTTGGATAAAACTAATTTATATTCACTCTGTAAGAGGACCTACTTGGTCAAATAGCGGTGTGTCTATTTTTTGGTCATATAGCACAAAGGTGATGCTGCTATTTTGAGATATGTGATTCAGGCGCAAATATGAACACAAGTGAGACAGGGCAATAGAGAAAGGTGCTAGCTGAGACTGGAGTCCAAAACTAATATTAAACTGAGAAGCAATGCTCTTCGTAGCTTTGCTATTGGTAAATTACATCAGAATAATGCGACTCTTTTCAGTACAGGATAACATATGTTCGCATTTTATCACTCCTAAATGAATGCTATCAGAACTCCATTAAGTTCTTTCTCATTGCACTGTTTTATTGACAAGCAGCGAAATCATGATAACCAATAGTGGGTCGCATTTCATTTATAGTAAATTCCAATGCGAGGTCTTAATGAACTAAGAACAATGACAATCTCTATTGTTTTGTACCCACACTTTTGGAATGTACTATGGCATCACACATAAAAGGTGATACTTATGATCACATTTATTTGTAATATTATGTAAATTGCACAGGTAATCGATTTTGGAGCAGCATGATTGATATTATTTTACACTTTGGAGTACTAATCAATAGAACAAAATAATTCTATCCTAACTGTAAGCCATTTCCCTTCAGTATTTAAAGTTTGATGGCTCACTCAAAGCTTCATGTTTGCAGAGATATATTATGCCATACATATGTATTTTTTAAAGTGTATATTAATAAAATAATGTTTTTGGTTTTTATAAGTGTATATATTTAAGAAGCATATTGGATCATAAAGTGGAGGAGATTATTAGTTTAAAGTTGGTTTGATGGAATAGTGTTTTTGTCCAAAGCATAAGATATTCACAACTTAAGAAGTTGTTCAAACTGTCTTTTCTGTACGTATTTAAACGGTTATAAATGAGACAGCATACTTAATAATATATTCAAACAGAAAGTATTTTGTTTATTTCCATTTGCACATGTGAGCACTTGCACTTTAAAAAGGGCTGAGTATATGGCATTGTCATGTGACCAAGGCCGCAGGGACGGCCGAAACGCGTCATGACTAGCTGTTGGGGCGAATAAAATTGAATGCTACAAAGAAGTGGTCCATGCCTTGTTTTTCCGTCTGAGAAGCGGAGCGCTGCGAGGTATTGCAGATAATTTCCGGCATTTGACTGCTGCCGGTGTTGGACCCCCCTCCTCTATAAGAAAGCTTTGATGCAAGCAGTTTAACCGTACTTCCAGTCTCTGTCAATTTTCGCCGGCCGGCGAAGTTTTGGCGGGGACCCCGGGGGTGTCTTTGGAGTCCCATTCAGGGGAAGGAGTGAAGCCATCCAATCAGCATCCAACGTGTGTAGCACCCGGAAGAAGCCAGCGACTAGCTGCAGATCGGAACGCGAGTGAGAAGGATCCCAAGACGCCGTTTTTCGAACAAAGCGGGTGAAGGGACCGAGAGCGCTCGCAAGAGACTGCAGCCGCGGTAAGAGCGCAATAGGCGTCCGTGTGTGATTGATTGGAGAGGGGAGGTGAACATATGAAGTGAACATACGAAGTGAAGAGCGGTCGATTGAGGTGGGCTGCTAGCCCCCGAGGACCGGAGCAAAATAGTGGGCTTCTGTATGTTAGTAAGCACAAAGCAGTAGAGCCCCATTAAACAGTGATGTCAGGCGATGCACGAAGAGCCCGTGAGCTCGCCGCACAGGAAATGTTCTCGGATGAGATAGAGCACGAAACGTTTGCAAACAAAGGAACTGGAGGGGAGTTAAGCGTAGCTGAACCGAGCAACATCAGAACGGCCTTTAAGGAGCTGGGAAAGCTCAAACGTAATGAACAATCCAAATGGTGGGAGGCACGTTCACTAAAAAGATATCTGGATGTTGGGAGAGTTCCTAGAGGACTACGCATAATGCTGGCCCCCAATTATGAGTCACCAAACCCCCTTATGATGGTAGCATGGGGTGAGTGCAATCTTGACTCTTCACGCCGACTAATGCAAATTCTGGTTCAGTATGCAGAGATAGACGGGGAAGAGTTACAGAGGAAAATAATGCACTTGAAGATTCGATTAAGACACAAATAGGAGGAAAAGAGACCCCGGAGACAACAAAATTAAGGGAGGATATGGTAACAAGATTGGCGAAGGAGGAGGAAAAAATCAAGGCCAGAAAAATTCATAAATTCAAGAGGGACAGAGATGATTATGCCAACGGGCAAATATTTACATTTGCGCGCCGCTATGATAATTTAAGAGCGGCCACAGCGAAAAACTGTGGCATAAAAAATGCTAAAGCAGCCCAACCAACAGAGGATGACTCAGTGGTATACAGCTCCGCTGTGGAAAGTGGCTCGGACAATGAGGGGCCAAGAGACAAAAGTAATGTTACACTGACCTTGGGGGAAGAATTGGAAATTTTAAAAGACAGCAGAAAGGACATCCTAAGGTCACGATTCCAAGGCAAAACTGCGCAACAAAATCCCAACGCAGGAGGGGCAGGCGCTTTGCCGCAAAACAAAGGAGAGCAAAGCAAGCGTGGTCGGTGTCGGGGAGTAACCAGGAAGCCACGGCAATAAACCCCCCTGAGGAATTAGTAACTGTGATAAATACTCAGGTAGTGGATGCAACAAACATAACCAAACCAAAATAAATCTATAATTAACCTGAGCTCCACAGTGCTAACCAAAGCAGAGGAACAACTCCTAAGTTTGGGCTTGAGTTTCTGCCCGGAATCAAACTTTTGTTACACTAGAACAAGGGCAGATGTATACCAGTACATAAGAAAATTAAAATTGAAAAAACAGTTTCTGCATAAATCTTCCAATGCAATTGCTGAGCCATCAAAAACATGATTGGGCAATGAAGAGCTAACAGTGCAGGATATCGGCCTTTTTCATGACTTGTGCCAATTGGGAAGTGAGGACAGTTTGGGGACACAAGAAAGAGTTGCACTAAGTGGGCAAATGAAACCCACCACCCCATTCAAACCCAAGTCGAAATACATCCCCCTGGCAGCTCGTGATGGATTAGATGCCTTTAGTGAAGCAGTGGTGGCGCAAATTAAAAGACTGAACAAGTGAACAACAAAAAGGATAAAAAATATACAAGCCAAGAAAGGAAAGTGAATCAATTGGTGAACAAGTTACATGGGGACGAATTGGTGATCCGCAATTCAGACAAGGGCGGGAACATCGTCTTATGGCCAATTAAAGATTACCTTCAGGAAGCTTACAGTCAGTTGGATAATACCCACTGTTACAGAAGGAGCAGCCCACAAAAATACAGGCTGATGCAGGAAAATCTGTGTAAAAACTTGGTGGCCTGGAAGGGGTTAGGTATGTTGAGTGGGGACGAGTTCAAATATATCAAAAAGGATCACCCACTAACACCATATATATACTTCATACCGAAGGTACATAAAAATCTTACCAAACCGCCTGGAAGACCGATAATTTCGGCATGTGGTGGGCCCCTAGAAAACCTATCGAGATACATAGACTATTTTTTTTAGGCACATATGAAATCTTTGAACTCATATGTACAAGACACCAGTGATTTCCTGCGAAAAATTGAAGAGATTGAGTGGGAATCAGACTTCCTCCTGGTAACATTGGATGTGAGTTCCTTGTACACCTGCATCAAACATATGGATGGCCTACGGGCATGCGAATATTACCTAAGCAGCAGGCCAATGGAACTTACCCACCACACTAAAATGCTTTTGAAATGTTATCTTTTTGTCTAGAGAATAATTATTTTATGTTCAATGGCCAATTGTTCCAACAGATTCAGGGTGTAGCCATGGGGGCCAGTTTCTCCCCAAGCTATGCTTGCCTCTTTATGGGGTGGTGGGAGGAACTGGTCCTCAGGCGTAAATATATGCACTACTGTATATCCAACATAATATCATGGCTTCGTTTTATTGATGACCTTTTTATTGTATGGCATGGAACTGAAGAAAGTGTTTTAAAATGTATACAGGAAATCAATGTGAATGATCTTAATTTGAATTTTACTTCTAGCATCAGTAAGGAATCTGTGACATTTTTAGATGTGCAGGTTTTTTTAACTAATAATGTTCTTAGTACTACCCTTTTTAGAAAACCAACGGCGGGTAATACTCTTTTACACGCAAAAAGTGCCCATCCACAACACCTGATTAAATCAATCCCATACGGTGAGATGCTACGCATCCGCCGTATATGCAGCAATGATGAGGATATGAAGGTGAAACAACAGGAAAGTTTTTCTAGATTTGTGGATAGAGGATATGGTACCAGAACAGTAGAAGTCGCCATCAGAAAATCACGATTGAGAGCTAGAAGTGATCTCCTAAAATACAGTCCAAAAGTGAGCCAAATCCAGAGTGTAGATACCAACCCAGTTCGTCTAGTATTGACATACTCCAAACAGGAAAAAGAGCTAAGGAGTATAATTAGACGTAACTGGCACTTTGTGCAGGATGATCCAATCATTGGAGAACTGATGCCCGCCAATCCTTCAATAACCTACCGTAAAGGAATGAGTCTGGGCACAATTCTAACCAAGAAGAGCCAGGAATGCCTTGGTAAGGAACCCTGGCGTCCTATCAGTAAAGGGTTCTATAAATGTTTCACATGTAAGTATGGCGTGAACACCACAAAATACACCACGGTCATCCCAAATACAACTAGGGAGATTAAACAACACCTGACGTGTAAAACAGAATATTGTATTTACATGCTGGAATGTGAGTGTGGGTTGAAATATGTAGGTAGCTCTAAGCTGCCGGTTCATAAAAGAATCCTGCAGCACATACGTGCCATAACTAATAAAGACCAAAGTTATCCAGTTGCGAGGCACTTTGAGGCGTGTCATAACAGTAAACCTCAGTGTCTAAAATATTACGCAATTGAATCTATCCCGGTAACGAAACGAGGAGGGAATAGGGAGGCCCACATACGAAAAACTGAAACAAACTACATTCTGGAATTCGATTCCAAATGGCCTGGACACCACAGAGGACCTCCATACATATTCATAAATGATCATCTAGTGAAATTATATGTGAGGACTCTGATAGAAATATATATTGGGAAGTTAAGCAATACAAACATCCAATACACAGTGTAGATAAATTAGGATAATTAGGAAACCAACCTGCTAGATTTGCACAAATTTTGTACTAGACATATTTAATTCTTTTAAACTAATATAGTTTTTTAGATATAGTACATGTGTTGAATATTAATTAGAAGTGGACCATAATTAATTCTGGCTGGTTTTTAGATATCAGGGTAGTTTTTATCCGGGTGTCTTTTAAGTAGTTGGTTTTAATTGTGTCACCGATATCCGTTTTTATAAATATATTATGTGTATTTATGTGTTTTAACCCAACTATATTGATATAAATTAGGGTGTTATATATTTTCAAGCAGCAAACTTAATATACTGCCAATCACATGAAATACTGTATAAATGAAACTAAACATGTCCTTGAAAAGAATATCTAATTTATGAATTTCCCTCCATACATGTCCGATGTTATGCTCAATAATGAATTGAATTTAAACCACTATGAACTGATAAGTGATAAGGTATATGTGGTTTTATTAATTTTGTAAGCATGAGTCACTTTAGTTGATCTGTACTTTTGCACGAGTTCACTTTAGCAATATCATATGAGGGGACCCTCCTATGTAAGTTAAATAATTATGGTTTAGATAAGTAGTTATGCATACCATTGAACATGTAAGTAAAATAATTATGTTTTAGAAATAATAAATAGTTATGCATACTACTGAAGAATGACCCGCTCATAATATCTAGTGACTCCGACTATAGTTACAAAAGTATTTCCTGTGCAGTTTTTTCCTAATTGTACAGGGTTTTATTTTGAATAATTTTATGATTTTCTTAAAGATTGCTTTTTTTATGATTTATGGTTTGTGCACGCTAGGGTGAGCACGTGTTACAATCAATAGACATGGCAAATAGTTATCTTTGTTGTAAATTATGTTTTGGAATATGGAATAATCATTCATGCTATTAGTTTAAAGTTGATGTTTGATGGAATAGTGTTTTTGTCCAAAGCATAAGATATTCACAACTTAAGAAGTTGTTCAAACTGTCTTTTCTGTACGTATTTAAACGGTTATAAATGAGACAGCATACTTAATAATGTATTCAAACAGAAAGTATTTTGTTTATTTCCATTTGCACGTGTGAGCACTTGCACTTTAAAAAGGGCTGAGTATATGGTCCGCAGGGACGGCCGAAACGCGTCATGACAAGCTGTTGGGGCGATTAAAATTGAATGCTACAAAGAAGTGGTCCATGCCTTGTTTTTCCGTCTGAGAAGCGGAGCGCTGCGAGGTATTGCAGATATATATATATATATATATATATATATATATACACACACATATACATATATATATATTTTAGAACTGTATTAAAATACAAAAAGTCACCAAACATTGTAAATTTGTGACAAAACTAGATTATCTAAGAAAACAAACCAACTGCCAATATTGATAAATAAATGTGAATCTTAACTCATTCAAAGCAAGAATAATAGATCAATGCGACCTTTCACTACTCAATAGTGTCTTTATTCAAACAACGTCTTATTTTTCATCTCTCATTTTTTTATTTTTTTCACATAAAATTGCTTTAGGTACAAACAAATTCAAACAGCCACAACACAAAATGTACCCAAAAGAAATAAGATTTTAGAAAAAGGATTTTGTTACAACAAAATTACACGCTTACAATCATACTAACTTCAACCATACCACATTCCTCAATCACCAGCAACTCACATCCTACACACTCTCATTTAACCACTCCTTGAGTCCATATCTAATCTCTAACTGGTGGACCAAGGTGTTATGACCAAACAAAGCACTATTTAGTACGAAACGTAGTCGTGCACAACATCTCTTCTCAAAAGATTCTGATTTTAAGCTCTTTTCTCAAAATGCACAACATAAAAACATGATTTGAAGGAGCAATTGTTTCGTATCAAGAAGAAGGTCTACGCGTTTCGAACCCTCTTTTTGCAGGGGTTCTCTTCAGGACCAGGGGACTGTAGGACAAAAAACAAAAGGATTTATACTTTAAAAAAACGCCTCACTTCTATGTGCTACCACCGTAGTTCACCACCTCCAAGGTGCAAACTTACCAATTCAAATTCATAAATGATGGAATATTTAGAGGTGTAATTTCTCTGAAGCCACTATAAGAAAAAGAGTGGAAAAAGAATCGGAGAAAGCGTCCCGTCAGAACACAAATTCAGTCTGATTCATGGTGTCAAGTACAAGACATTAAAGCGATAAACACTTACTTAATCGCTTCTTGAACATGTTGCGGATTCTACTACAAGCCACTCAATCTGCGTGGTCTCGTCGGAGAAAAACTGTCTGTAAACGTGCCCAGACCTACAATGAAAGGCACAGGTGGCTGTGATTCAATTGTCCTGTTTTCACGAACGATAGTATTTACAAGTAAGCAAAACCACATACCTCGGAAGCCTCCGGATGCTGTATGGGTAGCGGGCGTCAATCACTGCGCGGTTCATTTGTTAACTTCTCTGCAAAGGACAAGTGAGCCGGTTAGTCGTCTGCGTGTGAAAACAGTGAGGCACGAAGTTAACAGCCTCTACACTGTCACATACCTGCTTGAAAACGGCTCCTTCCTTATGGAGAATTCTCTCTTTCTACCAGCACGAAGAATGGAACGTTTGTTAAACTAGTTGCAATTGCTTATTTACGTACAACGCATTCACTCGGCGTTCTGGGGAATTGCACACATGATTGTGGGAAATGAAGTCCTTATTTTCCTTATACATGAATTGGTTTCCCAAGTAACCTTATAAAACAGATTTGGGCAGATCCAACCGGGTAAAACACACTGCACCAGAAATCTAAAGTTTATATATTTCCGAAAGTTCATTTAGTCCCGAGATGGCAGTGTCAAATTTAACAATAAGCATTGCTTCTCGCTGGGACAGTTTTAAATCCATGTCTCTTCCTCTCTGTTTGCGTTCAATTTTTGAAATAATCTTCCAATGCAGATCTCTTTCTGTATGCGATTTTTTGTTCCAATGGTTTACCAATGGGGCAGTTTCCACATTTCTCCTAATCCGAGATTTGTGTTGAGTTATTCTTTGTCGAGCCTCTTGGTTTGTTTTTCCAATGTACAACATTGAACATGTCCATAAAATTCCATAAATGACGTATTTCGTCTTACAGTTGGTAAACGCATTAAGCTTCCAGTGAATGCCATTATGGGAGAAAAGTGCTCCCTTAATTGTTTGATCGCAGCACAAACATGTGCCAGAACAATGCCCCCAAGATTGAATCCTTTGTCCTACTCACTGAGGAACTCCCCCCCCCCATTCTTAACATGATTGAGCGGCTCCCTGTTAGACCAGGCCCCGTTTCACATTCTAAAGACGCCATGTCCACTATAACCCTTCCCACTGTCAATCTAATCAACACCTCTCTTGAATCGGGCTTAGTCTCCCAGGACTGGAAGATTGCGATGGTCAAAGCCTTACTGAAGAAACCCCATGTAGATCCCAGGGAGTTTGCCAACTACCGACCCATCTCCCTTCTCCCTGGTATCAGTAAGGGTGCGGAAAGACATGTGAACCGCCAACTTCCTGCTTACCTTGAAACCTACAAACTACTCAATTACTCCCAGAAGGGTTTCGTCCAGGCTAGGGCACGGAGACTGCAGTAGTGGCGGTGGTGGAGGAGTCCAGAAAGATTTTGGACACCGGAGGGTCCGTAGCCATCATCCTCCTAGACCTCAGTGCAGCCTTCGACACGGTGAATCACCGTACCCTGACACACCGGCTCGAAAGACTGAGAGTGACAGGAAGGGCCCTTTCCTGGTTGGAGTCGTTCCACGAAGGGAGATACTTCCAGGTGTTTGAAGGTAGCACCCATTCACGCCCACTACCTCTGCAATTTGGGGTTACTCAGGGCTTCTCCCTGAGCCCCACCCTTTTTAACGTGTACATGTCCCCACTGGCATAGATAGTCTCACCCTTTGGCATTAAGCTTACCAGCTATGCTGACGACACGCAGCTCGTGATGGCACTGAACCAGGCGGAGCAGGATCCCACAAACCTGAGCTCCTGTCTCAAAGAAGTCGCCAGCTGGATGAGTGCGTCCCATCTTAAACTCAATGGCGACAAGACGGAGCTCATGCTGCTGGGTAACCAAGCAATCTTCAACCCATACACGCTGTGGCCATCATGCATGGGACCCGCCCAATCCCTAAAAAGGAAATAAAGAGCCTGGGATTCTGGCTTGACAACAAGCTCACTTTTAGAGTCCAAGCCAGAAAAACAGCTGCCAGCAGCTTCGGCCTGCTGAAGTTAACACGCAACATACTGCCTCTCCTACCCGAGAGCTCCAAAACAATCCTAATCCAAGCTCTCATTTTGTCGAGATTGGACTCTGGAAATGCCCTTTATTTAGGAGCCCCCACTTCAGTGCTCCGCAAACTTCAGGTAGTACAAAACTAGTCAGCGAGACTACTTACAGGTACTAACAACCGCTCCTCAGCCAAACCAGCCCTAAAACACTCCACTGGCTCCCGATGCAAGAGCGAATACACTTTAAAGCTCTCTGCATCACTCACAAAAACCTGCAGGGAAAAGGTCCCCACATCCTCAACAACCTCATCAAACCCCATAAAGCATCCAGGAGCCTTTGCTCCAATGATCTACATTTAGCTGAGGTTCCCAGAATTAGGAAGTCCCGCACCGGAGGACGCCTTTTCTCCTACAACGCTTCCAAACTTTGGAACTCCTTGCCTCTTCCCATCCGCCAGGAAATCAACCACCTCTCATTCCGCAAACAACTGAAAACATGGGTCTTCCCATAAAACTCCATCTGTTCCTCACCGCACATCTGCAGCGCTGGGATGCCCCCGGGTAGCCATGCGCTATATAAGAGCATATCCATATCCATATCCATTTATGGTGTCCTGTCACAGGTGTTAATCCCATCAGTTCCCTCGAAGATGGTTATGGGGTCTGTTTCACTGTTGCTCGGACAACATAGTTTGATATGCTCCTTTCCTTTTTAAATGCAAAAAGTGGACCATTTGAAAAATCCAGGGCGAGATTCTTTATCAGATGCCAATTTTGATTGATTACTTTTTTAAGATTGTTAGAGTTAGGACAAAATGTTGTGACAAACACTTGTCTTTGCTTGGGACATTTTTCTTTTTTATTTAACAATGTCTCCCTCGGTGTCCACCGGTCCCGCTTCATGGCTGATTTCACTAGTTTCTTCAGGTACCCTTGGTCCTGTAGTTTTTCAACAAGATTGTTGGCATACAAGGTATGTTCGTCTTTGTAGAAACAGTTACGACAAATCCTTAAAAACTGTCCGTATGGTAAGTCTTCTCTTAAACTTCGTGGATGATTAATGGAAAACAAAAGAGCCTTATTTCTACCCATAGATTTTTTGTACAGTGTTGTAACTAGTCTACCTTCTGATGGATAGACTGCTGTATCTAAAAAAAAGGCATTTTTTGTGAAGAGTAATTTATACTGAACTTAATATCTGATGTTCTTTGATTGAGCCACTCGAAAAAGTGCATTAGATGTTCCACACTTCCAGCCCATACCATGAAAATATCGTCGATGAAACGTAGCCATGTTGTTATATAATGTTTAAAATTATTGTTATTGTAGACAAACTTGTCTTCATACATCGACATGAACAGTACAGCTAATTCCGGGGCAAAAGGGCAGCCCATCGCGACTCCCTTTATCTGAAAAAAGAACTCTTCTCCGAAAGTGAAATCATTTTTCTTGAGAGCAAACGCAGCCAATTCAAGAATGAACTCTGTTGGGGGCGCTAGAGGGGACACAGCGGAATGGCTGCCTGCTAAGACAGCTCCGCCGGCCAGGTCCGTTTAACGCTCTTAAAGTGCGCTTATCAGATGCCAAACACGATTAAAGGGGTCGGCGCCGTTGTTGGAATGTCTGAGCTCAAGGGTGTACACAACAAGATGTCGTACTAACGCCGCCACAGCAAGAAATTTGGGAAAATAGCAGCGGCGCCGTGAGCGTTGAGAGTGGCGCAAGATGGCAGCGCCCTGTGGCGGACTTCCCCCGGAGAGAGCGAGGCAGTGCTCATGGTGCAGGCATCGGTAAAAGGTACTGAACGCGGAACTCATTAAACACCGCATGTGGCGCTGCCATCGCTGAGCTGTTGTGGGGCACTAATAACGAATGAGTGGTGCAGCCCTTACTTCTTGCAAAACTCGCGAGGAAGGAAACAAGATGACGCTTAGTGTGGTCGGCGGCCGGCGATTGTAACATACGGAGAGCCCCGCGGCAGCAATACTGTACAGCTAAAAGGTATGCGCTGCTCTATGCACTCTCGCCCTTACAGCTGACTAAATGTGCCCTTATAGGTGAGGAAGACTGAGGTGCTGGCTGTGTGTCACTTGACTCGGTAGTCAGCAATTGCTCTACCTTTTATCCCCTTTTTAATATTTCCAGCTAGAGAAACCAATAAAATATATTTGTTCTACTAGCCAGGGAATTTTTAATTTTTGTATTTTTTGTGCATTCACTAGATAGATCCCTACACTTCACTGACACCACTGCACCTACACATAGCCCTGTCACATCTACAGTGCTCCCGCGTAGTCCGTTTGGTCGTAGCACGCCCCGCCCCGTTATAGGGACGGGAAGACCCCTATGATGAAGCATGACACTAACGGATTTTTTTAGTGTGTGAGGGGTATTTTAACAAAGCACACGTGCTCTCATCTTTTCCACTGTTAAGAGAGAGCCTTTATTTCACTAAACAAAAAATCATAAAATATTCGGCACCTCTACACATTGATAGAATCTCTATGTTTACATGAATCGTTCAGGAGGGTGATTCTATCTCTACCTCTATGCTTCCCCCTTTTGGTTTTTTGTGTGTGTCACTTCCCCGCTCCCTACACGTTCATGTGTCCTGGTGTGACGCCACGTGCTTTTTTTTCCCTGAATAATGCGAGCGAAAACCGTTGGTGTTATGCCCTACGCCGCTTAATAACCCGTGGATAGCTGGTCTGGAGGGAACATCTTCGATGATGATGAGTGTCGCAATGTATATCACGCAACAGAATTCCTGCGCTATGTGATACACAGACCCACCTCTCTTAATCCTGGAAATAGGCGACGAGGCTGACTATTGCGGGTCCTCCTTACAGCTACAACGTGAGTGTTACATGGCCCCGGAGGTTATATTGTGTGAGGTTGCCAATGGCTGATTTGATAACCTGTTGGATGTGCGGTGTGGCCTCCTGCATTAACTACTGGTGTACTTTGTTTGGAAAACATCTCAACTAGAGCGGCTACTCTGCGCAAGGGTGTACAGACGCAAACTCTGTGCTGGAGGCCTTTTTCAATTGCCGAGGTGTGCCCTTGTTTACTCTCTGACCAGGTGGCGGATTGCATTGCGAGGATGGGAAAGCCAGAGAAACAGCAAGTGACAATCGCTGAAGCATGCATTCAGAGCATGCTGGCTGAAATGAGCTACGTGCGGAATGCACGGTGTATTGACACTAAGTCTAGGCGCACAAGGTGATATAGCAATGTCTAATGCCTAGCTATCGACAGGGCCGGTCCCTATGGTGATGGCGACTGGCCCTGGTGTCGCTATTATTTAATGAGTAAGTAGTGGTTTGACAATACAGACATATAAAAATTACGTGCTATTGAAAGGATGCGCCTGGGTGCGCTGTAAATATACAGTGAGACGAACACACATACAAAAATTATTGTTAAAAAACATGGCACCGATAATTACTTCGCTAGGGGTTCTAATCCAGAAGATCGGGGCGCGGGGAGAGGCTCTCCCGTATGTGATCTGGAGGAACGGGGAAAAGAATAGTGGTCAGGACCACTCGCGGCCAACAGGAATAGGTAGGCCCGCAATCGGCGGGACCAGAAACAAGGCCTTACTTGATAGTTAGGAGTCCTCTGCGGAAAACCTAGCCTGGTACCCACGGCGTCCCGGCTGGTAATGAGCGGCCGGTGGTAATCGCTTAAATACTGGTTCTCGTATCATTTGCCGGTAGAAGCAGAGGGAGTTGCAGTGAGGAGGGGCCGAGCTAGAGCGTGCCTGCGCCGTGGTACGCGATGGTACTCTCAGCCGGCGCATGCGCAAACTGTTGAAATGCCGAAAAAGTGGCGGCCATCCTGGAATGGGCTGCGCGCTGAGATGAAGTGCTGGGAAGGGGTTCTCGCCTGCTAGGGGAACCTTGGGGGGGAAGTGGTGGAGAGAAACATAACCAAAAAGGCCCGGCAAAGGCAAAATATTAGTTTGATAATTGAGAGGGGGTTCTCGCCTGCTAGGGGAACCTTGGTGGGGGATGTGATAGAGAAAAACTGCAGGGCTGTACGTCCATCATTTTGAATCTACACATCTGTTCAGCAACAATGTGCCCAAGTTTCCAGAAATCATCTTTTATAAAAGATACATAGACGATATCCTACTGATCTGGGAAGGGAATACAGAGTCACTAACAAACTTCTGCCAATGGCTTAACACCTGTGACCAGAACTTAAAATTCATTTACAGCTTGGGGGCGCTAGAGGGCGCACACACGGAATGGCCGCCTGATTGTGTGGCTCCCGTTCCTTGCACCAATTATCCTTCCCTAATCCTTACCTACTGGAGGGCTGTTGCTCCCCAAAGTGGCTGCACTGATTCCGTGGATTGTACCCCACACTCGTTCCAACTCTGGAGCCTCTGGATGCGACCGGGGGCGTGAATTCGTCCGAACAATCTCCACCGTCACGGCCCCTGGAGCTGCTGTGCTGCGGCGGTCGCCCGCGAATCGCCACGAGAGGCCGGTGCTCTTCCTGCTGGGGCAGGCCTTGAGCGCGGGCGGACCTACGCGTGCGGCGGCGCCCCTGGCCGCGCACCATCTGCTCGGTCCCCTTGTCTGACCACTGTGAGGCCACCTGCAATCCCGGCGCTGCCCCTCAGCCTGTGCCTGGCTGGGACGCCGCGCCTGGGGACAATCGCCCGGGGCCGCCGCGGCGCGCGGGAGCCGCCGCTGAACGCGCCATTTTGGATTTCTCGCCCCATTGCAGGCATCTGGGGGCTCTATCACGCTGCGACCTGCCACATCGCGCTGCTGGACGCCGAGGTGGGAGGGGACCACGCTGCTCTCCATCTGGCCTGCGCGGCTTCCCTCGCTGCAAGACTTTTCCGGTCCCCGTGCATTTTTCGATACTGAGGGCGGACGTAGCGCACACGGCGCCTGTGGAACTGCTGCAGAGGTAAGGCCTTGGGCTGCGGCATAGCTGTTGATACCCGCTCGCCCGGGGCTGTTGTGGAGTTGAGCGACCCGCTGCTTTGTGCCCTGGTGCCCTACATATCATCTTGGACTCCTATCAGTGTTGTGGAGCTTAGAGGTGGTGTGGCTGTGAGCCCCCGGACGCAGCCTGAGATATGCGGTGTGTGCTGCTCTGGGCCCGTGGCGACCCAGACCCCTCGAGCTGTGTGCTACACCAACGCTGTGGACGGCCGGCGCGCGGCTCTTACCACTCCTGCTTGCAGTGCGCTCCTGGCTGTCCCCCTCTGACAGGCGCTTTGCCACACGCCTTTACCAAGGAAGTCCCAGGTTGGGTGTCACCTTGTGGAGTACTGCCCCTCGGAGTGTGGCTCCGCCGCTGCCCATTGCTCCACAATTGGCTGAACTGCCCCACACAGTCCTGCCTGACAGGAAGATACCCACTACCGCCGAGGTTCCCAAGACGGAGCGACGTAGGAGACGCGAGAGCACGATGGTGCGTCCCGAGAACCGTCAGATGAAAATCAACTTTGACGGCGCAAAGAAAGGGCCTAAAGCAGGGGCTGCGGAGCAGGGGCCTAGTGGCGCGAATCCTGCAGCTGCGCCCTCCCCTTCTAAAGACCTGGATATGCACCGACTGCTCTTAGAAATGCGACAGGGATTCGCCACTGTGGTGGACAAGGTGGACAGGATGTCTTCTAGGATGGACACCTTGGTACATAAGGTGGACCAGCACGAAGAGAGACTCACTACAGCGGAGCAGCGGATATCCGACGGCGACGATGTTACCGCTTCCCATACGTCCCAACTCGCCCGCATGGATAACTTATTGCGGATGATAGCAGCTAAGAACGAGGACTTGGAAGCTCGAAGTAGACGCAATAACATCTGCGTCACGGGTGTTCCGGAGTCCACGGACACTGGACGGATGGAACTGTATGTGGAGAAAATCCTCCGAGCATCGATAGGTGAGGATGCCTTCTCCCCACAATTTATAGTGGAGAGGGCACACAGATCGTTAGCACCGATTCCTAAACCTGGAGCTCCACCCAGACCGATTATTGCCAGACTGCTCAATTATCGCGACCGGGATGTCGCGCTACGGGCGGCCCGGACCAAACAGAACCTGCATTACAACGGCGTCACCTTCTCTATCTACCCTGACTTCACCCCCCTGGTGCAGGAGGAGCGTCGCAAGTTTCTGGCAGTTAAAAAGAAGCTGAGGGAAGCACAGCTGGACTATGCCCTGCTCTACCCGGCGAAGCTGCGTGTGACACACCAGGGTCGACAGAGATTTTTCACCAATCCGCAGAAAGCTGAGGGCTACTTGAAGGCGGTTCGTAAAGCGCAAAAAGAAGGTCGGAGAGACAATGATGATCTCGACGAAGATCTGTCTCGAGTAGACAATGACGACTAAGATGACACTCTCTATATTGCTTTTGAACCAGTTTGCTTTTTCTCCTTGCAGCCACTGGGGACTACTAGACCTCTCCAATGGTAAAGTATGACAAGGACCACCATCTCTACCCTGGCCTACACCGAGGGTGGTACAGTATGGTAGGCTACTGGGAGGAGGTGTGGCTGTGCGCCCATGATGTTGTTTCCCCTACGGGTATACCCCCCTTGTGGATACATGTTACATACGTTAAGGGAGGGTGGGGGTGGGGGATGTGGATATGGATGGCTGCTGGCATGATTGGGATGCAGTAGTGGGTGGTGGGCTTGGGCATTTGTTAGGGAGGGGTGTTTTGTTCTGTGGGAGGTTGGGGAGGCTGTGTAGGCGACACGTAAATTTGCACCTTTCATGCGCTAACACTGGACCTGTATCGATCACGAACTGTAACACTTCAATACCGACCTTAAGACATGGCGGGTTCAGGGGCTGATGCACGCTTGAATTGTATGTCATGGAATGTACGGGGTCTAAAGAATACCAAAAAATGTCGCAATGTGATTGCATACTTAGAGCGTCATAATGTTCAGATAGCTATGCTACAGGAAACGCACTTGTAACCACAGACACGCCCCACCTTTGCATGCAAATGGGCTGTCGCTCGTGCCTTCTCCTCCTATTCTACGTATGCGAGAGGAGTCGCTATCCTAATAAAGCGCGCGATACCCTTTCACATATGTGGCGAACTGACTCATGCGGAGGGTCGATACGCCTTGCTGTGGGGTCGCCTGGGTCGCGATACTGTCACATTGGTCAACTGTTATGCCCCTAATACAGACACACCCTTATTCTTCACTACACTCTGGGGGAAGATCCTGGATGTAGGATCCCGAAATGTCATTTGGGGGGGAGATTTTAATTTGGCATTGGACCCACACCTGGACCGGGCAGATGGGGTGTCACATTACAAACCTAGATCTAGGGAAGTGCTGGGAGACCTACTCATGGAGGGTGACCTAGTGGACGGCTGGCGGTATATGCACCCCCACCGACAGGAGGGCACACACTTTACATCCCTGACGGGCACATGGGCAAGACTAGATTACTTCTTCACCACCAGAGAGATGTGCACAAGAGTCACTAAAATAGAACACCTTCCAAGGACATACTCGGACCATAGCCCCGTCCTGATGCACCTGCAGGTACCTGGGTGGGACACTCCTAGGCCACAATGGCGACTGCAGCCTGCAGCCCTTCTGGACACCGTGTTCCGCACCGAGCTTGGAGAAAAGATCGCTGCCTTCTTCCCTAACAATAAAGGCTCTGTTGATTCAGTCGACAATATTTGAGAAGCCTTTAAAGTGACGGTACGAGGCTATTGCATATCGAAAAGCTTTGGGGTCCTACGAGATATCCAACGTACGATCCGCAAACTTGAGAGCGAACTAAAGGGATTGGAGGCTAGGATGGTAGAGGGTGACGCTTCAGGCATCCATGCAGAGTTTAGGGATAAACTGACACAGTATGAGGAGGAAGCTGACAGAGTGCCAAATTTAGAGAGAAGCACTGGCGAGCGAGAAAATATTGTGAAGGGGACAGGCCGGGCAGGGCGCTAGCGCTGCTTACGCACCCACCACGCACTAACAACACAGTCTTGGAACTGCTAACTGACCAGGGGCACACACTCAGATACCGATAATCTCCTTACTGCCTTCGTTTCACAATATCGCACTTTATACACCTCTACCGCCACCTTGGATATATTGTATGATACCTTTCTAGGTGACGTGGCCCTCTGCTGGCTTAGTGATTTCCTCTTAGAGAGAGACGGGACGTGCCTTGCAAGACCGCGTAAACTGAACCGGCTGGAGTTTGGATTTTCATTGTTTAAAAGAACTCCTCGAAGTATTAAAACATCGATTGAAAGGACATAAGGTCCCTATAACAGCGCTCCCTTCCTGAACAACTGACATTACGGCGACCGTGTCAACAGACCAGGAACAATTCATCTTGCCATCAAATTATATCATCCGTTTTAATTGAAACACAACGGACGCACCAGTCAGAGGTGGCCCATCCAATAGACCTGGCCTGACACACCACGACAAAAATAATTGTGGTGCTCCTATCCCCCCCTCCCCCCCCCCCCCACTTCCTGAAGAAGACCCGCAGCAGAGGTCGCAAATTCCCCGTATTGCGCCAGGGTCGAAACGTCGACGATTACGCCCCCCTTTTTATAATTTAATTTTAAAGCCGATACCATTATTTTCCCTTTCCCTTGTGAAATAATGTATATAGAAGTGTATGGTTAGGCTTTGTTTGTGCAATTCAAATTGTTCTCATGTTGTACAGAATTACCTTAAATCTTGTGTTTTGATTTCCTTTCCTTACCACTTGAGCACCCTTTTCTATCCCTTTCTCTTTTTATGAATGTGTAAATAAAATTGCGATACAAATGTGTTTTTTTTGTGGTGTTGGTTACATTGCATTTATAGCATAATATGCAAGCAATATATCTCCGTTTGGTCTCAGATCCAATCTGTTTTGTGGAAGATTAAGATTCACATTAATTGACGGTTTGAATTTCTGTCTAGGACCATTTTCTTATATATACTATTACCCAGGTCCTTTGACTTATTGGGTTTACCCCATTGTTTTCAATGATGGGCTTAGTGATAGCGACAGGGCATTGCTTGCTGCCCCCTTTGAGCTGGACGAAATTCGAGATGCCATCATGTCGCTTCAAAATGGGAAGGCGCCCGGCCTTGATGGGCTACCTGCAGAGTTTTTCAAAACATATATTGACATTATAGCCCCGGTCTTCCGCGAAGTATTTGAGGAATCACTGAATGACGGACTCATCCCTCAATCGATGCGCGAAGTCGTGATAACGTCGCTGTTAAAACCTGGTAAAGATCCCACCATTTGCGGCTCTTATCGCCCACTTTCGCTCCTCAATTACGATGTAAAAATATTGGCGAAAGTGCTGGCCACCAGACTGTCTCTCCTTATGACCTGGATTGTATTGCTGGATCAGTCTGGCTTCGTTCCGGGCCGCTCCACCTCTCATAATTTACGCACCCTGTTCTCTCTACTGCACACTGTGCATCCTGAAATCCCAGTCGCTGCAGTCTTTCTCGACACTACTAAAGCCTTCGACTCGGTCGAATGGGCGTACCTTTTCACGGTACTGACGCGAATGGGCTTTCCTAAACTTTTCATCTCGTGGATTCAGCTGCTATACACGCGACCGACGGCAAAAGTCCTGATCAACAGCCACCTGTCTGCCTCTATCGATATTTCCAGAGGCACCCGTCAAGGGTATCCATTATCCCCTCTCCTGTTCGCAATAGCTGTTGAACCCTTAGCCTGCAGGCTGCGTCAGCTACACCGGGAGAGTGCGCTTCGCTGCTTACAACGTCAAATTGATGTATCATTATACGCTGATGATATAACACTAGTTGTCAAAGACCCTGCATGTAACCTGAACCCCTTACTTAGAGAGTTCGTCACCTTCGGCGGGATGTCCAGGATACATATCAATTGGGCTAAATCACAGTTTTTCCCGCTTACGGAGGCCGTGGTAGACTTCCCCCTTGACTACCCCCTGGAATGGTGCCGATCGGAACTTCGGTACTTGGGTATCCAGATCTCGCGTGACAAAGACGAGATATTACGCTCCAACTATGGTGTGGCAATTACGAAGTTGGCTACTCAGGTGGATCGCTGGATATCCCTCCCCCTCTCCATGGCGGGACGGGCGTCACTCATTAAAATGGTGGTGCTCCCCCGATTCCTCTACCTCTTCCTAAACATCCCGTACTACCCGGGAGCGTTTTTCTTCAAAACATTGAAGTCGGAACTCTGTCGGTTGTTCTGGGGGGGTAAAAACCCGAGACTGAAGTGGTCTGTGCTGATTCAACCGTATGACAAAGGGGGGTTTGATATCCCTGACTTTGATGTCTACTACCTATGTGCTCAAGCACATTATGCTTACCACTGGATGATCCCCACTCCTTTTATGCCACAATTGGCAGTGGAGGACTGGATTGCAAATCCTCTTCCCCTCAATGGGCTTCTCCATTGCCCACCCTCAATTATCACCACGCCGTATACATACGTCACGTGTACAATCGAAGCCTGGTGCCGGGTGGCTAAAAAACTGGACTGTGCCTTGCTATATTCCCCTCGGATGCCCCTGCCATATCACCCTAAACTTGAACTCCTATGTGAACAGGGCTTCCGCTCACTCTGCAGTAAGCTACATATCACTTGTTGGGGCGATCTATTTACAGCTAAACGATTTAAAACTGCGGACCTCTTTTTTGATGCGCACAGTCGCACCCCACTCGAGGTGTTCTACTACTTGCAGCTGCGCCAGGGAATGAGGGAAATCCTGCCTGACTTCCCGGATGAACCCGAGACTATGTCTCCATTGCACCATATGCTCTGTTCCCCAGATGGCTCACACTTAGTGTCGGGCATGTATCGTCATATCAGGTCATGTGCTCCAGGGACAGAGACCTCAGCTCGCTCGCGCTGGTCCACTGGCCTCACCACTGAGCTCACTGATGAGCAGTGGTCATACTGCTGTTCCCTTACAGCCCGTATATCGGCCAGTAGCAGACTCAAGATAATCCATTATAAATTCCTGCAGCGCTTGTATTATACCCCAGTGAAAAAATGTAGGTTTCAGTTGACTGATAATGACAAATGCGAACGTTGTCGAGCGGACCATGCTGGCTTTTTACATCTCGCCTGGGAGTGTCCTTCGATCCATGCTTACTGGTAGCAGGTGCAGACGGCTCTCGAGTCAATGACCGGGATACCCATAAATATTGATCCATTACTAACGCTCCTAGGACACACACCACACATTCCCACGACATGTAGGAAATTCGTAGACATCGCATTGATACTTGCGAAGCGACGAGTGGCATGCCGATGGGGTCGTGGCAGGGCCCCCAAGTTTAAGGAGTGGCTCATGGACATGACATACAGCCAAGAACAACACACAACCTTTGCTGAGCTGCTTCCGATTACTACCAGACCAAGGGACATATGGGGACCATTAACAACCTACCCACTGGCCCAACCTGGGACTGATCTTCCAGATGACGGCAAAGCCCAGACATAACATACACACCCCCTTCAGATGGACTCGCACGGGATGGCCTCCGACTACACACGCCGACACACATCGCGCATGCATGCTCCACTTGATGCCGTGGGCCATAGATAATAGACCGCAGCTATCTTGGTGCACCCCAGACACATTCCTTTACCTTCCATTGTTACATACGGAGTCCTGACTCCCCCTCTAGTCTATACCAAATATCTGTGCTCACCCCGATTGCCCGGTATGGTGCTCACCTAATTGCTAAGCCGATTGTTGACTTCATGTGATCACACTGTCATATTCTGTACATGATGTATACTCTGGATGCCTTTTCTGTCGTCTTTACAGCCTCACCCTTGTATTGTACTATGTTTTTCTTTTAAAAAAACTAATAGGGGGCGTGGCCAAGATAGCGGGGTAGGAAGACGTGTTTGCCGAAGCTCCCGACCCCATCCTAGGCCCTAAGCCCTGATTGCTGCTAAGAGCTCCCCCCCAGAGCCATACGGAGCGGCTGTGTTGTCCAGGGGCTGGTCACCGCCTGGTCTACGCCGCCGGAGCCCCGCAAAGCAAAAACTCACCGAGTTCGCGGTGACGAGCTGCGGACCAGTGACGGCGCTGCGCCTGGGTCCCGCCGGATCAGTGGCATCGGGAAGGCGGAGGGGCGCTGATCTCCCCAGCGGAAGAGTACGGAGCACCTGGAGGGCATCGGGCTTCGGAGCCCCTATTGCGGTGTGGTGCAGCGAGGTGTCCGGGGCATCCCTGCTGTCCCCTCTATGCTCCAAGATGGCGGCGCGCCAGGACCGGTGATCCCCGCCCGGACTGGCGGATAGCCCTGGGACTGCCAAGTGAGTGCGCTAGCAGGAGCGGTTGCTCCCCGCTGCTAGGCGGGGCTTCCCTAGCAACGAGGCAGACGAGGCGCCGGACACAGCGGTCCCTCCGGCCGGTGCTGGGCGATCTCCCCACTCCAGGGACAGACGTGGCCGGGGACGGACCTACGCGAGCGCCCGGCTTGGAGGCCTTCCCGATCTCTGCGAGGAGCCGGGCGCTGCTTCCGGCAGGACCAGCCATATCGAGCCCTGATTGAGACTGCATGGGCACGAGCGCCTCGCCTACTTGTGGCGCCCCCACGCCCCTGGTGCTGATTCACTTGTGCATGAGGCCGCCAGCGAGGCCTGCAGTGGTTTGAGGCAAGTGGGGGTACTGCGGTCACGCCTTGGACGGAGCTTACGTCCCCCAGACACAGGGGGGTGCCGTGGGGGTTCTGGCCTTCCCTCTCGACGTTTGCCGCGTCTACAGACATCCACGGGGTGACGCAGGAGCACAACCGGGCTGACGTGGTGAGCCCTTTGGCCACGAATACCGGCTGGACGTCGGTGAGGACACCGGAGCCCCTGAGCCGCTGTTCGCCCCGGTGCCGCAGCGCCTGAGAACCCCGGTGAATAGCGAGCGCGAATCTCCCCGTGGTTTCTGGAGCTGCAGTGGACCGCCGCCCGCCCTGGCCTGGAGGTGGCCCCTAGGGGCTCGGGAGGTGACGTGCTGAAGAACCGTGTCGGGCGATAGGCCGGGTGAAGGAGCTTACATCATGGCTGGTCAGAGAGGGGGTAAGCGCAATGATCGCACGCTTCCGGAGATGCTCAACAGACAGCCGGCCAGGGGTGACAGGAACTCCTCTTCGCCTGGAGCAGCTGGGAGCTCGCACTCGGGTGCGGCGATGGAACCCCCGGTCACCAGATCTTTTTTGGAGTCTCTGTTCAGCACATTGAGGGACGACTTCCAAACCTTGAAGCAGGAAGTGGCGGGTGAGGTGAGAGAAGTCCGCAGGGAAGTGGAAGGTTTGGGCGAGAGAGTGGACACTGTAGAGAACTCCACGCACAGACAGGATGAGGAGATCGCTTTTTTACAGCAGGAAGTACTGACTCTCAGGGAACAGCACTTGGATCTCCAATCGCACAATGAGGACTTGGAGAATAGGTCACGAAGGAACAACATTAGGGTCCGGGGTGTGCCGTCATCGGAAGAGAACCCTGATATAGTTAAGTACCTGCAGGAACTCTTTCGCATGGTCTTGGGCGAAGGGGACGATTTCCTCATTAAAATTGACAGAGCACACAGAGTAGGGCCCCGCAGAAGGGCTAATGGGCCCGCCCCGGACATCCTGGCGTTCCTCCCGGACTACCCGCTGAAGGAAAGGATCATGTCGGAGGCACGAAAAGCGCACTCGCTCACCTTCCGAGATCACCCTGTGGCGCTATATCAGGACTTGTCCACCCTCACGCTTCAGAAGCGTAAGTCATTTAAGATTGTGACGGACTTTCTCAAGCAGCACGACACGCCTTACTCCTGGGGGCACCCCTTCCGTATCATCTTTCAGTGGCAGGGACGGACTCACCAATTGCGGAACCTCCAGGACACCTGCGAGATCCTGGGCATCACCACGGAAGGGGAAGAGACCGGCACACCGAGAAGACGACGCTCAGCGGAGGGAGATTGGCAACAGGTTGCACGCAGGAGACGGACGGCGGAGAGGACCCGGAGGCCAGGGTCTCCGACTATTAGAGCGGAACGTGAGGCTGCTGTTCGGACAGCGTCCGAGGAGCTTGGAGATCCGGAGGTTGTTGCATTGACCGCTTAATCGTGCTCCGGGGGGAGTTCGCTACAGCACTGTTCCAACAGCTGGCTGAAGGGGGGCGGGGGGGGGGGGGGGCGACGGTTGGACACGTGTGGCTGGACGTCCACTAAGGTAACATTCCACGGACTGGTCCGTTAGGGCCGGTCTGGGACTATTTCAGGAAGTTTTGGGTAGTTTGGGGCGGGGGGTTGGGGTTCTGATGCTGGGGGTTGTGCGGGGAAGGGGGGGGGGGGGGGGGGGAGTTGGGGGGTGGCTTGAGAGGGAGGGAGGGAGGGGAATGGGGGTTGGGGGTTGGGCAGTTCGGGGGTTGTTCTGGGGGTAGGGGGGGGGATCCGGGAGTTGGGATGGGGAAGGGGGGTTGTCCAGTGCACAGTGCGACTGTTGGGAGTTTTGAAGGTGGCCCTACACTTTGGTTTGCCTGCGTCGCGAGGCTGCTTATGCATTTGTGATTTTCTTTCTGCTTTGTTGCTTGTGTTCATATTGTGGGCTCCTGCGCTCCATCCCCGCGGGTGGGGTCCCTATTGCTTGCTGCCTCTCCTTTCCTATGCCTTCTTCTTCTTTTAAAGTGGTTACCCTGAACGTTAGGGGGCTGAACAACCCTGTCAAACGGCGGGCGGTGCTCTCCCTCTTGGAGAATACGCACGCTGACGTTTGCCTCCTACAGGAGACACACCTGCTGCAGCAAGACACACATAGACTACGCTCCCGTAAGTTCCCGTCACAGTTCTTCTCATCCAGCTCCTCTAAGTCTGCGGGGGTGGCTATTTTGGTGTCCAGTCATTTTAAGGGGGAGGTCCTCCACAAGCTTACGGAACTAAAGGGTAGACTGTTAGCCTATAGATTCAGAATAGGGGGTCTTACGTTTACGATTGGATCCCTGTATAGCCCCAATGAACGACAGGAACGTTTCCTGCGAACAGCGGTCGAGGATATCACGGCCTCACAGGATAGACATGTTATTATAGGAGGGGACCTTAATTTGGTCTTTGATTCGGCTATGGACAGGTCGGCACAGCGCTACCCGCAGGTCGGGGAGCTCTCGGCCGACGGCAAGGAGTGGTTGGCGGAGGTGGGGCTTTTGGACATCTGGCGCTACATGCACCCGGCGGATCGGGACTACTCATATTACTCCCATGCGCATAAGACGTACGCACGGCTGGACCACTTGCTGGTCACTGCCCCGGTTCAGGCACTGGTCTCAGGCTCGGACATAGGAGTGCTGTCCCTTTCGGATCACGCTCCGGTCGATGCCACGATGCGTTTGCCGCCCGTGGCCCTCCCCCCTCGCACGTGGCGCCTGCGAGATACTTTACTGCACAGGAAGGTGGTAGTGGAACGCATAGAGGGAGCTCTCCGGGAATTCCTGGTGCACAATGACAATCAGGACACCGCCCGGGCTACGCAGTGGGCAGCCTTGAAAGCGGTCCTCCGGGGGGAATTCTTAGCGATCTCCTCCGCCGATAACAAGGAGAGACAGGCTAAGAGGGAGGAACTCACTGATAAGGCTCGCGAGCTTGAACAGATCCATCGCAGGACAGGGGCCCCTAGAATATGGCGACAGCTTAAGGGGGTTAGGAAGGCCCTGGCAGCTCTGGATTTGGACCGAGCGGAATACGCCGCGCTCCGGCTGCGCCATACCTTTTACACGGGAGGTGACCGCTGTGGTAAGCTCCTGGCCAACAGACTCCGCGCGGCGCGTCAGAGTCAGCTGGTAAAGGAGATCACTAGCAATACGGGGACCACGGAGACGGAGGACGCCCACATCGCGGCCGTTTTCCGTGGGTTCTACGAGGACCTCTACACTGGAGACCCTCCGGATGAACCGGCTGTGGCCGCTTACTTAGATACGGTTGCATTGCCCTCCCTGGATCCCCTGCAGGCTGAACACCTGGACAGGGACATTAGAATTGAGGAAGTGATCTCTGCCATCGCTCGGCTTAAGCATGGCAAGGCGCCGGGCCCGGACGGGTATACCGCGCTTTTCTACAAGACGTTTTGCTCGTCGCTGGCCCCTATCCTGACCCGCCTTTTCAACTCATTTGCCGAGGAGGGAGCTATTCCACCTGATCTTTTGCGAGCATCCATCTCGGTGATCCCCAAGCCCGGGAAGGATCCGGTGCACTGTGGCTCATATAGGCCGATATCCCTTCTCAACGTCGACCTGAAATTGTATACTGGGATACTGGCGGCTCGTTTGGCCCCGCACTTGTCAGGTCTTATTGACCCTGACCAAGCAGGTTTCGTTCCGGGGAGACAGACGGTTGACAACACAAAGCGGATTGTTCATCTGCTCGAAAAGGCCTCCCGGATCCCGGGGGAACGGATGATGTTAACGGTGGACGCTGAGAAAGCGTTCGACCGAGTGCACTGGCCCTACCTGGAACAGGTGTTGGTGAAGGCAGGCATAGGGGTCAGGTTCCGCACCATGGTCTTCAACTGCTACAGGCGCCCGACTGCTGTGGTTCGGGTGAATGGGTTCGCCTCCCGGGCCTTCAACATCGAGAGGGGCACCAGGCAGGGGTGTCCACTCTCGCCCTTGCTCTTTGCTCTTTATATGGAGCCGTTCGCCCAGCGTATACGTGATAACCAGGCCGTGACCGGTATACGGATGGGTGGCTTTACACACGCCATTAGCCTCTACGCTGATGATGTCATCCTATCGCTTGATGAGCCGCGGACTGCCCTCCCGGCCTGCGTCGAGGAGCTGGCCTCCTTTGGCGCGGTTGCGGGGTTCAAGCTGAATATGGGGAAATCGGTGGCCCTGGATGTTTCTTTAGAGCCGTCCACCAGGGCGGATTTGCAGAGCCGATTCCCAATGATCTGGTCATCGGCGGCGGTACCCTATCTAGGGATCCAGATAGCGCCCACCCTACCGGCCATGGTTGCGGCCAATTATTCGGCCCTGGGTGTTAAAATTAAGGAGGAGCTGCACCGCTGGAGCCGCGGTATCCTTTCCTGGTTGGGCAGGATTGCTGCGGTTAAAATGACTATTCTCCCGCAGGTGCTGTATTTGTTTCGGGCTCTGCCACTCCAGCCTCCGGTTGGGTGGATTCAGCAGTTGCAAGCGGACGTTTCACGTTTTGTTTGGCAGGGGAAAAAGCCCAGAATGCGTAGACCCCTCTCCTTCTTGGCCCCTGAGATGGGAGGGTTGGGGATCCCGGACTTTCGTAGATATTTCCGAGCGGTGCAGTTACGTTGTCTTGTGGAATGGAGTAGGTGGGAGTCCGACAAGAACTGGCTCTTTCAGGACCAGGCGGTGGCGGGGCGACCCTTGCAGGAGGTCCCGTTCTTGCGCCGGATTCATCGTCCGAAGAATCTGTACGCCTCCTTTGTTACACGAGTACCTTTACGGGTCTGGGATGCTACCGCCACTACGTGCGGTCTCACCTCCTTCCCGTCGCCGCTTACGCCGTTGGTGGATAACCCTGACTTTACCCCGGGCATGGAACAGGGCGCGTTTGCGCACTGGCGAGGGGCAGGATGTAGGGCCCTGTGCCATATGTATGGTCAGGGCGGGGTGATCCCCTTCACAGAGTTCCGACAGGAGTTTTCCCTCCCTGAGACTGAGAGACACCGCTATATGCAGGCGCGCCACTGGGCCCTCCAGCCTCAGGTGAGGGAGACGGCTGACAGGCGCTTTCTACCTTATGAACAATGGCTGCTTACACGCACTTCAGACTCTAAACTGATTACAGACCTGTATAGATTATTGCAACCTCCGTCCACACACTTCTATAACCCGGGAAGGGAGAGGTGGGAAAGGGAATTGGGGAGGACACTGAGCCCTAAGGATTGGGAGAACATCTCTTACAGAGCAAGGCATTCAGCGTACCATATGGGCCTTACTGACACTCTAACTAAAGTCTCCACCTACTGGTACTACACGCCGGAGCGGGTACACGAATTCGACCACAGCAAGGAGGCAGTGTGTTGGAGAGGGTGTGGACACCGAGGTACACTTACACACATTCTATGGGACTGCCCTCTCCTGGCTGCATATTGGAAGGAGGTACTGGACAACATTGATACGCATTTTGGCATTGAACTGCCGCGCTTCCCTGCCTACACACTACTGGGGCTCCCTAACAGCCTAATGTACCCACTTAGATCCCGCAGGGGTAGGCAGATTGCCATTGCACTAGGCTCAGCGGTGCAAAATATCTTGATCCATTGGCGCACGGCCACAGTACCTTCGGTTACGGGCTGGTTCCATAGGTTGTGGCACGTGTTAGGCATGGAGAAACTGTCGCTGATGGTGGCAGGGGATATCTCACAGTTCTCAGAGCTTTGGCAGCCATTTCACTCCCTGTTGTTGATGGAATTCACGGAAATTACCTGCCCCAAATACCTCCGCCTCCTGCGGCTCACGAGTCCTGAGGCACAGGCTCTGTAACTTAGTGGGAGGAGTACTTCCCCGGCGAGTGGGGGTCTTGTGATTGGACTGAATTGAGGTTGGTGCACTGGACGGGGCGGGTGGGGGGGGGGGAGGGGGGGAGGTTGGGATCCGGGAGTTGGGTTGTTGGGGTCTGGGGGGGGAGTTTGAAATGGAACGTTATCTCATACTGTGGACTGGCACTTCAGATGTAGCTGCAAGGGGCTGATAAAATTCACTGCATGTAACCAGTCCGGCCGGGATTGGGGTTCTCCCCACCCTAACAGAACGCCCAGTGTTGATGTTTGTTGGTCTTTGTGTGAGATGCTGAATAAAAAACTTTAAACCTAAAAAAACTAATAAACAAAGTTTAAAATAAAAAATTCACTCACAGCTTTGATACACATCGAACCTCCTTCCTAGACCTGGACATGGAGGCATCAGGAGGCCTTCTAAAAAGCAAAACCCACTATAAACCCACTGCCCGAAATTCTCTGCTGCACTTCTAAAGTTTTCATCCCAGATCCCTTAGAGAAAACCTACCCTACGGCCAATTTCTTAGGCTTAGACGAAACTGTAGTGAGACCTCGGATTACAAGGTACAGGCCAAAGACCTCAGTGCGAAATTAAAACAGCGAGGCTACCCCAAAAAGATCACAGAGAAGGCACAGAAGCGCGCAAGAAATCAAAACCGGGAGAGACTCATTGAAACATGCAATCGAGAAACCACATCAATACCATTGACATGTGTGACCACATTCAACACAGTCTCCACCCAGGTATCCAAAATCATAAGAAAACATTGGAACATAATAAATACAGGAAAATTGCAATGGGACCCCCCTCTAATCTCTCACAAAAACGCCAGATCCATTAAAGATACGATTGTCTCAACCAGACCGAAATTCCCACAACCCCCTAAGCAGACAATCACTAATGCATGGGGCCTCCCAACATCACAGGCCACTATGCCTGTGGCGATTGCAGTGTGTGCCACCTGACTAACACCACAAAAACACTAGCCCTCGAACCAGGAAAACAGTGGGAATTGCGCAGCCACACTAACTCCAACAGCACTCACGTTATTTACCGCATCACCTGCCCATGTAACCTGTGGTACATTGGGATGATCAGGAGAAGAATTAAGACACGAATATGCGAACACCGCAGCACGATCCGGTGTAAGAAGAACACGACCAAACTGACCAATCACTTCCCAAGAAACGGGCCACACCACCAACGATATGCGCTGGGTGGTGATCGAGAGCATTAACCCCAATGGGCCCAACGTCCAGGAAAAGCTGCTGAACAAGGAGCAGCGGTGGATCTACCATTTGTCTACCCACAAGACTGGCCTTAATGACAATATTCCATGGAACAGCTTAAGCACCCACTGCATCCCACCTTAGCTGCATCCCCGTGAATATTCCTGGAAATTTCTTAACTCCCATGCGGACACATAGCTGAGTAGGGGGCATTTGATTATAATATTATTACTATTATTATCATTTTATTATTCCCCTGCCCCCTAATGATCTTGCAAAGCCTTCCCCATCAAATAAATATCTTGCCCTCATTGCCTTTCCCGGTCTTATCCGCAGTTTTTCTCCATCACATCCCCCACCAAGGTTCCCCTAGCAGGCGAGAACCCCCTCTCATTTATCAAACTAATATTTTGCCTTTGCCGGGCCTTTTTGGTTATGTTTCTTTCCACCACTTCCCCACCAAGGTTCCCCAAGCAGGCGAGAACCCCTTCCCAGCACTTCATCTCAGCGCGCAGCCCATTCCAGGATGGCCGCCACTTTTTCGGCATTTCCACAGTTCGCGCATGCGCCGGCTGAGAGTACCATCACGTACCACGGCGCAGGCGCGCTCCAGCTCGGCCCCTCCTCACTGCAACTCCCGCTGCTCCTACCGGCAAATGATACGAGAACCAGTATTTAAGCGATTACCACCGGCCGCTCATTACCAGCTGGGACGCCGTGGGTACCAGACTACGTTTTCCGCAGAGGACTCCTAACTATCAAGTAAGGCCTTGTTTCCGGTCCCGCCGATTGCGGGCCTACCTATTCCCGTTGGCCGCGAGTGGTCCTGACCACTATTCTTTTCCCCGTTCCTCCAGATCACATACGGGAGAGCCTCTCCCCGCGCCCGATCTTCTGGATTAGAACCCCTAGCGAAGTAATTATCGGTGCCATGTTTTTTAACAATAATTTTTGTATGTGTGTTCGTCTCACTGTATATTTACAGCGCACCCAGGCGCATCCTTTCAATAGCACGTAAGTTTTATATGTCTGTATTGTCAAACCACTACTTACTCTTTAAATAATAGCGACACCAGGGCCAGTCGCCATCACTATAGGGACCGGCCCTGTGATAGCTAGGCATCAGACATTGCTATATCACCTTGTGCGCCTAGACTTAGTGTCAATACACCGTGCATTCCGCACGTAGCTCATTTCAGCCAGCATGCTCTGAATGCATGCTTCAGCAATTGTCACTTGTTCTTGATACAAAAGGCACTGCCATGCATGTCACACATCACCTGATCTTGCATGGTTGATACAGCCTTCTAGCAGACTCTAATAACATTTTATTGTGTATTGTCCTTTTTCCTTCCCACAGGATTTTTCTCTCTTACCTGCAGAGCATCTTTTTACCCTTTTTCCACACACCTTAGCGCGTGTGTAGGAGAATTTTCAGACGTGGCACTATTTTTTTGCCACTCACTTTTACCTGGTCCTGACGAAAGTCCCGCCTATCTTTCTTCTAGGACTGAAACATGTAGACCGCCAACACCTAGCCAACTAAGTAGTCATCATTTTTCTACTTGTAGTTGCATCACATATTTTTATCTTACACCCTGGGCCGCCACGAATAAAAGATTGGGCAAGGATCCCCAGAGGTGCATTTTACTACTCACCTTCATCTACATCACACTGTTGCACGACACCTGCTCCGCTGTAGTCAGGCGTAGAAGCACAACCAGGCGGCATTCGGCTGCCTGGTTGGACCCCGATGATGAAGCATGACACCAACCAGGTTGGTGTGTGAGGGGTTTATAAACAAAACCTATTGTGCCCAGCTGATAAGCTATACTCACATGTGACCTGGAATATCAACTGATATTCCGCTACTTCCACATAGTGGGCCAGTCCACATTGTTTTCTTGATTACATAGTTGGGGACAGGACTCGCCCCTCAAAACCCTCTCTCTCTCCATTGATTACCCTGCACTTTACTTTTAAACATATTCATCTAAAGCGTAGCATGCCACCATTGCTACGAAATAAATACACATTTTTTTGGCCTACAATTTATAGACTTTTGTTGCAGTTGGTGTTGCAATATTTAGCAATGCCAATAGCTCAAACTTAATTAATGTGAGACCTATTGCATTGCAAATGCTTGTTTAATTTCTTTTTGTGTGTCAAGTGTTTCACTGTGGCATGTCCCTCCATTCAGTTATGCATACTGTTATTCGTTTTTTGTGGAGTTTTATACAGAGGGGAATACCTATCAACAATACCTAATAGTTTAACATTTTAACAGCCAAATGCTGTTTTCTTTAAGTTTGTCAATTTCATGTGTATTTAATAACAAGGGCATGAGTATGTACTTTTGGTCAGCAGAAAATTTGTAGGTTTTGCTAATAACAATGACTGAAAAAATGACAAATAAAAAACATTGAAAAAATGAAAGCTTTTAAAAATAAGGACACAAAATACCTGGTGATGATAGGCTTTAACAAGAAACACACACAAAATAAAGGAAATTAGCAGATATTTTTAGGAATCACTTGTGTGAAATAACACTGAAAGGGTGGCACAAGAATTGAAATTCTAAGACAAAAAGATGCAGTATAGATTAACAAGCTTACATTGGTTGAACAAGGTAGAAGTACAAATCTTGAGTTACAAGGGTTTTTACATGAACCAAAAAAGAGTTGACATTTTTCCTTTGAAGGCATCAGACAACTGTATCAAAAATGTACCTTTTCTTAGTTGAAAGGTATGTGATTTTGGCGCCCAAAGCTACGCAGCACAAATGCTGTGGTAGCAGGATACCATGTAGTGGGTAGTAGGAGTGAACAGGTCCTTTTAGCCTGTGTCACTGAAGTCAGGCCTACAGGCTCACTCATTTAAAGTTCTGCTGCTATGTGCTTAACTTACCCTTGGCCTATATTGGTTTGATGTGAAGTGATGCACTGTGCATGTGTATTCTACATGTGAGGGTTGTTTGTGTGCCTGTGAATGGTACAATACAGGGATGATGCAGTACTATGTACTGCATGTGTGTTATACGCATGTGATGGGTGTACTGAGTGGTACAATGCATAAAGGATGTTGTGATGTGCAATGCATGTAAGGTATATGCATGTGCTGGGTGTATATGTGCCTGCTAATGGTACGATACATGAAGTATGTTGTGCTGTGAAGTGCATGTATGCACATGCTGGGAATATGTGTGCCTGTGACTAGTACAATCATGGAAAACTCTGGGTTCAATTTTGGGAGACCCAGGGCTCCATGGTGAAACACGATGAGAGAAGGTACAGAACTACCCCAGCCAGATTTGAGTTTGTTGCATTCCTGTAAGCTCGGTGGGACACACTGGAGGAGGGGAGAGCCAGGCTCTCTGGTACACTTCAAAGCGTGCTCTTTGATTCAGAGAGGTCACAAGGAAAGGGCCTGGGTGCATCTCAGGAAGGAGATGGGGCTGATAAGGGAATCATAAAGAGTAAGGCTAAGTCCCCGAGGGAACCCTTTGATACAAACATCACTGTGGCTGACATCCAGGTTTGATTAAACCGCTAGTCACTCCCATGGCCTGTGCTGTGGGGCTATCAGATTTGGAGTCACTCTTGCTTTGATGGACTGCTTTCAGAAGGAACAGAGAACAGAGGAGAGAAGTAGGCACTTCAAAAGGAAGCAGACCCCAACATAAACTTCAGGGACTCTGAATCTAATTCACATCTGGTGTCTGGAAATGGACTATAAGAAGGGAAGGTTCAGACCCCAGAATTTGGCAGCTGCCAAGCAGGCTCTCAGGCTGTGCAAGGAGGAGAAGCTCTGCAAGATTTTCCCTGAGACCAGGACTGGGGGCCATGGTCTGCTGGTCTCCCAGCTAGAAGAGGGAACATCGTGCAGGGATCCAAGACCACCTGTCATGGAGCACCAGCACCTGCCAAGTCCTGTATAACCAGTAAGGAACAGGCAAGCATTTAAAAGAGCTAGGTCAAGTGGGGAATCCTGGCGAGTGGATCCCTGTAGCAAGGTGTGATGAGACAGTTTCTACACCAATTGAGTTGTTGGTCATATGCAAAGTCAGTCGGCAACCCTCATATGACAGAGGAGGGCAGCTGTGAAGTGAGCTGTGTTTGTTGCTGTGCAGAATGGGTTCTCGCCCATGTGCAGGGAAAGGTGACGATCCTGCATGCCAGGTGGGTCCACCATGAAGAGTACTGCCATGCAGAGCAGGCCGTAGCCGTTACTCTGTGGAGCTATGGTGACCCCTAGACTAAGCAAGAAGTGTGGCCTAGTCGAGATCGTAATCGGATAGAGGCTACCTTCAGGATTCTAGTGGGCTTGAGCCATGACTGAGGACCAGTGCCTAGATCTTTGCACCCCCCACTACCTATGGAAAGAGCCAAAAGTCTTACACACCTTGGAGGAACACCGGATAACCCCACCTACTCGGCCGCTGCATATGAGGACCTCCTCAAGGACAGATGATCGCAGCCCACCTGGGTCACATGTGAAAGACTTCCCGGAGACAATCTCAGTAGCTACAGCGTCCACGGAGGTGGCACGCTTAAAGACCCCGATTGTTCCGATCCTGCTGGTGCAGGTAAGGCTGATTTCAGGCCACTCGGACCAGGGGAACTTACTTGCCAGATAGCGCTTTGGCCCTGGAATACTTCACTAATACAGAGTCACAGTGGGACTCCTGAAACTTGACTACTAGAGGAGTATAACCTGAATGTCGCCTGAAGAGAATAGGGAATAACCACCAACGCTAGCTTGAGAGGAGTGGGACTCAGGGATCCACCTATGAAACACTAGAGCCCTGACCTCAGGGGACTGTGTGTATTGTTTAAGAATGTCATATTTTACTTTGTAGTTATAGATAAATACTTCCTTTATCACAAGAGCCAGTATTTGACTGAACAATCATATATTGCTGCTGCTGCAGGTATTTCGAGCTGTGAACCCATGTTCACCCTTCCTTTCTGTTTAGTGACCAGCCCCCAAGAAGACTTGGACTACTTGACTTGTGCTACCTACCACTGAGAGTCTAGTGCTGAAGGGGTACTTGGACAGTTACTCAGGACCCATAGTAGGTCTGACCCCACAATATCATAAGTAAAAGGCCTAAACTCCCACAGTTGGGCCCAGTAACCCCTGCTTCACTTGTGGGCCTCTGAGCTGGGTTCTGAAAGCAGGTGTCCACGGACAACTATCAAACGTGTACAGAGGATGAGGAGGCACGTCACCAGGTGCAGTGACCTGCTGTATATGCCTCCATGCTGCCTTGGCAGCGTATGGGCACAGTCATAATGACCACACACAAAGTCAAATGGCTTTAAGTAGGCTGGGTCCCTACGGGTCTAAGACCTGTAGGAATGAAAAATAGGTATTGAAGCAGGTCTGGCACAATATTCATGGCCTCAGCATTACAGACAAAAACGGATAGATTTCTGAGCAATTAATATAAAAAAATATTAAGGTATCCATGTCAGTGATTTAATACCTGTCTAATTTAATGTTTATCTTGCATTCCTTTAGAGTCTATGCTAATTCCAGGATGATGTGTTACTGTATTTTTTGTGTATCACATTTCTCTTGTATACTACATACTTAGAACCGACTCCCTCCAGGTGTTGTAAAACGGGACACAACTGAGAGCTCTGGAGGTGAAGTTGAAGTGCCTGTCAGTCAGTAAGAAAGGTGTTCAGAATACATGGTCATTCAACCCTTGGCCTCTGTACAGAATGCACGATTGTGATTCTGTACAAATGGGTGTGAAGGAGGTACACAGTTGTCAATATAGTGACTTGGCGAAAACAGAAAATGCAGTGCTTACAGGTGAGTAGCTACGTTATATGTTTTGGTGTACTGAAGTGAAAGTAATACGAGGAAGTGCAGTGAAGAGAGAGTGAAAAGTAGGTGCAGAAGAGGAAAGAGAGGATGTATGAAATAAGCAGATGGAGGATATGTGGAGGAAAATGCAATAATGTCTAAGAGTAAATATGACAAGAGTGATCGAGACGATCTGAAGACCAGTATCTCTTCCACAGGCCTCAGTAATGTTTAAGTCACAGGCTCTTAAAACAGATTTAATATTAATGATTTCCAAATGATTCCAAATATTCCATAACTGTTATTACTCGTTTATCTTAAACAGCTAACAACCACTGACAAAGGCAATGGTCCTGGCTGGTATTAGATGTTGTGTTATATATCTGGATGCAATCAAAAAAAGCTCAGCGAGGCATCAAAATACCCGTTGTGCGCACATATGGAAAGCGCAAAAATGTAAATCATGTGTTTATGCCACGCCCTTTACTACATAGGCCACGACCCTTTTAGAGACTACCCCCCTCACTTTTTTTCATCCCACCTAAAGCCCTGCACGGGGCAATGGTCACAGTGCACCGTGGTGGATCGGCATGGTCTGGGTGCACACACTCCATGATATGGGTCCACAAATGTAAAACTGTGCCATGCAAATATTAAATATTTACTACATCCTGGCTATCACAGCTAACCCTTTTTTTGTTGTAAGACTTTAGTTTCGTTTTCACCATTATAGTGTCTTAAATGACGCGATATGCAAGAGGTCGTTGCCTTAAAAATCAAACCCAGTTAAAGGTGTCACATAATGGACATTTGGCAACTAAGGATGTAGCTGCTATTATGTTCAGTAGTCTATAAAGCAAGGTATCGATGCACTTCACGCTGCGCAACGGCTGTTTGTACGCTGATTACTGAGGTAAAGCATACCCCGCGCTGCGAATGAACGTACACAATGTGCCGTCAGCATTGGCAAGGTGTAGAGAGTACGTGCAAAGACACACTGAACACCTCACGCAGCTGTCGCAATTACCCGGCAAAATTTCCCCAACCTCCTTGCGCCTCCTCCCCCCACTTCTCTTAAGTGTGATGATCTCACCAGTACTCACCAACGTATGAGTAGTCACTGCACCCGGACCCAACACAACAGAAACCCCAAGAAGGTAGGGACTAGTTCCCATTAGATGAATGACTCTCAGCAACGACGTAAACATCACGTGACACGCGCGTCACGTCCTAGTTATGTGTCATTCCATGGAAATACATCGCTAGCATGTTGGTGGTGGTAACGGGACCTGAGAACAAGTGCGTTGGACAGACAGCCATGAAAGCTGTGCGGTCCATATGTCAAAAACGGTTTAGAGAACCCCCTGTTTGAAACGTGAAGGCAGGCGCTTGGGAAGTTAGGTAAGGCGTGCAGGGTATCACGTGAGCTGTGACATTCCTGGAATGAGCTTAGGATGCTAGTGGGTGGTGTAAGAGGAGGTTTATACAGGTACCTCCGTTTAATTTTTCGAGTCAAATCTGCAAGGTCCGTGACACTGTGAGAGTGTACTTGGAGAGGAAGTGCATCCCTTTGCAAAGGAAAGTTTCGGAGAGGTTTAGAGGTTGTTTCTTCCACCCGGCCTTCGAGAACCCTTTTTTCAAACAAGCATTTGCAATGCAATAGGTCTTGCATTTATGATAGATAGTTTGAGCTATTGGCATTGTAAATGACAATGCCTTTTATTTATGTGTTGTTTTAAAAATATAAATAAAAGGTATTTACAATGCAAATAGTTTCAACTCTCGCAAACTTACTGTAAAGCTTTCTGATATCCCCAAGGGTCTTGTTTGCGCTCTATAAAACTTTCAAAATAAAAATAAATAAATATTGCATTGCAAATGTGTGATTTAAAAAAAAAAGCGTTAGGAGGGAGCGTGTCCTTAAAGCTATTTGAGAAAATAGTGCTCAGAGGCTTTAATTAACCCCTTCGATGCACGTGAAATTTTCCCGGCCATCCGACGCACACACTACCCATTGCGTCAGACAGCCGGAAGCCGTCCGACGCATCCAAAGGGTTAAAGCCTACCGAGCAACAACACTGGTAACAGGGGGTGTTCCTTGGGAGCTTACAAAATGAGACAAGGGGGTACTACTGAGCAGTGGCGGCTGGTGACATTTGAAAGTGGTGAGGCGTAACACAATAATCGTACTGCAATGTTGCAAGTGAGCGTAGCGAGCGAGCTCAAAACACCAATGGGGGTTTCGGGGGGGTTAAACAGGTGAATAGATGCATTAAAAAGTGCCAGATTCACAGTGTATGCTTCGTCTTCCTCCACTTCACATGCACAAGCAAACACCAGCACTGTTCCTTCCAGAGAGTGACGTGCACCACCCCTGAAATCATCTGAAAGACGTGACAACAGCTGTCTGAGTCACACTTTCTTCCTGTCCAGCTGAGCCATCGCAGCCTGATCTAAAAATGCACGTCACACAGGTCGGGGCTGCCTGGAACACGCAGCAATTGCACAACTCGACCAAAGTCTCTGCCCTGTCACAGCTTAGTTTAACTGTGAAGAGCTCGGTCAAACGGTGATCGCTCACAGCCAGTCTCTGTGAACTCAGATGCGTCCACCCAGTTGCCTAGCAAAGAACCTGGGCGTTGGCAGCCTCTCGTTTATGTCTCAGGACTGACACAAATGAAAAGCGTTTGTAGTGGCTTTGCGGGGTTCACTGCTGCCATCGCTGGCTGCGTTAACTTGTGGTGAGGTGCTGTAATACCAACACATGTTTTAAAGAGCCATCGTTTCATGTCATTATTTTGTAGTGCAGAATAAAATGCTTGTTCATTATGACCCGAAGGTCAGAGGCCCGGCACTGGAAAAAATGCCCTGTAATGAGCCAGGCATATCATAGGAATCCTGCAGGCACATGTACCCAGGCTTTTCATATCTTGGGCAAAGGTGAAGGCTGCCTGCAACTGGGATTTGTAGAAAACGAATAGTTTGCATTATATAATTTTCATAGCGCCTCATACCCATGTAGAGACTAGAAAGCATTTGTAGTGCTGAAGGAGGAGAAGTGTGCTAAGTATACTGTGCTGTTTGGCCTGTTGAGGGTTCATAGAGCGGCCCTTTGTAGGAAGAGTCTGTCTAGCATTGGGCACAAGGCTTGGCAGTGCTGCAAAGGTGTCACCTCGACTGCTAGTTGCGCCGAAACACATAGAGAAGCGTTAGATGTTTGGAGATATGTTCCTAGGAGCTGAGAACACCTCTGCGCTCGCGGTGTTTCCGAATCCATTAGCCTCATCCCACACACTTACACATGGAAAAGACAGCACATAAAGCAGGGGTACAAGCATAACAGACACAGAATAATAAAATAAATATAAAAGACTTACCTGGGCTTCCCGCGCTGACTCCCGACTCGAGTCCCGAGACTGCAGACTCCCGCCGTCCTGGATTTTGAATGCCGCCGCTGCGTCTGACGTGATGTGGGCTCTCGTCACTGAAGGCTGCAGGCAGCCTCCCTCCCCTCCATAGCAGCCGGCACTGATTGGTTCGGCCGGCTGCCCTAACCGCGTCATTTCTCCTAGTCTGCATCCTGCAGAACGGAGAGTGGGAGGTGGCTTGGGGGAGCGGCTTGCCCACTGTTGCTAATACTGTCTATTTGGACAGCCTCTCAGGCTTCCAAACAGTCAGTATTAACAACAGTGGGCAAGCCACTCCCCCAAGCCACTCCCCCCTGCCCTGAGGCTCGAGTAACCAGGAAGTTCTGCTGACTGCTTTCTCGCCGTGCGAGAAGGGCAGGCAGAAACAAATGGTAGTTATAAATAAATAACTACCATTTGTTTCTGCCTTCTTCTCGCACGGCGAGAAAGCAGGGGGGCGGCGCCCAAACGCCCCCATGGAAGAACCGCCACTGCTACTGAGCCTTTTGACCAATGAACAGCCACAGATTACAGTGGACAGTGACACAAACCAATGAAAAATGTGGGAGGAGCTTCAAGTCCCTACCTCAATACAGCATGCCTCGCAGAGCAGCAAATGTGCTGCCCACGTACGATCTAAAAAGCAGGAGCAAAGAGTGAATTTTTCTAGTATGGTTAAATAACAATGAGAAACTTACGTCCTCCAGGCATATATTTATGTGATCACATTTGAATTATTTGACCAAAACTAGTGCTGGAGTTGCCAAAAATTATTTACTACAGTAACCCATAAATTAGGCATTAAGGTGTGGCAGAGAAAATGGGTCATGATTGGTGAGCAGTAAATTTAAGGTCCTTAGGGGACGGCGCCATTCTTGAATGGGGTCGCCCAGTGGTCTCCCCTATAACTCCGGGGGCGGTACATCCTGTTGGCTGGATGGGTGCGGGGGAGGGGGGAGTCTTTCTTTCTTTAGGCTGGTTGGCCGCCCCGCACTGGCACAATGACGTCACTAAATGGCGCAGAGTGCAAGGGCCCCCCTTTTTAATGGAGTTCATGGAGCGTACGGGGTTAACCGGGGGTGGTGGAAGTACCCTCTCATTAACCGGGCCCTCTGCGCATGCGCACTCCTACGGGAGGGCGTGGCTAATTGATAAGGATCTGACACCATATAGCAACCTGCCCGAATAGGATACACAGAAAGTAATTAATGTATGATTATGATTCAGATGTTAGACCTGGATAGGAATTCTTTTTATTAGAAATATGTTAAGGTTAGCCATCTGATATCTGTACATATGAATTGTAATCAAATGTCATGCTACGTTTTCTGCGTAAAATTGTGTAAATATTGTTTATTTCAATTTTTATTTGATTTGATGTTTTAATAAATACGGCCGGGGGTTGTACGTAAGCATGGGTGGATTTTGCGAATTGGCAATCCTCGAAATTGCGTATTTACGGATTCGCAATCCGCAAAATCCGCGAACTCTCGTGAATTTTGCGGATTCCTTTTTTTTTTTGTGTTCGCAAGTGTTTCTGCCATTTCGCAAGGGTTTTTTACCAGTTCGCAAACGCGAACTTACTTGTCGGGTAGCAACGGTCGCGACCATGTTGTTTCTACGTCTGGTTCATCACAGCACCCTCTGTTTCACCACTGCCACCCTCTGTTTCACCACTGCCACCCTCTGGCTCACCCATGCCACCCTCTGGCTCACCCATGCCACCCTCTAGTTCATCACTGTAGATTATGGGGGGGAAAGCACACCTGCCCTGCCTCAACTGACATGAATGAATTAGGGGCTGATTAATGTGTCACTGAATTTGAACTTTCAGGCTGGCACCTGCTTCCTTATCTGTAATTGCTTTCTGTTGCAGTGTAATTTTTTTAACAGGACCTTTGTTGTATACTTGTAGCTATTCTCTGAGCCTGCTGTGAGGGTCAGAGCAGGGTCATAGAATAGTTGCAAGTAGGCAACTGAACTCTGAAGGGGCCCCTCAGGAAGCACTACAGGGAGTGGTTACCAATGATAAGATTGAACTTTTGCACCTGCTGATTGCTTTCAGTTTTGCAAAAATCCAAATATCCAGCAGCATTCACAAAAAGTAATCCTTCCAGGTCAAGATCCAAATCAAAGTGACCAGCACATGAAGAAAGCACTGGGAGGAGCCTGCTGGACAGTAACAGGAAGTTGGACACTGTGGGGCACTTCCTTCCTCCCACCCCCCCCCCCCAAAATGGACTCCTTGCAAAAAAAAGTGCAGGCAAATGTCAACCTGAGGAGTTATTCTGATAAAAATCATAATTTTCAAGGTTTATGCTGCCTGCTGGTGGATTTCTTGTGCGAAATTGCAAGTTTTGCAATCTCGCAATTGCGAGATTGTCGCTGCCCGCCGCATCTACGTGTTCGCAAGTGTTTACTCCCGCGATGCGTGATCATGGGCCTTTATGACGTACTCGCGTTGCCAAACTCTCGCTGTGCAAGGTGGCAAGCCGCGATGACGTCGACAAACTCCCGCGGGATCCCGCAGCAAGATCCAAAATGGCGCAGCACACGCAAACATGGAGAAAAACAACTCTTCAAACGCTGAATGACGGTAAGTGAACGCTGCGCGCCGCAAAATTGTATAGTATTCTATTTGGCAAGTGCGACCAAGCAAAAAATCCGCTTCGCGCGGATTTACGAATTTTCGGCAAATTCGCGAGAGTTCGCGGATTGCGAATTTGCCGAAAATCCGCGAGCGGAACGGATTTTACGCCCATGCTTAGTTGTACGACCCCCGCCTCCAAAGAAATCCACGCTCATGTCTATCTTTAATAAAGGTTGTTAATACACAAGGCGAGGGAGGGGGAATTTCGGTAGTCCCTGGCCATACCCCCTGTTTGAAACGTGAAGGCAGGCGCTTGGGAGCTTAATCTGCTGGGCTTGTTAGGTAAGGCGTGCAGGGTATCACGTGAGCTGTAACATTCCTGGAATGAGTTTAGGATGCTAGTGGGCGGTGTAAGGGGAGATTTATACAGGTACCTCAGTTTAATTTTGTGAGTCAAATCCGCAGCGTCCGTGCCACTGTGAGAGTGTACTTGGAGAGGAAGTAGTTTGGGACAGGTTTAGAGGTTGTTTCTTCCACCCGGCTTTCAAGAACCCTTTTTTCAAACAAGCATTTGCAATGCAATAGGTCTCGCATTTATGAAGCCCGCTCGATGTCCACCTCTGTTGAAGCGTCTTCTGTTGAAGCGCTGTCTGGTGGGGTAAAATATTACACCACAAGTGGAATCCCACTCGCCTTGACCACAGCCGTAGTCTCTTCGCTGAGGACCTTGGTGGTACTGGCGGCCTGGCAAGTGTCCTCTGCCTCGCCCGGCCCGGTTAAAAATTCCTGCCTGGAAAACCCGCTTTATTCCAGATTGGGCCTTGTCAAGGGACGTGAATGTACCTACATATTTGAAAACATCCTTCACGAAGCGTTCACCAAAGAGAGTACCCTCTGCCAGATGACCAGGTTCAGCCGCTGCCAGCTCCGTCAAGTTAGAACCCATCCTCATGAGGAGCGATTTACATCTCTCAATGAAGACGGTACAGTTGGCGTTGCCTTACAAACAGATCGCCCTTTGGGTCCACCCAGCAAAGATGTCGGGATCTACGGTAGCACCAGACTCCTTTGCCTCCAGGGCCATTTCCAGGATTTTGGCTAGTGGCCCACCACATCCAGGAGCTTGTCCTGGCAGCCTCGCCAGGCACGATCAATTCCCTTCTTAGGGTCTTTAGCAAATTTCTTTAGAAAGGTAAGAAGGCTGACTTCTATGTCTGGCTTGTCCGCCACCTTATCCGGGATATCGGGTCTAGGGCACTCGGAACGCAACCTGTTACGCACATCTTTATTGAAGCTTTTGCACAGGTTGTCGTGGAGGTACGCTGCCACTTCTGGGGCCGGTGCCCAATCCGACGACCTAGGGTGTACAATGTCAGCTGTATTAAAAGTAAAGGGGGTGTGTTTAAGGTTTGGGCTGGCTCCTGCTCCACATTCCTTGTCTTCCGGGACCGTTTCTTGGGAGGAGCCTCCCCCTCAGTGGTGTCTGTCCCGGTAGTGTCTGTATCCATAGCGGTGTCAGTGTCACTACATTCCTGGCGCTTAGCCTTATCTCCCATACTGGGTGGGGTAGAAGAATTAGGTAGTTTTGCCAGTGCATCAATATGAGGCCAAGACTTTGCCTTAGGCTCGCCTGGTGCCTCGTCCTTTCGAGGGTCGGCTGGTGCAGTAAAACCATGCCGCTTAGCAAACGTCTCCAACTGCTCTTTTGATTTGTGTTTAAGGTAAGATGTTGCAACACCGTGGTCAAGGCATTCATGCTGGCTATTTATACTACGTGGCCTGAGTAGTAAAGAATATGCTTTTCTCCTTCTTTAGATTTTTTGGTCCTGAAGAGTACCCTGTTAAAGAGTGGGTTTGAAACGCGTCAACCCTGCATTGTTGTCAAGTCAAACAAATGTGTTGAGAATTTATTTGTTGTTGGTGCACTGTAAATAATTGTTTGTTCATTGTGATACATTTAGAATTTGTAATGTAATTCTTTTGTGCACCATTTTGAGATGGCTATTTAATTTTCCCGTTGTTTGACTGATTGCGCTTTGTTCCCTCTCTGGTTTTGCATTGAGTTAATATGGCTTAACCGTTTGGTGAACTGTTTGTTGTTTGGAGTTGTGAATGTGCTGTGAATGAGTGTGGAGTGATAGTAGGATGGTATTGAGTGAATGTGGTGTCTCGATGGTGATATGGTGTACGTGCATTAAATGTTTTTTGTATTCTTTTTTTTTTTTTTTTTTTTGAAAACCTTTATTAGATAATATAAGCAGACAAATACGGGCCCACAACCCAGAGGCTGGCCTCGACAACATTGGATACATAATAACAAGTAATCGGGCGACTCAGCAGCTTAGCAAAACAAACATGATTAATCCGAGGTACACTATCAGTACGTGCGCTGCCGAGAAGGAGGATAAGTGAAGGTTTCGGTTTTAATGTTTTAAGCGTGTCCAAAGCAAGGAAAGTCAAGAAGGATCAGAGTCCAGTCAATACGTTCAGGACAGGAGTGAGCAGCGGTCTTCAGAGAAATCAGCAAACATTATGCACAAAACAAACGGCTGGAGGCGAGTAAGTCAGGATAAATGACAAATACACACCGTACAATACACCCCAGCCACTACCCACATCTCCCAATCCACCCCATGACCCAAAGAATAAGAGAAGAAAAGAGTAGAAGAAGAAGCAAAAAATAAAGGCCCATAGGAACTAAAAAGAACAAAGAAAAACCCCCCCACACACCCCCCACCCTACACGCATGCAGAGGCTACGGCCTACCCCCCCCCCCTAGCAGTGTGTCTGTCGCCCCAAAAGAGTACCCGAAATTCAGAAGAAAGAAAAAGAAGGAAGAAGGAAAAAGAAAATCACAGAAGACCGGAGGAGGGCCAGAGAAATTACCAAAACACTCAATACTTTAACCCGCGGCCACCCAGCCCCGGACCCCGACCCAGCATCTAATTAATATTTACCTCCAACCATTGTCCATTACAGCCAGCAACACACACAGCAGGTTACAACAAAAAGGAAGAATAACCTCAGCCCTGTCCCCTACGATCCAGCATGAGAGCAGAGTCCAGGTCCAAAACAGCCGACGAGGAAGGCAACCGCGAAATCCACAGCAGAAGACGAGGCACTTGAGATGAGCAACACCAGCTGGGAGGTCGATCACAAAAATCAGTAGAAGCCACTGCTGCTTGCCCGGAGATGGTACAGTGGAAAGCAAAACAAAGCAAAAGTCCAACCATAGCTGCAGGCAAAGGCGAGGGCATCAAATCCAAGGCGAAGTGAAGAGGCACACCATCCGAAGACAAAGGAAATGGAAAACATGGCGTCCGAAGCAGATGCACCAGCCATCGGGAAGGATCATCATCGCCAGACCTCTGCAAGTCAACTACGGAGAGTACTGCAGCGGAAGGTGAGGCCTGACCATCTATCGCCTCCACACACTCCAGGATAGACAGTCCACCGTATACAGGTGGAGGATGTGGCATAGTGTGCAGCACAGAAAGGCAACCACTGCCCGCCGGAGAAATCTTATCAAGCAGGTCTCCCAATCCTTGGGCAGCGTCATGAAAAGCGATCAGTAGATCTTCCAAAGCAACCAACACAGCTCGAGGCCCCAACGGTGCATCTGAAATGGAGGACACAGCATTGCTCCCCGCCCAGGGCGAACTGCCGCAGAGCCCGTTCGAAAGCGAGCCGCCAATTTCAACCACCGACTCACAACAGGTCCGCCGAGGATCTGCGAAATGCCGCTGGGACAGCAACATGGGGACAGCTGATCAGAAAGCAGCTCCAGCTGTGGTAATGCCGGCAAACAAGCATCCCCTGAAGCGAGCAGAGGGATCCGATGGCAGGCGATGGGTTCCCTGTGCGGAAGATGGCGGCCGCTACCGGGGTTGAGTAACAAAGAAGCCAACCAGACACCTCCAAGCCAGGCAAAGATACAATGTGTGAGCGCCGGTACAATGTGGCCAGGCGCGTAGGGCCGCCGGGCGGAGGGAAGCGCTGCAGCGACAATACTAGCCAAGCAATGCGATTCGAGCCGACCGGCTCCTCCTCCACCACGGCGGCCGCTGCTGTCGCGGCCGCTTCCGGCCGTACCCACAGGCTATGGCCCGGCTGCGATCCCTCGGAGGGCCGGGAAGAGAGCAGGGACGCTTCACCACCGGTAACGCTCGGATTGCGCCGGGAACCACCTCGACGCGGTCAGGAGCACTTCACGAGTTCACTCGTCGTATGGAGGCACAGGATATGCATCAGGATAGTGAAAAAGGACACAAGGGTCGGCGGAGCCGAGAGACTAGGCGGCCATCTCGGCTGCAGGCTAGGCTCCTCCTCCGTTTTTTGTATTCTTGTATGGAAATGAAATAGTTCTTGTTGTTGTATTATCCGAAAGTAATTTAAAGGATTTTGCAAATAAAACAAAGAATTTTGAATTTGATGAATATGGAACCTTTGATTTAGTTTCTTTGGTGCCATTATGAAGTAGTATGATAAGTTGTGTTCAGTATTGGCAATTGTTTAGGTTTTGGTAATAATGAGTTTCAACACAGCGGCCAGTGCTTGCTGCCCAGTCCCAGAACTGCTTTCTCAATCGCCCGATTGACAGACTCTTGGACAGAAGCATCCAGAGCCTCTACAATATTGTCCTCCAAAGAAGTTGCTTGTACTTCTTCTTGATACAAAGCATCCTCTTCATATCTCGGCATCCCTTCCGGTTCCGGTACCCCTGACTGCTGGCACCCAGAAATCTCTGTATAAATGCCCTTGGCGTAAACTGAATACTGAGCAATTCCACACACTTCTTGCCTTAAAATCACCCAAGTTACCTATGGATCCAGATGCGGCCTATAAAATCTTCCGTAACTGGATTCTTCAAGTACTGGACTCTCTTATTCCTGCCAATTGGTCCAAGTGCCTTACTTCTCACGCCAATCCTTGGTTCTCTGATAGCTTGGTTGCTATGCGTAAAGCCTGTAAAAAGCTAGAACTGGCGTGGAGGATGGACTATGCAAAGCCTGCTAAGAGATGCTATCATCAGGCCACTCAAAGATATCATCAGGCCATACGGGTTGAGCGGGCTGCCTAGTTTGCTAAAGAGATTCAGTCTAGTCCTAATCCCACTAAATGTATTTTTAAAATACTTAATGATTTTAAACTTGGGAAAATTCCGGCAGCTTCTGTTATCACGTCTAACCAGCATTGTGAGGACCAGGCCACCTTCTTTGTAAAAAAAGTAGAGACCATATATAAGTTCTTCCCGCCGACCCCTGTTTATCCTAGTCCTGTACCCAGACCCCCCACCACCCATGTTCTCATGGCCTTTCCGTATGTAGATCAGGATGAGCTTCGGCTGCTCTGCAGTAAAATTAAATCTGGCTCTCCGGCAGATCCTCTTAAGCCAGATCAATTTCTGAAATCTCTGCCAGTGATTTTGGCGCCTTTGTGTCAGTTGATTAATACCGCGTTGTCTATGGCAACGGTTCCAAGGCAGTGGAAACAGGCTATGGTGGTTCCCCTCCTCAAAAAGCCGTCATTGGATCCAGCAAAACCAGAAAATTTTCGCCCAATTTCTTTGCTACCGTGGGCAGCTGAAATTACTGTGGCACATATCAATACCTGCCTCACGACATTTTTAAACACCAATGTCATCCTGGATCCTACGCAGAACGGCTTCCGCCCAGGGCACTGCACGGTAACAGCTCTCCTTGCTGTGACTGAACATCTGCGGACTGTTCTTAAAGAGGGCAATACTGCGGCACTAATCCTGTTGGATCTTAGTGCCGCATTTGATACTGTATCCCACCCGATTCTTCTAAATTGCCTGGAGGAGGCCGGTATCGGTGGCTCTGCCCTGAATTGGTTTAGATCTTTCCTTTCTGAAAGAACTTTCCAGGTGTCTGCTCCACCCTTCCTGTCCCGTGTTCAGTCTATCAGCCAGGGCATGCCTCAGGGCTCTGCCCTGAGCCCCGTACTTTTGTAATCTGTACACGTTCAACCTCTGGCCGTGATAGCTAGGGACAGGCGCTTCTCCATTGTTTCTTATGCCGACGACACGCAGTTGGTGGAGGTCCTCTCTGACGATTCTACGCAGGACGCCCCTAAATTTAGGAGTGGGCTGGCGGGGGTCGTGGAGTGGATGACCACCAACTGCCTCCAGCTTAATGCTAATTAATCCGAGGTGTTGTTGATGGGTAAAAACATCAAACTCTGGAGTGAGAATTGGTGGCCGTATACCCTTGGGAGTGCTCCTTCTCCCTAGGTGGTGGTGAAGAATCTAGGGGTATGGATGGATTCTACCCTCAGTTTTCAGTACCATACCAAGAAAATTGCTGGCACCTGCTTCGGTCTATTACAAGGATTGAAACCCCTTTTAGGCTATTTTGATCCATCTACTAGACAATTGATTGTCCAGGCGGGCATTCTGTCTAGGCTTGATTATGCCAACTCGCTTTTTTGGGGGGCAAATAAAGCCGAGATCATGCGCCTACAAAGGGTCAAAAATGCGGCGGCTAGAGCACTGTTAAGACTTCCGAGAAGACACCCCACTTCAGGCACAATCCGGCACCTATATAGAATTTAAAGCTCTCTTTCTGACTTTCAAAATCTTGAAGCTCTCGTCTCCATGTATTTTGACTAATGTACTGGTACCGTACACACCTACACGCCACTTGCGCTCTCTGGGGTCATGTCTTGCTGTTGTTCTGCGGGTAAAACGCATGCGTGCTGGGGGACATTCTTTCCACTGTTTGGCGGACAAACTGAGGAATTCCCTCCCCATGCACATCCGCAGCCTGGAAAATTATTTGACGTTTAGGAAGGCTATAAAAACTCATCTTTTCCCTGCAGTTTAGGCTCTAGTGTTTTGGTCTGCCTGTAGTAAGCGCCGGGACGCCTCTTTGCCGAGGCAGCTGTTGCGCTATACAAGTCGGTCTAACATAACATAACATGACATAACATATCTGACCCAGTCATCCATCGTTAGATAGAAATATTAAGAATGAGGACCAAAACAGAGGAGTGAAAAGGGGGGAGCCAACCCAATGCACACCCACAGAGATAAGGTACCTATCTCCTCAGCATAAGCTGTATACAAATTATTACAGCCCACAGGGCGTAGAGAGAGCCAATACAGATGATTTGTGGAGTGTGTGCTCACTCCAAAGCCATATGACTCTTGCAGCCAAGTCAGGCGTATAATCAGAATAATTTCCTCGAGGCTAATGAGCCTCGGAGCGATCAGGGGCTCGTGCAATGTGGGTAGCCCAAAAACTACTAAAAAGTAGCCCAATTGGGCTACGCACGTCGGAGCGAGTGCAGCTCTCAAGTACTACCACCCGGCAAGTGAGGGAAGCCAACTGCGTTTAAAATTCACCAAAACACTGCCGGGAACAGCGCTGTACCTTTCACTCCCTGCGGTAGCCTGAATCAATTTGCCCGAGCTGGCGGGACAACACAGCATGTCAAGGCTCCCAGCGGGAGAATCAAATAACCCTGCCAGAGCGGGCTGGCACATAAACATAGCGCGAAACGTGCTAGCAGTCAAATATGCCTGAATACATTAACATAGGTTCGGAAAATATAATAAACATGCAAATCAATTTAACTCTGGGTGAGCAGCAAAGACAGAGGCTCAGCAACAGGATATATGGTGGCTCTTATAGGGTCATGCAGGATGTGATGTATAACTAAGCATCATGGGAAATGTAGTTTTATTTGCATACAAAAACGTTTTTTATTGGCTGCTGTGAGTAGCAAATAAACGAAAGAGAAGCATAATAAGAAGCCTCCGGTCCTGTAATAGAATTGGTTTACAGACGCAACACTGCCTCTGAACTTTGTTGCAATGTGTATGTGACATTAGGCAGCATGGGGTGGTAGGAGGCTGTCTCCCTCTCCCCCCTAGCCTTTTGGTGTGGCACACAACAGAAGTTGGTTGCTAATCCTAAAGTGAGTCCTGCGGCACACATTTGATACCTAAGAACTTCAGCTGAGTTCAGTTCACAGGTTAATGTAATTAAATTATTTGGTGATTGGTGAGTGTGACCCACATACTACAGTTGATTTAACTATGGCTATGATTTCACTGTCTGTGACCGTATGATGATAACGGGGGAAGTTGGGATTGGGAACAAAGATGTTTATAAGGGAGCTCCGAGCCTGTTGTGGTTTCCACAGACTTGGGATTCGACGAAGGGTAATGTGTACGCCGGATCAGGAATGATTGAATCCCTTTCTCTTTCTAGGAGCACTTCTTTTCATACAGTGTGATATGGTAAATAATTTTTGGGGTAAATCCCTCAATCAGACCACTGTAACTGGATGTTTGATGGGGCAGTACCAATCAGTAAGGGCAAAGTACCTTGGGCTAAATCTGCCTTGCTTTGCCCTGGGGGGCCTTGCTGCTGTGTTATTGCCCCAAAGGTGCAGCGTAGCGTTTCCAAGAGACTTCACAAATTGCAAATTGCACATGATCAGGAAAAGAATAATATGCTTAAGCAGCAAAACAATGATTCTTTTGGCCCTGCTATGTTGCACCCACACACAGTATCATGTTCTGTCACTTGTATACATATTGATTGCCTGTGGCTGAACTTGATACAGTCACTCATTGTTGATTTTTTTCGCGGTCATTAGAGTTAGTGTGTGTACAAGTGACATACTGCCCGCAATTTTCTTGCTTGATATTTGGAGCAGCACACTGAGAAACATGTGCTTGTACCGTTGGGCAGCAGCCTGAGGTGGACAAGGGACTGGAAGTGGTGAGTCATTGTTTGTTTCCTGGTTGTGGGACGCATGTCTACTTGAAGTCTGTATTATTGGGTAGGCTATCAATGGATTCAGCACTTCCAGTGCTGGTTTTCTGGTGGAGGGTGGGGTGTGCTAGGTCCGATGAGTTCGTTTATATATACGCATGTGGACATGTGGGAAACTCGCTGTGTGCCTGTGTCGTTTTAGAGTTTTGTGCCCATCCTTGTCACCATTGTGGAGCCCCAGGTCAGCAGTGCAATTAATGGGCAGCCACACCAAGCAACTGCACCGGATTGGCACTCCTGTTCGCCCAACTCCCATTTATTACTGCACAGCCATTATTGCGCATACTGTGTGTTGAATGGCTCTATACAGGCTGCTCTTTGTGGCCACATTACAAAATGGTATAGCCTTCTAAAACCACCAAATTTATGCTGGGCCGGAGCCTTGTATACCAGGTTTCTGTAAGGAAAGTGAGGTCACCAACCTACGTCATTATCATATGAAATCTCTTTATTGATGTCACAACTGCCTTATTAGCCTTCTTAAATTTGCTTGAAAATGCACCAGTTGCCCACTCTTTTTTCCAAATTTTCTTGGGAGGCGAACCCCCTTTTATGATTGTTGGGCTCGCTCGATAGGCACATTCACCACAGGCACACTTCCAGAACATTTACACCTCACTACTTTCAAATGTCACCAGCCGTCACTATCCACCAGTGTTTAGCCCCCACAATTTCCACCAGGGTCTGTGTCATCAACAAATGTAATAACACAGACCAGTCCTGTGTACCTGTTTTTAAAACATTGCACTACACTTAATTAAGAAATGTTGTTAGTTAGAGCATGAGCTGAAGACAGCACAGCTCAGCTCGAAACATGGAGAGACATTTACTTCTCCCTGATTCCGAGCTGTGCAGTTCGTCTTCATGTAAGCATTAATAAGCTTCTTGTAACGACGCACCTAGTTTGCAGTGTTCTTGCAAAAAAGGCGCTTTATATCTTCATTGAATTTTTGAAATATCTGAAATATCTTCTTCACGTCTTCCTTTTGCTGACATAGAATACTTTAGCCTGTCCTTTAGCCACACATCAATTCGAGTAATTGTTTATTTTCTCATGTAATATGACTACATCTATCCAAGCTGCCTTCATGAAATTTGATATGCCTTTATTTTTATTTTGTCTGTGACAGGATTGTTTACTGAGTCGAGTAAATGACGTACTTCTATGAAACTGATGCTTGTGACAGGATTGTTTACTGAGTCGAGTAAATGACGTACTTCTATGAAACTGATGCTTCTTGTTATGAACATACTACCTCTTCATCGGGACCTAGTTGGTTTATTAAGTGAAACACTGTGTTCATTGTTTAACTTATTTAAAACCATTAGTTGTTCAATAAAAGACAATTATGATTCTGTTGTATGTAGAGAAGGACTGAGTTGTTGGTTGATTTATGGCTGACTATGAGCACAGCAGGGCTGATTAAGGCTTGTAATTGTTTTTGCTCAGTGGAACATTTTTCACTTTGCCAAAATTGCTTCACAAACATTACCTTTTATTACTTGAATCATTCAAACATTTACTGTTTTGTATATCTGCTCAATTAACCTGTAGGTCAGCCATAAAATGAACACAATCGTTTTTTAGGTCTCGCTTAGACAGCGCATGCACTGTCTCTTCTAGACATTTTGTTTACTGTTAGTGGGCTTAGAGCCCCCCATCACTTATAATTGGTAGGCTTCAAAGCCACTATTGATTGCTTTCTTCCTGCTGGTCAGCTATGCGTTTTGCACTTTTCTCTTTTTGCATGTGACCCTCCCCTAGAGCATGGTCCAAGTACTTGTGTCCTTCCACTACTCACACTTTTGGGAGCTATTTTTTTCTTTTTGTTGAGCCACTGTACAGATTACATCTTTTGTAGCTGGCTCTGTCGTCTGCTCATACGTTGCCTGTCTGCTTTTTTATTTAGCTTTCACCACTGTTTGCAACTGCATCTCAGCCACATACTTACTGTGTTTTTTTTAACAATTTTAATTTGCCTGAGTTTATGTGTTTATTGCGTGTCTGTGAGGGGATCTTGCTCATGAGTGTTTGTTTATTCTCTGCTCAAGCACACGTTATCACATTCAGGGAACTGCTTGCCTGTTATACACTCTGTCGCATTCCATTTCCTTTGAGATAAGAAATTGTGCTTCCAATGCTAACATTGGACCTTTACGGGTTTCTCAGCTTCAAAGGTCACGGATCTGCACAGAAGGAGACCTGCATTGCTCTGTGTTTAGTTATATGCAGAGCTGTGGCCTTTGGAGCTGGGGAACTCCATTCATGTCCCAGGGGCACCACAACCTCTTGTGATTGTGGTGCAAATTAGTTAAGTGAACAGGCAGAATACAGGAACAAAGCCAAAACAATAATTACTGCATGTACTGATATGGAGCATATTGTCATTGACTGTAACTCAGATTTGAAAATCATTAATCTATCTAATAAAACTTTGAACAAAAATGAGATCTCTGTTTTGAGTAAGGGCCTACATTTTTGTCCGACTCAGGGGGGTGATATCACAGATGTTCATATTGACTTATACAAGTTTGTTAGATTATTGAAATTGAGAGACTTTTTCTCTAGACAAACGCCTAAAGCAATCGAACAGACCCTATATCCAGAGGCTGCTACACACACTGTAGCTGATGTTAGAAACATACAGTTGCTTCTCAATCTTGAAGAAGATGACGTCTATGGGATGACTACCCTCTTAGAGGAATTGGGCATCCAACAGGATTATAGTGTGGAAAGCGATCTCAAACCGAAGTCAAAATTTGTGCCCACTTACAACTATCATCCAAGTATTGATACTTTTTATAACCAAGTTACGAACTGGAGAAGTGTGGCTCACTGGTTAGAGGAGGCAGACCCTGATGCAGAGACCAGACCCGGGACCAGGGTTCAATTCCCGACGCGGCAGGGTCTTGAGCTCAAAATGTCCATGGACTTGATAATTCTCGCCTCAGTGCCTACTCGAATCATGGGTTCACACTCTGCAACTCTGGGCAATAGCTTGCTTAATCTCCACTACGGCCCTACTGTGATGGGATGCCTGGTCTTCACCTTGGGGATTCCCAGTAGGGGTTATCTCGCCGGGAAAGCCAGGACGGGTTCCCAAAGCAAGCGCTAAGAGACCTGTCGGTGATTTGGCGCTATATAAATCGAAATTAACATAACATAACATAACATCTGTACAAATTAGAAACATCCACTGGTCATGCCATATCTGTTGTTCATAACATTACCAGTAAAGAAAGAACAGCCTTGGAGGGACTAAAAAATGATAACACCATAGTAATTAAGGAAGCCGACAAAGGCGGAAATGTGGTTGTAATGAACCACCATGACTACATGTCAGAAATCGAGAGACAACTCAATGACACAATGTGCTACAAATCTATCCCCACTAATCCCATCAAAAAGGTCACAACTATGTTAACTGCGAAACTGACTGAATGGAGGGAGATTGGCCTCCTAAGTGAGGACGAATTTAGATACCTGAGGGTGGATAAACCAAAGTACCCCTGTATCTACATCTTACCGAAGATACACAAGGGCGGCATTTTTCCTCCTGGCCGCCCTATCATTTCAGGGATAGGCTCTCCTACTGAGAAGCTTTCCGAGTTTGTTGATCTCCATTTGCAAAAATACGTTACCAATCTCCCGTCATACATCAAGGACAGCAGAGACATTCTTGTCAAGTTTAACGATCTACAGTGGTCAGATGAGCTGTCTTTCGTTACATTTGATGTAGAAAGCTTATATACTTGTATTCTCAAAGAATTTGGCATTGCGGCTGTACGGTCCTTTTTAGACAGAGAAGGAGCAGACAGACATGACTTCAATGAAATGCTCATAGAAATGATCGATATCATTTTGAGCAACAACTTCTTTTTACATGACGCCACGTGGTACCATCAAGTGTGTGGGACCGCGATGGGTTCAAAATTTGCTCCCTCTTATGCCTGCCTCTTTATGGGGTGGTATGAGAGGGAGCATGCGTGGCGAGGTCGTGCCTCCCCCTGGATTGAACACATCGTGTTCTGGGGGAGGTACATAGACAACATTATTGTTCTTTGGTCTGGAACTGATGAACAACTGTCTCTGTTCCACTCTTACCTCAACGACAATGATTGTAACGTCAACTCACTATGACCCATGACAGGGACAAGATCAACTTTTTGGATATTCACTTCTTTGTACAGGACGGTACAGTGCACAGTACACTATTCAGGAAAGAAACTGCCTGCAATGCGGTACTACATGCAGAGAGTGCACATCCACGTACAGTGATCAATAACATCTCTTATGGGGAGATGACAAGAATAAGAAGAAACTGTAGTGACGAGAATACCTTTACTACAAACATTGAGTCAACAAGCAATAGATTTCTGAAAAGGGGTTACCGAAAAAACATTGTCCAAACGGCGGCGCGAAGGGTAAGCAAATTAAAAAGGGAAGATACACTATGTACTAAGGACAGAAATCTTCTCTTAAAAAAGAAAAATGATTGCCCCCTAAGATTTGTAACCCAGTACAATACCAACAGCAGCAAGGTATATGGTATTCTCAAAAAGAACTGGAGTACTCTCAAGGGTATTCAGGGTCTCTCTAAGATAGTAGCTGATAAGCCCCTTATTACCTATCGAAAAGGGAAGTCCCTCAGGGATACTCTGTGTAGAAGTTATGTGACCACTCAACGCAACACTTGGTTCCCTTCGAAACCTAAGGGTTTCTTCAACTGTGACTCGTGTAATATATGCCCCTTTGGCCTAAATAGGACATGCGATTTCACATACAACTCTTCCAAGAACTATAAGATCAATGAGTTCATTAACTGCAACACAACACATGTAGTTTATGTATTGGGCTGCAAATGTAACATCATCTATGTGGGCAGCACTACGCGCCCATTGAAGATTAGAATTCAGGAACATCGCCGTGCGATAATTACAAAGATCAGAGATACCCTATTAGTGTACATTACAGTGAAAGTCATCCACATGACCTAACCTTTTGGTTTCATGGCATTGATCACATCCCTCAGGATGTTCGGGGTGGTGATCGAGATCTGGCACTAAGACAAAGGGAAGCTAAATGGATATGTCGCTTAAAAGCCACCCAGATGGGGCATAACACCGATAGGAAGCTCCATCATTTCCTCTGCTAATGTATTCGCTGTATCTTAACACATTTTCTGTTAAAGTACTGGACACACATCTATCTCCTTCATATAAGAGAGTCAATTTTTAATACTGAGTTGTTTGGGGATGCACTATCATCGATATAAATGAACAGAAACGTGATAACCTAGGGATGGTACTACCCCTGTATGTACTATTTACTCAAGTTTCGATGCACCTAAAGTGGTTATGTCACTATACGGATTGTATAGTTGCTGGCGTCTGATTATTGTTAATGTTATTTTTATTTATGAACGACCTTCTTTTTGTCTGTACCTGTTTTATTATTATGCACTATTAATTATGTCCTCTGTATTTTCTGTCTTCTCTTCCCACTTTTTCTGTTCTTATTGCTTTTTTCTGAGTTAATGCTCTGTTAATTGCTTTACTTTGTATATTTCAGATTGAGATTTATATATCTAAATCTGTTCTTTCCGATGCAAGAGACCAGGGTTTAATTACTGTTAGACCTGGCATCATTGGCATGAGTCTCTCCTCCATTTTTTTCTGTTTGCCTCCTCTGTTTACGATGTTTTTGCTGGTATATGCTTTGGGCACTGTGCCACTGCTGATCAGTGCCACAGTGCAAGTGCTCCCTATGTGAAATTGCTGTATTGATTGACTTCCATGTTGGGCTTATTTGGTTTACTATCAGTCCCTAGTAGAGTGCACCAGGAGTGCCAGGGCTTGTAAATACAAATGCTGCTAGTGGGCTTGCAGCACATGTTGTGCCACCCACAAGAGCGGCCTAGTAAAAGTATGTCTGAAGGTCTGCCATTGCCAGACCACGTACAGTCTGACTGTCACGAGGACTGCGCACGTACACCTACTTGCCAGTCCCTAAACCTTCCCTTAACTTCATGTTAGTCACCCCTATGGTAGGCCCACGGGCAGGGTGCATTGTAAGCATAAGGTAGGACAAGCCTGACAAGGTTGGCATGTCCTAATAGTGAATTACATCCATAGTCGTTTTTCACTATTGTAAGGTAGCCTGCTCTCCATCAGTTAGAATGGGCTGCCAGGATTATTAATGTTATAATCCTAGCGGGCTCGGGGAGCATGGTGCAATGTCGAGTTTGGTATCCCTGAACTCAGGGTTTAATAACGCATCCGTTTGTGTGGATGGTTTTTGGACTCTGTGTTTGAAAATAGCACTTTTAGAAAGTAGCTATTTTCTTGTCTAACTGTCTACCGGTCTCTGCTGGTTCTGGTGTGTGTGTGACAGGAGCTGGGTGGCTCCAGAGAGTCTGAATGAGTCAGTGTGGGATGAGTGGGGCATTTGCATTGAGAGTAGGGGAGAGTAGCTCTTGATAGCCTGCCCTGCCTGATACAATGTTGGCTCCGCCCCCCTGCCAGGCGACTGATGACTCTGTGCTTGCCTAGGACTTCCCTGGCCCGCCTCCTGCCGGGCAACTGATGGCCCTGCCCCTGCCAGTAACAATGCTGGCTCCGCTCCTGCTGAGCGGCTGAGGACTCTGCCCTGCCCAGTGAATAGGCCAGGTGCTCTGGCCTGGCAACACCCACAACAAACCCAGGATGGGGGGAAATTCCCCTGCATGGACAAAGGGATCAAAGCCAAAAAGGGGTATAAGAGAAGGACCCCTGAACCAAGAATTCAGATCACTTCTGACAAGGAAACCTGAACCAAGGACAAGAAGCCTGCTGATCTAAGGACTGCCTACCCCTTCTGCCAGAGTGCTGTTTGTTGGGGGAATCCTGCATTGCTTCTTTATTTTTGCCAAGGAACCAGGAGAGAGGAACTTTGTGTGTACTCTCACTCTTTGCTGAGAAAATCTCCAAGGGCTGGAAGAGTGCCAGTCTCCTGTTGAAGTCACAGGGCTAAAGGACTTCATCTGCTTAAAGTGCTATTTGCTGGAGTTTGTGAATCCAGCACCTCTGAAAGAATCCAACAATCTCGACGCCGACGGACGCCGCCGAATCCAGCTCGACATCGTGAGTAACGGCTCCAGTGTCCCGCTTCCTCGACGCCGGACGCCGGGCCCGATCGACGCCAGCAGCAACGCCAGTGAGTAGTGAGTTCGGCTCCAGCTCCAAGTGACCCCGTGTCTGCACCGCCGCTGATCGCATCGACTTCGAGCCCTCTCGACGCCGTGAGCGCTGCTCACTCTTACAACATCGACATCGACGACGCCGTATCCTGCTTCATCCCGTGAGCGCTGCTCCCGCCTGACTTCGGTCGACGCCGCTGCAGATCGCCCCGACTCCGAGGCCCGATCGACGCCGAAGACGCGACGCCGGACATCTCGACGCCGCTGATCATCGAGTGCTTCACTTTTTCCAAGGTACTGTGTTGTTGGGGTCAGTGCGACTCCGGGCTCGACGTAGCGCTCCTCGCGGTCGACGCCGAACCTTTGGATTAACTTTGCCTCGACGTCGTGTGACTCCCGTGTGGGTTACATTGTTGCCAAGAACTTTGTTTTAGAGAAGAAGAGTTGCTTTTGATACTAAAGACTTTTGTGCTAAGAAGAAACCGTGCTTGAACTATTATTTTTCCTTCCAAGAGTATTTATTGAAACTGTGGTATATTTTTGTCGTTATTTGGTCTTGTGCTAAGCCTTATATAAAAATACTTATTTTTATAATACTACTGTGTCGTGTCCATTTGTAGTGTATTCACTTTATTACTGTATGTGGTCATAAATGCTTAACGCACTGCCTCTGAGATAAGCCTGTCTGCTTTGCCAAGCTACCAAGGGGGTGAGCAGGGGTTATCTAAGTGTGTGATCTCCTTGCCCTGACTAGAAAAGGTGTGTCCCTATTTGTCAGAAGTGTATACCTCTGCCAACTAGAGACAGCCGCTTCTAACATTGGTGGGTCAGCGGTGGGATTTTGAACTTTGCATTTATGACCCATGTGCAGTGATTAGTGTGCGCTACATAGTGAAAGCAGACCATAGCGCAGCCACAATCTGTTTTGGTTGGATATTCTATTTTTGTTCTCCGCTTTTCCTGAAGCTTGATTTTTGAAACTGCCAGTTTTGACCATGAGTACTGCTGGAAGCACTACACCTGTTGTTGCTGTTGTGGAGGAATTTGATAGGAGTAAGATAAATGGTTATTCCTTAAAGGAGCTGAAACACTTTTGCAAACAATTGAAAGTCCCTACTCCAGGCCTCTCCAAGAAAGCAGAATATTTCAAAGCATTGGAAGCCTGGTTAGAGGCCAGAAATCCCTCTGATCCGGTGGTGGGACCGACAGAGGAAGGGGAGGAGGAAGTGCCCGTGACTGGGCCTGTATCCCCTCCTGGCAGCAGTGTTTCCTCCAAGGGTCTTTCCCCTGAAGAAAGAGAAGAAAGGGCGAAGGAGCGAGCCTACAACGTGGAAATGGCAAAACTTAAGATAAATGGGCAGTTGGAGATAGAGAATGCAAGAGGCAGGAGAGAAGCTGATTTGGAGATCAAAAGATTAGAGTTTGAAAGAGAGAAGTTAGCTTTTGAGCGTGAGAAAATGGTGAGGGACATGGAGCTCAAAGCTAAGGAGTTAGAATTGAATCCCTCTGGTGGCAGCGTCCCATCTGTGCCTGCAGAAAGTAGGTTTTATTTTCCCAAAGATGTGATCAAAGATTTTCAGAAGAATGAGGATATTGGTCAGTGGTTTAAAGCATATGAGTTAGCATTGTTGGCCCACCGGGTCCCTGAGAAGGATTGGGGAGCGGGGTTGTGGGGTCGCTTTGTGAATGAGGGAAGAGATACCCTGTTAGACATGCCTGTTGAGAATAGGACGTCTTATGCTCATATGAAAGATGCTTTAATGTTAAGGTATGGCCTAACCCCAGAAAAGTACAGACAGGCCTTTAGACAATGTAAGAAGTTGCCTGGTACCACGTGGGTGGAGTATGTGTCATATTTTTGCAGAGCCATGGATGGTTGGGTAAAGGGCAGCAAAGTGGAAAGTTATGATGCTCTTTATGATTTGTTTGCTTGGGAGCACTTGTCTAATAACTGTTTTCCAGAGCTGCGCCAGCACCTTATTGATAGCAAGATATCTAACCCTAGAAAACTTGCTGAAGAGGCGGACCGCTGGGTCAGTACCAGGGTCCACAAGGGTCCAGTGGGAGACTCAGCCAAAGGTGGGCAGGGTCCCCAGCAGAAGAGTGGGGGGGACAGGGGTAAACAGAAGGAGTCCCAGAAAGGGCCCCAAAGTAATCCCCAAGGGAACCAAGGGAAAGGTTCCCAGCCTCCCCCTGTGAAGAAATCAGAGGCCCCGCCAGGTAAACCTGGTCATAGGGGCCCACTGACCTGCTTCGTTTGTAAGCAGGTAGGACACCGTTTTTATGACCCTCAGTGTCCCTTGAAGAAGTCTGGTGCACTACCCAGTGCACCACCCCGTCAGTTGGCTAGTGTAGCTCTGGGAGGGGAGGAGATGGTTGCCCATGGTGGGGAGGGTCCCGCAGAGATGTCCCTGGTCTCTCTAGGAGACATGGAATTGGTCCCGCCACCCCCTCTGCCTAGTAACACTAAAAAATATAGGCAGTGGGTGACCATTAATGGCCATAGAGTGGAAGCTCTCAGAGACACCGGAGCGAGTGTGACAGCTGTCAAGTGTCACTTGGTGTCCAGAGAGCAGGTTGTTCCCCACGCATTCTACCCTGTGATAGCTGCTGACAACTCCCAGAGAGAGTGTGAGGTAGCTCAAGTTTCCTTTGAATGGGGGGGAGTTTCAGGTACTCTTCAGGTTGCTGTGAGGCCCGCCATGCCTGTTGATTGTCTCCTGGGCAACGATTTAGAAGACTCCCCTTGGGCTAAGGTGGAGAGGGAGACACATTTGAAAATGTTGGGTGTGCCAGAGTGGGTGTGTGCAACCACTCGATCCATGACAGCAAGTAAGGGTGTTGATGGGGTTCTGGAGCCTGAAAGTATGGCCCAGGACCCAGCTGTGAAGAGAAGAGGCAGGGGGCGCGGGAAACCGTCTCCCGTAGTTCCCGTGGTCCAGGAGGAGGCAGACCTCGAGGGGGATGCCCTGGAACCCACAGGTGAACAAGTTGCCGAACTGGGAGACCTGCCCGAGCTGACCCATTGGCAGCAGGATGGTGGTCCCTCCAGGGAGGAATTCTGTGCAGAACAGAAAGTGTGCCCTTCTCTTGTGGGTATGAGGCAGCAGGCCTCAGCCCAAACCTCAGGTGATCAGTCAGGGTCACATTTTGTGTACTGGGAGAACGACCTCCTGTATAGCGAGCCTAAGGCTGCTGAGCCTGGGTCAGCCCGTGTGCTGGTGGTACCCCAGCGCTTCAGAGCCTTCCTACTGGGTTTGGCTCATGACGTTCCTTTAGCTGGACATCTGGGGCAGGACAAGACCTATGACAGGCTTGTCACCCATTTCTATTGGCCTCAGATGCGAAGGGATGTAGACATCCAGTGCAAGACCTGTCAGACTTGCCAGGCAAGTGGGAAAAGCGGGCGGAAGCAGAAGGCTCCCCTCCAACCTTTTCCCGTGGTCAGTACCCCCTTTGACCGGGTGGGGATTGACATTGTTGGGCCACTGGACCCCAAGACAGCCCTGGGCAACAGGTTCATCCTGGTCTTGGTGGACCATGCCACACGGTACCCGGAAGCCATCCCTCTCAGAACAGTGACTGCCCCCGTGGTGGGACGGGCGCTGATGGGTGTTTTCTCCCGAATGGGGTTCCCCAGAGAGGTGGTGTCAGACCGGGGCACCAACTTCATTTCCAACTATATGAAGTCTCTGTGGAAGGAGTGTGGGGTAACTTATAAGTTCACCACTCCTTACCACCCTCAAGGTAATGGGTTGGTTGAAAGATTCAACCGTACCCTTAAAGGCATGATTATGGGTCTTGAAGAACCAATGAGGCGTAAATGGGACGTCCTCTTGCCATGCCTGCTGTTTGCTTACCGTGAGGTGCCACAGAAGTCTCTAGGGTTCAGCCCCTTTGAGCTTTTGTATGGTCACCCGGTAAGAGGACCTTTAAGTCTGGTCAAAGAAGGCTGGGAGCAATCTCCCAGGAAACCTCCCCAGGATGTATACAGTTACATGCTGGCCTTTAGGAACCAGACTAGGCGCTTCAGAGATCTTGCTCAGGCAAATCTGGAGGCCAGCCAGGAGGAGATGAAGCGGTGGTACGACCAGAAGGCCACTCTGGTAGAGCTTCAGCCTGGACAGAAAGTTTGGGTCATGTCCCCTGTGGAACCTTGTGCGCTCAAGGACAGGTGGACTGGACCATTTGAGGTTGTGGAGAAGAAGAGCGATGTCACCTACCTGGTGGATTTAAAGTCTCCCAGGAACCCCTTGCGGGTCCTGCATGTCAACCGTTTGAAGCCCCACTTAGAAAGGTCCGAAGTGGGCATGCTCCTAGCTACAGATGCTGGAATGGAGGAGGAGAGTGAGCCTCTTCCTGACCTCCTGTATGCAAAAGAGCAAGATGGGTCAGTGGATGGTGTTGTCCTCTCTGACACACTGACCCCTGAACAGCAGCAGGATTGTCGCCATTTGTTGGGGCAATTCCCTGATCTGTTTTCCTTGATTCCTGGTGTTACTCAGTGGTGTGTCCATGATGTAGACACCGGGGACAGCACTCCTGTCAAGCACAAGGCTTACAGAGTGACTGACAAGGTCAGAGCATACATCAAGGAGGAGGTCTCCAAGATGTTTGCCCTAGGGGTGGTTGAGTCCTCTAGCAGTCCTTGGGCCAGCCCCGTGGTCTTGGTTCCAAAGGCTGCAGCGCCTGGTGCTTCACCGGAACTTCGGTTCTGTGTGGATTACCGAGGACTCAACTCAGTCACCAAGACTGACGCGCACCCCATCCCCAGAGCTGATGAGCTCATCGATCGGTTAGGGGCTGCCCGGTACCTTAGTACGTTTGATCTAACGTCTGGGTACTGGCAGATCGCCTTGACCGATGGGGCAAAAGAGAGGTCAGCATTCTCCACACCAGATGGGCACTACCAGTTCCGGGTTATGCCCTTTGGGATGAAGAATGCCCCTGCCACCTTCCAGAGGTTGGTCAACCAGGTCTTGGCTGGACTGGAGGATTTCAGTGCCGCCTACCTGGACGACATCGCAGTGTTCAGCGCCAGCTGGGAGGAACACTTGTGCCACCTCCAGGAAGTGTTGTTGGCCCTGCGCAGAGCAGGCCTCACAATCAAAGCCAGTAAGTGCCAGATTGGGCAGGGTTCAGTGGTGTACTTGGGGCACCAAGTAGGGAGCGGCAAGGTGGCCCCCCTGCAACCCAAGATTGATACCATCCTGGCATGGGCACCGCCCAAAACCCAGACTCAGGTGAGAGCCTTCTTGGGTCTCACGGGTTATTACAGGAGGTTTGTCAAGGATTATGGTAACATTGTGCACCCCTTGACTTCGCTGACTTCCAGGAAGCAGCCCCGACTTGTGAACTGGACTGACGCCTGTCAGACGGCCTTTGACACCCTGAAAACTGCAATGTGCACAGCACCCATACTCCAGGCACCCGACTTTTCGAAAGAATTTGTTGTCCAGACGGACGCTTCAGAGCATGGCGTGGGGGCTGTTCTAGCTCAGGTGAATGAAGAGGGCCGAGACTTACCTGTAGCCTTCATCAGCAGGAGGTTACTTCCCAGGGAACAGAGGTGGAGTGCGATAGAAAGAGAAGCATTTGCTGTGGTCTGGGCACTGAAAAAGCTGAGACCCTACCTGTTTGGGACTCACTTCCGGGTGCAGACAGACCACAGGCCCCTCAGATGGTTGATGCAGATGAGGGGTGAGAATCCAAAGCTGTTGAGGTGGTCCATTTCCCTACAGGGGATGGACTTCACGGTGGAACACCGCCCTGGCACAGATCACGCCAATGCTGATGGTCTGTCCAGATTTTTCCGCCTTAGTGATGAGGACTCCCTAGGGTAAGGGTAGTTCTCCCCACATTTCAGCTGGAGGGGACACGTGTTAGACCTGGCATCATTGGCATGAGTCTCTCCTCCATTTTTTTCTGTTTGCCTCCTCTGTTTACGATGTTTTTGCTGGTATATGCTTTGGGCACTGTGCCACTGCTGATCAGTGCCACAGTGCAAGTGCTCCCTATGTGAAATTGCTGTATTGATTGACTTCCATGTTGGGCTTATTTGGTTTACTATCAGTCCCTAGTAGAGTGCACCAGGAGTGCCAGGGCTTGTAAATACAAATGCTGCTAGTGGGCTTGCAGCACATGTTGTGCCACCCACAAGAGCGGCCTAGTAAAAGTATGTCTGAAGGTCTGCCATTGCCAGACCACGTACAGTCTGACTGTCACGAGGACTGCGCACGTACACCTACTTGCCAGTCCCTAAACCTTCCCTTAACTTCATGTTAGTCACCCCTATGGTAGGCCCACGGGCAGGGTGCATTGTAAGCATAAGGTAGGACAAGCCTGACAAGGTTGGCATGTCCTAATAGTGAATTACATCCATAGTCGTTTTTCACTATTGTAAGGTAGCCTGCTCTCCATCAGTTAGAATGGGCTGCCAGGATTATTAATGTTATAATCCTAGCGGGCTCGGGGAGCATGGTGCAATGTCGAGTTTGGTATCCCTGAACTCAGGGTTTAATAACGCATCCGTTTGTGTGGATGGTTTTTGGACTCTGTGTTTGAAAATAGCACTTTTAGAAAGTAGCTATTTTCTTGTCTAACTGTCTACCGGTCTCTGCTGGTTCTGGTGTGTGTGTGACAGGAGCTGGGTGGCTCCAGAGAGTCTGAATGAGTCAGTGTGGGATGAGTGGGGCATTTGCATTGAGAGTAGGGGAGAGTAGCTCTTGATAGCCTGCCCTGCCTGATACAATGTTGGCTCCGCCCCCCTGCCAGGCGACTGATGACTCTGTGCTTGCCTGGGACTTCCCTGGCCCGCCTCCTGCCGGGCAACTGATGGCCCTGCCCCTGCCAGTAACAATGCTGGCTCCGCTCCTGCTGAGCGGCAGAGGACTCTGCCCTGCCCAGTGAATAGGCCAGGTGCTCTGGCCTGGCAACACCCACAACAAACCCAGGATGGGGGGAAATTCCCCTGCATGGACAAAGGGATCAAAGCCAAAAAGGGGTATAAGAGAAGGACCCCTGAACCAAGAATTCAGATCACTTCTGACAAGGAAACCTGAACCAAGGACAAGAAGCCTGCTGATCTAAGGACTGCCTACCCCTTCTGCCAGAGTGCTGTTTGTTGGGGGAATCCTGCATTGCTTCTTTATTTTTGCCAAGGAACCAGGAGAGAGGAACTTTGTGTGTACTCTCACTCTTTGCTGAGAAAATCTCCAAGGGCTGGAAGAGTGCCAGTCTCCTGTTGAAGTCACAGGGCTAAAGGACTTCATCTGCTTAAAGTGCTATTTGCTGGAGTTTGTGAATCCAGCACCTCTGAAAGAATCCAACAATCTCGACGCCGACGGACGCCGCCGAATCCAGCTCGACATCGTGAGTAACGGCTCCAGTGTCCCGCTTCCTCGACGCCGGCCGCCGGGCCCGATCGACGCCAGCAGCAACGCCAGTGAGTAGTGAGTTCGGCTCCAGCTCCAAGTGACCCCGTGTCTGCACCGCCGCTGATCGCATCGACTTCGAGCCCTCTCGACGCCGTGAGCGCTGCTCACTCTTACAACATCGACATCGACGACGCCGTATCCTGCTTCATCCCGTGAGCGCTGCTCCCGCCTGACTTCGGTCGACGCCGCTGCAGATCGCCCCGACTCCGAGGCCCGATCGACGCCGAAGACGCGACGCCGGACATCTCGACGCCGCTGATCATCGAGTGCTTCACTTTTTCCAAGGTACTGTGTTGTTGGGGTCAGTGCGACTCCGGGCTCGACGTAGCGCTCCTCGCGGTCGACGCCGAACCTTTGGATTAACTTTGCCTCGACGTCGTGTGACTCCCGTGTGGGTTACATTGTTGCCAAGAACTTTGTTTTAGAGAAGAAGAGTTGCTTTTGATACTAAAGACTTTTGTGCTAAGAAGAAACCGTGCTTGAACTATTATTTTTCCTTCCAAGAGTATTTATTGAAACTGTGGTATATTTTTGTCGTTATTTGGTCTTGTGCTAAGCCTTATATAAAAATACTTATTTTTATAATACTACTGTGTCGTGTCCATTTGTAGTGTATTCACTTTATTACTGTATGTGGTCATAAATGCTTAACGCACTGCCTCTGAGATAAGCCTGTCTGCTTTGCCAAGCTACCAAGGGGGTGAGCAGGGGTTATCTAAGTGTGTGATCTCCTTGCCCTGACTAGAAAAGGTGTGTCCCTATTTGTCAGAAGTGTATACCTCTGCCAACTAGAGACAGCCGCTTCTAACAATTACCATTTATTAAATTCTTTTCGTTTTACTTAAATGTGAAACACACATTCCCCTCTACTTTCAAGAATGTCGCTCGCAATACGATCGAAGCTGAACTCTCCCCTGTCACGTGACAGGGGACAGGACGTTCCAACCAATGACGCTACTTTGGACTATTTTGGGTATATAAACATGGCGATTATACGCCGGGGGCTTGCTGCTCCGAATTGTTGTTACCTTCCGCATTGGGTGCCCGAATATAGGTAAGTTCAGGAGGGCTTTCTTTTACGGGCCTCCGTCTACGGGCGTTTATTATTTTCGATAAGATCCCTTAAGGATATAATTGTCGACATCAGTGCCTGGACGTTTTTTGCTTACTGGCTGCATTGTCTATCTTTAACCTAGGTGCCGTACCTTTGGCGCATATATGGAATTGGTCAAATTTGGACCCTGGCGCGTCTAATATAATTCTCGGCATACCCTGATGTTACTTATTACGTATTATTTGTTTTTTAAACGAGGTAAGATCCGGCTCAATTATGTGGGGGAAAGGGGGTTGATCACTGTAAAATGGATATATAGTACATCCATCCGATACAGGATCTTTGACGTTTTTCTAGGTATTTAGATAACGATGAGTCTTTCGTCTTGTTATATATTTCCTCTATGACGGTCTCACAGTGGAGAACGCTTGGGGTGTCCGTAGTACTGTCTGTAAATAACTCTCCATTGGGACTTTGCGCTACAATTGGCATTAATAATACAAAAAAGATTTGTTTAGGCTTTCGTTAAAGTAGCACTGTTTTCTCTGTAATTGTGGTGCTTTTTATGATTCTATCGTGGGATTCATAGAGTTGTGGCTCTGTGGTAAAACATTTATTTCACTTGGTCTTTCCTTACAGTTCACAATATTACGTTTCTTGGTGTATGCAGTTTCTGAATCCGATTTTCTCCCCACTAATTCGGCCGTCTGATCATTTCTGCCCGGTAGGTACACTACAGTTACATCAATGGTAACTACCAATGGTGGGGTTTATAATTCTTACACCAAAATTTGTTATCTATTACAGAATTTGGGCCCATGTGATACGTTTGTGACTGATCTTCACTCCATGGCACGTGGGATTCTATTTCCAGCAATGTTCTGAAGGTAGTTACCCTTCCGTGTCTCTTCTCACTTATAGGTTCTAGTGCGAATGCTGTCCCGGATGAATTTTTTTTTTTTAATTCTCAATAAATTTCTTTTTAATCTTCTAAGAAATAAGCATTTTACTTATGAGAAATTTCCCATTGGTCCATTTAACTCTAGACCCGTTTTTGGAGGGAGGGTGGAGAATGAGCCTTGCTCTAGTGACCCACCCCCTCCCCCCTCTCCTATTTTTATTGACTTAGATAGAAACGGAACCAATGATTGCTTTTGGACTTCTATTTCTCCTCAGAAATTCCTACAACGTCGTCATTTGCTATTCCAGCCATTTTCTCTGTTACAATTTCTATTGATGGTAAGCTATCACACTTGAGATTTTGTAGTCAATACGTCCTTGGGATCTGGCCTATACAGGATACAACACGGCCTGTGCTATGGTTCAATCCACTTCCTTCTTCCTCCTACTATTGCCTGTTCTTTACAGCCCCCCCCTTTGCATGATACATTTTCATTACTTATTGAGTAATCTGAATACGCTTGTTACCTCTTTCTCTCTCTGGTCGATTATTTTGTGCACACTTTTTTGTTCCTCCTCCATCTCTTGACTAAATCTCCTTTTTCTCTCTTTGTTTTTGTTCCTTACTAATCCTCTTTCTCTTACAACAAAGGGGACTCTTTTCTCCTTTCCATCTTAAAACTTTTTTAAGGTTCTATATTACAGAGTGATACCTTTTTTCTCCTGAGGTTCTCTCTGTTTCATTTTTCATGTTCAAATACACAATATGGTTCACTGTACCTGTGATATTCTTTCTATTTATAAATTTTTGTTATATATTGTAATATGATTTGCGTCTATCTTTGGATCTTTGGAATATTTGTATTTTCTGCTGACAATCTTGGTGTGTCCGCAAAAAAACGATGACACTGTATATATTGTTGTTTCTTTGATGTGTAACGTCTTGTTGTATATTTATGTATATTTATGTATATTCATGTATATTTATGTATATATATGTTACTTCTTACAGCCCTGATGAAGTTCCCACGGCACGTAGGGAACGAAACGCATTGGCTGTGCATGTGCTTTGTGAAAATATCTATTTAAACCGAATAAAGAAGAAATAACCATCCAAAAATCTTTTCTGGCTTACTGACTTTGATTCGCGTGCACCTTCCGCCTCTGGTTTTGTCTATGATTTGAATTTGCACCCTTAAAACAGCGGGTGCTTGGAAGTTGTTGCACCACTAAATATTGAGAACTTTTGGAACCTTTGTGCTTGACCTTGGTCTGCTGTTTTGAGTGTTTTTTGGATTTGTTACAAATTAGTTAATGTGGAAATATAAAAATAAGATGAATCCGGTCCTCCACCCTTAACATTGCAAGTGAAAGCAGCATGGGAAGCAATTGTCCTTATCTCAAACTAAATGGACCTTGCAAGTAAGGGTGTTTATTTACCTTTATTCCACAGTGAACAATACTGCCTTCCTCGTCTCCCGACTATATACTACCATAAGAACACAGCGCCAAGGGCCCGAGAGCTCGGCGCGGCGACATTGGACTGTAGATTTAGACAGGGATATTACTGACGATCAATGGCGTTACTGCTGTGCTGTTACGGCCAATATTGCATCTAGCAGCAGGCTAAAGATCATTCATTTCAAATTTTTACAACGTTTCTATTATACACCTGAGAGGAAATTGCGCTTTCACTTGGCAGATACCGATAGATGCGATCGCTGTAATGCAGCAGGTGCGGGATTCTTCCATTTAGCTTGGGAGTGCCCAGGAGTTTTTGAATATTGGACACAGGTGCAGACCGCGTTACAGGTTATGACATCTGGGGCAGTTGACAAAGACCCGCTAATTATGCTACTGGGATACACACGGGATGTGCCTAAGTCGATTCGGAAATTCACAGATATCGCACTATTACTAGCCAAAAGGTGGGTTGGTTGTCGCTGGGGACGAGGTAGGGCTCCTAAGTTTAAGGAATGGCTCGAGGACCTGGTTTATTGTCAGGATCAGAATAATATTTATGCAGAACTGACGCCAGTACAGAGTAGGCTGAATGATATATGGGGACCACTACAAATTTATCTGTTACGAAACACGGCAGCAGCCACAGACTCAGAGGTCGACAGTTGAGTAATATGGCTATACCTCTCACTTAGATGAGGCCCATCATGAGGTACACTTTGGGAGGCACACCGAAGCACACTGATGCGGGACGCTGTGGTGAGTAGATTGTGGGGAGGGAATGGCCCTTCCCGGACCATAGCCAGGATCAGAGGCTACTCAAGGTTCTGTACATGATACACTTTTTATGCAATGACATCGTGAGAGCTTGATTTCTTGAAATGCCACCGGAAGGGTGTTCCTAGTTGGCTGACTGTCAGATGCCACTACCGATGCTCAGTATCTATATGACTGCCCGTGCCTGCTTATTACTATGTATTGTTTGCTCCAATGTACTGCATGTATTCTCTTGTGTAGCAGTTGTCTGCCCGTGCTGGCCACTAGCCCGTGTGTAGATGCCTATATGATATCCAAAAGATTGTAATGTGTACAAGTGTGACCTATATGGTTGTTTCTTCTTAGTGCTGTTCAACGAAGAAAACTCAAAAAAATAAAGTGTAAAAAAAAAAAAAAAACAATACTGCCTTCCAATTCTTTGGTTAGATAGCTGTAAACAATATTTTCAACTGCACCTCAATCACAACCTAAGTTTTATTCCCCTTGAACAATGCTGCCTTTTTTTTTTCAGAACAAGATTTTATTTTCAAGTACTGACATTACACAGAGCATAAGGACATCGTCCCGCATCACAACGCAGGACCAATGAGCATAAGCATATAGAAAAAAGGATATGCATTCAGTACAAGCATGATTGCATTAAACACCCAACCCCCCAACTCCCTAACTCCCTTGACCCAACCCCGCCCCCCACCCAGTGTCTGCTAATCTCAAGGCCTAGAATATAATAATAGCCAGTGTGCGTACTCCCTGTCGCCCAGGGTACAGTAGTTAAAGGTCTTCCCCAGTGTCCTGGGCCATCGGTGGTTCCAGCCACAGTCCCCTGTAGTCCGCCCATCTCTTCCATATCTTAAAATGTTTCCGGGGGCAACCCCTGGCCTCAAAGATCGGGCGTTCAAGTCCCATGCAAAAGTCCAATCCTCGTCTCCAAACCTCCAACAAAGGGGCCCTGGGGTCCTTCCAGGCCCTGGCTATGTCCCGCTTAGCTACAGTAAGGCCCAGGACCAGTAAATGACGCTTGTAAATGTTGCCCCCCACCTGTTCCATAACATGAAGCAAGCCAAGTTGCGGTGATCGGGGAAGGTCCCAGCCCAGAACCTCAGCCAAACAGTCCCAGACCCCCACCCAGTACCTGGCCAAGTTCGCACACGACCACACAGTATGGACAAACGTTCCAACCGCCCGGCCACATCTCAAGCATTCGGGGGAGGCAATCAAACCTGCTTTCCACAACCGCTCTCTGGTAAAGTAGGCCCTATGTAAGTATTTAAACTGAATAAAGCGGAGGCGCATCGCAATGGCCGCCTGTTAAGAAGTAGTCTGCAGACTGGAGTAGTGAGAAGTAGGATTTATTAAACAGCCCCACACGGTGATGATGCGTGGGTGAACGAAACATCAGAAATGACAGTTGGTGTCAACGCAATCAGCTGGAGTCAGGAATGGAATGTGGGGGAACCAATGGGAAGCGGAGGAGCTGGGAAGGTTCACGCGCAGGGGAAAGGAAGGTACTATGCGCATGGGTGCAAGGGGGTGGCATGGGTAGGATACAACACATCTTCCTCTCTATAAAGTTTTGGCAACAGCGCCACAGGAAGCGGTGGCAATTAGATGTGGGGCATAAACAGTAGGGTAGTTAGTCACACTCATAATCATCCAAACGTTTAGGTTTGCGGATGGTCCTACCAAACCTCCCATAGGTCGTTGGTGAGTGTGGTGCACATTCGGTGTCCGAATGAGAGTCAAGAACAGATCTGCCGAACCTACCACTGGAACCGTGACCATCAGATACCACTTCAGAATCCGAATGAGGGTCATCCTGACAACTCCGATTGCAAGTCGAAGCGCTGGGATGGACACCTGCAGACCGATCTGTCGATTGGCCATCATCAGAGTCAGAGTCGGGTTGGAGGTCACATGTGCTGTTGTTTTTGGGCCTATTATTCTCATCAGTACTAGATCTATCAACATCTACCCACAAATCATTGCTAACAGTAACATGCTGCTGGTGACCCTGGGCCTTGTCACTGGGATGATAGTTCGCTAGTCTGCTCATGTGCCAGACCTTCCCATCACTGAGTCTTGCCGCATTGTTGAACAGTTCATCGATGTGAAGTGGGGCGGTGAATCTGCTTTCTCCTTTCTTTACTTTTTTTTCCAAACGAACTTTCACCAGATCGCCAACCTTGAATGAATGAACTTTTGCACTGTGTTTAGAATCGTACCATTCTTTGTAGTACTTCTGTGCTTTGATGATGTTCTTTCTTATGTTTTCAGGCGACCATTCAATTTGTTTGGATTCGGACATCCATCCTAGATCAACGCTCATGGGCTGCCTGCTTCTCATGAGAATGAATGGTGCAGTGCGTGTGCTAGCACAAGGAGCAATCCTGAATGCCCAGATGAGTTTGTATATTTCCTCTTCCCAGTTTAAGTTTGCATTTCTGGATAGTTGAATGTGTCCCTTCAAGACCCGGTTAAATCGTTCAGTGAGGCCGTTTCCTTCAGGGTGATAAATTGATGTGGTGTAGTGGGTGATGCAGTTCCTAGCAAGGAATGACTTGAATGCTTCAGAACAGAATTGCCGGCCATTATCGGTGAGGACGGATTTTGGTAATCCTTCACTGAGAAAGAGCTTGTCCAAGAAGTCTATGCATTTAGAACTGTCAATTTCCTCTACGATTTTAATTTCTGGCCACTTGGAGAAGTGATCTATTGCCACCAAGATGTACTTGAGTGCTCCATCATGTCCCTCTACAGGCCCCACGATGTCCAAACCTAATTTCTCCCATGCCATTTGCGGGGGTCGAATCGGAGAGAGACTGACTTTTGACGTTTTGAGAGTTTTGTCCGAGTCAGAGCATTCCAAACAGTTCCTGACCTGGACTTCGATTTGCTTGTCAATCCCGGGCCACCAATAACTTGCTCTGACACGTTGCTTGGTTTTGGTGATGCCTAAGTGGCCAACGTGACACAAACTTAGGATTTTGTCTCTGAGCGTGGCAGGGGCTATGGCTTTACCCATTCTGTACAACACGCCATTTTCCAAGCTGAGTTCATTCCTAGTTTCCCAAAACTACTGGGATACACACGGGATGTGCCTAAGTCGATTCGGAAATTCACAGATATCGCACTATTACTAGCCAAAAGGTGGGTTGGTTGTCGCTGGGGACGAGGTAGGGCTCCTAAGTTTAAGGAATGGCTCGAGGACCTGGTTTATTGTCAGGATCAGAATAATATTTATGCAGAACTGACGCCAGTACAGAGTAGGCTGAATGATATATGGGGACCACTACAAATTTATCTGTTACGAAACACGGCAGCAGCCACAGACTCAGAGGTCGACAGTTGAGTAATATGGCTATACCTCTCACTTAGATGAGGCCCATCATGAGGTACACTTTGGGAGGCACACCGAAGCACACTGATGCGGGACGCTGTGGTGAGTAGATTGTGGGGAGGGAATGGCCCTTCCCGGACCATAGCCAGGATCAGAGGCTACTCAAGGTTCTGTACATGATACACTTTTTATGCAATGACATCGTGAGAGCTTGATTTCTTGAAATGCCACCGGAAGGGTGTTCCTAGTTGGCTGACTGTCAGATGCCACTACCGATGCTCAGTATCTATATGACTGCCCGTGCCTGCTTATTACTATGTATTGTTTGCTCCAATGTACTGCATGTATTCTCTTGTGTAGCAGTTGTCTGCCCGTGCTGGCCACTAGCCCGTGTGTAGATGCCTATATGATATCCAAAAGATTGTAATGTGTACAAGTGTGACCTATATGGTTGTTTCTTCTTAGTGCTGTTCAACGAAGAAAACTCAAAAAAATAAAGTGTAAAAAAAAAAAAAAAACAATACTGCCTTCCAATTCTTTGGTTAGATAGCTGTAAACAATATTTTCAACTGCACCTCAATCACAACCTAAGTTTTATTCCCCTTGAACAATGCTGCCTTTTTTTTTTCAGAACAAGATTTTATTTTCAAGTACTGACATTACACAGAGCATAAGGACATCGTCCCGCATCACAACGCAGGACCAATGAGCATAAGCATATAGAAAAAAGGATATGCATTCAGTACAAGCATGATTGCATTAAACACCCAACCCCCCAACTCCCTAACTCCCTTGACCCAACCCCGCCCCCCACCCAGTGTCTGCTAATCTCAAGGCCTAGAATATAATAATAGCCAGTGTGCGTACTCCCTGTCGCCCAGGGTACAGTAGTTAAAGGTCTTCCCCAGTGTCCTGGGCCATCGGTGGTTCCAGCCACAGTCCCCTGTAGTCCGCCCATCTCTTCCATATCTTAAAATGTTTCCGGGGGCAACCCCTGGCCTCAAAGATCGGGCGTTCAAGTCCCATGCAAAAGTCCAATCCTCGTCTCCAAACCTCCAACAAAGGGGCCCTGGGGTCCTTCCAGGCCCTGGCTATGTCCCGCTTAGCTACAGTAAGGCCCAGGACCAGTAAATGACGCTTGTAAATGTTGCCCCCCACCTGTTCCATAACATGAAGCAAGCCAAGTTGCGGTGATCGGGGAAGGTCCCAGCCCAGAACCTCAGCCAAACAGTCCCAGACCCCCACCCAGTACCTGGCCAAGTTCGCACACGACCACACAGTATGGACAAACGTTCCAACCGCCCGGCCACATCTCAAGCATTCGGGGGAGGCAATCAAACCTGCTTTCCACAACCGCTCTCTGGTAAAGTAGGCCCTATGTAAGTATTTAAACTGAATAAAGCGGAGGCGCATCGCAATGGCCGCCTGTTAAGAAGTAGTCTGCAGACTGGAGTAGTGAGAAGTAGGATTTATTAAACAGCCCCACACGGTGATGATGCGTGGGTGAACGAAACATCAGAAATGACAGTTGGTGTCAACGCAATCAGCTGGAGTCAGGAATGGAATGTGGGGGAACCAATGGGAAGCGGAGGAGCTGGGAAGGTTCACGCGCAGGGGAAAGGAAGGTACTATGCGCATGGGTGCAAGGGGGTGGCATGGGTAGGATACAACACATCTTCCTCTCTATAAAGTTTTGGCAACAGCGCCACAGGAAGCGGTGGCAATTAGATGTGGGGCATAAACAGTAGGGTAGTTAGTCACACTCATAATCATCCAAACGTTTAGGTTTGCGGATGGTCCTACCAAACCTCCCATAGGTCGTTGGTGAGTGTGGTGCACATTCGGTGTCCGAATGAGAGTCAAGAACAGATCTGCCGAACCTACCACTGGAACCGTGACCATCAGATACCACTTCAGAATCCGAATGAGGGTCATCCTGACAACTCCGATTGCAAGTCGAAGCGCTGGGATGGACACCTGCAGACCGATCTGTCGATTGGCCATCATCAGAGTCAGAGTCGGGTTGGAGGTCACATGTGCTGTTGTTTTTGGGCCTATTATTCTCATCAGTACTAGATCTATCAACATCTACCCACAAATCATTGCTAACAGTAACATGCTGCTGGTGACCCTGGGCCTTGTCACTGGGATGATAGTTCGCTAGTCTGCTCATGTGCCAGACCTTCCCATCACTGAGTCTTGCCGCATTGTTGAACAGTTCATCGATGTGAAGTGGGGCGGTGAATCTGCTTTCTCCTTTCTTTACTTTTTTTTCCAAACGAACTTTCACCAGATCGCCAACCTTGAATGAATGAACTTTTGCACTGTGTTTAGAATCGTACCATTCTTTGTAGTACTTCTGTGCTTTGATGATGTTCTTTCTTATGTTTTCAGGCGACCATTCAATTTGTTTGGATTCGGACATCCATCCTAGATCAACGCTCATGGGCTGCCTGCTTCTCATGAGAATGAATGGTGCAGTGCGTGTGCTAGCACAAGGAGCAATCCTGAATGCCCAGATGAGTTTGTATATTTCCTCTTCCCAGTTTAAGTTTGCATTTCTGGATAGTTGAATGTGTCCCTTCAAGACCCGGTTAAATCGTTCAGTGAGGCCGTTTCCTTCAGGGTGATAAATTGATGTGGTGTAGTGGGTGATGCAGTTCCTAGCAAGGAATGACTTGAATGCTTCAGAACAGAATTGCCGGCCATTATCGGTGAGGACGGATTTTGGTAATCCTTCACTGAGAAAGAGCTTGTCCAAGAAGTCTATGCATTTAGAACTGTCAATTTCCTCTACGATTTTAATTTCTGGCCACTTGGAGAAGTGATCTATTGCCACCAAGATGTACTTGAGTGCTCCATCATGTCCCTCTACAGGCCCCACGATGTCCAAACCTAATTTCTCCCATGCCATTTGCGGGGGTCGAATCGGAGAGAGACTGACTTTTGACGTTTTGAGAGTTTTGTCCGAGTCAGAGCATTCCAAACAGTTCCTGACCTGGACTTCGATTTGCTTGTCAATCCCGGGCCACCAATAACTTGCTCTGACACGTTGCTTGGTTTTGGTGATGCCTAAGTGGCCAACGTGACACAAACTTAGGATTTTGTCTCTGAGCGTGGCAGGGGCTATGGCTTTACCCATTCTGTACAACACGCCATTTTCCAAGCTGAGTTCATTCCTAGTTTCCCAAAACACCTTGACATTGTCTGGTAGGTTGCGCTTATCTGGCCATGCAGTGTTGATGAATTGGCATACCATTTGCAGAGTGGAGTCGTGCGACATGTGTTGACTCCATTCTTCAGCTGAAATTCCATCCAGGTCCGTGTTGAAAAGTAGGGCAACCTTCTCCTCATCTTCTTGAGCGACTATGCTTTCCATGTGAGGCAGAGGTAATCTGCTGAGAAAATCTGCGATTTTGTTTTTCACACCTGGCCAATATTCTGCCGAGTAGTTGTAATCCAGCAGCTTGATCGACATCTTGCTGAGTCTTGGTGAAGCGTTTTGTAGACCAGAGGCTGTCAGAATCTTTAACAACGGTTTGTGGTCAGTGCGGAGATGGATCTTGTAACCCCACACATAGGCTCTGAAGTAGTTGAGCGCCCACGAGCAAGCTAGCATTTCGCGTTCTATGACAGAGTACTTTTCCTCCGCAGGGGTGAGTGACCTGGAGGCAAAGGCTACTACCCACTCTTGGTTAGAGGTGTCCTTCTGTGCTAGCACTGCTCCAATACCTTTGTTGCTTGCATCTGTGGTGAGGTAAATATCTGCTTTGGGGTCAAAACCTTTGAGGAAAGGCGCCTCGCTGATTTCTTTTTTGATGGTAACAAAAGTGTTCTGACAGTCCGATGACCAAACAAATTTGGTTTTGTTTTTCAATAGTTGTCTTATGCTATAGGTTTTTTCAGAGAAGTTTCTTATGAATTTGGAGTAATACTCCGTCAAACCGAGAAAGGCTCTTACATCCTCTTTGCTTGAGGGACATGGGGCATTGAGGATGGCATCCACCAAACCCTGTTTGGGTTTGATCCCTTCACGGCTGATAGTGTGCCCAAGGTAGACCACTTTGTCCTGTGAAATTTTACATTTGTCCAATTCCACTGTTAAACCATGCATTTTAAGTTTGGAAAACACTTGTCTGAGGCGTGTGTCGTGTTCCGATTGGTTGCTGCCCATGACCAGGATATCATCCTGGAAAAACCTGATACCTTCAACACCTTCCAGAATAGATGTCATGACCCTTTGGAAAAGTGCTGCGGCAGAGGCTAAACCAAATGGTACCCTGGTAAACCGATAGCAACCAAAGGGTGAGATAAAGGTAGTGAATTTTTTACTGTCTGCATGCAGGGGAATCTGGTGATATGCAGATTTTAAGTCAATTATGGAAAATACACACATGTCATTGGTGGCACTAAACATTTCACAAATACGTGGTAGGGGATATTGATCAACAATAATGTTCTTATTGAGGTCCCTGAGATCGATGCAGAGTCTGATTTTCCCGTTGGGGCGTTTGACAACAACCAAGGGGGAAACCCACTCCGCTGATTCCACTGCTTCTATAATGCCATCCTTGACAAGCTTGTTCAGTTCCGCTTGTACATCATTTCTCACTGAAACTGGTAGATGTCTAACCTTGTGAATGCAAGGAACAGCTGAGTCTTTAAGTTCAATTTTGTGTTCGAAACTGTTAAGCAAACCCACTTTACCTGAGAACACTTCGGGGAAGTCTTTTTGTATGGATAGCTTACATGAATCATTTATGGACAAGACAGGATCATCACTATTGGGATCGAGCATGATGCCTAGATCAGCTTGATCACTCCATCCAAGGACAGAGGGACCTTTTTTTGCAACATACAGTCGGCAAAATGCTTTCCGATTTTTGAATTCAAACTCCAAGTCACGTGTTCCTAGGAATTCGATGTTGTTCCCAGTGTAGCTTCTAGCAATAACTCTGGGTTTTTCTAGGTTAGAACCTAATTTATCCGTGAATTGCTTCCAAATGTTTTCATTGATGATCGTGAAGGGTGACCCAGAGTCTGCCATCAGATTGACTGTCACTCCTCCCAAGCTAACATCACACATGGGTCTTTTTTTCTTAGTGGGCGTGACTTCTAACACGTCGTATTCAATTGAGAAAACATAACTGACATTGTCTGAGTCAGAGTACTCCGAGTCCTCTTCGGTGGAATCACTCTCTTCCTGTATTTGTCGCACCTGTCTGCTTTGTCTGTACATTTTCTTGTTGCAAACCTTAGCGATGTGACCAGTCATGCCGCAAGACGAGCATTTTTGATGTAGAGCTGGGCACTTTTTAGAATCGGCAAGATGAGTTGGAGACCCACAGCGATAGCATTTGAGATCAGAAAAGTCATTGTCTCTTGTGTTTGTGCGTCTATCGCTGTTATGTTTCGATCTGGTAGATTCACTTCTCTTGTGATGATCATGACTTATTTCTTTTCTGTTACCTTTCTGTTTGTATTTGGAGGATCTGATGGCTTTTATTTCCGCTGGTTCATCAATTACTGCTTTGGCACATCTGCCCGTGAGTTCAGCTTTCTTGACAAGAGCAACAACCTCCTTCAAGGAAGCCTCGCCATTGACCCAGAGTTTATCTTGGATGTTGGGGTTGCTTGCATGCATTATTATTTGGTCACGTACAAACTCCTCCTGTAGCGCCCCGAATCTGCAGGTCAGGGCCAAGTTATTCAGAGCAGCCACATAATCCTCTACACTCTCATCTTTTCCCTGCTTTCTTCTTGAGAACTTGTATCGATCAACAGCAACACATACAATGGGCGAGAAGTGATCGTCTAGATCATCTAGGGCATGTTGATAGACATTATCACCTGTTCTCACTTTCTTCTCAATGTTATTGTAGGTCTTAAGACCACCAGGACCCAAACAGTACAGAAGCACCTTTTTCTTCTTTTCAGCAGTGAAGTCATCATCCTCAACTGTCTCAATGTAATTGACAAAATACTCTTTCCACTCTTTCCAAGGCATGCAAGGTGCACCTTTAAGAGGAAGAAATGCCTGAGGTTGAGAAAGGTTCAAGGAACTGAGGGCACACATGACGGTTGATTAATTAAAGGCTCAAGATTCACACTGCGAGAATTATTAGTACACAATCCTTGTGATGAGTGACCTTAAACCAACAAACTCAGGTTAAACGATGTGCCGCTAGAGTGTGTGACACTTATTCACTCAATTTCATAGCCATATGCTTGCTTTGTAGTTGGTGGCTTTCCTTTGTTTAGGTGTAATAAAGTCACACGAATTCAGAACTTAGGCTGGGCTCGAACACTAACATGAAGAAAACGAGAGTTTTTTTTTTTCCAAAATGGTGCCCAGCGCTGCGTTCCAGTGACGTCACGCGTCACCAGGCATGCGCAGAAGCAAAGAATTATAGGCGCGAACACAGCTGACTGGAATATCCGTTACGAAAGCGCCATGAGAGACAGTACCCCTGACAGGAATCGAAGCGCGTGGGGACAGCTCAACTATGGAGGAGCGTCGAGCGCATGAAGAAGGCACACACGAAGGAGAGTCCCCCAAGAACTGTAGCGGTCCTACCTCCGTGTGGCGCAGCAGCCGGTCGTCGTGAGATGCTCAAATCTCCGAAGCAGATGCGCGGCCACTTCAGCTGTGTTGCTCGCGTCTTCGTTCGCCACGAAGGAAAGGCAGGTAAGAAGATTTGCCTCAATGAATTGAAGGATTATCGAAAGTAGCAAGGTGGAAGTCCATCATCTGTACCACGGTGTGAGGCTGTAGTCTTCCGCTAACCTCGTCGCCACTGTTAAGAAGTAGTCTGCAGACTGGAGTAGTGAGAAGTAGGATTTATTAAACAGCCCCACACGGTGATGATGCGTGGGTGAACGAAACATCAGAAATGACAGTTGGTGTCAACGCAATCAGCTGGAGTCAGGAATGGAATGTGGGGGAACCAATGGGAAGCGGAGGAGCTGGGAAGGTTCACGCGCAGGGGAAAGGAAGGTACTATGCGCATGGGTGCAAGGGGGGTGGCATGGGTAGGATACAACACCGCCCCCTTGGGGGCCTCCAGGGCCTCTCTCCAGTCCTCTTCTTCGAACGCACCAAGATCTCTTTCCCATGCAGAACGTAATCCATCAAGAGAGGAGGAACAGTGCGTGACCAGAGTTTGGTATATATTGGAGATCTTTTTCTCCTCCAGTTCCCCCATGAACACCTTGGCCTCCAGGGGGCTAAACTCGGGCAGAGATTCCAAGCCCACCAGGGAGGGAGACAGTGTATGACGTAGTTGCAAATATTTAAAGAATTGAGTTTTGGGCATGTCATATTCCTCCCTCAACATCTGGAAAGACTTAAGGGTGGTGCCCCTCATGACGCTGCCGAGCGTGGAGATACCGATATCATCCCAGCTCCTGAATCCCTGTAGGGACGCCAGCTCCGGGAGACGGCCGTTCTGCCACAGCGGGGTCTCCCTCGTCAATCTGTTCCACCATCCCATACGGCGCAAGGCAGCGCGCCACACCCGGAAGACCACCTGAGTGACCATGGGGAGTCGTTTCCTGATAGCTGCCGAATAAAGAATGGTGTGGACCGTGTCTGGGTCCATCAGGTGCCGCTCCAGGGCATAAGTCGGGTCGCCCCGATCCCCATACCACCAGTCGTTAAGCACCAGCAGGTGCGCCGCCTGATAGTATGATAAGATGTCCGAGGTGGCCAGGCCCCCGCAGTACGTAGAAAGGAAGCAGGTGCGGAGAGCCACTCTCGCCACTCCCCCAGCCCAAAGGAACTGACTGAGAGCGGCGTTCACTTGGCGAAACCACTGCGGTGCAATGGGGTATGGGTGGTTCTGCAATTGGTATAGAAGGCGCGGCAGGGCCACCATTTTAAAGATCGCCGACCGGCCATATATGTTCAGTGGCATTCTGGACCAGATTTTTATGTCCGAACGCACCCTGTCCCACACAGGCACCACATTGCGCTCCCATGCCAAGTCCGGAACATCTGTAAGAAAGATACCCAGGTATTTGAGGCCCCCCACCGCGCTCTGCAGTGTCAAGGCCCAATCACCCGGCCTGTCTCCGCCGCCCAGAGCCCACAGCTTGGACTTCTGCACGTTCAGATGCAATCCTGAAATCTCCCCGAAAACTTTCATTATCTCCAGGACCCTGGGTCCGGACCGATTGAGGTCCGTGAGGAAGAACAGGACATCGTCGGCGTAGAGCGCAATACGGTCGGAGGGGCCCATGTCCCATTCCAGTCCCCGGAGTTGCGCATCCATCCTCACCCACGCCGCCAGAGGCTCCATGGCCAGGGAACAATGCTGCCTTTTAATTATTTCATCTTGTTACACGACTTTAAACCATAGTTGTGACTGCAGAAACACAATATGTGTGCGTGCAAGGTACACGGGAAACAGGTACTCATCACTTATTTTAGCTTATGGGTGTCAATAAAGCAACTAAGAGGGCACAATTTACATTCAGCTTTAATTTTACCTTTATTTGACCTCGAACAAAGCATTTGATTTGTTATTTTGGATAGTTTAACCAATGTTTGTACCAGCACCTCAACCTCAACCTAAGTTTTATTCCCCTCAAACCATGCTGCATTTCAATTCTTTTGTTGGACCACCTTAAACAATAATTGTGACTGCAAAAACACAGGATTTGTGCAAGTTACATGGGAAAAAGCGACCAAGAGGACAACATTTGTATTCAGCTTTTAAATTTACCTTTATTCCACCTCAGACAATACTGCCTTTCATTTGTTATGTTAAACAGTTTTAAACAATATTTTCAACTACACCTCAACCGCAACCTAGATGTTATTCCCCTCGAACAATGCTGCCTTTCAATTCTTTTGTTAGGCTGCTTTAAACAATAACTGTGACTGCAAAAACATAGGATGTGTACAAAGCACATGGGAAAATGTTGCCCATTGCTTATTTTAGTGCATAGGTGTCCAAAAAGCAACCAAGAGGGCAACATGCACGTTCAACTTTAAATTTACCTTTATTCCACCTCGAACAAGGCTGACTTTCATTTTTTAAGTTAGACAGCTTTAACAATATTTGCGACTGCCCTTAACCCACAACCTAAGTTTTATTTTCAGCTTTACTATACCAAAAAACGAGCTTCAAAGACACACTTTTGCTGTGCTTTTAAAAATAAATAATAAAATCACACAAGCGACTCCCCTCTGGTTTACGAACAAACTAGGTAGGCTGGGTAAGAGCAAAGGCTTCAATCACTGGGACAGCATAGGGCTATCTAAGGTTGGAGATCTGTGGACGCGGGGAATGATGATCCCCTTTGAACGACTTCAGAAACAATACGAGATGGCATCTACGGAACGGTTCCGCTATCACCAGATCAAACATGCGCTAGAGGCAACAGTTCCCCCTGGAACCACCCTACCCGAGGTCTCCTCGCTAGAGGACAGGTTGCTAACAGACCACATGACCACAAGAGCAATCTCCTTGACATATGGCAAAATACTCAACAACATGCCTGACCCAATGCTAAAGCTCCGAAAAAAGTGGGAGGAGGAGGTTGGGGAACTCGATGACACTGACTAGCAGGAAGCGCTTGCCTCGCCCAGAGAAGTAGCGATTCCATCCAAGCTCCACCTAGTGCAACTTAAAATACTCCACATGATATATTATACCAGAACCATGCTCTAAAAATAGGATGGGCTCCCACCCAGCTTTGTCTACGGCAGTGTGGGGTGGTGGATACCTTCTACCATACGCTTTGGGAATGCCCTGTAATACAGTCATATTGGAAATCTGTCCTGAACACCATTGCAAGAGTTAGAGGGAAACCAGTCCCTCCTGAACCCAAGCGCTGCATCTTGAATATCTGGGAGGCTACAGATCGTACCTCTGTGGCACAGACATGGGCGACACTGGGAATGATGCTGGTCAAGAGAAATATCGCCCAACATTGGGGGGAGGCACATGTTCCCACACACGCAAACTGGTGTAACAATATGGACAGAGCCATGGAGGCAGAAAAAACTGTGTATGTGAGGAGGGTTTGTCCAAAAAAATGGATTAAACTATGGGGTGGCTGGAACACCTACCGATGGGGGATATGTGAATAACCAACGATGCCTCGTGAACCGGAACAATCTGAAATGTAAAGGACAATTTACTGTACGCACACATGCCTACAACTGTAACAAATGTATGCAGATATGAAGATCCCATTGTGCGTACTATATTAGTGTATGATATTAATTCACTACATGAAGTGAAGAATCAAAATGCGATTGTGCTTATATGTTTAATAAAAATATGTTTTAAAAAAATAGCATTAATTCTTAGCTCAAGCACACGTTTTTTAAATTCAGGGACCTGCTTGACTGGTATACACACACTCTGTCCCTTCCATTTCCTATGAGATAGGAAAATGTGATTTCTACTTCTCTTCACTTGTAATGTCACAGGGGAAAATTCATTCATCTTTTTTGCATGTGCACTTTAAATAATTTGCACTATAATCACCATCTTTTCCATCAATATAAATATAATTATTTCATAAATTAATATTAAACAGTCCTTTCAACTAAACATGATGCATATTTACTATCACACTACCTATTATCTACCTTACTCATTACCTATCACTACCCATCCCATTCACTATATTAAGCACCTCCACACCCCCATAAAAAAGTGCAGTGTTCACTATATCTTAATACTTTTTTGAGAGAGACGTTGGTTCATTTTGCTATCCCCCTTCCATTTCATATTTTAATTCAAAGCACATACCATCCCTCATGCTTTAATAAATAACAAAAGAATAATGGCTGTTTCATAGCAATTTAGAATAAAACTTTAAACATACTGAACAACCATAATTCTGTACAACACAGGTAAAATAAACAGATGCAATACCTATTGGCTTTGCCCGTGCTTGTTTTAAATAGTAGGGGGCCGATAGTTTAAGCAGGATGCAGGTTAAGATCAACAAGATGGTGGAACTGTTCGTTTTATCACTGTTTTGACACTCATAACTTTTGTCTGCTTCTGTTTATTAATCATTGCAGCACATATGTTCTATACAAGAATTACTATGGTTCAATAAATAGTGGAAAACGTGTATTCTTTTTTACTTCTCTGAGCGAAATAGAACACGCGGGACTGAGCGAAAAGGTCTAGTTCTGTCAACATGGTTCCTGAGGGAACAGGGTGGTCATGTTCACTCCCTGCCTAAGCTTAGGGGGGCTAATGGTGTCACTGTGAGCTATCTGGTCCAATGGACAACAATCCTGTGGTGTGCATAGAATCAGTCTGGCACCATCCTAAGTTTATGTTGTCCTCAAACGTGCAGCTCCAACAAATTTGTGGAAACCACACAACAAATACCCTATGTAAAAAGGTCTAGAGATAAAGCTCTCCGGTTATTGTACTCAATTTGGACTAGTGCAGAGCAGGTAAGCATGTCTCCCTCAACACTGAGAAAGAAAATGCTTCTGTTTTCGAAATCAGAAGCATTAGGTTTTTGCAAAGTATCCTTTTCTTGAGTTACAGGTGGTTAGCAAGGGAGGGCATTAGTAAAAGTTCACTTGGCAAGCATACTGGATTAGTCAGAACTTTGAACGGGACAGGGACATGAACATGTAGGAAAAGCTTAGGCTAGGTGTGCTTTTGCAGGGATATCGCATATGACGAAGGCAGATAGTCAAGGTAGTAGAGCCACACATGCCATCACTACATCTTCTCCAAAAGACTCAATGCCATCGGCGTCACACTCACCCAAATTCTCAATTAGTCCCTCACTCAACTAAACAGATGACTCCAAACAATGTAGAACACTGCAGCCAGCCTCCCTCTCAATCTCCCACCAAGCACACACCCTGCACCTCAAACAACTTCACTGGCTTCCCATTCACAGCTATCTTCAAACTCCTGACACACATTTTCAAAGCTTACACAACACTGGCCCACCATACCTCGGAACTGCCTCAGATTTCAGAAACCTTCCAGACACCTTTGCTCAGCCGGACTTGTACTCGCACACATTCCGTGCATACACAGCACCAAAACAGTAGTGACTTCTCCTACCTTACTCTGAAAGGTTGGAATGACCTGCCCCTATACATCTGCGCCGTCTCTAAAATGATTGCATTCCACATACCAAGAACACTGCACCCAATGCTACACGTATGGGTATAACATTGGTCCTGCTTGTAATATTTATCCTCCATTATAACATAGTAGATCTTCAGTTTGCCGTATGACAAGTGCATTACAGTCACAGCACTGCACATAACGGTGGACAGGAAATATGCCAATTTCTCATTGACTACTGTATGTCAAAAACATACATACTAAGTAGTTTCGGATGGGGTCTTTAGGGAACTTAGGACAGTCTTTCCCAGCATATTTTGTCATGTGGTTCAGGCAGCCTTTGTCATTTTCTCTAAGTTAGCATGAGCCCGTGCCAGATCGTCCTCTGCTTTGCTCATGTTACTAGACTAACATATTTTGGCTTTGTTCCACATTGCACTTTTTAGACAGAACATATTGTCTGTTGCTTGGGAACATGTACTTTGGCCATATAGGTCAACATGGGTGGGTGAAACACAGTTGGAGAGGGATCTTACCAGAGAAGGGAGCATGACAGCACCTGTGATGTAGATTTTCAATCAACAGACTGAGGGATGGGGTCTGCTCCTAAACACCCAGAGATCTTCTAAAATATATTCAGGGGAGGGGGGTTAGATCTCACTGTCTTATATAATGACAGCACCTTTTATGATTTACAGACTACTTGCTATGCTAACCGTATTTGTGTTAGGTATTTTCCTACTCGTTGTGGCAAGTATACTGCATACTAGAGCACATTAGTTAAAATAAATATTTTAAACTTTTCTTGTGTCTCTGTCTAATCTATTGTGGACTGGTACGAGAGTAAGAGCGAAAGGGTATGTCTTGTAACCACGATTCCTGAGAGGGTCGGGAGTGTTGTGTTCTGGGGTGTCTAATCACTTGCTTCTCTGTGGGTGAGTAGGAGGGCAAGTGAGACACTATAGCTAGTCGGTCTCCGGGCTCATGGGTACTAAGGTGGCAGGATGACCCAGTCCCTGCCCACTAAGGTTCCATGAGCCCAAGCATAGTTCTATGATTCTGCAGAATCCCTGCAACATGGCGCCACCAACATTTGGTCTGGTACTGATCAACGGAATGCCTAAGTAGCTCTTGTGCTAGTCCACAATACCCTCAAACCGGTTTCTGGAGACGTCCGTGGTGGGAGGGCTTTGCCCCCTCAGTTGATAGGGTAACCCTGTTACTGAAGGTTGTTCAAGCTTGAATTCTTTAAAAGGCGTTTTGACTAGTTTTTGTGCTACCGTTAATTCCCTTACTTTATGTTATGGCTCAACCAGTTGCGATTCTGGCACATCGCCATGCAACAGTTACGCAACATTTGTTGCACAATGGAATCCCAATGCTGGGTCTCCTATTGTCTTTCTAGTTGAAGCGGAAGCAGCATATCGCTTCGCAGTTTTTATTCCTCGGTTACAATACCCACCATTGATGTAAATGAGAATACTTTCCATGACTCTACGGCAGCTGTAGTGCCTACTGCTTATCGTCCTTATGCAGTGATTGAAGTTCCTCTTACACCCTGGGAGCACCAGATTTGGTTTAATGGCGCCCTTCCCCACACTCTTTCTAAAGTTCGTATGGGTCCTTTAAGTATTGATGGGACACATGGTCAGTAATGGCCGGTTTTACTCCACATCCTAAATAACTTACTGCTAATTTGGCTGAACTTCATTTGCTGTATGCACAGGTCTGTCTCCTATACAGACGGGTGATTCAGTTACTCTCACATGTGGTTTGGGTTTTCTACAATTGTGTCATATTGCTCCTTGCAGTGCTGTAATAACAGCAAAATTATCTTGAACATTGTTTCCTTTTGTACTCCTATAATAAATATGATGCCACGTGCACATATGTGAAAAACCAAAAAGAGGCTCCTATTCTCCTTGTGATAATGTTTTATACATATCTTAACTAACTGTCTCTAAATCATACCAGTTGGGATACCATATGTCACTTACATATTCTCTACCCCAATCCCAACACGGTCGAAGGGTTTACTCCTGTTGTTTTTACAAGCACCTCCTGTGCAGGCACATGGTGTGGCCCTTGTTATTTGCCTTGTACTTATCAATTTGGTCATGGGCAAACATCCTCAAAATCGTGAGGATATTCCATTTTGGTTAGCTCAAAAGATTGAACAGCTTGGTGCTGTCTTTCCTTTTTTTCTTTTTTAACATTTTTATTGATATTGCAAGAGGCACATAAAATAAATACATTTACAATTCATAACATAATTATATAGTAACTATTTTCCAAAAGAAAAAAAGAGAAGCAGAATACGTGAACATTACGAAGGAGAAAAATAACCATAAAGCTATAAGGAACTACAATGTGGTCTCAACCATCAAATCTAATCTTGGAAAGTTATTCTGATCCAAATACAATGTCCCAAACCCTTTCTTTTTTCCTCAGAGAATTAGGCCCTCTTAGTCTAGCTAAAGCAATCTCCATGGTGTGTATTTCATTCACCAAGGCCCACCATTCCATAACGTGTGGCGGATCTGGCGCTATCCATGCTCTAGCTATGGTTAATCTTGCACAAGCAAATAAAATAGAATTCAGATCTTTATTTGGACAATTCAGTTCCTGAAGGTCTATTAGAATCAGGTGAGCTGAGAGAGGTGGAAACACAATATGTTTCCTTTCTAATAAATCTGCTACGCCCTTCCAGAACTCTGATAATGCCGGGCATGAGTAGAGCATATGGCCAATATCAGCAGCCTCCAATTTACATTTAGGACAGCTTGTGCGTTCATTTTGATAATTATCTGATGCCCATCTAGAAATTCTCTGAGGGGTATAATATAATTGGCAGATAGTCCTATAAAGCTGCAGTCTAATACTAGAAGACTGTACTACTTGATTAATCTGAAGAAGAGAAGCGGATATTTGCTTGGAGGTTATATTTAATCCCAGCCTAGCCGTCCATTTGGATGCTAGTTTTCCACAATCATCTCCCTTTGCCTGATTCAGAAGTCCATAGCTTTCACTAATCAGTGATTTAGTCCGATCTGAGTACAGGCATTGCAAGATGTCCGAGTGTCTTATTTCTTTGACATTCATCTTACGAACAAAGAAGTCTTGGAGTTGCATATATTTAAAATACATCCTATCATTCAGATTATGTATTAATTTAAGCGAAGTAAACCCTAATAGTCCATCAGAGCCATAAACATCTCCAAGGGTATTAATGCCGCAGCTAGACCATACTGTCCCAGCCCCATCTGAAAAAATTCCAGGAAGTCCTGGATTCCCCCATAGCCTTAATTCAGAGTTAAAAAAAGATATCTTCTCAAGAGTCATTATCTGTTTCCAAATTTGTACAATATGCCTAGCAGTCTTAAATTTTACTCGTTTGAAGTAATTTGGGTCATTAGTTCGGTCCATAAATTGTTTGCAATCAGGCCCTAGCATTAGCTGATGAAAAAATAAGGAGTTATCATTTCTCAATAAACTGCGGATCCGACCAAAAAAGGTAGCAAAAAAATATAATTTAAAATCGGGAAACATTAAACCGCCCTTTTCAGTCGGAAGTTTTAGGAGATTTATTGCTCTCCTAGCTTTTTTGTAACCCCATATATAACTAGAGCAAACTCCATCAAGTTTTAAAAAAAAAGAATTATTAAGACGTAGCGGGATTGATGTGAATAAATAAAGAAATTTGGGTGCGATTTTCATTTTTATTAGATTTATACTCCCAATCAGGCTAAGCGGTATCTTGTGCCATTTTTTAAGAGATTTAGTAACTTCTTTTAGTAATGGATCATAGTTGAGGTCTATTATTTCAGCAGTCTTTGCTGATATTTTAACCCCCAAATATACAGCATTAGCACGTAGGCCCAATACCGTCGTTGAAGGATTATAATTAGCGATGACCTGCGTTTTGTTTATATTTAATTTGTACCCGGATACATTGCCAAAATCTTTTGCTTCTTTTGTTATTGCAGGTATAGCCTTAGCTACATCAGTGGTGAATATCGCTACGTCATCCGCGTATGCGGTAATTTTTAGATTGTTCCCCCTATGTTGTAATGGAATAATATCATGCTGTGTTAAAAGTGCGTTCAAAAATGGCTCTAATGATAGCGCAAATAACAGGGGAGAAAGGGGGCACCCCTGCCGTGTTCCTCTTCCTATTGGAAAACTGAGAGAATTCTTTCCTGCATAGCTAAGCTGTGCCATTGGTTGATGATATAATGCCTGAATCCACCCAAGATATTTACCCCCATGCCGAATGCTTCCAATACGGCCCATAAATACTCCCACCCCACTCGGTCAAATGCCTTTTCAGCATCTAGCATGACCATACCAAGTAGGGTGGAGTTAGTTGACGCTACATCAAAAGCCGTAATAGCCGTATTTATATGGGCAGTAGTGTCTCGTCCTGTAACAAAACCGTGTTGTTGCATATTAACCAATTCAGGCATTAAGGGTACAAGTCGGTTTGCTAATATTTTGGCAAAGGCCTTAGCGTCCGAGTTAATCAGCGATATGGGTCTGTATGACCCACATTCCTCAGCCACCTTTTGTTTCTTTAGAAAAAATACTATCTTGGCTGTTCTCCAAGAAGAGGGAGCTCTCCCAGTTTCTCCAATATAATCTACAACTAATTTAAATAAAGGAAGCAATTCCATCAAGCAGATTTTATAAAGTTTCATGGAGAGTAGATCCTGTCCTGCTGCCTTACCCGAGGGAAGAGATAAAAATGCTGTCTTGATTTCATCTGATGTAATCTCTGAGTTTAGAAAATCAACTGCTTCTTCATTTTTTTGTACATTCATATAAGAACTAAGGTATGATAATATATCTTCCTTACTAGGCACTTTTTCTGGAGTATACAGTTTACGATAATAATCAGCGAATTGTTCTAGTATCTGATCTGGTTGATTATATGTAACCATATCGCTACCTTTGATTGCTTTAATATTAGTCCTTGCTCTTTTATCTGCCACTTTGTAAGCGAGCACTCTTCCAATCCTATCCCCGCTTTCATACTGTGTCAGATGGTATTTATGAAGCCTGGCGCTGCTTTTCTCCCTCAGGGTCCTCTTAGTATCTGATTGTAATTTCACTAAGTCCATTCTTATCCTATCACTATTCAGCTTCCCCTCCATTAAACCATTTGCTAAATTTCGTTCCAGAGCCAGAATATTAGAAGTAATAGACTTCATCTCCTTCCGGGCATCAGCGTTTTTTTTTTAGCATGTATTGTTGGGCAAGGCCTCTTATGCTTGCTTTGCATGCATCCCAGACAGTTGTTACTATTGTAGTGTTTAAATTAATATCTATGAATTCCTTAATGTGTTCTTTCAATTGTGAGATAAATGTTTGATCAGAAATAAGAAATCTGGGAAATGTAAATTGCTGTACCTCTTGTTTCTTATTATAAATATTAAATTCCAGTAGTAGAGGATTATGGTCAGAGGTTACTCTAGGACACAATTCTATACTACACCCTTCCAGAATTCTATTCGTTGTCCATACCAAGTCTATTCGGGAACATAATTTATGGGGGGCTGAGTAATAAGTAAACCCTGCTACATTAGGATACTTAAATCGCCATACATCTGTCAAATTATGCAATCGACTAAGTTCCAATATTACTGCTCTAACTCTACGCATACGTTGTAATATACCGTGTCTAGCAGAGTCCAACGCATAATTCATAACACAATTAAAATCCCCCATAATCAACAGCTCCCCTTCCCATTCCAACAATTCAATATTTAAAAAATCAAACATTTTTGGTTCGTCAATGTTAGGCCCATAAACAACACAAAATACATATTTACTATGTTCTAATTGTGCTTGAGCGATTGCCCATCGACCTTTTGAATCAGCAGCTGTCTTCGTAATTTCAATAGCAAAATGTTTCTGTTTTAATATTGCCACCCCTCTGATTGAAGCCCCCAAAGTAGAGCAAACAATAAGTTTGTATCCAATCTGTCCCAATGATTTCCTATCTTTATATCCGATGTGAGTTTCCGATATCATAGCTAAGTGCGGTTTGTACATATTAAGTTCTTCCTGAACCAATCTTCTCTTTTGTTTACTGTTGAGACCTGCCACATTCCATGCAAGACATCTAATCTGGGTCATATAAAAACCATAGATGAATACATTTCCTCTGTGTTTTTAAATACTTCAAAATGCCGAATTTACTTTTTTCCCATTTTTCATTATCAACCTCTTGCACCTCTTGCAATAAATTTTCCTCTACTTGACCAACCCCTGCTTCAACTCCCCACCAAACTCTCCCACCCCCTAGACCTCCCAAGAAGAGCCACCCACTATACCCAGCTGCCGTTGGCATGGCAGCACTACAAGGAGGTAGCTAGGAGGCTTCAACCTTCCACCCCAGCCAAAAAAAGTAAAAGGGGAAAAAGAGAGACATAACTATACTCAATAAGAATACTACTAAATATTTCTATTCCTATGTGCTCATTTGAGAGAGCATGCGTGCTCTTAATCCTTAATTCAAGTGCTAAGTTTAGCTAGGGCATGCTCTGCTTCTATTGCATCCATAAAAAAGTAGACCTGCCCATTTTTGATCATTTTTAAGCGAGCTGGCTCTTGTAAATAAACCGTGCAGCCGACAGCCTTCAATGGGTCTATTAATTGGCGAAGTTTCCATCGTCTATCCATCGTGTTTTTACCCAAATCTGAGCGTACAAAGAAGTTCACACTGTCAACTGTCACGGGAGTGTTTGGCTTTGCTTTTAATGAGACTGCTTGTCTCAAAAGAAAATTTCCAAAGTTAATCAATAAAGGACGCAGATGTTTACTTTCTTTATTCCTTTGAACCAAAGGTAGTCTGTGTACCCTTTGTAGTTGTGTATCCCAGTCCCAGTCCGCTAGATCTAAAAATGCTTTCTGGAACAGTTTGACAACGTAAGCTCTGGGGTCCGCACCTTCGGCCCCTTCAGGAATTCCAAATAGTCGTAAATTTTGTCTTCTCGAGTGATTTTCCATATCTTCCAGTTTTAGTTCCAAAGTATTTATGTGCTCTGTATGTTGGTAGGTTAACGTTTCAGTATGAGCAGCCCCCTCTTCTACCTTCTCGACCCTCTGTTTTAATTCTTCAATTTCTTGCGTAACACCCCCAAGTTTACCAGATAGCTCTGCCAACGAGTTTTGTATTTTAGTGTTATCTTCTCTCAACTGTAAAAAATATAGGTGTCCTTCTTGTCTCTGATCCATAAGTGTTTTCAATATCAGGTCTACAGAAGAGGTAGGGCAATCCACTCCCTGTATTTCTTCAAAGACAGGTGATTCGCCACTAGAGATAGAATGGTTAGTAATACTAATGGGAGCGGGGTCAATGTTAGTGTTAATTAATCCAAGAGATCCGGTTTCTGTAACTAAATTTTGGACAATTTCATTCACACTATAGCCTGAATTCCTCTGAGGATCCTCTTTATCGACCTCCAAAACTAGAGAGTTTAGAGTCTTCTGGGTCAGAGGGGGGCTCAAAGATGAAGAAGAATTAGCTCTATTTTGGACCCTTAAATCCTCCACCGGACTCGCTCCTGACAGCCTTAGGGCCATTTTCTTGACCCCTCCCTTTGCTTGCATCCATTTTCGTAAAGGGCTTTCACCCCTATTGTTCTCTTTAAAAGTATTAGCAGGAGAGAGATTCTTATTAGAGCCCTTTTTCAGTTTTGTTTTGGCTTTAAATGTTCCTTTTTTGTTGCCCAAAATTTTAGCAGCCCCAAGCCCAGTCTTGGCAGTGTATGTCTCCTCCCCCTCTTCTAGTATCTCTTCATATTCAATACTGGAGTTCTCGTCCCGATCAGAAATGCCTTCAGAAGATAATGCGCCATTGCCGTTGTCTGAGGTATTGATAGTATCTTCAGTTTGATTCTCTTTCCCGTCATTTATACTTACCAGGGCAGCAGGTTTTTTTAAAGCGTCAGGGAGTGTTTCCAATTCAGTTTTATTCACTGAGCGTGATACACCCTCCAAATTCAAATCCAAGACTATGTCATCTATGTCATCTATGTCATCCTCTAATCCAACCTCCGAGTTTTTACCCTTTTGATTAGGTACCTCTAACTCCATATCAGGTTTTTCACCCTTGCTGGTTCCTTCACCTGGTATGACTATAGTCACTGTGGCTTCTGCTCTGCCATCTGTCTCTAGCTCAGAAGCTTGGGTGTCCACCCTGTCAGTAGGGAGAGTTCCTTTTGCGCATATGCTGTCATTGTTAGAAAGTGTAATGTTACCAGTTTCTTGCGCATTTGCCACAGATATCAAGCCTTTACTCCTGCTCGCCTCATTAACTTTATAATTTGGTTTTTGAATGTACGTAATATCAGTAACAGTATCTGTAGTATTTAGACAGGCATTAGGGTCTGACATCGTGCTGGTTACAAACAGGGGGGATCTTATCAGTTGTTTGCTCACCGCCATAGATGCTCCAGTTCCGCTGGGTTCACCCGCGGTTGCTCCCTCAGCCGCTACCAAGTTCCCAGCCACTGCCTTCGGTACCGTCGGGACCATCGCAGGTGAATCCGCCTTAGTTGTTCTCCCAGCCCGAGCAGGTTGAGTGTTCAGTTTAGGAGCCATCCTCCAACTCTGCGTCCACCCAGGCTCTGAACACGGCAGCCTCGGCTTTCCCTCGCTCTGCTCCCAGCTTTGATTCACAGCAGCTGCAAGCCGTGCGAGACCCGCCTTTCTAAGACAGCAGCAAAAACGTGGATGGAGACAAGCTGCCTTCCAGGCTTCAAGCCAGCGTAAGTATCGTCCTTCCAAGGTCCGGAGCATTCGATATTCTTAGTTTTGCCCAAAAAAACAGTTACATGGAAATTCTTTATGCTTAATTAAACGTCTTTTTCCTTTTCTGTGATTAATAGCATTCCGATTTTCAAGGGAAAAATAGCAAAGCTTTTCCATCTCATGGCTGGGGTTTACGGGAGCCTCCACCTATTGCTTCCTCCTCACTGTGGCTTCATTCCGCCATCTTGGCTCCCCACCGCCGGTGCTGTCTTTCCACATACAGGTCCTCGCTCGCCCCAGCGGTCCACACTCTCTGCTTGTTCAGGTAGTACATAGGGTTGTATTGTACGTTTGGACCAATTGTCCCAGGCCTGAACTTATCCTCGGAATCGAATTGATGCTCTAGTGGTCCACCTCTCAACAGCCCCAAGTCTGGATACCATAATAATACCGACTAAAGGGTGGTTAAGTGGGGGAAGGGAAGGATGGGGACATCAGGGAGGGAGACCTGTAGTAAGTCATAAATAAGAAGGATTAGGTAAGGAATCTATCGCTTCTATCTCTCTCTCCCTACCAACCCTTAGTATCCATGCTTCCACTAACCTGTAAAGGAAAATAACTGTGACTTGTTAACAGGGGTGTTGAGCGTAGAGCCTCTGTTCATTCTATATGCTGCAAGTACACAACAACATATAAGAACAAGCCTATTATTCAATAGCACATCTAATGCAGTCATTTCTTGCGCTCTGTTATACCTGAGAATGCGAGGAATTATCCTCTGCTCAATAAGACACAAATAGTGACACCCCTGTAGAGGATAAATGAAAACGGCAAACAATATGGTTGAGTTGCATTCAATAGTCAATATAATGTTGGTTTGTTCATCAATGTTCAATGAGTCTCACTAGAATGGTACACTCTAGCACACCAGGAGAAGCAAACCACTTCATTGGAGTTACGTCACTCATACCACAATATACACCTTCTGTCACAGCAAAACCGATAAAGGAAACCCTTAATACATAAAGGTTAAAGCTATCTTCCCTCGCATGAACTCTGTAGATAGACAGTACTGAGTTCGCCAACGTAGGGAAAAAAGAGGAGATTCACCAGAAAGTCCGCAAAAGCCTTCACGAGGTATCCGGTGAAATAAAGGTCAGGAACAAACTAAAGTATCACTGGAGAGTCACTAAATCGGGAGTCCTCTCCCAGAGCATCCGAAGAGTAAAGCAAAGCTCTCAAACAGTGGCAACAGAAGGAAGATTACAGCGCGCTCCCTTCCAAGGATTCAAAGTCAAAAGCGCGGTTGTAATAATTGAATCAGTATACCAGGAAGTACAAAACAGAGCAATAAGTGGTGCCACGGGCACCCTTACCAGACCGGAAAACCAAAATACGGCCAACAGCGATCCATGAAGCAGGAGAATAATCGGCAGCGCCCATTCCTGCCTCTCACCCTTTCAATCCTTCTGCATCACGTGGTTTGCGGCAAGGACGCAGCGTCCGAAGCGAGGTGGCGTGCGGAGGATGCTGGGAAACTAAGTCTTTCGCAAGCTCAGCGCCTACCTGCGCGATCGGAGCATTCATGACCCCTGACACCAATAGTGACCTGGCTTGAATGGAGGTGTAGAATGCCTTGAGGGCTAGATGCACTGCCCGTAGCTTCAACATATTGATGTGATATTCCTGTTCCTTGGTCGACCACAGACCCTGTTTTGAAGAGGACCCATGTAGGCCCCCACCCCTGTAGAGACGCATCCGTGATCAGTGTCTGCATTGGTGGGGTTTGATGGAATGGGACTCCCACCAGAAGATTTTTGTGATGTTTCCACCACGGGATGGAAGCCCTGACTGACTGGGAGAGTTTGACCTTGTTGTTCCATCGAGCTGTACGCTAATCCCATTTGTCCTCAAGATCCTGCTGCAAAGGTCACATTTTCAATCTGACATTGGGAACTAGGAAGATGCAAGATGCCATTGATCCCAGGAGAGAGGCAACCTGCCGGACTGAAGGCTGAAGAGTGAGATGAAGATGGTTGCACTTCAGGGTGATAGATGATAGTCTCTCCGAAGGATACATTCCCCCTACCCTAATGTCCAGTGTCGCGTCCAGATAGTGTATCCTTTGGGTCGGCTAATGAACCGATGTGGCAAAGTTGACATTGAGACCCAGCCGCTAAAGCAAGCCTAGACATTTTTGATACTGGTCTTTTGTGCGCTGGGGAGAGGAACTCTTTAGCAGACAGTTGTCCAGATAAGGTTAAACAAACAGTCCTTGGCAGCTCAAAGCCACTGCTACCACAACCATGCACTTGGTAAAGGCTTGTGGGGCGTACTTTAGTCCGAAAGGGACCACTTTGTATTGGTAATGCTTGGCTCCTACTATGATGTGTTGAAACTTCTGATGCTTTAGGTTGATTGGCTCATGGAAATATGCATGCTGCAGGTCTATCAAGCACATCCAGTCTCCCTGGTGGAGGTGAGGATATATTTGATGGAGAGCCAGCATGCAACATTTTTCTCTGCGGATGGACTTGTTCAGGAGAAATAGGTCCAATATCGGTCTGAATTTGGCTTTGGGACCTTTCTTTCACATCAGAAAATATCGAGAGTACACTCCCTTTTCTCTCTGTGAAGAGAGGAATTCCCCTATGGCACACTTTTGTAGTAGAGTGGAAACTTCTTGTTTCAGTAGTTGTAACTGGTGGCATACAGATTTTACTGGCGGAATCGCCAGGCAGAATCGCCAGGGGTGGGTGAAAAAACCGTAGAGTGTACCCATTTTGCAGCATATTTAATACCCATTGATCTTTTGTAGTGTTGCGCCACTCTTGAAGATGATTGGCAATACTTCCCCCACTGGAGTGGAGAACCGCAATGGAGGAAGCGATTGCTTACTGCTTCGCTGGAGCCTTTGCTGAGGTAGAGGTCTGACGCGGAGCTCCCCGACAGCATGTAGAGTGGCAACCTTGGTAGTGCACTCTGGGTTGATGTTGCTGCTGTTGTTGAGACCACTGAGGGAATGAAACCTCTGATGATAGGGCCGGTGATTGTATGGCCTGTACCTACGATGGAAATCCTTCCTTTTTTCCAGGCCCACCGCCTTCAGAGTGTTGAGTTCTGCCTTCATCTTGGCCATTTAATTGTCTGGATGGGATCCAGAGAGTAAATTACGTAAAAGGCTGATTCAAAATGCGTTGTTGAGCTTTCGGCTTGAGTGCAATAAGTCTGAGCCAAGACAAATTTCTAGCGCATATTCCATGTGTATAAGCATGTGCTGCCAGTGTTGCACCATCAGCTACCACACCAAGTATCTGGTTCCCTACTAGTCCTCCTTCCTGGAGAACTTCCTCACAATCTTGTCGATCTTCTTTGGGTAGCTTGTCTTTGAACCTTTCAAGGGAGTCCCATAAGGACCTATCGTAGCGCCCCAAAAGGGCCGGTGCCCTGGGCACATTTAAGAAGGAGGCACAGGTGTCCTACACTTTTCTACCCCAAGAATCTTGGGCTCTGCTTTCTTTATCTGGCGGGATAGTAGATGAAGACGCCACTGCATGGGTCTTTTTTGCTGCCGCAATTATCAACGAATCCGGTGGAGGATTCGCCCTCAAGAATAGTGGCTCTTGCTCTGGTGGTTTTTATTTTTTCAAAATCCTCGCAGGAGCTGACTTGAGAGATGCCAGCTGGAAGAAGGTGTCCATCACTGGCTGAAAGGTAGCAATGGTCTTGAAGCTGATCTTTGGTGTAGAGTCTCAAAATGATTGAGGATGTTGCCGGAGTAGTAGGGATATCTATGTTCAATTTTTGCACCCCTCTAGCCAGTACCTCGTGGAAGGTGTTGATGTCATCCACTGGCAAGACCCTTGAAGGCGGGCTATCCGTCTGAGTACGAGAATGGTCTCTCTTTGACAAGTGCCTGGAGGAGGACCACGTAGGAGACCTATGCCTTGGCGGAGTGCGACGCCTATGCGTCAGTGTTCTTGGTCTTCTTGTGGGGGACTTGAAGTAAAAGCATGCTCATGACCTCTGGGAGTAGTTGTAGGAGAAAGGTCTACAGCCTGTGCCAGCTGAGCTAGTGGTGAACGGTGGAGAGGACTGGAATAGTGCTGAGGCTGAGCTACTTGAGCAGTCGAAGGGTTCTGCTAGTGTCATACTTATAACCATCTGGGAGACAGGTGCACAGAGGGTTCAAAAGAGGAGAGATCTCTGGTCCCTCTGTTCCTGATGTGCACTAGGCGCTGTCATCAGGATGTTCTGGGGTATTGCCTTTTGTGTCCTCCTTTCCGGAGAAGGAGAAAAAGAGCAGCTCGCCGATGAAAGTGGCACTTGCGCTGATGATCTTGATGTAGATCCTCTCTCAACGGTGTATGCCGCAGTATGGAGTCACCATCAAGCTCCTGGACTGTTCTCTAGACGCTGAGCATCTCCTTGATTTGGAATGTGAATGTTTGGATGTCGAGCGCCTTTGAACTACTGACACCGTTGGAGAGCTGTGCCCAGTGGACCCCAACCTGGGTGTGTGCCTCGACGTCCAGCGATGTTGAGTCAAAACCTGAGGCACACCTTGTGCCGATGTTGAGCGTTGCTGGGAAGACGTCGATGGGACCCGGTTTCTCAATGTCAGTCATGAATGTGATGCTGCCGACGGAGACTGGTCGTATGTCGCCCAGTGGAAGTCGATGGAGACAGTCATCTCGATGTTGATTGTTGTTGAGTTGACGTCAAAGGGGACCGGTGCCTCCGCGATGAACGCCACCAGGTTGACGTCAATGGAGATCTCTGTCCTGATGTTGAACGTCGCTGTGTTTATGCATACGGCGACTGATACCTCAAAATTGAGCATCGCCGTGTTGACGCCAACAGAGAATGACTCCTCGACGTTGACCATCGCTGAGTTGACTTCAACTGAGGGTGCTGGTCCGACGTCGATTGTTGTTGTGATCGTTTGTCTTGTGCTGGCGGCAAATGCTGACGATGTAGTGACGTTGATCTTACCGCTATTCTTGACGATGAGGGCTTCGCCATGGAGTGGTGTTCTGTTACCACTTTCAAAACCGTAGACGGCGGTGGTAACATTGACGGAGATACCTGCGACGTCGGCTGCCTTTTCAACGCTGCTGGAGGCATTTTCAACGCCAAGCCCAACACCAACGGAGAACACACATGGATCTTAATTCTAGAAGTAGATCTTGTCCTCCATATCTTATGCCTCGAGGGTGATCTTCCTCTGGAACCAGCAGCCGACTTCTGTCTCTTCAAGAGATCATACAGGTAGATCCTCTCTCTATCCTTGAGAGTGCGCCTGGATAAGTTCTTATAATGTCGACAGGCCTCATGGACTTGTGTCTCAGGGAGACAAAGAATGCAGACAGCATAGGTGTCTGTTTTAGCCTTCTTTTTGCCACAAGAAGGGCAAGGATCAAATAAGAAAGGCATCTTTTGACAGAAAAAAAGCTAAATTCTGTCAGAAAATGATAGCTCCTCACTCTAACAGGTGTAAGATGTTGAGTGAAAAAGGAACTATCAAGATTCTAAGAATATTTTTGCCAAAAAATCTAAAAAACAAGAGCTCAAACTCCGGGGTACTGACTGAAGGAGCCGGAAAGAACAACTGACCAAACTGTCATCCCTGAGGTATGATGGGAGGCAAGGGGTCATGGCTGTCTTAAAGGCACGGTGCCAGTTCTTTCATTTTCCATTCTGTTAAGTGTTTCAAATGCAGCCCATGGGCTAACAAATCCTATCCTATTACATTGCAGTTTGTGCAGTTCAATAAAGAGAGTATGAGTGTCTCTTTGCTTTCCTGTTTTTCTTCCTATAAGTGACATTAAAAGCAGATACATGTTTATTGATACAAATGTAATTTATGGAAGAATTGTCCAGCCTTGTTTTGTTTAAGGCTATATATATATCTAGAGTGTCTCTGGTGTTGAGAGTGCTCTAACCGGAGCTGCTTTCCACCTAAACTTGAGAACTACCCAGAGTTCTCTCCTTCTTTTTTGCATAATTTATGCGTCACTCTATGCCTGAAAAGGTTTTGTTTTGACTTATACTGGGTGCTCCCTTGTGTCTAGACAAAGCTATACCTCTCTGAAGAGCTCTAATTAGATCTAAACACTGTGTCAGGGGTTGCTTTTACTCATTTCAGGTTGGCTTGAGTTGGTATTTTACCAATTCGAAGCTGTAATACTGTGCCTGAAGTGATAAATGGCTTTTGTCATTTTGCAGCTCGGCAAGGGCAGCACTGTGCTAGTCCTATGCTTAAAGACTTTGCTGTAGAAATGGCACAAGACTTTATCCTTTTCTATCTCGGGGTGGATAGCACTGTGCTAATCCTATGTTTAAAGACTTTGATAGAAAAACAGGCATTTGAGGTGAGCACATCTAGAGTGTCGCTGGTGTTGAGAGTGCTCTAACCGGAGCTACTTTCCACCTAAACTTGAGAACTACTAGGAGTTCTCTCCTTTTTTGCATAATTTATGCAGCACTCTATGCCTGAAAAGGTTTTGTTTTGATATATATATATTCAGTTCCACAAAGCGCGGGGCGCACTCACTGGTTGGCGTCTGTGATCACAAGGTAGAACCCAGCACTGTTCCATATGCAGCGGTGTCGATTAGCGTCGTCGCTGGGGTGTATCAAAACACCAGGGCTTACTCCACGGCTCAGGCGGGCCGTCTAAATTGAAACAAAGAGTTTGCCTGTAAAGAGAGCCCACGACAGGAAAGTTGATATGCCACCATTTATTGTTGAGGGGTGACAACGAGGACCAGCCGCCGGACCTCACAGAATCTGTATAAATATATAAGACTCTGTATTTTGATACACCCCAGCGACGACGCCAATCGACGACGCCGCATATGGAACAGGAAGCCGGTTTTTGAGGGAAGATGTGCAGCGGGGATGCAAGCTGGGTCCCACCACCCACTTGGGATTGATTTTGAACTATTGGGGTTCACTAACATGACTGCTCACTGGAGCAAGATGCGGGCACTACAAGAACCATGAGGCCACAGTCGTGTCCACGCCCCCTGAGGCGGGGTCGAGAACATTAAGAAGGTGCCACGAGAATGCCGTGTTGTTAGCCCTGCAAAGTCCTTTGGCCTTTGATGAAATGTAGAAAACACGAAACGCGTCGGCTGGACTAGATTCTGTGAGATCCGGCGGCTGGTCCTTGTTGTCACCCCTCAACAATAAATGGTGGCATATCAACTTTCCTGTCGTGGGCTCTCTTTACAGGCAAACTCTTTGCTTGGATTTAGACGGCCTGCCTGAGCCGTGGAGTAAGCCCCGGTGTTTTGATACACCCCAGCGACGACGCCAATCGACGCAGACGCCTATGGGGATATATATATATATATATATATATATATATATATATATATATATATATATATCAACACCAAACGACTCTCCTACAATCCTTCCGCGAGGAAAGAGAGACACGGACCACAGGAAGGTATGGCTTAGGTTGTATTTATTTTCCCCTCAGTGACGCGTTTCAAACTTCTTCAGTCCTTGTTCACACTGACATAGGGAGTGCTAGTCGCCATTTTAAGTTTACATTTCAACACCACGTGACTAATCAACATAGAGAAAATACTTATCATTCAGTGGTTTACAACATATTCTTGTAGCCTGTTTCCTGATTACGTTGGATTAGTTTAACCTTATTGTATTTAAATAATCACAGGAAAATGTTTGATTTCTACCTGATAACAACTCCTTAATGGGCATTCATTTATATAAATACATATAAATAAATAAATAAATAAATACTTAAATGCTTTTAAAAAAGATATATATAATACACATATAATAGCATGTATCAAAAATCTTTTTTTTTTTTTTAAATTCAACCAAGGTATTAAATCCAAAATTAAAAACCAAGTTTAAATACTGATATAAAAGCATAGTAATTATCCATTAATATTTGTGCAAACCAATGAAGTGTTATCATAATATTTTGATAAAATCACATATTGTTCACTGTTTTACTATATTCAAATACTAATAAGCTGCCCCAATTAAGACTTCAGACTTTTAAGGTTTCAATCGTGCCAACATAGAAAATTCTAAAATGATATGGTATTGTTACTGACAAAGTGCAAGTGCTACATTATTCTATACTGTTAAAAACAATATACAATTTAGTGTATTCATGATAATGTGCATTAATAATGTTCTAAAGTGCTTTGAAGCGTATTAAATAACCGTTTTTTCTGCATACATGCTTAAAAATTTAATTGACTGCAAGGTATTCATTATCTATATATTTTTGGAAGCATATTTAAACCAATATGATTGTTTCAAAATTCAGTGTTCATGCCATAATATAAAGGGAAACAGATACTGACTTATAAGCAATAGTGAAGATCCTCTGTGTTGTTAAGACCATTTGGAGTTTTGCTGTCTAATTCCAGGATCGTGGTAGATTCAAGTTTACGTAACTTTTTTTCTCTATCTCCACCTCTTCGCATTTTGGGGACAGCTTTAATAACAAAATACTTAGGACAGTTTAAATCGTTATTATGCACTGCCTTAAAGTGTCTCGTTACTGGATACGTGGAGTCATTGTTAACTATTGCGCGTAAATGTTGTAAAATTCTGAAATGCACCTGTAGCTTTGTACTTCCCACATATCTTAAGCCACAGGTGCATGTCAGAACATACACAGCGAATTCTGTTCTACAGCCAAAATTACCCTTAATCTTGGTGGCAGTGGGACTAAATGGGGTAGTGTATTCTGATGTGTTAACCCCAAATTTGCATGCCCTGCAAGAGGTGCATTTAAAAAATCCTTGTCTATTTGTCAACCAACTGCTTTGGGCTTTAACTTCTGGACTGTTTTTCACTAACTGTGTGCGCATAGATGGCCCTTTTCTAAACGTAATGGTCGGTTGATAAGGAAGTCTGGGGGCTAGTACACCATCTGTCAATATTATCGGCCAGTTACGCCTCATAATTGACCTGATCTTCCTCTCTTGTCTGTTATATGTGGTGATAAGCCTTGGTGTTTCTTCCTCCCCATCTGTTGTTTCCTCTGTGAGATTGGGAAGAAGTGATTCTCTCGATTTTTTCTGCACCTTTTTAACAGCTTCCTGCAATCTCTTTTCCTCATATCCCCTCCTTCTAAACCTTTCCAAGGCCTCTTCACAACACGTATCATAGTCATCTTCGTTTGTACAGATTCGTTTGAGTCTAAGTAATTCCCCATAGGAAATACTATCTATTAGGTGTTTGGGATGTGCACTGCTGGCATGTAGGGTCGTATTTCCAGCAGTGCTTTTCCTGTGTAATGTTGTAGCAATTTGTCCTTCTTTCACAAACACCCTGACATCCAGAAATTCTATGCTTGCATCATTTATCTGGGAGGTGAACTTAAGATTCATTGTATTGACATTAATTTTATCAATAAAATCTAGCGCACTTTCTGTGTCTCCCTTCCAGATAATAAAAACATCGTCAATAAACCTAAACCAGTGTTGTACATGGTTGTCATACTCTATGGAGTGAATGCGTTTAAAGGACCTGCTCCTCCCACCAGCCCACGTGGAGACACGCGTAGCTAGGAGAGAAGCAGGCCCCCATCGCAACTCCCCTCTTTTGTACATACATTTCATTATTGAAGACAAAAAGACACCAATTGATCAATTCCATCAATAATTTGTTGTGATTGTAACATTCCGCCGGTCTTGTTTCTAGAAATCCTTTTACAGCTCTCAGACCATCTATGTGTTGGATGCTAGTATATAACGATTCTATGTCCAACGCCATAAATAGGAAGTCCTCTGCCCATTTCACTTTCTGTAGTTTGGTCAAAAAATCACCGGTATCCTTCACATGTTGTTAGTTTCTTGACCAAACTCTGCAGGAAATAATCAACGTATTCAGTCACATGTTCCCCCATACTCCCAATAGCTGAGATGATAGGTCTACCCGGTACTGGAGTGTATTTTTTGTGGATTTTTGGAATAAAATATATTTTTGGAACTATAGGAAAGTCCACCTTTAGGTATTTTTACTCTTCATTCGAAATCATACCCTCCATCTTCCAGTGGATAAGGAGTCTCTTTAGATTTTCCTGGGCTTGTCTGTATTCTGAATAGCTGGATTTGGCATAGCATTGTAAATCATTTAGATGTCTGTTTGCCTCTGTGTGTGTGATATATATATATATATATATATATATATATATATATATATATATCAGCTCCAGTTTCCTAGCAATACCCAGCCGGGTTTAGGAAAAGACAGCACTCTCGGGTACAGCAGTATATCAGCAAAGGGTTTTATTCAGAACAAACGCGTTTCAGGAGCAAAATCCGTTCGTCAGTGTTCACATCGGAATACGCTGTGCAGCACCATTATCAATGTTTGTAAGAGTAATGAAAACAAACAATGGACTTCGCCACAAACGCAATTTTGCGCGCCATCTTTGAATATGTTGAAGTTTAACATTTATCATAGGAAAATGTCAATTAGGTCGGATAAACCATCATTCACGCCGTGTATCGGCAAAAATACAATCTCATGTTATAACCAAGAAATAACACTTTTTGGACAAAATAAATCCAATCTAAATGATCCTGAGAACAAATAAACGTTGTGGAACACATCGCAACAACCTTGCAATGACCACATTGTTAAATAATCATATCAGGCGAAAATCTTGCCGTGGATCGGCAATTGCAGCCTTACATTGGCTGCTGCAATCTCAGGTAATTGACATTGAATAGACAAACCTCAAACAATTCCTATGTACAGCAATAAATTCACATCTAGGCACAACTTCAATCGAAAACCCGTCTTTACCTGATTATTACATTTAAACCAGAATAATATACCGTGCAGTTTCACATTCATAATACTGATATTTTTTCTTCAACCCAAATGAGATGCCAGTTCTTCTCCCATATTCAAACATCTTGGCGCCCTTGTCTCTAAGTCAATGATGTATCGAGATTCTAATCTCCTGAGTGTTTGCAATCTATTACCTCCTCTTGGACTCTCACCAACATGGTCTAAGCAAAAGTATCTCAGAAGATTCCTGTCACTATTGTGCTTAATAGCGAAATGACGGGCCACCGGATATGAGAAATCTTTGTTCACGATGGCCCTCATATGCTCCAGCACCCTTAATTTGACAGGATTAATGGTACTTCCAATGTACCTTAACAGGCAAGGGCATACCAGACAGTAGACCGCATGGTCGGTGTGGCAGGACATGAATTTATTGATTTTTTTGCCACCTCTGCAGCCTGTTACCTCATATGTTAATGTTCTCTTACTGGCTGAACAGGCTTTACATTTTCCACAAGGGAAAAAACCTTTACCATCCTTCAGGGTCCCTAGTTGTTTTTCCAGTGGTTGTAAGTAACTGTGGACCATCTGATCACGTAGTGATCTTGCCCTCCTGAACGTTATTAATGGCACATCAGGAATGTCAGGCCCTACGATTAGATCAGATTTTAGGATGTGCCAATGTTTAGACATGATGGATCTCAATTTGAAAGAATCCGCAGAATAGGGTGTTATCATGCGGAATTTTCCGTCTGATATGGGACCTGTCTTTTTAACAAAGAGGGTTGTACGGGGTAGTTTCCTGACTTTACTCAAAGTATCCTGAAGGAGATGCAAATTGTATCCTCTCATCAGGAATCTCTCAATACTCTCGGTGGCCACTTGTTCAAAGTCCTCAGTTCGACTACAATTGCGCTTAAGTCGTAAAAATTCCCCGTAAGGGATGTTATTAATAAGTTTCCGGGGATGACTGCTTGAAGCGTGTAATACACTATTCCCGGCAGTCGGTTTACGATAGAGTTGTGTGCAGATGTGTCCCTCTCTAACACTCACTTGTAGGTCCAAGTAATTTACCCTTTCGCTACTCACTTCACCAGTGAATTTTAGGTTGCACTCATTCTCATTGAGTACTTGTATATACTGATTAGCTTCATCTATAGACCTGTCCCATACCAGGAACAGATCATCTATATATCTGCTCCATGCCACCACTTTGTTGTTCCATGTCGCATTTCTGGGGGCCCAGGCTACCTGCTCCTCCCACCAGCCTACGAATAAATTCGCATAGCTGGGGGCGAAGCAGGAGCCCATGGCCGTACCAGAGAGTTGACAATATATGGTGTCCTGAAAGAGAAAGATATGATTACGCAGGCAGAATGCAATTAGTTCCAATAACATCTTATTATGCAGTGCGTGCTTTAATTCTCTTTTGTTTAGGAAGTATTCCACTGCGCGGAGACCTTGCTCATGGTCTATACAAGTATATAAACTTGTGATGTCCAAAGTGATCAGTACATACGAGGGTTGCCAAGCTAGAAGTTCCACCTTCTCAATAAAGTCTGTAGTGTCTCTAATGTAAGACTTCAGAGACAATACAAAACTGAATAGATGATGGTCTAAGAATTTAGAGAGATTCTCAGTAAGTCCTCCCATGGAAGAGATGATGGGCCTCCCTGGGGATTATCAATGTTCTTATGAACCTTGGTTAGATGGTAGAAACAAGGTAAAATAGGGTTCATGGTCTTTAGAAAAAGGTATTCCTCAAGATCTAACATTTGCTTGTCGTGCCATTTCTTAAGCAAAATACGTAGGTCGTCAATGCTTGTCAAATAGTTTTGTTTCTTTATTGGAGCATAGCAAGACGTATCCTGTAGTTGGCGCATGGCTTCTGCAACATATTTGGGCCTCGACATGATAACGATATTCCCTCCCTCATCGGAGGGTTTACACACAATAGTTTTATCCTCCATTAGTTCTTTGATTGCCAATTTTTGTTCCTTGGTGGTATTGAAATGTTTTTCTTGATGGTTCTGTTCTGTCCTCATGGCCATCAGATCCCTGATGACCGCATCAGAAAAGATATCAATTGCATCCACAGCAATCTGGGGGACAAATTTTGATGCTCGTTTGAATTCACTCTTAGGTGCCTCTTGATCGATGTTAACATTGATCAGTCTCTGTGTAAGAGTGTTACACGTTGCATTGGTTTCCATGTCTCCTTCTCGTCTTAAATTTTGCAGAACCTCACACTCTGTCAGGTCATTAACAGATAAGAGGTCAGTATCCTTTTTGTTGTGTCTAAGTGTGTCAAAATCTTGCACCTGTCTCACAACAGGAATAAGACTGAGGCAAACGCTTTCACATGGAGCTTCACAATTTTACAAAATACAATTACTCTATGCAAACAAACTCAATATGCTTCCTACACTGAGTTAAAACACAGGTAACATCATTGTAAAGAGTCAAATTGTCACCTGTGTCTAAGAATGCAGCAGAGATAGGCTTCATGGAGCCTAGTCCACTGCACTCTTAGACACAAGCCTCACCACCTACGCTCCCCAGGAAAGCCCAAACATGTACCTTTTTGCCCCATATTTAAAAATTGACACATGTAGGTAGATGCGTCCCTTTTTAAATCTCTGCGCCACATTATACTCAAAAATGTAAAAACCATTTATTTTCCCCAAAATCGTTTTTGACATCACATTTAGGAAACACAGCACAGATCCTATTTACAATCATCTGCCTCACAGCAGGGATAAGACTGAGGCAAAATCTTGCACCTGCCTCACAACAGGAATAAGACTGAGGCAAACGCTTTCACATGGAGCTTCACTATTTTACAAAATACAATTCCTCTATGCAAACAAACTCAATATGCTTCCTACACTGATTTAAAACACAGGTAACATCATTGTAAAGAGTCAAATTGACACCGGTGTCTAAGAATGCAGACAGGGATATGCTTCAGGAAGCCTAGTCCACTGCACTCTTAGATACAAGCCTCACCGCCTAGGCTCCCCAGGAAAGCCCAAACATGTATATTTTTTCCCCATATTTAAAAAGTGATACATGTAGGTAGTTGCGTCACTTTTTAAACCTCTGCGCCACATTATACTAAAAAATGTAAAAACCATTCATTTTCTCCAAAATCGTTTTTGACATCACATTTAGGAAACATAGCACAGATCCTATGTACAATCATCTGCCTCACAGGAGGGATAAGACTGAGACAAAATCTTGCACCTGTCTCACAACAGGAATAAGACTGAGGCAAACGCTTTCACATGGAGCTTCACAATTTTACAAAATACAATTCTATATAACTATATAACTCAATACTTTCTCGGGAAGCATAGGTGGTGAAGCCTGTGTATAAGAGTGCAGTGGACTTAGACATAGGTCTCATCTTCTTTGTACTTGTGGACAGAGCTGTCTTCCACTATACTCTTCAATACAGGCCTCACTTTTTGTGCACCCCTGGAGAATCCTCACCTGATCTGTAACCCTGTATAGATTGTTTGCTTTTTGTCATTGCTTTGTTGTTTGATAATAGTGGTCTATAATGTGCTATTTTTTTATTTAACACAGATTGAAATACACATTTGAAGAGTAAGCAAACATGCCCACTAGGGAAAGGAAAAGAAAAGGATGTAACCGCCAAAAATCAAAAACAGCAATGGAATTACAGCACTCTTCCACAAAAAATACTTCAAAAAACAGGATCCAAGCTCCTGGTAAGACAACTAAGTCTTTCTTACATAACATATGTACTTTAAAAAAAAAAAGGACAGCATGTAGAAAAAGAGAATGACAGAGTAAATTTGAAAAGGAAGGAGAGAACCTCAAAGAATCCTACAATTGGAGCAGGAGAGAATAATATGTATAGGAATAGAAGGCAGAATCAGTTTAGAGACATTCGTAAATGAATGTTTCGCAATAGGGTGGTTTTAAATTTGTTAAAAAACATTAGGAAAGGTAAACAGAGAGCTGCTTTTTATAAGAAAAAGAAAAGTGTAGAGAAGATTGTTGATCAGGCTTTTGAAGTTAAGAAAAAATTATTTATTTTCATAATCAATAGAATTAGGACACTTAACAAGACAATTGATGTTTTCAAATCAAACAGTAGATGGAAAAGAGTAATTAATCGGACTAATTTTTGTAAAGTTTTTTCGGGAGAATGGATGCACAGTTCAAGTTGTGAGCCATTTTTTAATGAGGAGAGTTACTTCCAGGATAATGATTTAGTGCATGCAGTTGACACCAGTGGTCGAGCGTATGAAGTGAAAGAGGGTTGTCCGATTGAAAAAGAGAAACTTGTGCCTAGAGAAGTAGAAGAGGTGTTAACTGATGAAGTTTTAGGGAGACGTACTAAGGGTCCAGTGTACACTTGGAAGTGTAGTAGTATTTGTAGTGTGCGACAGGAATCAATTGATTTGTTTTGTAATTTCTTACGTACATATAGTAAGAAAAGTATAAAGCAGAAAGTGAAGTTGTTGCAAGACTTATATCCTTGCAGAGTGAGAGGAATCACAGGTTTGCAAGGCCATTCACTGGCTTGTCTTTCTAGAAAAGTCTGTCAGAGTGTTTTTCATCATTTTAGGATGTTAGCAGTGCATCATACCAAAATGAGGAAATTAGTGAGAATGTTGTATTATGCAAAAAGTCCCGCACTTAAGCTTAAACAATTAAACAGTGCTCTTTTGCATGGAACTGAATTAGATGTGAAGAAGATTTGTGAAGAAATTGAGATTTGTTATTTTCGTGAAAAAGAGGACAGTGTAGAAATTGAGACAGCAATTCAAGGTAATGTGGAAGACAATGTACAGATTTTAAATACAGAAAAGTTTGAGAAGGAAATTACCAGGTTTAAGGTGAAATCAAGTGAAAGGCCGAATTTTACTTGTGTGTGTTGTCGACTGACTCATTATAAGATTCAGACTAGGTTAGTTGATTTATATGCAAAAAGTGAAAAGATGGATAATTATGAGTGGAAAGATTTAGCAACTTATTTGTGGGTGGAGAATTGTTTTGATTTGAGTTCTGATCAGCGTATTTGTAAATATTGTTATGATAAATTAAATCAAAACAGAATGCCTGCTAGAGCTGTTCATAATAATCTGGAGTTGGTAGACATTCCCCGTGAATTGATGGATTTAAATACATATGAGTCTATTTTGATTCAATGTGACCATCCTTTTCAGGCAATTGTTCGCATGGAGCCTAAGATAGGGAAATTGCCTCCTACAGATTTGCAGAGAGGATTAAAGGGAAGAGTTGTTTATTTGCCCCTAGATTTGAAAAAAAATATTGATACAATTGGTATAGAAAAAGTAGAAGAGGAACCTTTAGTTATTCTAGTTAATGGGGTTCCAACAAAGAGTAAAAAAATTTGGCAAGATTTAGTGGATGTTAGGAAAGTCAAAAAGGCAACGTTGTATTTAGTCAAAAACAATGAGTACTACAAAGATGTATGTGTTGCAGCAGAGGAAAAAGCTGCAGATGAAGACAGTGATTGTTCAGGCGGCCAAATTGAAAAAGTTGATGTGTCTAGAAGTGAAGAAATATATGAACATTATACTGTTCATCCTTTGCATTCCAAAGAAGTAATGGGGAATGCAATTGAATTGTTTCAAATGAAAACAGCAAAAGGAAGTCCCATTGGTGTATGGGAAGAAAGTTTGGAAGCTCGTTGTTTTCCACAGCTATTTCCAACAGGTCGAGGTGGACGATATGACGATCGACCACTTCAAATTCCTGCATCTGAATATCGAACTGTAAGATTATATGCTGAAGATGCAAGGTTTCGTCAATGCATTCCCTATTTGTTTCATCTACTGTATGAAAGTGACTTGTCTGGGCTTTCTTATGCAGTAAACCATATTCTGAAAAGTGGAGCACATCTGCAAAATGTTTCGGCGAGGGACTTTATGGAGAAAGTGAATCTGCAAGATAATATTTTAGAATCTCATCTAATCAATCTCATGGCATGTCAGCGTGGTACAAATGAGTATTGGTACCGTCGCCATGGGGAATTGAAATGTATGCTAAGAAACTTAGGAACTCCTACATGGTTCCTCACTCTTAGCTGTGCTGAGTATGCATGGGAGGACTTACTTCAATTTCTACGAGAGGCCAATGCTAATATACAAAATATAGAATTCAAAACACCTGGAGAACTGTGTTCTTTGGATCCAGTGAATGTATGCAGATATTTCAATCATAGATTTGAAGCTATGATGTCTTTTATTACCAACAAAAAAAATCCTCCCCTTGGAGAGGTTTTGGATTTCTTTTGGAGAAAGGAGTATCAAGCGAGAGGTGCTCCTCACATACATATGTTATTATGGATTAAAGATGCACCCAAATTTGGAACAGATTCAGATGAGACAGTGATGAGCTTCATTGAAAAGTATTCAACATGTGCTGTTCCGAAAACTACCGAAGAAAACAATTTAAGGCAACAAGTTTTCCGCTTTCAATCCCATCGTTGTGGAAAGTACTGTCGTCGAAAATTCAGAAACAAGGACAAGTTCTACACAAAATGTCGTTTCGCTTTTCCACGACCAGTGATTTCTAAAGGAGAGTAAATAATTTAATGTCTTCTCTGCGACATACTGTGACGAGAAAATCACCAAAAAATACATACAATTTAAAAAGAAACGAAGAGTCCAAGTACATCAATGACTACAACCCAGTGATTTTGTCCATGTGGAATGCTAACATGGATATTCAATTCGTTGCTGACAACTCTATTGCTGTAGCTCGATATGTGACGTCTTACATCACAAAAAAAGAAAAGACAGAACTGAAGGAAATGTGGGAGGACATTTCACATGAAAAAAGCCTAAGCAAGAAATTGTACAGTTACAGTCTGAAGATGTTGTCGCATCGAGAAATTGGAGCATATGAATGTTCTGATCGATTGTCGTCAGCAAGTCTCTATGCCAAATATAGAACCATCATTTGGGTGAGTCTAGGTCTTGCTGCAACACGAAATCGAGTTTTGAAATCTGTACAACAGATTGAGTATTTGGCGGAGAAAGAACCAGAAAGTATAGATATTTTGAAGATGAACATGTTGGATACATACTATCCAAATAGAAGTCCTCACCTTGAGAACGTTTGTCTCTATGAAGTTCTGCAAAGATATATTTATAAAAGAAACATCAGAGAAGATATCAATAATGGAATATATGGAATCATTGGATGTGAAGGATGTCTAGTGAAACAGAAAAAAGGTCATTTGATTAATCATCGAAAATTGAGTTGTGAAAATCCAGACAAAAGAGAATTTTACTATTTGGCACTTTTGCAACTCTTTAAACCGTGGCGAGAAGAAGAGGAACTACTTGGAGATTTTCTCTGTTATGAAGGCTCTTTTAATGCTACGAAGGATACAATAGAATGTCCTGTTTTTCCAAATTATCTGCAAATGTTGAATTAAGAAATAGAGCAAGAATCAACAATTGCTGCAGAGATTGCGAGAGATAGTTCTCAAGGCAGTCAGAGTTCTGCTTCATTGAGTCAGGATCCACTAGGAGGACCAATTATCCAAAATGAAGCTGCCACTGCAGATTTGGTGAAACAATTAAACCTTGAGCAGAAACTGATATATGACGAAGTCACAGAACAGGTTGAACATGGATTGAGTCATGAGAAGAAAGAGTGCTCATGTACATCATTTAAGTCTGTCCAACTGTACGTGAGTGGAGAAGCGGGAACTGGAAAAAGTTTTCTGATTAAAGCAATTGCATCTTATCTGCAGAAAAGGACTGAATCACCGCTGTCTTGTGTTGTTACCGCTCCAACTGGGCTGGCAGCACATAATATTAAAGGTATTACTTTACATCGTTTACTGATGCTGCCAGTGGAGCATGATAACAAATTGCAATATCGCAAGCTATCTGGAGATGTGTGTTCCGAAGTTTCGAGAGTCCTGAAGAAAATTAAACTTCTTATCATTGATGAAGTAAGCATGGTGTCAAATATAATGCTTGCTTTTGTGCATTTGAGAATGCAAGAAATTCTTAGAACAGACTATGATGTTTTATTTGGAGGAAAACATATTATTGTTTTTGGAGATCTTCTGCAGTTGACTCCAGTGAAAGGACAACCTGTGTTCAAAATGCTCACACATGAAGATACCAGGAAGTGCCTAGGAAGCATTGAAAACGTTAATATATGGTTAAACTTCAAATATGCAGAACTGCTTCAAAATATGCGGCAGGCAAAGGATGAAGATTATAAAAATATTTTACAAATGTAAGAGTAGGAAAAATAAGTCAACAAGGGAAAGAAGCTTTACATGGACGGTTAATTTCTAATTTGTACCCAAATGAAAACATTCTTCCAGAGAATATTTTTAAGAAAATTAACGAGAAGAAATCTGCCATATGTTTGATGCCTACTCTGAAAGAATGTTCCATGTTCAACAACAAAATGCTGAAGTTAGAAAATGAAGAGATAGTGAAACTGGAAGCTATAGATAAAATAGAGCATATGGGAGCAACAATTATTTTGTCAGAAAATTTGAAATCAAAATTGGATTCATTGGAGAAGACTATATCTAAAACTGCTGGTTTTGAAAAGACTGAATGTTTGTTTAAATTGTCGTATTATTTTGAGAAGGAATTTAAATGTTGAAAGAGGTCTGGTAAATGGAGCAATGGGTCATGTTGTTGGTTTTGTGAATTACAAAAATAGAGATGGAATTGAAATTTTAAAAATTACATTTGATGGCATTGACGAAATAGAACAAATTTGTCGTTGTTCAGCTTGATTTTAGCTTGTGAAAGACTTATATGTTCGCCGAAGACAGTTTCCTGTTTGTTTGGCATATGCAGTGACAATTCATAAATCTCAAGGTTTAAGTGTAGATAGTGCTTTGGTGAACATTGGAAGTTCTGTGTTTAAAGAGGGTATGGCATATGTGGCATTATCACGAGTGAGAACTTTATCAGGATTGTACTTGATTGAGTGTGATGAAACAAAGATTTGTGCTGATCTAGATTGTGTTAAAGAATACAATAGGTTAAGAAGAGAGTATGCTCCACATTTGCCTCAATATCCTCTGATTGAAAAACGTGTGGTAGGACGAAAAAGAAGAAATGAGAGTAATTGCAGTAAGGTAGTAGCAAAAAGACAAAAAATAGATGAAACTGTAATTGTAAGCAGAAAGAAAAATGATTCTGTTGAAGATGTTGTTGGATTTCAGTTTGAAAACAGTTCTGGTGTCAACTGCTATGCTAATGTAGTAGTTAATGTTGTTTTTTTTCTTCAAAATTTACAAAAACAGATTTTCGAAAATCGGGAACAAACATTGTGCTGTTTATTGAATTGTGTTAGAGAAATGTAGTAGTGATAGAGGAAAAATAGAAAGTGTTTCAGAAATTAGGAATCTTGTAGACATATGTTCAGGTCAAAATCAATTTTCACAGATAATTCAGCAGGATTGTCAGGAATTTTTAATGTATATGTTTGATGTATTGGAAGATGAAGGAGTAGATATAAAAATCTTTTTAATCTTTCTTATCAATGGCAACATGACTGTGATAACTGTGCTTCATCAAGTACTACTAGAATAGACAGTGAAAGATTTATATATTTGACTTTACCAGACTGCAAATCAGTTCCTTTTAATAATCTAGCTAAAGCAGCTGATCACAATATGGTGTGTACCCAAGTAAGTCTACAATGCTGTCCACATTATTTCTACAAAATTATGGTCACTATGTCATTTTAATGTTCCAACGATGTAGACCTGATGGAACTAAATTGACAACTTCTATAAAAAAAGTTTGTGGCTTCTCAGTTATCAATATCAGGAAGAACCTTTGCCACTGTAGCTATTATTTTTCATGATGGTCCTTCTACAACATCAGGGCATTACACATGCTATTTAAAAACTTCTAAAGGTTGGACCCAATGTAACGACACTCATTTGGCTTTCAAACAACGTTTGCCTTTTGGCTTTATAAATTCATACCTAGTGTTTTTACAGCCAAAATTTAGGTAAAAGTAATTGGCATATGAAGACGGGAGTAGTTTATAAAGGTTATTTTGCTGTTTAAAAATATATTCTGAGTAAAAGTGTTCCAGGCAATATAAAAAATTGACTTGTCATATAGGTACTGTAATTGGATCCATTAATAAGTGAGGTTAGTATTATACAAAATGATGAACATGAGTGAGTCAGAGATGGTTTTACAAATATTTAAATGTTGTGAAAATGTTGTAGAGCCTTTCTTTCAGAACGTCAGGAAAAAGATCATTTCAGAGTGCCTTAGAATTAATTTGAACAAATACTCATACATCTGACACTATTTGGCCAAATGGAAAAGTGCAGGAATGAGTAAAGAGTCATGACTGAAAAAAGGAGTATATGAAAATATTGAAAATATTTCAGATGTTCTTGGAGCTTTTCTTCTAGAAAGTCGATGAAATGGATTTTCAAGTGAACAGCAAAGTACTTTCCAACGCGAAAAGGACCACCATGATACAGTATTTGGCCTCAAGGAAAAGTAAGTCAATCTAAGATTAGCGTAGATTTGTGATTTGTCAGTATCTAAGGTTTTTTTTAAAACACAATCTTTTAGATTGTGTTTTTTTTTCCCGCTGTCATATGATGAGTAATTTGAACTCACTCTTTTAAGTGAAATTCAATATATTCTGAGAACAGCAAAAATAAACTTTGTAACATGTTGCACAAGTTATTTTATACTTTGGATTGTGTAAATTAAATTGTATTCCATTCTCTGACATTTACTTTCCTTTTTCCATCCTCTTTCACCTCTTTTTACTCACTTATAATGTCTTTCTCTCACTCTCTGTAACCCCCGTTTACTTACTCCACTTCTTTGACAATCCCTCATTTTCATTTCAACTGTGTGTATCCCGTCTCTCCCTTGCATTACTTTTCAGCTTTCAGTCTTTCTGCTTTTCTTTTCTTTTCCGTATTTTTCTCCTTTGCTCTTTTAGTAATTCCTGTTTACTCACTCAGCAGTATTATTGCACTCTATCACTATAAATCACCCACTCTCCTTAGCTTATCTTTGTTTGCTCCTTACTTTTGACCTCTTCTCTCTGTTTTTCGTTCACTACTTCTATGTGCTCAGTGCCTCACTCTACTTGTGTTATGTTCACTTGTGTTTATATACCTTCTATCACTTCTTTTACAACAACTTCACTGCTCCTTTCTCATCGTTCTTCATCCCATTTCTTTAACTCTGGTTCCATTACTATCCTTCATTTCCTTTCTTTCAATGTCCTTCTCTTAACTTTCATCACCAAATTATTTTTTCTCAGTACCACTGTTTTAGTCGTCTTCTCCTCTCTTTCCTTCTTTTTCCTCACTTACTCATTTCCTTTTCTCACTCATTGTACTCCACCTCACTCAGTTTTTCTCTTAGTGTGTCTACCTTATAACTTCCTCAGTCCATTTCCTTCAATCTTGTATATTATCCTGTCTCCCTTCATCCTTTCACTCTATGACTGTTCTTCACTTACTCTCAGTTGTCTTCTATTCCTCATTCTTCTAAATGCATCCTTAATTAGACTGTTTTCTGGTATAAATCTTTATTCGGTAAAATTGATCACCATAAAAGACAACAATATACATTTTAAAATACATTTCATCAAGATATACTAGCAACAACAAGGGTTGACCATAATTAAAATACGACTGAACACTATCACAATAATAAGACCACGGACAAAAATACTCCGGGCACTCAGAGTAGGCGGCTTCAAATAGCTCCACTCTGGGTAGATAGTGTCCTTGCAATCATTCCCAAAGATCTTGATCTAGTAATCCAAGCACTACTTAAAAACTTTGCCACCCCGCATATCAATGAGGTAGATGATAAATCCGTTGTAATCACTCGTAGGGCCGAGCGATGGCACCTCATCCCCAGTCCTTTACAAACTGGTTTCAGCCAGTTTTTCCGAGCCACTTTATACGCGGGACAGGCAAAAAGAAGATGGGCCACAGACTCTTTAGGGGCCGCACAGCCGGGACAAGATCGTGAAGGGCCGTCCTGATTGGACCATTTTGAAGTAAATTCGTGTACCGGGAGGGTGCCGTACCTTAATTTTAAATAGAGGGCCCTGTCTAGCGGCTTGGTTATCAAGTCAAGGAAGGGTTCAAGTTTCCTTACCCACTTACACTCAAGAAAAAACTCTGTAAGTGAGCCCCCTGTTATACTGCGTGATGCTTCGGCCTGTACCCAATCCCAATATAGTTTCTTGATCACCATTTTGGGCGGGGGCGCTTGGGACTCCCATACATCTCTCAAACCCAATTGGGAGACTAATAGCCTCAGATTTTTCAACCAGCCAATTTTGAACCCAGAATCTAGTAAAATTAGCTCGTCCAGACCTTCGGCGTATTTGGCTAGCTCCTTAGTCCTTCCCAGGCGGACCCAAAAGAGCAGTGGGCGCAGCCTCACTATATCCTTTAAGGCACGTCTACCAAGGTCTAACCGCAGGGGGATCAGCGGGGTGGAAACAGGCAGGGCCACCACATCTCTAAAAAACGTATTTTCTGCTAAGGTTAGCTCATTAACATTGTCGAACCCCCATAATTCGGAGCCGTACAATGCAGCCGGGAGTATCTGGCCATCGTAGATGGCCATTACCGGGGACACTGGTTTACTAATTGATGCCCGGTACTCTCGTAAGGTCACCCTCGACACTCTTTTGTGGCCCAATAGCATTTTAGCCAAGTGATCCTTCCAGGTCATTCGGCTGTTTATCCGGACCCCTAAATAGTCGAATGCCTCGACCAACTCCAAGGGCGTCCCATTAAGCAGAAAATTATTTTTAAAATTTTTGGCGGGCGAAAAGGCCATCAGTTTGGTTTTGGAGGTATTGATTGTTAAGCCTCTCTCTGTACAAAAAGAGGTGAATCGCTGCAGAAGTTTTTGCAGGCCTATCGGGGATTTAGCTATCAGTAAGGTGTCGTCAGCAAAGAGCAGAGTCTGAATCTTTTCCCCCGCCAGGGTTGGGGCATCCGTCTCTTCTCCCCTCAGATGGTCCACCACTCCATTCACAAACAAGGAGAAGAGAGTCGGAGCCATGACACACCCTTGGCGGACTCCACTCCTCACAGGTACCCTGTCTGTCAGTTGGCCCTGTGTACCCCATCTGATCCTAGCGTATGTCCCCTCATGGAGTCTTACAATTAATCTCAAGAGTGAGCCAGGAAAGCCCATACTTTTCAGAACCTCCCACAGTTTAGCACGGGGGACCAGGTCAAAGGCCGTTTTGAGATCTATGAAGGCCATATATAAGCTGCCCTTCTTGATGGTAACTGCCTTCCAGTAGATCCCAAACAGCCGAAAGACCTGGTCCATCGTGCCCACCCTCTGGCGAAATCCGGCCTGCAGATGAGAGAGAATACATTCCTCCTCCATCCAGTCACCCACCCTGGCGATAATGACCCTGCCAACCACTTTCTGGATTATGTCTATCAGACTAATCGGTCTGTAGTTGGCAGGGTCGTCTCTTGCCCCCTTCTTGTACACTGTAACCACCTCGGCACCCTTCCATGAATCTGGCACGGGGTGTCCCTTTACTAACAAATTCATTATGGTGGCTATTAGATTTGCCCAGGCTAGGGGTTCAGCGATCAAGAGGTCCCCAGGGATCCCATCCGGCCCAGCTGCCTTTTTAGGGGTCAAATGTTTAATTGCTGCCACTACTTCAGAGGCCGCAAACAAGCACTCAGTCTCCCCGCCAGGATCCCTTCCCTCCCCACAAGTAACCAAGGGGCCAGTTGTATCTTCACTGCCGCCATACAGAGATGAGAAGTGATTGAACCATTGCAGGCTGGTTATATGGGTTGCTAAAGGCTGGGTTTTACCCTGCCTAGCTCTATTGATTAAATCCCAAAATAACGTCGAATCCCTCCTGCTGACGGCGTCTGTTATTTCCCTCCAGTGCTCCTCCTCCCAATTGCGCTTAGCCAGTGCAATTGCTCTCAAGTACTCCCTCCTGGCCGCTCTAACCAGAGTAGGATTCCTTGCGAGCAAGGCAACTGACAAACTTTTCCTCTTCCCCTTGCAGTCCGCTGAATACCATGGATTGCTGGAAATGGGGGGGGTCCTATTTAGTCTAGGGGTTTTCCCTTTAGAGGTGAAATAAAGACTCACTTGGTCTATCGTGCCTTTGTATGCAGAATCGAGTTTTGAAGAAAGGCAAGGAGAGCTAGCAGCCACCCGATCCATTGCCTCCAAGTCCCTATACAGGTCTTCAATGGTAGATTTAATGGTCCATAGTTGGTCTACATTTAACTGGGCCTTATCCCACTTCAATCTACAATTGTTTTCATAAGGGATGATCTCTTTGGTTAATTTCAACGGCGCACTCATCCCTTTCTCTTTAATTTTGCCCCATTTAAAATTGCAACAAAGCGGGTTATGGTCGCTATCCTGGGTGGGTACCACCTCCATATCAATGAGGTCAAGCCACATACTAACACTCATTAAAATGTAATCAATTCTGAACGGGGCCGATAGCCTGTTAAAAGTCATTGCGCCTGATATATCAGACCGGGTCCTGCCATTAAGGGCTCTTAATTTGTGCTCCCTGGTAAGGGCATTCAGTTGGATTGCCCTAGCAGACCATTTCCGAATGGGGGGTACCGTCAGGGGGGGGATAGACCACCTGGAGTCGTCCTCCTCAGAACCTAGTGGATCATCACCAAGAAGGGGTTCGAACGTACAATTAAAATCGCCACCCACCATAATTCTGGCTGAGGGAGGGCAATTAGCTAGAGCAGAATCAAGGCTCGATATGGTTGCTGAAGTGTTATCCCCCGCAGCCCCTCTAGCGTACACATTAAAAAGTTCAAGCCTAATCCCCTCGATGTGACCCCTAGAAGAAAGGTGCATTAAGTCGTTACACTGAGTGTCATTTGAAACCATGTCCCAATCTAAGTCAATTCTTAACCAGACTAAAAGACCTCCTGCTGGTCTACCCTTTCCTCTACTTATCGCTGGGGAAAAAAAGGTAGTATAGCCAGATTTATCAATTGGTAACAGGCACCAAGTTTCCTGAAACAGGCAGACATCGAACTTCTCGATGAATGCATGCCATTCAGGAATGTCTAACTTCCTTTTTAGCCCAGCTACATTCCAGGAAATCAGGTTTATTACCCTAGGACCCTTGTGCACTAAAGAGGGCCCATCCGTGATCACCCCCCCAGCTCCAATCCCGCACAACTAGATTGGTGGCTATTACTCACACAACAAGATTGCCTGTCAGGTTCAGAACAATCAACAGCAATAGACATACCCGGGGCAGCAAAAAGAGGCATATTCGAGTGGATGACATTAGAGACATCTGTGGTTACCTCCTGGGAATTGTCAGAAATAATTCTTCCTTGCTGGGGATCCACTCCGTGTCGACCGCATCCCTCCTCCTTAGGCTGTAAACATCAATCGCAGTCCTCCATGCCAGTAAGCTGCGAAAACCTATTGAAGGTATCTAAGGGGGTGAAGGGTCTAAGATGCTCCATTGCACTATTGTGACTTAGGTGATGTCTCTGCGGAATCGTGGACCAACCAGACTGACCATTAGGCTGAAACTGATGCTGACCAAGTACCTGATAAGTACTATTGTAACCAAAGTGCTTGGGCCATGGGGCATAAGACTCTTCCCAATGTTTGGGGGGGTAAGGAACCGGCCTCGGGTAAAAATAGGTTAAGGGCCTAGGTGTAATTGAGTTTCCTCCTCCTGCATATGGCCAGTTTAAAATGTAGTCTACTGCCCGAGGATCTCTAAAATTGACCACCACTAGATCCCCTTCAATATCTTTCCTTGTGTTACCCAACCAAGGGATCCGTCTGACATGTACAATATCTCCATCCACATTTGGGGCTATGGGCCTGAAGGTCCTCAACCAATGAATTATTTTATTTTTCAATTGGACGTAACCTTCCTTCTTATTGTCTGCTAATGGGGGAACCCCGGTCATGACTACTACATAGGACACCGCCTGAGGTGGAATTTCCACCTGTGGTACCCTAGTTAAGGGGCCTCTGGTGCGCACCCCTTCCCCCTGTCTCTCACTTCTGTTAACTGGGGGAGCTTTTGTCGTTGGCCTTTGAGGGCCACCTTCTGTCCCAGATACAGAAATATTCGGGTTCTTTGTGGGGTTTTCTTTATGAATAGCAGGCACCACGTTTCCCTGATGCTGAGACGACTGTTTAGACAGCTGGAGTGGAGCAGAGGGGGTATCTACTGGGGATTTTACAATCTGGTTAGACGAGACCCCGGTACAAGGTGTTGGTTGTATACCCCCACTCCCCTGGGCCTTGGTCACCGTGGCCATACTATTTATGGCAGCCTCTACTAAGGTCAATCTATTTTCGACTTTCCTGAGACTCTCAATCACGGGTAGCAGCAGAGACCTCAGTAAAAGTTCGAAATCCCCTACAGATGGAGAAGGGATCAATGTGTTTGTAGATAAGGGCCCCTGACTGTTATCTAATACTGCTATATTGGGGACCTCAACAAGCGGAGTAACCACCAGTGGTGATGCCTCAGATGTTACTGTGGTTGCACCTACCATGGTAGCCCTTACATGGGGTGAGGGTAATTTAGGGCTTTTTCCAAAGTCTAGATGGGAAATTTTAACTTTGCCTTGTCCCGCCCTTGTTTTCCTCCTTTTTGTATTTGGAGGTGGCCCGTGTATCTGTGCAACCACTAGTTGCTTAGATTTATTTGTTTTAAGCTTCGGGGGAACAGCAGTGTGGCATGGAATCTGGGAAGGGGGGTCAATCACGGTAGAATCAAGGGGCATACCAGGGGAAGAGGTGCAGTCACGCAGTAAAAGTGGGAAGCCTTCTTGGCTAACGGTTTCCCCCCCAAGGTCAATTAAGTCCCCCTCAGTGAACAAAGAAGCAGGCGCAGAGTCAATAAAGGATCTGTTTTTCAAACTTTCGATTGAACGCCGCCGTTCAGCCCTGCGTTCGGCCATGGACAATTCCTTCTCCCCCTCGGACAGTACCTTGGGGAAATAATTGTCTAGTGACCCATTGCGAAGTTTGCCCTTCTTCCCAGGTGACCCCCCATCCCGTAGGGTAGCCATTAACTAACCTGTAACACAAGCCCACGAAGTAAATTTTAGAGAATGGGCCCAGCCCGGCCTACTCTGGCCTACGAGGGCCTCAGAGGGCCCGCCCTTTGCCCGGGCTTTGCCCCGGGCGCTCCCGCGCGCTCCCGCGCAGCGTGAATCGATGGATTAAATGGGCCTAAGACTGGAATAAGCTGGGCGGGGCGGTCAGGGAGAGCGGGCCAGGTGACAGGCCGGAGGATTGCCGGGACTCCTGGGAAAGCGAGTCCCGGTTCCTTCGCTCGCAGCCCTGTCTCTCGCTCTCACGCCCAGCTGGCTCCTGTGACTCCTGGGCTCCGGTGGCGGCAACAGCGCAGCGGGACCCGCGAAGCGGGTTCCGCAAGTAGTAAAATAACCTCCCAGCGGCAACAGGAACAAAGTACAACAAACGACCCCAATGTCAATGGAGGGCGGGGATTTTTAAAAAGGTGAGCTGGGCGGGGCGGTCAGGGAGAGCGGGCCAGGTGACAGGCCGGAGGATTGCCGGGACTCCTGGGAAAGCGAGTCCCGGTTCCTTCGCTCGCAGCCCTGTCTCTCGCTCTCACGCCCAGCTGGCTCCTGTGACTCCTGGGCTCCGGTGGCGGCAACAGCGCAGCGAGTAGTAAAATAACCTCCCAGCGGCAACAGGAACAAAGTACAACAAACGACCCCAATGTCAATGGAGGGCGGGGATTTTTAAAAAGGTGAGCTGGGCGGGGCGGTCAGGGAGAGCGGGCCAGGTGACAGGCCGGAGGATTGCCGGGACTCCTGGGAAAGCGAGTCCCGGTTCCTTCGCTCGCAGCCCTGTCTCTCGCTCTCACGCCCAGCTGGCTCCTGTGACTCCTGGTCTCCGGTGGCGGCAACAGCGCAGCGGGACCCGCGAAGCGGGTTCCGCAAGTAGTAAAATAACCTCCCAGCGGCAACAGGAACAAAGTACAACAAACGACCCCAATGTCAATGGAGGGCGGGGATTTTTAAAAAGGTGAGCTGGGCGGGGCGGCAACCTCCCAGCGGCAACAGGAACAAAGTACAACAAACGACCCCAATGTCAATGGAGGGCGGGGATTTTTAAAAAGGTGAGCTGGGCGGGGCGGTCAGGGAGAGCGGGCCAGGTGACAGGCCGGAGGATTGCCGGGACTCCTGGGAAAGCGAGTCCCGGTTCCTTCGCTCGCAGCCCTGTCTCTCGCTCTCACGCCCAGCTGGCTCCTGTGACTCCTGGGCTCCGGTGGCGGCAACAGCGCAGCGGGACCCGCGAAGCGGGTTCCGCAAGTAGTAAAATAACCTCCCAGCGGCAACAGGAACAAAGTACAACAAACGACTGTTTTCTGTCTCAGTCATTATCTTTTTACTTACTTCTGCTTCCTGATTTAGTTTTGCTAACTCACATTGTTTTAGTATCTTTCTTACCTTCAGTTCATTTCTCTGTTCTTCTCTCTCTTTTTCTCAGTGAATCTATATGCCTCACTCTTTGTAATTTGCTCTCCTTCTATTTCTTTTTCCCTCTTTTTGTCCGTCTACCTTAGTTTATTTCCCTTTTTTTGTTCTTCACTCTAACTTTATTTCTAAATAGAGTGTTATGATTTTTAACCTCTTCATTTGTATCTTTTAATTTAAAATACATATTTTACTAATTATAACTTATTTTTTCTTCTCTCTTTCACAGATACCAACTGTAGTAAAAAAAAAGCTAAAGTTACATTTATTATATGGTAAGTATGACTAAAAAAATGTAGTTTGTTATCACCCTTTGCTTTAAGGTCACTAACATTTTCTCAATCTACCTCACTCCTGTGTTTTTACTCTGCTTCTCTCACTTATTCTTATTCTCCATGTTTACTCCCCTTTCCCTATTTACCCTCTCATATTCAACTTCTTTTGATCCCTATTCTTTACTTCACTTACCCTCTGTTCCCTTCCTTTGCTTCTTCACTCATTCTCTTTTTCTTAATTATTTACCTTACTCCTACACATATACCTCATCCCCCTCCCAACACATACACCCCACACACACACCACACACACACCTCATACACACAAAAAATCCTCCCACACACACTCCTCAAACACACACACACATTCCATACACACACATACATCGAACACATATACACCCCACACTCATACACTTCTCACACATATTTCACACACCCTCATCTCTACCCACACCAAAACACTCCACAAAACCACACCCACAGACACACCTTACACACCCACACTCCGACCTACACCCACTGACTCCCTGTAAGTCACACACACTGCATTACTTATCTTTTTTTGCTGTTTTACTCAAGCCCATTCAGGTACTGTTTCCTTTACTCTCTTTGTCCTCTCTCTTTGTCACTCCCCATGTGTTATCCTAATTCAATATTTCTCCCTCTTTAGTTATGCACACTACTTTTTTCTCTCTCTCCCTCACCAGTGTTATTTAAATCTGGTTCCGTTATTACCTTTTATTTGTACATCATTTTTCCTCTTTCCTTTTACTCTTTACAGCCACTCACATTCTTCATGTGCCTCTGCTTTAGTATTCTTCTTCTCTCTTTCTTTGTTTCACAGCCTTATATTTTTTTCATTTTCTCTCTTACACTTTCTTATATCTTTTACACTGTTTTACTATGTATTACACAGTACCTCTGTGTTGCTCCCTCTTGCTGTCTTGCTTGCTAGTATAATTGCCGAATGAATATTTCTTCTTGGAATTGCCCCTGGAAAGAATATCTCCGCAAATAAGGCACTTAACCTTAGGGGCATTCACTTTCTTCTGCCCAGGAGGGTGGGAGAAGAAGTCCCAAATAAAATGCACTTGTATGTGACTCTGTCTTGGCTCTTCAGGCAAAAATTGCCTGGGTTGTTAACTTAAATTTTTTTTACTACAGTTGGTATCTGTGAAAGAGAGAAGAAACAATAAGTTATAATTAGTAAAATATGTATTTTAAATTAAAAGATACAAATGAAGAGTTTAAAAATCATAACACTCTATTTAGAAATAAAGTTAGAGTGAAGAACACAGAAAGGGAAATAAACTAAGGTAGACGGACAAAAAGAGGGAAAAAGAAATAGAAGGAGAGCAAATTACAAAGAGTGAGGCATATAGATTCACTGAGAAAAAGAGAGAGAAGAACAGAGAAATGAACTGAAGGTAAGAAAGATACTAAAACAATGTGAGTTAGCAAAACTAAATCAGGAAGCAGAAGTAAGTAAAAAGATAATGACTGAGACAGAAAACAGTCTAATTAAGGATGCATTTAGAAGAATGAGGAATAGAAGATAACTGAGAGTAAGTGAAGAACAGTCATAGAGTGAAAGGATGAAGGGAGACAGGATAATATACAACGATTGAAGGAAATGGACTGAGGAAGTTATAAGGTAGACATTAACATTACTCTCTCTTTCTCTTTCTCTTATGCTCTCCTTCTCTTGTTTTTTTTTTCTTGTTTTTTTTTGATTGCGCTAACGGGGCGCTTACCGGTGCGCGCACCGGGAAGCGAACCCATGAGAAAAATGAAGTCAAGAGTGCTAAAAATGTTAGTAATTTTTTTTAAATGGGAGGTAGTTCTGAAAAGAACTTTTTTTTAATGTTTTTGTTGTTTTATATTTTTTTTATTATTTTTCTGAACATTTTTTTTTTGGGGATTTTTTGAACACTTTTATAATTTTTTGGGTGTTTTTTTGGGGGAACAACAAAAAAAGGAATTACAAATGGCTCAACAGGAGCAAAAAAAAAAGATTTATTGCTTCTTCTTTTGGTTACATTGATGGTTTTCCACCGCATTGCTTATTAAGATCACGCTTAGTTCCCCATAGCACAGTGTCTTGCCACAGAAGACACATACAAATTTGAGACTGCCAACATTTTTTGGAACATTGGGCACCATTTGCCGTCCTTCAGGTGCTGCATGTGATACTATGGCAGAGGAGGTGCTGGGCTGTGGATTCTTCTGATTTTGCGCCATGGCACGAACCTCTGCTTGAGCAAGAATATTAGGATGCAACCTTTGCATGTGGCGCAACATAGTATAATTGCCGAATGAATATTTCTTCTTGGAATTGCCCCTGGAAAGAATATCTCCGCAAATAAGGCACTTAACCTTAGGGGCATTCACTTTCTTCTGCCCAGGAGGGTGGGAGAAGAAGTCCCAAATAAAATGCACTTTTATGTGACTCTGTCTTGGCTCTTCAGGCAAAAATTGCCTGGGTTGTTCCTCCTCCTCCTGTTCTTCCTCCTCATCCTCTTCTTGTTCAGGGACAAGGAACTGGGATGGTGGTCCTTCCTTTCTAGGTGGTTGTGGTGGTGGAGGGGGTCCACCAGCTGCAGCTACTAATGATGCCATTGTCAGAATCAGATACAGGTCTTCCTCTCTCAAAGTAGAAAGTCAGAGTGAGGAAAAAGGTGGGGGCTTTCATCATTTGAAAAAAAAAGTGTTCTGGACCAATGAAAAGTGTTATTTTCAAGTCACATGATCCAAGCTTTCATCATTTGGAAACCAAAACTGATCTGCACCAATGAAAAGTGTTATTTTCAGATCACATGACCCGACGCGCTTACGCTACGCGCCCCGGGGCGCATCGCGTAAGCGCGTCATGACGTTGCGCGATCGTATGCGATCGCGTGGTTCCGGGTGCGCTTACGCTGTGCGTCATATGACACATCACGCGACTACGCGAAACGTCATGATGTTGTTTTCGTTCGCGGGAATAGCGCTCTCGGGGTGCTCCCCGGTACGCGCCCCGGGGCGCGCCGTAACATTGCGCTTACCCGTGCGTTCACCGGTACGCGCCCCGGGAGCGCTCCAAGGCGCGTACCAGGGCAAACAATAATTTTTTTTTTATATTTATACTATTTAAAATTTATTATAAAAATTATTACTTTCTTACCTATAGATATTTGCTATTAAAAAACCTATGAAATTCACTGAAAAAACCATAGGTTTCACCCCAGTTATAGTTAGGAATTAGCATTTAAAAAACCTATTAAATTCACTGAAAAAAACATAGGTTTTACACCAGTTATAGTTAGCTGGAAATTTTACTCGCATAAAACCATTGAAATTCCCACGTTATAGTTAGTTGGACTCACTATAACTTGCGCGTGCAATTCACTGCTGATGACGTCACATATTACATCACTCATGACATGGTCAGTGACATCACTCATGACATCACAGTTCAGGAAAATGGCACATTTTGTTTCTGAGCAGCAAATTTGGGGGGGGGTTCGTCAAGGGGGGGCCGAGAAAAAAGGGGGGTCCCAAAACGTGTTTTTAACATTTAGTTTTCCATAGGGCGGTTGGCCTCACTTTTAGCCCGAACGGCTGAATGGATTTGCACGAAACTTGGCAAAATTGTAGGGACTGGTAGCCCGATGTGCCTTTGCTAGGTCTCAATATATGTGCTTCAGTGGATTTTGAGAAATTAACGTTCAAAAAAAGATATATATCTGTAACAGCGGACCGGGCAGCGCTCCGGTTCGCGGACTTTTCGCGGTACGGAGCTTTGTGAAGCGAAGCTGATTGGTTCTCCGGCGTCTGTGAACATTCCAAACAGTCCGTAGCGGCCGCCATCTTGTCTCTCGGTAGGATCGAGAGACAAGAGGAGGCCAAAGCGAAGGGGCAAATGACCATAAGGGGGCATAGTAGATCCTCGCTGACCCCCTAGGTTTGATGTGGAGGTTTTAAAAGGGCCCCGCGGGGCAAAAAAAAAAATAATAATAATAATCGAACGGCTGAATGGATTTGCACGAAACTTGGTAAAATATTAGGGACTGGTAGCCCGATGTGCCTTTGCTAGGTCTCAATATATGTGCTCCAGTGGATTTTGAGAAATTAACGTTCAAAAAAAGATATATATCTGTAACAGCGCTCCGCTTCGCGTAACGGAGGTTTGCGAAGCTGATTGGTTCTCCGGCGTCTGTAAACATTACAAACAGTCCGTAGCGGCCGCCATCTTGTCTCTCGGTAGGATCGAGAGACAAGAGGAGGCCAAAGCGAAGGGGCAAATGACCATAAGGGGGCATAGTAGATCCTCCTTGACCTCTTAGGTTTGATGTGGAGGTTTTAAAAGGGCCCCGCGGGGCAAAAATAATAATAATAATAATAATCGAACGGCTGAATGGATTTGCACGAAACTTGGCAAAATTGTAGGGACTGGTAGCTCGATGTGCCTTTGCTAGGTCTCAATATATGTGCTTCAGTGGATTTTGAGAAATTAACGTTCAAAAACAAGATATATATCTGTAACAGCGCTCCGCTTCGCGGAGATAAAATTATCTCTGTATTACCTAGCTGTTGCTAACACCAGTTAGCGACGGCTAGTAGGAGATAGCGACCATCTTGGGCCCCACTTTGCATGTGAGTGATATTTATCACTAAGGACATGCAAAGTGGGCATGCCAAGATGTTAGCGACTGGAAACAGTCGCTAACATCGCTATCTCCTATTACCAACTTTTGGAAATATTCGCGCTAAGCGCGAATATCTCCAAAAGCTACCACCTGCCCTGAGCAGTTCTTAGCCATGTTATCCAATGGGAGGTGGATAACATGGCTAAGAGCATTAGCTCGGTAATGCATGAATATCGCTGAGTTTTCAGCGATATTAATGCATTGCGGTCGTTTTTTATCGTATTTGCGATAAACCTTGATAATAGCAAGGTTTATCTGCGATAATTTCTGAAGATGCTTAGCGGTAAAAAATTTGTTGCTAAGCATCGTTAGGGATAAATATCGCTTAACTTTGGTAATATGCCCCAACGTCTGTTAACGTTCGATTCGAAGGAAATCAGGAAGTGTTGAAAAACATTGTCTGCGCCATCTTGCCTTTTTTCAAATGCCACACTTTTGTCGTGCACGGCAGTCATTTTAGATGCCTTGACCAGACCCACTCTCTGCACGCTGTCGATCCTTAGCATGGCTCCCCACCCTCGCAAGCATCTCCCCCAGGCAGTGGTCACCCCCGCTCTCTGTCTTATGCATGGGTAATAAACCACCGCCCATCTGCGCTGCTCTTCACTGAGAATCACACCCTGTGCCCGCCCGACACCTCCCTTTCGCCCTATTCACTACCGCACCCTCTGACACTCCTTTTCCTCTGTGTCCGATTGTCCAGGCCGGTGCTAGGGTATCAGCTAGCCCTGCAGATGTAGTTTATGGCCCCAGCTGTAAAGAATCACCCCTCTTCAAAGGAGTTATAGTAGATCAAGGCCCACACTCGATGAGATCCGTCACAGCACACGCGTTCCTATTATCTGAAAACCATACTGTATTGTGATTGGGGAGGGGACCGAGCCTGAAGCGGAAGATTCCAGGGATGACTCTTTGTACATCAAAGTTTTTACAATTATGTGTCACATAAAAAATATATAGCACTCCAACAAAGTAGTAAGATTATAAAACTTTAATAACTTATAAATATATACAAGAAAACAAAAACAGTAATAACATATAAACATTTTTAGGGAAAAACAACGAAGTAGCGGTCGGCTGTGCGAATAGTCCCAACGCAGCACAACGTCCAGATTTCACTGATTTCGGCATCCGGCGTGGGGCGTCGCGGGGGTGGGTCATCAGTAGCAAACTGTTGTGCGAATAGTTCCAAGGCAGCAGAACGATGGCACCAAGGTGATGTCCAGTAAGTTGCCGCACTGGTTTTGGTATCCTACAATGCTGCTCCGAATAACGGCGTGGGGCGCCCCGGGGGAGGCGGCGTGAACGGGCCTCTCCAGGTGGAGTCTCGTCTGTTGTAGTGGGGCGCCCCTTTACCGTTTCAGTTGCCATTCCGTCCGCTTTTGGTCCACTGTGTCAAAAGCCGCAATTCAGCTGAGTTGCGCCCACTCTTGCGGTGCAGCGATAGGCGGCTGTCACAGGACTCTCAAAATGGCGGCAGGCTGTTTCCTTTTTGGGCCTGGTCCACTGAAATGGCCCTGGGACACCTTGGAAATCGGACGCTTGTCTGCTAGGTCTTGGACCCCATTCTCGAAAGCGTCCCCTCCGCCTTGAGGATTCATCAAAAGTTTTGGGGGCCCCCGACTCCTGCAGGCTTCTGGTGGGGAGCGGCTGCCATGATTGCTCGCGGAATGACTACGACGGAGCCACGAGATGGTGGTGCTTTCATGGTGACGCCAGCTTCAGTCTGAAACATCCAGAAACAAGGTGGGGCTTTCATCGTTTGGGGAAAAAAAAAAGTTTTCATCCAATGAAAAGTGTTGTTTTTAGGTCATATGATCAAGCCTTCCATCATTAGGAAACCAAAAGTAAAATGAACCAATGAAAAGTTTTATAAACAAGTCACATGACCTGTTATGCGGCATAGGGTATAAAATGCGGAGAAAATACGTTGGCACGTGAGGCGGCGTCAGTAGCGGACCGATGTGCGAATAGGCCGAAGGCAACACAACGCGCCAAGATCCGGATGGCACCGAGGTGGTGTCCAGCAAGTTGCAGCACTGGTGTGGCCATCCTACAATGCTGAAAGTCGGCGTGGGGCGCCCTGTTGGCCTGTGAGTTCGCGTCAGTAGCGGACCGATGTGCGAATAGGCCGAAGGCAGCACAACGCGCCAAGATCCAGATGGCACCGAGGTGGTGTCTAGCAAGTTGTCGCACTGGTGTGGCCATCCTACAATGTTGAAAGTCGGCGTGGGGCGCCCCGTTGGCCTGTGAGATGGCGTCAGTAGCGGACCGATGTGCGAATGGGGCCAAAGGCAGCGCAATAATATTTTCTGAATAGAAGACACCACAAGGCGCTGAGATGCCAAGATCCGGATGGCACCGAGGTGGTGTCTAGCAAGTTGTGGCACTGGTGTGGCCATCCTACAATGCTGAGCCGAAAGTCGGCGTGGGGTGCCCCGTTGGCCTGTGAGGTGGCGTCAGTAGCGGACCGATGTGTGAATAGGCCGGAACCAGCACAAGGCGCCAAGATCCGGATGGCACCGTGGTGGTTTCATAGTTGAGAGGCACTTCATCTGCAGTGGGGCGCTGAGATCCGGATGGCACCGAGGTGATGTCTAGCAAGTTGCCGCACTGGTGTGGCCATCCTACAATGCTGCTCCGAATAACGTCGTGGGGTGCCCGAAGGGGGGGGGGGGGGGAGGCGGCGTGAACGGGCCTTCCTAGGTGGAGGCTCGTCTGCTGTAGTGGGGCGCCCCTTTACCGTTTCAGTTGCCATTCAGCTGAGTTTCGGCTGCTCTTGATGCTACAGCGACAGGCGGCTGCAACAGGACTCTCAAAATGGCGGCTTGTTCTTTGGATTTGGGCCTGGTCTACTAAAATGGCCCTGGGACACTTTAGAACTCGGACGCTCGATTTTTTTTTTCCTTTCCTGTACATGCAAAAAAAGGTAAATTCCCGGTACGTTACACGCTTCATCTGCCACGATGTACTCTCCAGAGGAACCGAAAAAAAATATAGTTATGGTAACTATACCATGCATCGTCATATGGAGAGGTGGCACCAATTAATTATAGTGCTGCATAAAAGAGAGATTTGGAGGAGAACCCCCGACCTGCCAGTACATTCATCAAAGAAGTGGCACTGACAGCATCAGAGGCAAGGGAAATGGTCCCAAATATTTAGAACTTTGGAAAGATTAAAATGACATGTTTAGATTGTGGCAAATTAATTTCATGTGGACAGATGAGTGTTACTCTAATAAATACAGCATATGAACATCATCATAGTCGATGGTTGGTAGAGACATTTTGACTATATCCTGGACCTGCCCGTCCTCGCCCAAAATGGCGCCGGAATAAATGGGACTCGTAACTCCTTGTTGCGTACTGGTTGCAGAACCTTGAAATCACGAGATACGTATGCAGTTTTGAAGCATATGGCGGGCGGGGACGAGAATTGATTGAATATTTCGACATCCCTATTGATATTAAGTTCTGATATGATATTGATTACTGTACTATTGAAAGTTCGAATTAACGTCACCCATGGTACTTGCCCGCAAATGTATATCTAGATAATTTTATTGTAACTGGCCCTGTCGTATTTTAATTATAAAATGTACGTCCACCGATTCCGCAACTGTTAGACACCTTAGTTCTTGCAACCTAATGGCCCGCCCGTTACGTTCCTCTACAGTGTAAATGTCTACTCATCATATACGATTACAGTTTGCTCCGTGGCCGGCCCACGTGGTTATAGGCTCGTATTTGTATAATGAAATTTTCACAATAAAGGTTTTTAAAAGAAAACATGGTAGTAGTATATACATTGGTAAAGTTTTTAATAATAGTCACTGTTTTAGAATCATTAAAAGGCAAGTGAAATAAAGCAGACCAATTACATGAAGGGTAAAAGGTATAATACGCAGGAACGCAGTAAAGATAAATGGTCAAGGGCTGTTGTGTTTTCTACTCCTGCAACATAAAGTGATCGATAAGAATCTCATATTCAGGCGTATCGGCGACTAAGACAGCAGGTCGACCCTCTTTTGCTCAACGGCTCCGTCATGGGACGAAGAAACGCTCTTTTTCTCGAAAAAAGAATATATTTTACTTGCAGGACAGTTGTACATTTTCCGGGAAAGTACATTAGCCTGGAACATTATAACATATATTTAAGAAAAAATAATGTTCGGAAGTAATAAAAAGCGTAATTTTTAGGTCATATGACCAAGCCTTTCATCATTAGAATAAGAAAAGTAAAATGAACCAATGAAAAGTTTTATTAACAAGTCACATGACTTGTTATGCTTACGTTACGCGCTGCGCGTCGCGCCCCGGATGACTTCCGGATGCGCTAACGCGGCGCGTCATATGACGCATTACGCGACAACGCAGGTCCAGAATATAGTCAAAATGTCTCCACCAACCAGCGGTCGGAACACAACCCCTTTCAGCAGGCTAAATAGTTCTGTTAAATGACAACAGAAGGGACAGGCAACAAGAACCATCAGTCAAAGAGGGGAGGGCTAGTTCTTCTCTACCGGGTTACATTGGGGCGCTACCGGAACTGATCGAATTGGTAGTCTACAGTGTTTCTGGATGTTTCAGACTGAAGCTGGGGTTAGCATGAGAGCACCACCATTTCGTAGCTCCGTCGTGGCCATTCCGCAACCAATCATGGCAGCCGCTCTTTATCGTTATTTTGGGCGGGGTGGGTGGCGGAGCCGAGCTGTTTTGCAGCCATCATTGTGTGGAGTTCAGTTCATCTCACTAGTTTTGTATTTGTCATGAGGGGTTGTTCCTAATGTTTCTATTTTAGCGAGGTCAAAAAGAGATCCCATTAGTGGCCTACTGATTTTGCTCGATTCCTTTTCTTTTTTTTTACACGATTTTTCGTTATCTGCAAAGACTAAACAGAGTATTGCGACTCTGTGTTTGTTTGTAAATAGAGAATGAACCAAAGAGAACCAATTCTAAAACAGTAAATGCTTGGATAACAATCAATCAAATGGAGAGAGAAGCAGGCACGACGTATTACAACGGGGGCAAAGGCCTGCGTTAACTACCTTTCACTATCTGCAAAGAGAGAGTACTCCTAATAGAAATGAGGGGGGGGGGCACCATTCAAAGCAGATCAGTGTGCATAAACACGAAAATGTTTTCACTTACCACGTACTTGACATTCGACAGCTTATGATATTTGCTATTAAAAAACCATTGAAATTCACTGAAAAAACCATAGGTTATAGACCATATATAGTTAGGAATTAGCATTTACAAAACCTTGAAAATTCACTGAAAAAACCATAGGTTATAGACCATATATAGTTAGGAATTAGCATTTAAAAAACCTTATTTTACTCACACAAAACCATTGAAATTCCATATATAGTTAGTTGCACTAACTATATATCGCGCACCCGCAATCCACTGCTGATGATGTCACATATTACATCATTCATGACATGGTCAGTGACATCACTGATGACATCACTGATGACATCTCAAATGACATCACTGATGACATCACTGATGACATCTCATTTGACATCAATGACCACATCACTGATGATATCATTCATGTGACAATACAATGCATCTCCTCACATTTTAATGTAACCTCTGTTTCACCCAGTGTTAAATACAGAGTATAATTTTTGAAACCATTGACACACCAATACTAGTTACTACATACGCACTCACTGATTCCTACGTCTACACACACATTCACTCATTCACCCATACAATCATTCATACATACAATCACTCATCTTTACAACACTATCATATGCACTCATACACCTATACAGACACTCACACTCTGCCACTCATCCATGGAGTTACTCACACACCTAGTCAGTCCTGTAAAGAATCAATCACACTTCCATTTTCTTGTCTATACAGTTAAACATAGAGCACCTTACATTTTCAAACATATACTAACACATACTTACTTTCTTATACAATCATTGATACAAGTACACATTGATCTGCACAGAGTCACACACCTCCCAGCCAGCCACACACACACTCAGTCTCCCATACAAATACTTGGACAATCAATCAATAACCCATATAGTTAATCATATAGCTACTGATCAACACATGCAGCAGTTTACAGAACAACAGACATAATGATGCACAAATTAAGACAGTTTAGTCACTAACCCATGCACTCAGTGAGACACATTTAATCACTCACTTATACATTCAGTCATGCACCTACTAAATCCTTCGTCCAGACACTTATACATCTACTCATTCTTCAATATGTAAAACATATTTAAACTTTACAGAAACACACAGTCACTGGATGATGTCATCAGTGATGTCATCAGTGATGTCATTTGAGATGTCATCAGTGATGTCATCAGTGATGTCATCAGTGATGTCACTGACCATGTCATGAATGATGTAATATGTGACATCATCAGCAGTGGATTGCGGGTGCGCGATATATAGTTAGTGCAACTAACTATATATGGAATTTCAATGGTTTTGTGTGAGTAAAATAAGGTTTTTTAAATGCTAATTCCTAACTATATATGGTCTATAACCTATGGTTTTTTCAGTGAATATATATATATATATATATATATACGGCTGCAGTTGTGACCCACTGGCGGTGCCTGCGCTCAATTCTTGGCGTGGTGCGAATTTTCTACGGCTGGGTCAGTCGTTAATTATTTTTGCTGTTCCACAAGGGAAATGAAAACGCACACACTCGTCATGGTGATTAATTACAGGGGTTTATTTTCCCCCTTAACCCAACACGTTTCGCTTCACATGAAGCTTGCTCACGGGATGTTGAGCTAATTTACAAGTCCTTCTTTTAACACTTTGGTGTTGGTCACTTCCTGTATTTTCTACAGATGCATTCTGGTTAGTGTAGTATCCACTACACTTTCCTCACCAGGAGGTTCGAAGTATGTGTCCTGTGATTTAATAACAAAAGAGAGTGCACTTTTGTGAATTGCAGATATAACTATAATTTCCTCTTTGGTGAGAATGTTAAATAATTAAATCTCTCTGGGGTGGGTCCGGCTGTTTGTTCAAACTCCAAACTTTGTTAGCGTCAGTTAGCTAATACTACCCACTACAGACCCTTGACTGTAGACCCCACTAAAAGGCTGAGCACTACCATCATGAGTCTGATCCTGGAGGGTGAGACAAATGAATGGATCACTAAAAATGAAGCTGCTTTCTTGATACCTACTGATCCAGTTATCCCCTACTTTTACACCCTCCCCAAAATCCACAACGGGGGGACACCTGTCCCTGGGAGGCCCATTGTGTCAGGCATCGGCTCATTCCTAGAGCCCCTTTCCAAATTCTGTGACTATTTTCTCCAGCCGGTTGTCAGAAAGATACCATCTTTTCTGCAAGACACCAGGGATGTCTTCCGCCTCATTGAGTCCATCGAGGGGAAGGAGGGTGTTGATCTGCTTCTAACATTGGATGTTGAAGTACTTTACACTAACATCCCTCAACAGGCCACATTGGAAGCCGTAGAGTCCACCCTCTTACTTGAAGAGTGGTCCTCACCCACCCCAGTTTCCTTTATAATGGCCTGTGCAACCCTAGCTCTGACGGAGAACTTTTTCCAATACAGGACACAACTATATCACCAAATCCGTGGTACTTCCATGGGTTCTACATTTGCTCCCAGTTTGGCCTGCATCTATATGGCCACTTTTGAAGAGAGTACCATTAGATCTGCATTCAACCCCTACAGTGACAACATAACACTTTGGCGCAGGTATATAGATGATATCCTCGTACTATGGAAGGGTGACCGTCCCACCTGTGAGGCCTTCTGTTCCTGGATTAACCAACAGAATCCCTTCCTCAAGTTTACTGGAACCATTTCAGAGACAACTATCCCATTTCTGGATATATGTATCAATCTAGATCATTCTGGGCTCAGCACCACTCTATATCGCAAAAGCACCGATAGGAATAGCCTCCTACTTTATGAGAGTCACCATCCTCAGGCCCTGAAGGATAATCTCCCTTTTGGACAGTTTCTTAGGGTCCGTAGGAATTGTACTGCAAAGTCTGATTTTCAACAAGAAGCTACCCTTCTCCAACATAAACTACAGGATAGAGGGTACCCAACCAGACTCATCCGCAATTCCCGCAAACGAGCCTTAAATAATCCAAGGGAGAGTCTTCTTGAACTATACCCCAAAGTATCAGATGAACTCATAACTTGCGTAACTTGCTTCACCAAGAACTCAGCATACAGTAAGAAAGCTATAAATAAACATTTGAATATAGTCAACTCTGGTGGCTTGGATATTCCTCGCCCTCGTTTTTTTTTTTTTAATTGCAAGACTTTATTGCCATTTCCAACAACAGTACATACGGGCGCCTACAACCCTGAGGCCGGCTTAAAGGGTTCCATATGATTGGTATATATGCAATCGTTCAGGCCTTCTCCGGCCGTTTGCAGTCTACGGATCTGAAAATGTGTTGGATCTCCAAAAACAATTAGTATACGGACATTGTAACCACTTGCATTTTATATTTTATGTAAAACAAAAAAATGAAAAAAGAACTTAATACGTGACTCAGTATTAACAGACACAATATTTCTCCTGCTTATCGGTATCAGCTCTACCCTGTTGGGTGTCGTATCTACAAGCCTCTCTTGACTCCACCTCCCCTTTCACCCAACCCCTCCCATCTGCTCTTCCTGTATCAGATAAGGCGTATGTCCATTGAGCATGTCTCATTCAACACCCCGTAACAATCAGACAATTTCTGCCTCGTCCTCAGAACTATCGATGTCATCCTCCGGCAGTGGCTCGCAGATGTCCCCTCTGTAAGTGTTCCAATGCTGCCAGATCCCATTCCACTTGCGCGGGTTGGCTCTCACCTTGTACACCGCCCTCTCTGTTATCATGAGTGTGTCCATATTCCTGCTCCATTGCGCCAAGGTGGGGAGCTCCGCCGTCCCCCATTTTTGTGCAATGTCCCGTTTGGCTGTCATGAGACCTATCATGGTCCACAGCCTACCATAATATGTTAAATCAGTAGGCCCCCACACATTCAACAGGCACACACGTGGGTCTAGTGTTAGTGTGGTTTCTAATGTTTGTGCGATGGTACGGAGTACCCGCTGCCAATACCCCACGAGGCCCGCGCAGCTCCAAAGTGTATGTATGAAAGTGCCTTCTACACCGCACCCCCTAAGACAATATGGATGATCCGCCCTCTGCAATTTGTGTAGAGTCGTTCTCGTGTAATATATCCTGTGCAGGATTTTCAGTTGTACCAGGCGGAACCTAGCTGATATGCCTGCCTCACGTGGGGATGCAATAGCTGCGTTCCATTCAGATTTGTCAAATTCCCCGACGTCCTCCACCCAATTATCTTTCAGCTTTCCCAGTGGGTCAGGTAGATTATTGAGCAGTTTACGGTACGTTAGGGAAGTCGCACCCTCCTGCATAAAGTCTGTAAGCAGACGGTCTTCAAGCGGTGAGGACTCCGGGGGTGTGGTGTCTGGTGGGATCACTGCCAGAAGGGCATGTCTAATTTGTATGTATCTAAACTGTTCTGTGTTTCCCAACTCATACTGCTGCTGAAGGGATGCGAATGGGACCACCCCCTCTCTAGACCACATGTCTCCCACAGTTGATATCCCAATGTTGTCCCACTGGGTGAAGCCCTTAGTACGCCTCAAGTGTCCTCATGCCTTAGTGTCCCACAGCGGTGTGAGTTTCGTGATGATCCCTTCCCATTGTAGTTTCGATTGCGCTGTATACCACAACTGTACTGTATGTTTGGTGGGTCCCATCAGTTTCGCCGCAATACCCTTATGATACAGAGGCGCTAGCAAGCTGCTAGTGCCCAGTTGGGCCCTATCCGCCTTAAACGCCGGGTCATCCTGTGGGGCGTGGACCCATTGGTTGAGAATCTTAAGCTGGGCCGCCCAGTAGTACAATTGCATATTAGTAAGCATGGGCGGAATTTGCGGATACGCAATCCGCAAATTTGCGGATTTGCGTATTTGCGGATTGCGAAAATCCGCAAAATCCTCGAATTCTCGTGGATTTGCGTATTTTTTTGGGGGGTGTGTTTTCGCACGGGTTTCTGCAAGTTCGCGAGGGTTTTGTACAATTTCGCAAATTGCGAACTTACTTGTCGGGTCGCCAGTTTTGCGAACTTGTTGTTTCTACGTGCCCAGCCTGTTTGCAAGGCTTTCTTCATCACTGCCACCCTCTGTCACCACTGGCACTCTCTTTGGTCACCCATGCCACCCTCTGGCTCACCCATGTCACCCTCTGTGTCATCACAGCACCCTCTAGTTCACCAGTGTACATTATTGGGGCAAAGCAAAGAACTGCCATCCTCTGTCAACACTGGCACTCTGGTTCACCCATGCCACCCTCTGGCTGGCACACCCATGCCACCCTCGGTGTCATCACAGCACCCTCTGATTGACTAGTGAGTGTACATTATTGTGGCAAAGCCAAGCACACCTGCACTAAGTTTTGCAAACAACAACACCTGCCCTGCCCCAACTGACATTAATGAAGGCTGGCACCTGCTTGTCTGCTCCCTTTCCTTTTTGTTGCAATAACAGGATGCAATGGCATACTTGTAACTATTCTGTGACTGTCAGAGCAGGGTCACACAATAGTTGCAAGTAGGCAACCGGATTCTGGAGGGCCCCTTCAGGAAGCACTACAGGTAAATGGTTACAAATGATGAGCTCGAACTTTTGCACCTGCTCGTTGGTTTTGCTTTTGCAAAACTCGTTTTCGGTAATTTCGCCCTATTCGCGAGGCGCGGCGTCGTGCGAACTCGACCGTGGAAGCCGCGAACTCGTGCGAGTTACCCCAAGGTTGAGTATGGGCGCCGCCATTTTGTTTGCGTGACGTATTTCCGTTTCCGCCCGCTATGTGTAATCTCGCGCAATGAGCGCCTTGCGAATGCAAGTTCGCACGAGTTTGCGAGAGAAATCGCGTGCGAACTTACTTACACGCACGTGTTCGGGCCGCCATCTTGTTTTTCATTCATGTGTCTGGGCATGGTGTTTCTATCCTCTGTATATCTCTGCCATCCTTTGCTTGTTTTAATATTTTTTTGATCTATTTAACTTTTTTTCTATCCCTCTATTTTTCTAGATCTATATTTTTGTGTTTTAGGCTACTTTTGTTTACTTTTCAACTACTTTTTTAAACTTTTATTTCCTTCTTCCCTACTCTTATTCTTTTTCATTTTGTCTCTTCTTTACTGCTAACACCTGCCCAGAACATGGTCAAGACAGCTGTCAAGCTGCCCAAGACGGGCACCGCAGCCCGTGCCCGGCTCCCGTGTGGTCGCTTGAGGGCGGAAATGGTGGTGCCCCGGGAGATCTTCAGCCCTGAGGAGGTGGGCGCACTTGTTTTTTATGTGCAGCGCCGTCTCCCCAGGACCATCGCGGCAGGCGGCAGGATCGCTGCTGGTTATACCAACAGCCAGGAGCGACGGAAGCGGTGGGGGCAGGTGTGCCGGGCCCTTTTTAGGATCACGGGGGTCCAGCGCACCTACAATCAAGTCACCCACCACTGGACCGATATCCTGGACCGAGAGCGTGACCTGCTAGACGTGCTGGGAGTGGAGGTTCCCGGGCTTGGTGAGTAGTAGTAGCAATTTTTTCATCACTCACTACTCTGTTTTTTCTCCTGCTCTGTGTGACTGTGTTATATTGCAAATGTTTGCTTTAATTTTTTTACAAAGAGCAATAATGCTGCTGATTACATTGATAAGAGAGGTAAATTAATATTTAAAAATCTTCTGTGCATTTCAGGTGCACTGTTCTCCTTCTCTGTGGCGGTGCCACTGCTTATTTGTTTTATATTTTGTGTTCATTTAATTGGGCTGAGTAATGTATGAGTGTATTTTACAGAACTGCGTAATGCTAGACACAAAGGGGCAGATTTACAAGCCCCTTGTTCCACGTTTACGCTGCCTTACCTGACGCACAGCGACGTAAACATGGCGCATCCCTGCGAGTCATGTACAACGTGATCCATCTAAGGAGATGCGCCACGTTAAGGCCTGGGCCTGCGCCACAATGGGTGCGTTCCCACGCAAGGGGGGGGGGGTGGCGGTCAGGCAGCTGTGCGCCTCGCAAAAGTGCCTGCGTGAAATCTACAAGATTTAACGCAGGCACTTCCGCGACGCTGCTATGTCAATTCTTTATGCCTGCTTGCTTGAAGCAGGCGTACTGACTGATGCGGTATGTTGAGTATTGGGCAGCCCTGAGCATTGCTATAGTTGCATCGCGCCCGCGACGCGACTCTAGAGATGCGCCCCTCTTTCGTCACGAGATGCGTCACACATCTGCCTACCCTTGCGCCAGGGTTTGCCGCATTGTAATAGCGGCGCATCTGCCGTGACGCAAGGTTAGTTTTGCGTTACGCATTTGTTCTGGTGCACATCTGGAGGTGTCCAGCTCAGAACTCGTAAGTATGCCCCTAAGAGTCAGATTAGCAATTACCTGCGCATCCCTGCAAAGTGTGCGGCACGCCAGCACCACCCATGGTGCGACGTATTTACAATGTGGCACACCATGGTCCCAAAACGTCACCGAAGCGTTACGCATCGGTGCCGTAAAGGCGGCTCATTGATGGAGTTGCGTTGCAACGATAGCGCAGCTCCAGCAATGCTGTGTCAAGCCGTAAGTCTGCTTCATGCAGGCGCAGGGTTTCAGTGATGCATCATTGTCCTAAATGACTGATTGAAATTTTATATATTCCCCATAGCCACTTTTAGCATGCGTTCCTGCGCAGGAACGCCCTCCCTTGCGCTGGAACGCTCCCTAATGGCGCAGGGCTTTAGAATGGGATGCATCTCCCATATGCGTAACGTTGTTAATATACGCCACACCATGGCGCCTCTCTTGTTGTGGCGCTGCGTCACAAAATTGACGCAAGAATGGAGCAAAAGAGCTGCAAGGGGCTTGTAAATCTGCCCCTAGAGTAGAGGCTCAGGTGCAGTCCTTCCTTTGTAGCCCTCATTTTGGATGAAATAGTTGGTTCTTGTTCTTTCTAAATGTTTGATTTGGTTGACAAGGACATCGGCAAGCAGCAATCATCAATGTTTTCTGTTCATTCTTTCATGTTGTACGTCAGGTCCGCCCAGGGGCAAGCGGACCGAAAAATCGGATGCAGTGGCTCCAAAGGAGGAGGATGCAGGCCAGGGCGGCGAGTGCTCCTTTGCTGGCCCCAGTAAGTTTTCATTTAAATATAGAGGACCTATTGCTGTCCAAGCGTTCCTAATTTAATTGTTTCGAAATAGTGTTTAGATAGGAGCAAAATCAATAATCCTACTGTTGCAGGGACAATTCTCCACAAACCGAACTATGGACACCAAAGACCAGAGTAATAATATTTCAGAGTGGCGTGTTTGGCACACTGTATAAACCTGGTAGTGTCAGCGGCACGGACTCCTCCTTGCAAAAATTGCAAAACTTTTCGCTCAGTCACTCTAGTCTGGAGGACCAAAAACCACAGAGTCTATTCAAGTTTAAAAGCTTTATTAAAAGTTTAAGTAAACACATATATTAAAATAAAGTTAGTTGGAAATAGAAAAGTGCTTGGTGCTGAGTTGATGAGTAATGGAACACATTTCTTGTGGTCGAGCCGAGCTTTCACCTGGTTTGAAGTTGATGTTGCTCTTGTCCTTAGAAGTCCAGTTTCTGTCTGTTCAGAGAAAAATGGTGTGTGTTAAAATTAAGCAAGCATTCAACAATTGTGACAAAAAAGTGAAGCAAGACAACAGCCTTCCCTGGAAGGAGGGACATTTTTACTTTAGACTAGAGTAGACAGTCAATTAATTTTTCTGTTGTTTTCACATTTTTTCATTCATAGACCAAATACTAGTGAGTGGTGTAATCTAACATTCTTAAATCTGCTTTGTAGGTGGAACATCTGGTGGCGGGGCCAGCTCGGATGTGGTGGTGATCATTGACTCTGAGTCCGAGGATCAATCTGGGGAGGAGGCGGCGCTAGAGGAGTCGGACCAAGAAGTACAGACTGTGAGGAAGGAGACAGTGGCGGTGGCGAGTACAGGTAAGCTGGATCATGGTACTATCTGACTCTTAGATAGGATATGATGTGTATCCAGTGGTGGCCCAGTGACAAATTACAATATGGTAATTACAGCAGGCTGGGACCGACAGACAGATAGAGGCAGAGACAGAGAGAGAGGAAGATAGAAGGAGAGAGAGAGAGGGAGGGAGCCAGAGGGAGGGTGAGGGAGGGAGACAGAGAGAGAGAGACAGCGAGGTAGAGGGAGACACAGGGAGACATAAAGAGGGAGACAGAGAGAGAGAGAGAGAGGGAAACAGACATATCGCCTGGGCTTCTGCCAGATCTCTTTCATATGAAAGAGCATCAAACCAAGGATACAAGTGAGTTGTGGGAAGGGAAATGGTGATTCAAGCGCCCCCCTTGCCCCTCCCTGCGGACGCCCATGATACTGGCCTGAATAGTTTTGTACTGCGCTGGCTAGTTGCTAGTTGTACTGTGACACAACTTCCTGCTGAATTATTTTGTGTTAATCATATTCTTAAAGAGCATTGGTTACATATTATGTCTTTCTTTCTTCATATAGTTGGCAATACTAAAACCTCAAAACCGACGAGGAGTATGCTGGCTGTACTGGCCCGGCAACGGAGGCTGGAAGCAACTGTTGCCGAATATCGGCGGCTGGTGGAACTGGAGGGGGACTACACGCACTCCAGTGCATCAAATCTAACATCTACATCCTCCTCCGTGACCCCATGTTCTGCCGGTAAGCGCAGTGCTCCAGCGAACCGGAGCCGTGCTGGAAGACGCCACCGCCGAGCAGCAAAGGCTGCACCTCACAGTACTGTTAAGGCTCGCTTGCGCCGTGCACTCCGCAGAGTGTCCGACCTAGAGGCGGAGGTCCAGAAATGGAACGAGTATCAGAATGTGGTGGAGGGCCTCCGCTTAGATCACGCCACCCTCCAGGAGAAGTATGATGCCCTGGCCCTAAGGCATGATGCCCTGGAGGCCAAACTCAACACCTTGCATCCCTAGAGTGTCCCTTGCCCCTTTTTTAGAGACTTTTGGGGGGTGGGAATTGGGAGTTGGGTTTTTTGGGGACTTTTGAAGGACTATTTATTTGTTGGGGTTAGAGAGGGTCTTGCGGGAGATTATATTTGTTAGGGATATAAATATACTTTTTCAAACTTTATCTGAGCATACCTGTTTTTTTACTACTTTTGAGCTTGGTGGGTGGTGGTTTTGCAGTAAGTTCATTTAACTGAACACTGTCATCGTGTTGGTTCACGTGCAATAGGCCAAATGTTTTCCAAAGTAAATGCCTGTCACAGAGTTTGTTAATTCAAGAGCCCTAGGACTTTACTACTAGTACCACTGTCACTCTCTCGCCTCTCCGAACACACCATTATACTACCTCCCATCCAAACGCTTATCTTACCTGTAATTTGTGTTTGAGGGCTGGCTCCACCTGGAATTCACAGAGTCCTAAAGCGTTCTGCAGCAGGGCCACAACTGGAGTTTCCCGGCGTGGATTTTCTGCAAAACAAAAGCAATCAACATTAGAAATGTGGCAGCGGTGCTCACACACCACAAAAACCTAGAAGCCCCACAGACAGCACCCCTAAGACAGGCAAGCGAGCAATAATAACGCCTAAACGTTCACGTGCACTAGGCCAAATGTTTTCCAAAGTAAATGCCTGTCACAGAGTTTGTTAATTCAAGAGCCCTAGGACTTTACTACTAGTACCACTGTCACTCTCTCGCCTCTCCGAACACTCCATTATACTACCTCCCATCCAAACGCTTATCTTACCTGTAATTTGTGTTTGAGGGCTGGCTCCACCTTGAATTCACAGAGTCCTAAAGCGTTCTGCAGCAGGGCCACAACTGGAGTTTCCCGGCGTGGATTTTCTGCAAAACAAAAGCAATCAACATTAGAAATGTGGCAGCGGTGCTCACACACCACAAAAACCTAGAAGTCCCACAGACAGCACCCCTAAGACAGGCAAGCGAGCAATAATAACGCCTAAACGTTCACGTGCAATAGGCCAAATCTTTTCCAAAGTAAATGCCTGTCACAGAGTTTGTTAATTCAAGAGCCCTAGGACTTTACTACTAGTACCACTGTCACTCTCTCGCCTCGAACACTCCATTATACTACCTCCCATCCAAACGCTTATCTTACCTGTAATTTGTGTTTGAGGGCTGGCTCCACCTGGAATTCACAGAGTCCTAAAGCGTTCTGCAGCAGGGCCACAACTGGCCAATTTCATCCCTTAATAGACCTTGCCAGCAATGGCCCAGCCAAGACCCGTAAACCCAAGCGCAAACAAGTTTGACAGTTGACACCCCCAAACAGCCAAAAATGCAAATCGGGGAAAAAAAGTCACACTTAGCAAAATGTATTTAAATGAGGACTCACTACTTCCAGTCCCTCTTTAGGGGACTCAACGTAAGTTTCTTCATTGTGCAGAATCCAGGCATCAGCATTACGGGAAATGGATAGGATGAGTGGAGGAGGAGGATAGACGACCAGGACTGAGTTCTTGTCAACTAACTGTTGTGAACATGAGGAATGCTGCGGCATCAAAATCAAGACAGTTCTGCTGATGGGCTTGTTGTTGCTTGTGATGGGGTGATTACAGTTTTGTTGTGAATGTGATGAAGCACTTGCTAAACAAAGAAAGACAGACACACAGGAATAAAAGTGAATAAGGAGGACTAAATTTACAGTTAATGAGTCATTGACTCATTTTCAGAACTCGCTGTCAGGGAAGCAGAACTCGTCCTCATACTCTGCTAATTCATCACTCGGTTGTACTTCTGGTAACTGAGGAGAACTTTCCTCAGGTAGGTCGGTGTCCTCTTCTTCCTGCGTGCATTCTCGTACTTTGTAATCTGGTGGTATGAAGTGCTGGTTCATCTTTATCACGGTGAGCCGCTCCACATTTGCGGGCAAGAGGCGGGACCTTTTGCAAGTCACAATGCCACCAGCAGAACTAAAAACACGTTCTGAAGACACGCTTGCGAGTGGGCAAGACAAATAATTGATAGCCAGGTTGGTGAGCTCTCGCCATATTTTTCTTTTCCCATGCCAATACGCCAATGGGTCCTCAGTAATATTGACCGCTGTGGAGTCATCCAGATAGGCCTGCACCATTGAAAGAATGTCCTCCCGCATTCCTGTACTTTGCACTTCTGTGTCCTTTCTGGGACAAGGAAACCCTAGCTCACTTAGCCAATCCGCTTCAGACATATCGCCTGGGCCTGGTGCAGATGATACAGTTGCTGGTGTGGTTAACGGCTTAGTGGAAAAGTCACTCACTTCTGCCAGAGGCACAGATGCAGAAGTGCTTTTTTGGGACGCCTGATGGCCTGCTGATTCACTAGTAGTACTGTCTTCTCGTACAGTTTCCTTCCGCTCTCTTTCAAAACGAATGGCTGACTGAGCTAGCCAACCTTTGTACTCTGTAACATCTGATGTTTCAAAAGGAATTATTACTTTGCCAAACAATGGCTTTTTGTAACATGGATCCAGAATAGTAGCACAAATGTAGTGCTGTTGTTTCTTGATATTTACAAGCCGTTTATTGCTAACTAGGCGTTGTAATAATCTCTGCGCCAACTCATATGCTTAATTCTTTCCAGCATCTTTTAATTGTGAAGACACCACCTTGACTTGGTGCTCGAGCTTCAGCAACAATGGGATAGCTTTGCTCAAAGAACAGTCCTCCCTGCTGACGTCACGCGTGAAGACCTCAAAAGGACAAAGCATGTCTGTCAGGCTTTTAACTAGCTGCCATTGCTCCACCGCTAGCATCATTTCTGTCGTATCACCACCCAGGTTGTAGAAATACTCATTGAGTACTGGAAACAGCTCATGCAGACGCTCAAGCATGTAGAAGGTTGAGTTCCAACGTGTTGCCACCTCCTGGATAAGTGCTTTCACTGGCATACTACGTTCATTTTGCTTGCACCTCAGCTCCTTCCGGGCCTTAAACGAATGGTTAAAATGTGTGCATATTCTTCTGCAGATGGTCAGTATTTTGTCGACTGCAAGTTCTTTTTTCAAGAACTTTTGCACGACAAGGTTCTTACAGTGCGCCAAACACGGCACTCTGAAATAGAAACCGTCCTCCATGGCCCTAACTACATTGCTGCCATTATCAGTAGAAACATAACCAACCTTGCATTTTCTTGGGGGCAGCCATTGCGAGACCTTTTTGTTAAAGTCATCCAAAATGTTGGCTGCAGTATGACTTTTCTCCATGCCAAACATGGCTAATGTTGCATGTTTACGAGCACCCTTAAAATTCTCGACCAAGTCACCACCTGCATTTATCTGTTTTGTAACCCCTGAAAAAGAGACCCAGTGTGCAGTGATGCACATGTCATCAAGGGCTTGGCAACTGGTCCACATGTCGGTTGTCAGGTGTATAGTGTGAACAGCACTCTTCTGCAAAGCAGCCCCAACCAACTCAAGCACCTCTTTATATAGTGCTGGAACAGCAACCCTGGCAAAATAGAACCGGCTAGGAACCTTCCATTTAGGGGCCAGTGTTGCCACGAGTTCAAGGAAACCCACACCTTCGATAAACGAAAAAGGGAGAAGGTCCACCGCTAGCATTTTAGCCAGCTTAGTGTTATACAGGCGTACAATTGGGTGGTTGCGTTGAAATTGCACATCTGAGGAGAACATGGCTGAAATGGTGTGCTGGACAAATTTACGGGATGATGCTGATGCCTTCTTCGACCCACTTCTGATCAGTGTTGACATTTTCCGCATTGGTGTGTCTGCCAGACTCTCAGTGTGCCTCCTATGTGTTCCGGAGGGTGTGGTGCTGCCAGGGGTACTGGGTGCAACCGGACACATGTCTGACGCTTCTTCTACCTCCCCGTCATCTTCAGATGAAACACCTAGTATGGGTATATTTTGGCCACTTGCCCTTTGGGATTGCTTTCCCTTGATGTTTGCTAGGTGCGCAAACCATTCGACAGCGTGCCTTCTTTCAAGATGACCTATCTGGCCTCCGGTTCCATAGTTGGTACCAGTCTTACCACGGCTAACTCTAGTCTTACAAATGCAACAAACGGCTATGTTATCATACTTTGCATGGACACTAAAAAAGTTCCAAACTGGGGACTTGAAACCTCTGGTTTTGGCGCACGAGATGATACTGCCAATGCCAGATGAAGCAGTGGTGGATGAGCCTTGCAGACATCTACTGGGTTGTGCAATTATTTCAGCAACCCTACTTGAGGGAGTCGAGCTGGATGGAGTCCCCCTCTGGTGAGAAAATATGGGAGCTGTAGGTTTTGTTGAACTTGTTGTACTACTTGACTGCATTGGTGGTGCTACCAGTGGCACGTCGCCAGGGTCACGCTCAGCCTGACGTCGGGATAGGGTATAAATGTCTGTCTGCTGCATGGCCGGTGTGGCTGGAATGACTTGTGTGATGACTAGGTCATTGCTGTCATCCTGTTCATCAACATCAGAATGAACCACTTCATCAAGTCCGACGTTCGGATCCATAAGTATGAGCTTTCCGGGGCCCTTCCTTTTAACATTTGATACCTTTCGCAGCTCATGGTGTGCCTCCCTCTCAGACGTCGGAGATGGGTGCCAATCTAGATCCAGATCATCATCTGATGGAGCGGGGCTTGAAGAGGAACTTCTACACACACTCCTTGATCTTTTCTTTGGTGGGGAGCTGGGAGAAAATGAATCATCAGGAGGAGTGCCTTCGTCTTCCTGACATGATACCCCGGCTCCAAAGTCAATTTCCTCCTGTGCCCCTACTTCTGGAAGAACAACCATTGTGGGCACTTGCACCGCTCCATGCGCCGCTACATGGGCCTCTTCACTGATCGCTACTTGCAACTCTCCATGGACCTCTCCTTCTCGGCCTTCTCCTTCTCGGCCTTCTCCTTCTCGGCCAGCTCCTTCTCGGCCAGCTCCTTCTCGGACAGCTCCTTCTCGGACAGCTCCTTCTGGGACAGCTCCTTCTGGGACAGCTCCTTCTGGGACAGCTCCTTCTGAGACAGCTCCTTCTCGGACAGCTCCTTGCGCATGTACTTGTGCTTGTACTAGTAACCCATACAGTTGTTGTTGCGGCTTTGGTTGTTGAATAGTACTTGTGAGATGAGTTACAACCTGTGTTGATGGTGTGCTGCTACTTTCTTGCGATGAGCCAACATCATTGGTCGTTGGTGATGTAACCACTAAACAGGCTACCTGTCCAGCACTCATGGTGGACCTTTGTTTTCCCCACAAAAATTTAGTGGTGGTGCCACCAGTCTCCTTGCTAAGTGGTGCCACTTGCTTCTTCTTCTCCTTAGTAGAGACATCTTTCTTGCTAGAGGACCTACGGGCACCTCTTTTTGGAGCCATCTTCTTCAGATGTCGGAACAACAGGCCGCAGCAGGACTTCTTCCTGGCACTGATGCTCAACGATGATGCAGATTTATTGACTTTATGCACCTACAAGCAAACGAAGACAGAGGAACATCAGTAAATATATGTTGCATATGTAGCACTTCAATAAATAGTTTGCAAGTAGGCATTTATGAATACACTCGTGCACACGACACAATATGGAAATTTCAAAATTAAGAATTGCTAAATTTTTGGGAAACAGGAATTTAACATTGATCCAAGAGAGCACACACAGAGAGGGTTATAGTTTCATGTACCACTGACTCCCCCTGGGCACAATGGGTGAAAGCAAGGCAAAATGGGTGCAGGCCTATGGCACAAAGCTCACTGCCTGCCTTCAAAATGGCCGCTTGACCCCCATCCACATGGCCAGGACCATGCCTCAAAATGGCCACCACCAACATAGCCAGCCCCCAACCCCTACTCCAAAAAGTCAAAAAACACAACACAAATCAAATCACCACAATCCAATGCCATCCATGAAGTTTCAGAAGGCTTATGCTGCCTGCTGGTGGTTTTCTGGTGCAAAATTGCAATTTTTACAATTTCGCAAGTGCGAGATTGTTGCTTCACGGCGCGAACGTGCCGAAAAACCAGCAAAATCTGCGAACAGACCGATTCTGGGCCCCCTGGCCATAATGGATGAAATCAGAGCACACTGGGTGCAGGCCTATGGCACAAAGCACACAAACTGGCTTAAAAATTGCCCATAGACCCCCACCCACACGGGACCAGGCAATAAAATGGCCCCCACCCACATAACAAGCCCCCAACACCACCCCAAAAAGTCGTAAAACACACAAAAATCACCACAATCCAATGCCATCCATGCCCTGGCCAGAATCATGTTAAAAATAAATTTCAACAAAACAGTTGTATCATGCATGCACCCATAACTAAGCCTGGTGGTTTTCAATTCATGTGCAGAATTGTAATTTTTACAATTTCGCGAGTGCGAGATTGTTGCTGCGCGGGACGCGAGCAGTGCGAACACAAGCAAAAAAATCCTGCAGATTTTCCCCCCCAAAAAGTCGAAAAACAAGCAACACACACAAAAATCACCACAAACAAACAACATCAACTTACTTCCTTGTGAAATAAAATTTTGAATCCAAAAGTAATCCAAAAGGCCTCAAATCCAAATATCCAGCAGCATCCACAAAAAGTAATCCTTCCCAGTCAAGATCGAAATCAAAGTGGCCAGGAAATGGACTAAGCAATGGGAGGAGCTTGCTGGACAGGAACAGGAAGTTGGAGACTGGGGCACTTCCTTCACCCCACCCCTATGGGAGGAGCTTGCTGGACAGGAACAGGAAGTTGGAGACTGGGCCACTTCCTTCACCCCTCCCCAATTGTAATTTTTGTACTTTCGCGAGTGCGAGATTGTTGCTGCCCGCGCCGCGGACCGCGAGCAGTGCGAAGACAAGCAAAAAATCTGCTTCGCACGGATTTGCGTATTTTCGCCACATCCGCGAGAGTTCGCGGATTGCGGATTTGCCGAAAATCCGAAAAATCCGCGAGCGGAACGGATTTTGCGCCCATGCTTACATATTAGGTAATGCGATACCACCGTCGTACCAGCTCCTGTTGAGATTCGCGTGTGCAATTCTGGCTGGCCTATTCCCCCATAATAGACCCGATATCAGAGCAGTCACCTTCTGAAAGTAACTGGTAGGTATTAACGTCGGAGTGTTTTCAAGCACGTATAGAAAACGTGGCAGCGCCATCATTTTAAACAACGCTGCTCTGCCCAACAGCGTCAGTGGAAGTCCCTGCCAGTGCTGTACGTCATTACATTAGTCGAATGAGAGGGGGTTGCAAATTACGATTAGAGAACTCTGTAGCGTCTCGGGTGACATATATTCCTAGGTACTTGAAGGACGTGGTAGCCACTTCCAGTGGGCAGGATCCCGCAAGGGTCGGGAGTGGACCCTTAAGCTCATAAATTGTCGATTTCGACCAATTAATAGTGTGACCAGACACCCGCCCATGTGAGTTGCATATTCATAGGAGGTTCGAGATACTGCTGCTCAGATCTGTGAGGTAAATCAACATATCGTCTGCGTATAAAGACACTCTATCCTCCCAGCTATGATCCCATCTAATCCCCTTCAATAGTGGCGTCTTCCGAATAGTGACTGCCAGAGGTTCTAAAACCAACTTAAAGAGGATGGGCGAGAGTGGGCATCCCTGCCTAGTCCCCCGTGCCAATTGTATGTCACGTGATATGTGACCATTTGCTACTACTCGTGCCACTGGGTCCTTGTACAGTAACCGGATCCATGAGATAAAATTGGGTCCAATCCCCATGAGGGTAAGTACTGCGAATAGGTAGCTCCACTCCACCATGTCGAAAGCCATTTTGGCATCCAATGACAGTATCGCTGCCGGTTCCGTCAACAGTGGGGTTCTCGCCAATACTCCCTGCACTCTACGAAGATTCAAGGCCGTACTTCTGTGTGGCATGAAGCCAGACTGGTCTGGGTGGATCAACTGGTCCAAGTACGGCATGAGCCTGTTTGCCAATAGTTTCGCCAGAACTTTCGCTTCAGGGTTCAGGAGTGAGATAGGCCTGTAGGACTTACATTTGTTAGGCGGTTTGCCCGGCTTCGGAATGGCCACTATGGTTGCCATCCGTTGGTCTGGGGGCAGCGTGCCTTTCTCCCTACTTTCCACATACATCTGTAGAAGGGGTTCACTCAGGGATTCCGACATCGTTTTAAACCATTCAATGGGCACCCCGTTTGGGCCCAAAGCCTTGCCCGAATGGATTGCATTAATAGCCAATTGAATTTCGTCAGTTGTTAAGTTGGAATCAAGATCTTTCGCCGCTTCCTCCGTCAACGTCGGCAGGGACACATGACGAGGGCAGCCCGAGCCTCTTCCTCTGTCACAACCACCGCCGGGGTGTATACCTCGCTGAAGTGGTCGACCAGTGCGTTCACGATTTCTTCCGGCCGTGTATGCACCCTCCCATGTGTGTCTGTAATTTGAAGTATATTCCTGCTGCCCCCCTGCTTCCTATCTAGCCACGCCAAGAGCTTACTAGCTTTATCCCCAATGTCATATACCCTGTGTTTGGTGGCTGCGATATCTGCCATGGTCAGTCGCCTCATATGGTCATCAAGGAGGCGTTGACGTATCTGTAGGGAATGTAATTTATCGTCCAACGGGTCTGCCATATGGGCAGTGTTGGCTCTGTCGAGTTCCATTTCCAGCTCTAAAGCTTCCCTCCCCCGTGTTCTCTTGTGGTGTGCTATCACTGCAATGGCTTGTCCCCTGAACACTGCTTTGTATGCTTCCCAAAGCACTGAAGGTGATTCCACCGAGGAGCGATTTTCCTCAAAGTAATGTCGGGTTGCTTTCTTTAGGTCTTTACGAATGGATGGAATTTTAATATTCCCCGGATAGATCGGGTAAATCCTTTTAAGAGTCATTTCTAAACTGGACAGTGTTAAAGTAATTGGTGAATGATCCGAAATACCCCTTGGCTTTATCTGTACTTCGTCTATGGTAAGGCGACCGCTCCCTAATGTGAGGAAGTAGTCAATCCTGGACAGGCTATTGTGCGTAGCTGAGTAGTAGGTGTATTGTAGCTGTTCTGGGTGCAGTAGGCGCCATATATCCACCAACCCTTGCGCTTCCAGGAATCCGTTGAGTTTGTTGGGGCCATCTACATGTGTTCGCACAGGGAATCTATCACGAGTGCTATGTAGTACTGCGTTAAAATCTCCCCCAATGATTAAATCCCCTTCTGGGAGTTCTAGGAGGAACCTGCCGAGGTCTGGCAGTGCCACGGCATGTAGTGCCGGTGGGATGTAAACCGAGACCACAGTCAACGGCCTGCCTTCCCATTGGCCATGAACAGCCGCGAAACGGCCCTGGTCGTCTATCTTGGTGGACTGTATTATGTAGTGGGAGGATTTTCGTACTGGTATGCCTGTGCCACGCGACCCTGAGGTGAATTCTGCGTGTGCAATCATGCGGTAGCCCCGTCTATCCATCGCCTGTGTAGCAGCGCCCACCAGATGTGTCTCCTGTAAAAGGACCAGGGCAGGACCCAATCTCTTAATTCCCTGAAAAACCAGACCTCTTTTAATCTTATCGCCCAGTCCCCTAACGTTCCATGACATAATTTGTAACGGGGCTGTCGGGGTGACTCGATCTAATCTGGCCATGGCAGTGGCTTGTAGCGGGCCGACCTAGTACCTTTGGATTCATTCTATCCCTTATTCCGTGGATGAACCCCACCCGGGGGCGGGCCCACCGCCTCTTGCGTGGGGCAGTGCGTCTGACCAGGGGTGAGACAGCTGTATCGCCAATAGATTTACTTTTGTGTGTTCTGTCGTGTGTCGTGTGACGCTTCGCAGTGATAGTGTCGTATTGCATTGTGTTGTTTTGAGTCACACCTTTAACCTTTAGGACCAAATGATCCAGAAAAATAACCTTCCCCCTTCCCATAACTGCCCCCCTCCCTGCCCCCTGCTACACGGACTCAAACCTGCCCGCCCCCCCAACTTAGCAGAGTGCATGCCCCAACCCCCAACCAGTGTACTTGCGCGCCGGGGTGAAGGACTCTCCGAAGTCAGCGGCCCCTCAGTCTTCTCCCCGGAGGCCCATCGCCCAGTGTCCAGTGGCGGGCCTTAGGCGTGCGGCACAGTAAATCCAATAGAAGTTAAACCTTGAAGTCATTGCTCCTCGTTGTCCTCTTCGCCCACATCTTCTCTCAAGGGTGAGCCATCGTCCATTCCCCCCCCTGATGCTTGGGATTCCGGGTGACGACCGGCGTTACGATCCTTCTGCTGCCGGTGAGATCGCCGAGGGTGGGCGTTTGTCCTCCACCCCTCCAGCCAGTCTTGCGCGGATTCTGGGGTGTCGAAGAACCAAGTTTTGTTTTCTGCAACTACCCGCAGCCTGGCCGGGAAGAGCATCGAATATGGGACCTCTCTCGCTCTAAGTTCTTTCTTCACCTCTAAAAACTTTCGTCTCCTGCGAGACTGTACGAACATTACTTACAACATGGCCACTCAGCCGACAGTGTCACATGGCTGGTATTAGAGTCCTATCCGGCCATTACTAAACAGGCATTATTCAGGATCGAACAGAGATGGGTCCACCGACTTAAGCTTGACTCCATGGGGTTAAATGATTCGGTCCCCTGGGCTTCTTTGGCACGGTAGGCTACCTGTACACGTCTTGAGGGCATTGACCAATTGATAAGGAACATCCTCCCTCTCTGTTCCGCAGCATGGACTCCCATCCACTATGCTGACTGTACAATTCACCATGTGGGCTTACTGAATATAAACTAACTGTCAGCACAATGCTCCATGTTGAAGTCGTGATTACGATTAGACTACCTGTTCCACTGGTATTTAACTTAGAATTGTCTGTCTATCGGCACCTCTTATTGGGACTCATACCACGTCAAGATTCACAAACACTGACCTAACAGTCACCATAACTCTATTTTTGTGAATCTCATTTCTATTAATCCCCTTCCTGGACACCTATTCCATGTTCATTACCCACCTGCGCTATCTTTGATAGTTTGACGCTCCCAAGATGGCCGCCGCATTGCCCCGGTTGTTTCTCTGGCTCAACATCGATGTAGTATTCACATTGAGTGCCTGCACTGGCGCATGCGCGTTCCTCGACGAGAGATGCCACGCCCCCGTCAACACTGATTTGGCGGACTAGCGATGGCTCATAAACCTGGGCTCTCGACCGGGCTCGCCACCAGCTGCTCTGCGCCCTGACCAGGCGCTGTTCGTGGGGGTAGGTTACTCGGCTTGGACCGCGCGCCGCCTGAGGTAAGCCAATGGGGTATTTACACTTTGAGTGATGCCCAGAACCACGTCGTTGGCATTTTTCAGTCTGGGGTTAATTTTGCCTCGGGTTACCCTCTGTCGGCGGGAATGTGAAAGACACTTGCTTCCGGGATAGCACGGTCTTTGTCAGGCTCGTCCGTTTTCCACCATCAAATGCCGCCGATTTGCTTGCTTGACACGGCCCCATCCCTCTGCAGGTTCTCCAGCGGGGACGGGATACGGGCAGTGTGTAGCCTTGTGGGTCGGCGTTTCCTCGTGGGAACGGCTGGTCTCGTTTGCCGCGTGTTGTCTAAAAGGCAATTCCGATCTTCACACCATACAGACTTTGGGCTCGTGGAGAGCTAGCTACTTACTTGAGCTGTCACTGATAAGCCAGATGGGCTCCTCTACAACGGTTTGACAACACATGCCAATAGTTGTCTCCGGTTTGTAAACATGCCCCGTGCCCTGCATCTTTCTCTCCCACAGGTACCATACCCTTTTGCCGGTCCCACGGGAGCAGTCTGCGGGGCACCTTAGGGAACTTCCCAGGGTAAGCACTGAGCCCTTTGTTCCTCAGTTCCTTCATTCGCAGCGTTTTTATAATTTGTTTATTTTTATTCGCACTCTTAATTGAGATTGCCTCCGCATAACTATGGGTAGTTTGATTAAAAAAAAACCTCTGCTTGTGGTTATGCTTTTTAACATTTCTGTGTGTGTGTTTAATATAGAGCAATTTGCGATCTAGTTCCCAACAGAGTATTGCACTTACCACTATCCTCTGTTGCTTGTTTTTTGTTTCCTCTAGGTCGCTTAAATATAGCAGGACCAATTGGCCTGCCCATCCACAGACCTACTCAATAAGGTTGTAATTCATTATTATTTTTCACTGTGTAGTACTAAACCACTAGGTCCTGAAGAATTGCCATTATGGCAAGAAACATGTTGACCTGACCTGAAGGTAGCAGATATCTTGCTCTGGAACTTCTTGGCATATATCTCCCCTCCCACCCCTTTTAACCAAGGGAGTCAACCACGCTAATAAAGTATATTGTGGACTGACCCACCTTTTTTATCCACATACACTTGATGACTACACTTTCTCTGCCCTCTCACACGCATGCACCATATGGCTGGAACAAAAGATCTTCGATAAAGAGCCCCGGTTTCGGGAGCCCGTCAGACATTGCAGCGCCAGTCTGACGAGGAGCAGAACCCATATGATGAAGCATGACACCTAGTTTACTGGGTGTGTGAGGGTTTTAGTTCCAACAAGGGAATTCTCCCCCCCCTTCCTTCCCTTGTTTTGCTCTTCACTACACTCACACGGCCCTTTTCTTTTCTTTTCCTTCCTGGGGAACTTTGTACCCTCTTTTGTGCTACTAGTTGTTTGGACTTGTACACTGGACCCCATTAAACAAAGGCCATTTCGGTTCCTCCCTTTTGTTAAACAAAATGCTGTTTTATATCTAAGATCTCCTCACTAAAAGCAGACTGATATGCAGTTCTGTTGGAGCCATACGGGCATGCTTTACAAATGGAGCATTTAAAGAAACCCTTCCTTGCTACCAGCCATCCTGCTTTCTCTTGTTCTTCCGGGTTGCTTTTTAATTAAAGCATTAGCCATAGACGCTGCTCTTCTGTATGTTATTGCTGGTTGTTTCGGGAGCATTGCGCCAATAACTGGGTCATCATGCTCAATTGACCAATTTTTTCTTATAATGGCTCTCAACTGCTTTTGCTGTCTGGAATAGGTGAGGATCAGTCTTGTAGGCTCAGTATGTCCATCACTGTTAACCTCACTAGTTGTTTGAGGTTTTTTGCGAGATTTATTTCTGTCCTGCATGATTTCCTTTCTACTGAGTTTTCTAGATTTGACAATTGCTGTTTCAATAGAGGAGCTGGTATAATCTCTATCTAAAAACCACTGTTTACATTCCATCTGTTTATCAATCATATCCTGATCCTCACTGCAAATCCTGCGAATACGAAGCATCTCCACATAGGGGATGCTTTGCATTAGGTGCGGAGGGTGGGAGCTGGACGCATGTAATAGTGTGTTCCCTGCCGTTTCCTTCCGATGTAATGAAGTGGTCATTTTTTTATTAATTATATTGACCTGTACATCTAAAAAGGCTATGCTTGTATTGCTGATACTCGAAGTAAAATGCAGGTTCACATCATTATTATTCAATTGCGCAACAAAGTCATGGGCTTTATTTTGCGATCCTTGCCAAATGACGAACAAATCATTGATGAATCTTAGCCAACACACAACATTATTCGTATATCTTTGTTCAAATTGCCTCCTGAGGACCAGCTCCTCCCACCAGCCTATAAATAAACAGGCATAGCTGGGAGAGAAGCTGGCCCCCATGGCAACGCCCTGAATTTGATGGAACATTTGGTTCTTGAACATAAACATATTATTTTCTAAGCAAAATGTCAACATGTCCATCAATTTCTTGTTGTGTTGTGCATATTTATGCGGCCTGTTAGTTAAAAATGACTCAACTGCTTTAAGTCCGTCTTGATTCCTGATGCTTGTATATAGGGCAGACACATCCAGGGCCAATAAGTGCCACCCTTCTTGCCACTGTATGTCTGCGACTTTTCTAATAAAATCCCCTGTATCTTGTACACATGATTTAAGTTTTTGAACGTGCTCTTGCATGAAAAAGTCAATGTAGCATGACATGTTCTCTAATAATCCATTGTTGGCGCTATTATAGGTCTTCCTGGCGGTTTCTCAATGTTCTTGTGGACCTTGGGGATGAAATACATGGACGGAGTAATCGGATGTTCTGTTTTTACATATTTGTATTCCTCCATATTTATTAAGCCCATGCTCTTCCATGCCAAAAGTTTGAAAAAGAATAAATTCTGAACAGCTTTATATTTCAAAGGGAAACTTCTATGATAACACTGGGCATCGTTTAATTGCAAGTAAGCTTCCTCCAAATACTCTTTTAACGGCCACAGCACGATATTTCCCCCTTTGTCAGAATTTCTAATGACTACATTGTTTTTCTTTTTCAATTTCATTAGTACCTGATTGTACTTTCATGATTTGCCAATCTCCTTTTATCTTTATTGATAGTCATATTTAGTTTTCTCTTACCTGTGCAACCAACCTGTTCATTGAAAACATCTATAGCATCTTGTGGCATGATGGGGTGAATTTAGATTTTAACTTAAAGGCCGTGGCAGGTTTGGCGTTGGTGTCTGGTCTTGTTGGTTGTCCCATATTGCCAATATTAGCCGATGGACTCATGCTTGATTCTTTTTCATACCCTGCCGCTTCTTGTGCCAAATCATGTCAATTTTGTAAGGCCTCTAAGTCTGCCACCAATAGTTCCCGATTATCATCTGCTGTTGGTCATCATCCCCATTTCTTCCTTTGATGCTCGAGATCTAAGCTCATGGAACTTTTTCAATTTTAACTTGCGAATGAACTTATATATATGTGCCCGAGTCTGGGGATAGTGGAAGTTCGACTTGGGGCAGTAAGAAAGTCCTAAGGATAATAATTGCTCTTCGGCCTGTGTTAAATTAATATCTGCCAAATTGATTATTGTTTTGGCTCTCGCCGCTGAGGGCGAGTTTGGCATAGTATTTATTGTCTGTTCCTCCATCCCCCACGACCTCTTCCCTTGGCTGGACGTTTGTTGTTGCCAGCGGGCTCTTGCTGCTTTTCTCCTTTGCCTTCTGGCCGCAGTTTGTCGTTTTTTGCCGGTCAGTTACGTGAACGCAGTGTCTCTCTTCTGCTACTTCTCATGTAATCTAACTCCTCACCCAAAGTTGGTTTGATGGCATTGTGTTGCATCCGGTCTGCTCTCCCTTCCACCTCCGACTCACTTTCAATGGCGGAGCTCAAATCGGACGCTGAAGGGGTTTCTTCACAAGCATGTTGTCTGGTTGCATGTTTTTGTGTTTGTCCCAATTGATTTGCTGCTGCTGCTGATCTATATGCATCAAATTTGTGAGCGAAGGTAAAAATCTGACCGCTCGCATAATCATCTTTATCCCTTCGCAATTTAAACGCTTTCTGTTGTTTGATCTTTTCCTCCTCTTTACTGATTCTTATTGCCATGTCTTCATGTAGTTTGACTTGCTGTTGGGAATCCCCCATTGTTTTTATTTCAGCCTCCAAAACGTCTATTTTCAATTGCAGCTCCCCACAATCGCTTTCGGCGTATTTGACCAAGATTTGCACCAATTTTCTTGATGAATCGAGGTTTGTCTCCGCCCATTCTGCCATCATCTGGGGGTTTGAGGTGTCATAGCTTGGGGCTATCATTATTCGTAGCCCCTTTGGTATCCTGTCCACGTCCAGGTAACGCTGTAGCGATTTTGACTTCCACCACTTTGCTTGTTCTTGCCACATCTCCTCCGCAGCCGATTCTCTGTTGCGTAACGCTGCGGCAGACATGCTTCACTTGCTCTGTGATGTTATTACTATAATATACCCCGTTAGGACGCCTTACCAAACTTTTCTTGGAGGCCGGCTCCTGGGGCGCACACCTCCCCACCTGTTGTTTGTGTGCTATCCGATGCGTGCCTGTCTCTCGAGCTGACCGCCGCGCTGCCGTCTCCCCGCTGGGCACAACCCCTCCGGATTAGCCCCACTCGAGACCCTCGGCTCCACATCTGTCCCCTCGTCACAGGCACATCCTTTGCATCTGCTTCATCAGGGGGCTCCACGTTTCCGTTGCCGGATTCCACCTAGGTCACTTCAAGGTTACCAGGGCCTCGAAGCCTGGAGGTTAGACAGCCACCGTTGAAGTTGCGACTTTACCGTTCGCAGAGCCAACTCACAGGGAGGGGGTCCACAACACCGAGGAAAGTTAAAGCCGGTGAACATATGAAGAATCCTGTTCCATGGACAAACGAGAGTGGACCCAAGTAAGTGCAAGTTTTCTTTATTGCAAGTTGTAACACTCCGCCATGACGCGTTTCGGCAGCTCCTTCTGTCTTGATCACATGACAGCGTTAACGTTGTGATTCACCATAGTTAAAGTGCTAGTGCCCAATCACTGGTTTAATAGACATGGAAAAAATACACAATATTTGTAATGCATGATAAACTGTTCTCATAATAAGAAAGAATACATGTAAGGGACTTTATATATAATTTATTTATGTACATGGGCGGGAATATGCACACATGTGCGGGAATATTCAGTACTTATGACTATTGTTGAGGATCCCCTGGAAGAGACTTTAAGCTCCTTCTCAAGCTTAAATGAAGGCTGCGTAAATAGCAGAACCACGAATAGTCTCCACATCATCCATTAGTGTGCTCTTGAAGGCACCAGAATAAAACTTAAATTTACCTACCAGGAGATATTCACTTTACACCTACTAAGTTAGCACTCTGTCCCTCTTATCCATACCTTTCCCTCATCAAGGTTGAGAAACACTACCAAAAAAACACCTCAAGAGCTCTTCTCTTTTTGAGAGTTGTAGCCCACATCAGGTATCTTTAGTCCTAGTATGAGCCTGTGATGAATCATTCCACCTTTGGGTGGGTGAGGGTTCTCGTCCTAAATAAATATTTTTTTCACATACACATCTTTCTGTTTTTCTTCTCATTTTTACTAGATGTACCTTGTTGTGGTTCAAACACCCCAATTTGCCACCCAAGTGGACTGAAATCCAGACTACCGTACGAAAAAACTGAGAAACAAAAGGAGGTGGGAAGTTAGACCATCTTGGTATCAGGCCCAACCTGTAGGCACCAGGCAATCCCTCAGGAGAGGCAGAATGTGGGTTTACCCCCTCTCTGACAGCCCATATATCAAAACAATGACAGTTTTCTCTCACTTGCCATGGTGAATGGTTGCACTATTTTGGCTCTGGGTCAGCCGACAACAAGGAAAATCTACCAACCCTGGGCATCTCTGAAAACTACAGAACCAGTGGCATCCTAGTTGGTGCAAACGTCAAAGTACGAGTCAGAAAAATATTTTCCCTACATTTATGTGACAGAGGACTCGGGTACTTCCAACCAGGGGCCAGAGTCCTTCACACAACTCACCCAACTGCAACACTACTTCCCATGTGTTGGTGGGCCTAATAAACCTCATGGGCACAGAGCAAAACTGTAACCATTTGAAGAACCCATTGACACCACATGGACTTCACATAGTTTTGACTGGGTTCTGCTGCACGCAATAGGCCACCGCCACACAAGTGGGGGGACTAGTTTTATCTGTGGAAGTAGAACAAAACTGGATGGGAGGACTGTTGTCGATCCCCATAGATTCCGTAACTTTTCCTCTTAGAAATGTCAACAACATTTGTGATACTATCCATAATTTGATGTTTGAAAGGCATTCTGGGTAAGAAAATGTAGTGGGATGCCTAAAAGTCAAACAACTCTGGACACCCATGGTGTCTAGTTTTCAGAAATGTCTGGGGTAAATAGGTTACCCTTCTTGCTGGCCGAGCACTGGCTAAAATACTGCTGCTCATTACATTGCCAGGATGAGGGAATGTCAAAGGAAAATTCCATGTAGCAACCTTTTCTAGCCACACAAGTGGGGTACTGTTTTTATCAGTAAAAGAGTGAAAACGCTAGGTGTTTGGAATTTTGTCGATCTTCGCAAACCCAGAACTTTCCTTCACAGAACTGTGAGGAAAATCCATGATTTTAGCTAAAGTTTGACATCTTATTCTCAGTGCATTTTTGGTGAGAAACCATAATGGGCTCCATGCAAACCACACTACCCTGGATTACCTGTTGTCATTTTTTCCCCAAATCTTTCTATTGAACAAGCTCAGCTTAGTTACATACTTTCATAATAATGCATGCATGTCGACATATTCAATACATCAGCAATGCATTTGTTCAATGTCCGGGCGCTGATCTGCGTCCTCCATACACTCGGAGGTCCATGGCGAGGGCAGATTTGCTTGTGCTCACCCCTGAGGCGGAAGCCGGGGGTTCTCTCCCTCTTTTCTCTTGTTGCGTGATATTTGCATTTACTGGCATAACACTTTTAAAAACTGTAAAATATTTTAGAGAGACCTTTTTTAATTTGCCTGTACCTTGGATCCCTCGGTGCAAGAGTAAAGTTGCTCCGAGGCCCCTCGTCCCACTTCCTGACCGGTGCAGCCGAGGTTGGGGCTGACGCAGGCAGGCTAGAACGGGCGCCTTATTGGGGGAACAATTTGGGTTGCGGTCCAGTAGTTGGACGCTTCCCGCCCGCCCGAACGCTATTTAGCCACGAAGTCTCAGGTGAGACGCAGATTTGCTTGTGCTCACCCCTGAGACGGAAGCCGGGGGTTCTCTCCCTCTTTTCTCTTGTTGTGTGATATTTGCATTTACTGGCATAACACTTTTATAAACTGTAAAATATTTTAGAGAGACCTTTTTTAATTTGCCTGTACCTTGGATCCCTCGGTGCAAGAGTAAAGTTGCTCCGAGGCCCCTTGTCCCACTTCCTGACCGGTGCAGCCGAGGTTGGGGCTGACGCCCGCAGGCTAGAACGGGCGCCTTATTGAGGGAACAATTTGGGTTGCGGTCCAGTAGTTGGACGCTTCCCACCCGCCTCACACGGGATAAAATGCGGACACCTTCCCGTCCGCGCAGCGGGCGCGCCGGTGGCGCGCCAAAGGCAAGCCCGTCTGCGCCCGTCCGCGACGGGCCGGGACCAGGGGCCACAGACTCTGTCCATTCTCTGGTTTACTCCTCGGCCCAACTCTCTGCATATCCTGCAACTTCCCTTCCTTCCCCCTCTTTGTTGCATCGTCTTGATTCTCTTGGTATCCTTGTCCCCCGCCCTCCCTGTTTGCTCTCTTCCATCCACAGCCCTACCTCTCCTCCTTCTGATCCTTCCCCTATCATTCGCCCTTCTTCTGTCCCCTCGGCAGCTTCCGCTTATCTGCTTAATACCCGCTCTGCTGTCAAGCACCAGACGGAACTTTTTAATCTTCTGAACACAGACTCCCCAGATTTTTTATTTCTTACTGAGACCTGGTTCTCCACTGACTCCCTTCCGGATCTTCTGGCCATTCTCCCTGACACCTACTATGCCCTCCGAGCACACCGTCCGGATGGTAAGGTTGGGGGAGGTGTGGCGATGATTATCCGTTCCACCTTGAAATTCCAACTTCTTGCTCACCCCCTATACCTAACGTGGACTACTTGGTAGCCCGATCTCTTAATCTTTCCGTACCTCTTACCGTAGTCCTTATGTATCGCCCCCCTCAAGTCATGCCTTCATATGTAGCTGCTCTACAGGATCTTTTGGCTATGTTGGTGGTCAACAACTCTTCGGTTCTCCTGCTTGGTGATTTTAACTACTGGCCACATGACCCCAGGGAAGATCTGTCTTCTAAAGACTTTTCTGCTACCCTTCAGTGTTTGTACTTCTCATCCCATGTCTCGGCCCCCACTCACGTCCAGGGTCACATCCTGGACCAAATTTGGTCATCACGCTGCGACGTTTCATCCCCCTCTATACTCCCCTGCGTCTGGTCGGACCACTCTATGATATCATTTTCCATTCTCCTGGGCCCGGCCGACAAGTTCCTGCTACCCAAAAATATTCTGGCTCGTAGTTGGAACCAGACTGACCTTAATTCTCTCTCACTCTCCCTGGCTTCCTCAGCTCCTGATCTTACCGATCTCTCTTTGGATTCTCAGGTAGATGCCATTAGCACCTGGCTCTCTTCTTCTTGCGATCAGGTCGCCCCGCTCAAGAAGGTTAAAGCCGTCCGCCCCTATGACGCCCACAAATGGTTTACTACTGAGCTTAAAGCTCTCAAACTCGATCTTAGGCGGTCGGAACGTCATTGGAGACGGAACTATTGTCCCACTCTCCGCGCCAAGTATAGACTCCTTCTCAATGATTATAAACGAGCGATCCTCGCGGCTAAAACTAAATACTTTTCCGAGAGAGTTGCCCTTTCTGCTAATAAATCTCGAGGACTCTTTTCCTTGGTTCACAATCTCGCCACCTCTGACCGCACCAGCACTAGTCTTGTTCCATCTCAGATCCTTTGCTCTTCACTCAATGACTACTTTATTGACAAGATCGCCAACATAAAGGCCAATATTCCTACTGTGCTTCAACCTGGTTTCTCTTGTTCTCTTCCATCGTCCTCCTCTTCTCTGGATCATTTTCCACCCATTACTCTGGACCGTTTTCTTAACCTGCTTATAAAAGTCAAGTCTGGCTCCCCGGCGGACTGTGCTCCTGCACGGATCCTCAGAACTCTCTTTACTGGCTGCCCTGCCCCTCCACTTGCCCTTCTTAATGCTTCGCTGGCCCTGGGTTCTGTTCCTTCACCTTTCAAATCGGCTATAGTTCTTCCCATTGTTAAAAAAACTGGTCTAGATCCCTCACTTCTTCCTAACTTTAGGCCTATCTCTCTTCTCCCTTATCTTGGCAAGATCCTTGAAAGCTATGTTACATCTTGTCTGTCCACCTATATCGAGGAGAACCACCTCCTGGCCTCCCATCAGGCGGGTTTTCGCCCAGGTCATTCCACGGAGACTTTGGTCCTCGCGGTCCTGGACGAACTTAAGGGGAAAGCTGACATCAATCTCCCCCAAGCCTTGGTTCTCCTCAATTTGTCCGCTGCGTTTGACACGGTCGATAATTCCATCCTTCTCGACCGTGTCAGCGCAGCGGGCATACGGGGCGCTGCCCTCTCTTGGCTTGCATCCTTTCTTCAAGGCAGGTCCCAAGCGGTCCACCTCTCAGGTTTCTCCGCTCCTCCTCGCTCGGTTACCTGTGGGGTCCCCCAAGGTTCCTCCCTTTCCCCTCTTCTTTTCAATCTTTATATCCACCCTCTTATCATCTCTCTTCTCGAGCTGGGGGTCTCTGTGTATAACTACGCGGATGACCCCCAGCTCGTTTTCGATCTTTCCTCCCCCTCTGATTCCCTCCCTAAGTTCTGTTCCACTTTAGTTTTCATATCCGAATGGATGAGCATCAATCATTTGAAGCTCAATCCTGACAAGACGGAGCTTGTCCTCACGGGTGGTCCCTCAAACCCTTGGTCCTCGCTCCACTGGCCCCCTTCCTTTGGCTCCCCCCCTTCACCGGTTCCCTCTGTTCGAACCCTGGGCATCAAGGTCAGCCATGACCTGTCCATGCATGCCCAAATCAGCTCCGTCGTATCCTCTTGTTTTTTGTCCCTCCGTCTTATTCGTAAGATTTCACGGTTTTTCTCGTCGGACGCCCTTAAAACCATCGTCATGGCTCTTATCACTTCTCGCCTTGACTACGGGAATGGCCTGTACGTGGGCATACCCGCTTATGAAACCCGTCGCCTTCAGGCCATTCAAAATCAGGCAGCCGCCTCATTCTTCGTCTCCCCAAATCTTCCCACATTACCCCTGCACTTAAGTCCCTCCATTGGCTCCCTGTGCACCTCAGATCTTTTTTCAAACTGGCCTGCCTGGCCTTTCGGGCCCACACCCGCTCAGCTCCCCTTTTTATCAGATCTCTCATCACCCCTCACGCCCCCAGTCGCACTCTCCGCTCCTCTTCCCTTTCCCTTCTGCATGTTCCCCGCTTCCGTAAATCCAGAACTGGGGGCACCCGTTTTTCGGTGTTGGCCCCACGGTTCTGGAACAGTCTTCCTCTTTCCATCCGATCTATTCCCATCTAATACCATTTCCGTAAGTCCTCAAAACTTTTCTGTTTTCCCCGGCATTTCCCTGTTAGCCTCCCTGGGTCCCCTCTGTGAGTCTAGTCAAGTCCCCAGCGCCAGGAAGCCGCTTGGCCACAGTGCGCTTAACCAAGTTCCTTTTTTCATTTCATTTTCATTTCATTTCATTTCATTTCATTATTCCCTTAGTACGGAAATAGCACATTTATTAAAACGGGCCAGTTAATTTGTGTATACCTATATATGACATGCACTTTCTATGTGTCTCATATCCCTCTGTACTTGCGCCATGGTGACCAAATCTCCTATTTCTTGGTGAAGCCCCTGCTCTTGTAAACCATTTCTTCTGCTCTCTGGCACCAATCTAAGTCTTTTTCCTATTCGGACACCACTGGGGCGCTCCCCAGTATTTAACAATATTTCCCTTTGCAATGCCAGCTGCTAATGCCAACCAAATACTGGTATATCAAGGTCTGTCTGTGTCTCCCATAATCAGTAGGAGTAGCCCCTTTGCCTCCAGTGCGACCTCAGCATTACATACCTTTGCCATTATGTCCGTAACCTTCTGCCAGAAGGGCACGATCTTGGGACATTCCCACAAGAAGTGAAAGAAGGTACCCTCTTGTTGACATCCACTGATACAGTGTTTACAGCGCTCTCCCCCATTTGAACAACCTTGTGTGAGGATAATATGTACGGTGGAGCACCTTAAGCTGCACCAACTGGAATATTGATCTTATTGCTATTTCTCGGGGGCCCTTGAGCGCCTCTTACCACTCCTCGTCATCTATATTACCCAGATCGTCAACCCAAGCTGTCCTTAGGGTACTCAGAGTGTCTGGCATGTTGTTTGTGAGTTCATGATAAATTGTGGATGTTGCTTTCGCAGGGATGGGATCCGCAAGGAGTCTATCCTCTAGGGGGGAATGATCTGGAAGGTCTTCACCTCGCTGTATATGGCTTCGCAAGGCGTGCATGAGTCTCAAATACGGAAACCTTTGAGTCGGAGACACGCTATACTGTTTCTGTAAGTTCTCAAATGGCAAAGGTTCTTTGTTTCGCCACACATCTCCCAACTTCTCTATTCCTATTGTTCGTCAGCTTCTGAAGCCCCTCAATGTTGCCACTTCCTTTAGCTGATCCCCTACCCACAGGGGCGTCATGCTTTTTAATTTGCCCCACCATCCCAACATTTTGTTTGCTTCCTTCCAGCATGCCACTTCTGTTGCGGTGTGGCTAGGCCATGTAGCACACACCTTTCATTAAGAAGTGATTCACACCTCTCCCCTACCATTGCCTCTCGATCGACTCTAGAGGCTGGTTCGCTTCTGTCTGCAAATGGCCAGTCGTTTATGACCATCAGCTGCGAGGCTAAGTAGTATAATTTTTTATTCGGGACCGCAAGACCCCCATTATACACTCCTCTTTGCAACTTGCATGGCGCTATTCTGGGAGTACCCCCCTGCCACAGTAGCGTCCGGACGTCTTGTGCCACTCATGCAAAGACTGTAGAAGGAATTAGATACGGGGAATTCTGCATGATATATAGGAGACGCAGCAGAGCCATCATCTTGTATAGTGCCGCTCTACCCATCAGGGACAATGGCAGGGCTCTCCAATGTCGTATGTCCCTATGGAGTCTCTCCTGTTGGGGTTTGAGATTCCTCTCCTGGAAGGTCTGGCGGTCCTGGGTTATGTACACTCCTAATGTTTAAAGCCATCTGTCACAATCGGGCCCCTCATTTTGCTGGCAGTCGCGGGGGAGACCCGACTGAGGGAAGATCACTGACTTAGCCCAGTTTATCGAGAACCCCAAGTAGCTGCAAAATAATTTGAACATATGTAGTATCCGCGCTATCGGGAATAGTACGGCCGTGAGAGATATAGGATTTTATCATTGGCTTATAACGATGTCCATTCCTCCCAACCCCTCGTTGCTTTCATGCCCCATATCATCAGGTCCGCTCTGACTCAATTCGCCAACGGCTCCAGAGTCAAAGCAAACCATAATGGTGACAGAGGGCAACCCTTCTCGTGCCTCTTCTGACTTGGAACTGCCTGGACAACACTCCGTTGACCCGATCGTATGTCAACTAAGTACGGCCATGCAATACTGTCAAAGGCCATGGAGGCATCAAGCACCATCAGCACTGTCTGTTGCGATGCTGGGTCTTTAGTCAACTGGAGCACACCATACAACCTACGCAGGTTGTGGCGAGTGCTTCTATGTGGCATGAAGCCGATTTGATCCACGTCTATGATAGTTGATATAATGGGCATGATCTGCCGGGCCTGAACTTTGACCAGGACTTTGGCCTCCACGTTAAGCAGAGAGATTGGCCTGTAGGAGCTGCATTTATCCAGCAGCTTACCCGTCTTGTGTATGACTGTAATGTTGGCAGCTCGCTGATCAACTGGCAGTTGCCCCTCTTCTCGTGCCTCTGCTACCATGTAATGCAGTGGTGTCGTTATTTTGGAAGCAAGGCATTTATACAGTTCGACTGGGAGGCCATTTGGGCCCGCAGCCTTCCCTGATTTTAGGGCACCTAGGGCCTCAGACAACTCTTCTGTTGTTAAGTCTGCGTCTAAGACCTCCCTTGATTCCTCCGAAAGCGTTGGCAGCTTAAAGGCCCGCAACAATTTATCACAGTCTTTCTCTGATCTTGTGCATACTGGTGCGTACAGGGTCTCATTGTACGAAGAAAAGGCTTCAGCTATCTCTAGATTGGATGTGTGCATTGATCGGCTTCATCTCGTATGCTGAACACCCACAACTTTTCTCTATCCCGCTTGTTGAGCCAGGCTAGCAGTTTAGTGGCCTTGTCGCCCACAAGATAGAACTGGTGCTGTGTCACCAGTGCGTAAGGCTTCGCCTCTCTGTCTGCCAATTCCCGCAGTTCTCTTTGGCGTAGGGCCAATTCATGCTGCCTGGCTAGATTCCTTTCAGACATGGCCTCCCTCTCTATATGCCTTATTTCTCCTTTTAGCATCGTCATTTGCAAGGCTTCTTCTTCCTTCTTGCCCCCTATATTTGCCTGAGCCTGCACCGTAATTACAGTGTTATCAATCAATCAATCAGGGGAATTGTAAGCGCACTACTCACCCATGAGGGTCTCAAGAAGATGAAGGGGGGGGGGGGTACGCAGATCTGATAGCCAAAGAGCTAGGTCTTGAGGGTCTTTCTGAAGGTGGTCAGGGAGGGGGCGTGTCTGATGTCGCTGGTAGCTCGTTCCAGGTCATGGCTGCAATGTGAGAGAAGATTCTTCCGCCTGCTCTGGCTCTGTGGGTGCGCGGGGTTTCGGCCAGTATGAGTTTGGAAGATCGGAGGTTTCTTTTGGGTATGTGAAAGTTGATTCTGTTGTTGAGGTATTTGGATCCGTTGTTGTGGAGGCATTAGTAGGCGTGGGTGAGGATTTTGAAGGTGACTCTTTTCTCTGGGAGCTAGTGGAGTCTTTGTAGTGTTGGCTGATGCATTCGTGCCAGGGGACGCCGAGGATGAGTCTAGCGGCGGTGTTCGTTACAGTCTGGAGTTTGCAGAGTAGGGACTTGCTGATGCCCGCGTAGAGTGCATTTCTGTAGTCCAGGCTGCTGGTAATGAGTGCGTGGTTGACTGTCTTCCTTGACTAAGGGGAGATCCATTTGAAGGTCTTGCGGAGGGTGTTGAAGCAGCTGGATGTGACGGTGTTTACCTGTCGGTTCATGTTGAGGGATGAGTCGAGTATGATTCCGAGGTTTTTTACGTAGTCCGAGGGGGTAGGTGGGCTTCCGAGGGCGGTTGGCCACCAGGTGAGGCAAAACTGATCACACTGCCCACACGAGTAAACAGATAGTCGATTCTCGAGAAGGAGGCATGTCTCGCTAAATAGTAAGTATATTGTCTAGCCTGTGGATTATACGTCCGCCAGAGGTCAGTCAGACCCCTGGCCGTTGCGAATCCCGTGAGAGCCCTTCACCCCTTTGCCCCATTTGCGAGCTGGATCAATCCAGGTCCGGGTCCAAGACCGCGTTGGCGTCTCCCCCCATTAGGAGAGTACCTATGGAAAGCCCCACCAGGATGGAGCTTATCTTGGGGAAGACCACCGCCTGCAGCCTCGGTGGGACATAGAACGGGCACAGCAACATGGTTCGCCCCTCCCATCTACTCGCCACTGCCACACAGCAGCCTCTGTCGTCTGACCGGATATTCTCAATCGTATAGGGCAATGTGTTTCACATCAGAATTCCCACTCTCCTGGCATCAGATGTGTATCCCGAATGTGCTATCAAGCGGTATCCAAAATGGTCTAGGGCCTTGTAGCGGCTACCCTTAAGATGCGTCTCCTGTATCATCAATATATCTGGGGAGTGTCGCTTTATATACTGGAGGATCAATGTCCTTTTTTATCTTGTTCCCCAGACTGTTAACATTCCAGGTCCAGGCCCAGATGTTAGCTTCACCACCTGATCTTGTCATTCCTGCAGCATTTGACCCCATGGCGCCCTCTAATCCCAGTCCGTCTATCACTAACATGTGTCATGCATCAAATGTATTCATCTTGAGCAACAACATACAAATAAGCAAAAAATTTAAACAATACAAACAAATCACCCAACACCCTCCTCCCTGCGACCCTGCTAGGCGAGTATTTAACACCCCACCTCCCCAACATGTAGCGTGCCTGTCGCCCTAAATGCGTAATAAAAACAGTTAGTGAGGGGGTCGAGGCCAGCCCCAGCATTTGTCGAATGATTGTGTAGTCTTAACATTTCTAACCCGCAACTAGGGAGGGAGCTCCTTGTATTTTTGCCTTGGGCAGGCAGGCCTGCATGCCCCGTCTGTGTATCTCTGGTTTCTGTTACCCTCTTAATCAATCAAGTCTTAACATTATGTCTCTTGCTATCCACATCACATCTGCATATATACTCCCGATCTGCAGTTCTTGCCCCCTGTGTAGGTTGTGTGCTGCTAGCGGCAGCAGAAATTTCTTTAGTCACTTATCTGATCTCTGACACTGGGTGATACTGTTGGGCTCAAGGCTGCTTCCCGCTGCTCTGAGTCGAAGCCTGTTGCAGTGGGCATTCGAGGCACACTGCCCTTCTTACCCACTTTCCGCCAGCCCTCCAACCAGTCGCTCGCTTCTTCCGGTGACGTGAAAAAGCAGGCCTTTTCTCCGTCCAGGATCTGTAGCTTAGCTGGGAACAGCATCATGTATTTCACATTTTGTACCCGGAGAGCTCTTTTTACTGTGTTGAAGGTGTGTCATTGGCATGAAGTCTGGAAAGAAACGAATACAGGCATTCTTGTGGTGTAGGTCCCCCAGTTGTCGTGCTGCCTGCAGAATAGCATCTCTATCCCTATAATTTAATATCCGTGCAATAATTGTTTGGTGGCGAGCCCCAGGGCGTGGTCGTGACCCCAACGCCTTGTGCGATCGCTCCTCTGAAAAGAACGTGGACATGCGCTTTGGCTTGAGCTTATTCAGGATGCGATCCTCCAGGAAAAGGTCTACGGACAGTCCCTCCATTCCTTCTGGTACCCCCACCACGCGGATATTGTTGTGGCGCGCTATTCCCTCCTGATCCTCCAGCTTAGCCAGGATGTCTGCCTGGTTTTTGGTTAGCGCGGCCACCTGGTCTTCTAGGCGCTTCCTTTTTTATAGCAAATTCCCCACACTTGCCCCTGCGGTATTCACCTTGTCCGCTAGCTTCCAAAAGTCAGCTGGTAGTCTGGTCATGTAGACTAGTTTTGGTTCTAGCATGCCTCGTAGCTCCGTGATTGCCAACATAATGTCTCTCAGCGAGGGCTCCTCTTCTCTCTCTGGTGCCTGTGCCCTGATGATACTCTCTCCCCGGCTAATTGTGACTGTGTGTTTGTCTATTTGGTTCGATTGAGCGGCTCCACTCTGTTTTGGCCGCACCATTGTCTTTGGTGTGTAGGACTATGGATTTCCTGGGGGGTAATTCCAGGATTGAATTGACCGCCTCCCCCTAGGTGTTTTGCTTCACGAATTTCACACAGTCTTCTTCCTGGGGGGATTGCTGCTCATCTCTGTGTGCCTTATTTTGCGCCGCCGCCACAGTGTCCACACAGCTCTTCTGGGAGAGGTTCGCTTTAGGTCGCCACCGGCTCTTGAATAGCGACCCCGAGCCTAGGGAGTCCGCTCCTTCCGTCACAGCGATCAAAAGATACGCCCTGCCCCAACAGGCCTTGCAATGCTGCTTTGGTTGTTGCATAGGTTCTATGTCTGAGAACAGCCGCTGGGAGTTTTGTATTTGCTCAGCAGCGGGGCAGGAGGCCTGCGTCTCAGCACGCCGACTGATCCCTGGGCCGGATTATCCAGCTGCCTCGACCAGGCCTCGCTTATGGCCTATACTGTTGCCCAGGTCCACGCGCAGGACCGCGATCTGTCGTGTAGGCCCACTTCCAACCCCGGTGAGCGCTGCACAGTGTTCGTGCAGGCCCGCTTCCCTCATTTCAGGGGGTCCCAGATCAACAATCAGGGCGCCCACACAGGGCCGGCGACATATTCACTGTGCCGGTTCTGCTTTACTGCCGGCCGGCTCTCTTTATTGGGTCACCACTCTACAGCTGTGCCCCAGATCATGATCACTCATGGGGTGTATCCCACCACATGGCGCCCGCTCCTTCATACCTCCATATACTGCTGCTCACACTTCAGCCATGCTTGGGGGGGAGAAGATGACCCCTCGACCACTGGGAGCACAGCTACTGCTGCCGCGTTGCGGTCATCTGCTCCTCTTCGGACGTGCCTCTCCGGCTGTTCCTTCCTTCGTCATCGTGCGGGAGCCGCCATTTTGTCATTCGGCTTCGCCACGTCTTTCCCTTGCGTGACCAGGAGCAGACTGCCGCCGGGGTCAAATCTCTCCTGACCCAGGGGTCACAAGGATCCTCCGCCGCTGTCGGCAATCAGCTCCCTAAATTTGGGCAGATTATGACGGATGTCTGCAGGGTTTTAGGCTGGCAGCTACCGCAGCTCGAACAGCCTGCGACCATCTTCACCGGCCGCTAGCCACACCCCTGATTCCCTGTTGTCTTGGGCAAATTTATAAAATGCATAGGTTTCCTTCGTACCCATTTTTCATTCATTGACTTTTACTATATGAATTGATTAACGGTCTGTACACAATCAAAAATCATTATAGGCTGCAGCTCTGTTTGATGGCTCTGGGTAGCATGTGTTTTTGGACAACCAACAAACACCTAACCTCCTTCCGATCACAAGAGTGATGGACGTAATGATATGTTACTTTTTTTAGATGGACAGATTAAAACATTGTCATCTGTTTCTGTTGTTTCCTATTTACTTTTATTTGTTTTTTTATTCAACCATTAGTTTCTTTGAGAAAGCCATGAACAGAAATTACCACTTGCTGAATAAAGAGTTGTGTCTGTTTTTCAAAGATGTATAGCTTTCCAAGTTTACCCATGGGTTTAACACCTGTTTCCACCACTAACTGGAAGAAGGTAAAAAAAAATAAGAAAAAGTGATTTACAACTAAGCCTATCCTTTGAAGTTGGGAAGAGGGTGATCTTGCACAGTAAACCTTTTATTGATGCCATTCTTAGAAAAAAAAAACATACTTTCTTGGACAGCAGATTTTTCAGGAAAAAACTCAATTTTGCTACAGTTTAGCTATGTTCTCAGTTCTCTCTGGATACCTTCAGAACCGCAACATGTGGTAAAAAATTACGCAAATTTGCCTGGATATCATTTGAGAAAAAGTCCCACAGGCATCAGAGTGAACCGCCCAAAACATAAAAAAAGAAAAGGCTCAGCACTGGAGGGGGTCGGTGTCTCAACACTCAAGGGGTATATAAAATCTAAAAATAAATGGTGCAGTACGAGTGGGAGTAGGCGTAGGGCCCAAGGTATATTTTCTTCTCTACCCTTCTTTTGAGGGGTGTCCGCTCAATCCTCACATAGGTTTCAAACACTTGAAACACTTAATGGGTGTTTACCAGCAACATTTGAAGATCATATTGAATGCTCCTTTTGTGCAGTCTCCCATCCCTGCTTTCACACCTCCTCAAACCTTGTGCTTTTCGTGTGCAAAACAAGCACGTCAAGTATTCTGCAGTCATATAATTTATCTGTAAATGCTCAGGAAAATAATTCACTAGGAAACACTTCCTTCAGTGTTTATAAATAGTATACATGCAGATGAGCAGCGTGTAATATACTGTTCATTAACTTGTGGTGTCTGGAGTGCCATGACTCACGAGAAGCGAAGGTCATGGCCCTCTCTTGCCTCAGCAATGGAAATGAATGTGACATAAGACTCTGCACATTTGCATATCTGGTTTATTCCACTGTATTTTGACAGATGCACCCCGTGACCCCAATTGAGTTTGCGCGTTTACTTCTAAAATACTGGTCCTGCGACGTTCCCAAAAGCACTCAAAACGGACATTGTAGCAGCTTTGTATCCAATGAACAAATTCCAGTTGACATAAACATAGGAATAACACTTGATAGCCGAAAGGGCATCACCAAGAAAGTGCTTTAAAATGGCAAGCGCAACTCGAGAAATTCGATGCTTAAAACATTCTTTCGGTGCTAGACCGAATCCTAATCAATAACATTTCCATAATTTAAACATCTGGGCAAGCGCTGTGTGATGTTCATATACATTTCTGACGTATTTTCTGGTAACACGTTCGTTCTCTCGGCGCATTCGTCAGCAGCCTGGAAATAACTGCGATGCGGCTATCAGTGAGTCATCCACACCTGTTTCAAATTAGTACCAAGTGTGCCCAATGAGAAGGTCTAAGTCGGATGCGGCTATGATAGCAGTGTGGGCTTTATCAGAAAGGTCATCAAGTTGTGACTGATGCACTCTTGTCAAAAACAGGTTGCTTTGTGGTTCTGAATTACCGAGAAGAACTATTATAGTTTAAAACGTAAGCTCTATAGGAGTACATGAATATGAGCTGGATGGGAAGAAGGGAGAGTGCTCCAAGTATGACTCGGGGAGAGAGAGGGGACGCAATCATGCTCCGTTTCCAAAACCCCGCTCCCCCCCCCCCCCCCCCCCACTCATGCACAAGGGCTTCCCATTCCAGTGCAATGGGATCTTTACGTAAACCTCTGGCCTCCTCCCTGCGCAATGCCGCAGACTCGTCTCTACACCTCTTCAACGTTGCCGCAAGCCAATATGGCATACCAGGGAGGAATGCATCCTTCCATTTCACTGCAATGGCTCGCTTGGTTATATTTAGAGCTAAGTCTAAAAAATTATTTGTGACACCTTCCCACCTCCTATGCTGGTATAACCCCAATAACCCCTCCACCATAGTGCATTGATCTACTCTTCCCATAAAACCTGTCAAGGCATCCAAGACCGCCCCCTATAAGAGCTGCGCCTCTGGACAATTCCAAAACATGCGTGCCATGTCTGCTGTTCTAGAACCACATCTAGGGCTCGCAGACTCACTCCCATATACTCTTTGCTCTGTGTGAGGTAGGCTCTGTGCAAAATGTTGTGTTAGATGTATTGGAATTTTGCATTGCTGGTAAGTTTACGTGAATAGATGAGTGCCCTGTCCCATTATTTGTGGGTTAGCTCTCGAACAATGTCCCGCTCCCAGTGTAGTCTTGTGGGCTGCATCAAGTCCTGCGAGGTGGATGCCATTGCACATGTGAACCATGTGATAAGGTATCAGCACGTGCCTATCACATGGATAGCAAGTAGTAGCAGGTGAGTGTCAGGTTCCATATCCCTGATGTTCCAATGCCACTGTAGTCTGTCCAACCACGTGTACGCTGCACCAGGATGTGACACAGAGGGATACCAATATGTTCCCATAAGTGTTCAAAGGGCACAAGGGCACTGTCTTGGAACAGGGCTCCCAGTGTGTTTACCCCTTCTGTCTCCCAGAGCTCCACCCCTCCCTCCCAAGAAGGTCCCTGAAAGGTCTTATAGATCCTACACAGATTTCCGGCATCTATGGCGTCGGAGTCTGAGTTTAATGAAGGGTTCTGGTATAGCTAACATATGCTATGGTCAATAGCTTATTAGAGTGCGGGAGGAGCTTACCAGTCGGTAACAGCAGCTCAAGTATCACTTGAGTGGCTCGGCTGGCGTGGGTGAGCCCATTTCAGGCAAATGTGAGTCTACCAACCAATAAGATGACCACTGTAGCTGTGCCACCAGGTAACAGTTTTTGAAGTTGGGGGCTCCTAAGCCTCCCTTGGCAACGGGCAGTCGAAGCTTACTCAGTGCGACCCATCTATGCCCCTTGTTCCTAATAAAGGATTCCAGAATTCCGTTTAAGCCACGGAATGTAGAGTTTGGTATGTGAACCAGTAGATTTTAGAAGTAGAATAAGATTTGGGGGAGCATCAACATCTTGGAGTGCAAAACTCACCCCTGCACTGTGAGAGATAACGAGCTCCAAAAGGCCTTCTGCGGCCTCAGGGAGATGACTGCCCTAGTGAGATTGCCATCTATTAAATCTCAGATGTGATGGTAAATGGGAATACCAAGGTAACAAAGCGTGGATGGTTCCCATCTCACCTGGTAGGTGTCCCACCATGAGGGGCTGTGGCGGACAGGCCAGACTCACTGGAAACAGGCAGGACTTGGCCCAATTGACTCCCAGATCTACGGCAATCTTGAATCAATCAAGTACCAGATCGATGTTTCCAAACCCCTGTCTGATGTACCGTATGTAGAGAAGGACATCATCCACATATAGGGAAATTGCATGAAGTTCAGTTCCCAGATAGATGCTCCACTCCTCCCCAGCATGCCACAGCTGTTGGGCTAACGGTTCCACTGTTAATGCGAATAAAAGCAGAGACAATAGGCATCCCTGAAGTGTAGCCTGACTGATCCCGAAGGGGGTAGAAATAAGCTGTTGCATCTTAACGCTGGCAGTGGGGGCCGTACAGAATAGGTGAACAAGGCAGAGCAATCTCATCGGAAGCCCAAATCACGAGAGTACTGCAAACATGTATTCCCAATCAAATGTGTCAAATGTGAGTTCTAGGTCTATCACTAGACAGGTGGCAAAGGGCCAGCGGGGTGGGGCCGGTTCCAAGATTCTGTGCAGCCTACTTATGTTCAGGGTGGTCGAGCAAATAGCCAGTTAGTAATACTTTATTCGATACATGTATCATAAAAGTACAAACATAAAAATACATACATACATAAATTTCAAGTATTACAGTTCTCATAACAGTGTTGCATCAAAACGGTTAAAAGTGGGGGAAAATATCATAATTAAAATTCATACTAAATCATGATCTGTGCACGAATGAGACAACAACCTTAACCGGATAATCCAGGCGCTGGCCAAAAACGTAGCCACCCCGCAAACAATAACCATACAAGTGGTGTTGGAAAGAATAATTCGAAGGGCTGATCTATGGTCCCTAACTCCTAGCTTCCTACAGACTGGCTTCAACCATTTATCTCTGGCCTGTTTGTATGCTTTACATGCAAAAAGGAAATGGCCCAGGGATTCTTCCGTGCAGGGACAACCTGGGCATTTCAAGCTCTCTTCCCTCCTGTCTTTCCATGCTGCCATGAAGTTTTTAAGGGGGAGAATGCCATATCTAAGTTTTAAAAATAAAGTTCTGTCTCGAGGGGTCTGTATGAAATCCAAGAAGGGTTCTAACTTAACAACAAACTTGTGTTCGAAAAATTTCTCCGTTAAGGGACCCCAATTTGGGGGGCGTGGCTAGCTAGCCAACATGGCGGACGGAGTCTGCTAGAGCTCCGGTGCCGCCGGGAGAACACAAATCCTGAATACCATCTCTGGGGACCGCCCCGCGACTCTGACGGTGGGATCCTGATCCTTGGTGGCCCGGCTCGACTCGACTGCGTTTTTGGGACTCTGGACGCTACGTGCGCCCGACAAGCCGTCGGGGAAAGTCGAGGCCTGAGCCTGCGCTGGGAGCCAGGGACTCGAGTGAGGACTGCGCCTGGTCTGCGGAGGCGCCGCCCGCCGAATCACCGGAGGCTTATCTGGACACCGCTGAATGAGGGGCGGCCCTGCGGCTGGCGAGACTGAGGAGGCGTCCACACACCTTCGGTAGGCCCCCCCCTTGCCTTGGAGACCCTCTCTGGCGTGCTCCGAGCCTGCGCTACACTGCGGACCCGGACGCCCACACGCAGAGGTCTGCTACCGTGGTGGGCGAGGTGCGGACACGGAGAACGGAGCTACACTGCACCGTCGGCCCCCTCTCTGGTCTCCCTTCCCCCCTCTTCCTCTACGACGGCGGACTTGAGATGCCCTGCTGACACTGCTGCGCCGGACCAGGACGGTGGACCGAGTAGGGGGCTGCTGTTGATGCCCTGTGTGGAGCGGAGACTAAGCGAGAGAACCCTGCAGGCTTTGCAGGCCTGAACCCACATCGAGCTGGTGGGCCGAGACGAGGGCCGACTGGAGCTGGGCCTCGTGAGGGAGACCGCATACCGGTGCACGGAGGATTACTGCCGATCTTCTGGGCGGAGGCTGGGGTGAGGCACTCCCCGGTGGGTGTGAAACGTTGGCCCACCTACCCCTGCCGCCCCCCTGAATTTTCACGCCTGCAGATATTGTGCAGGGGAATGCAGTGATGCTGCCTGACTGTCGTGAGTGGACAGTACCCACGGCCAGTGACGGGACACCGATTGGCTGAGACTGGGGAGGGGTTGGGGGTTTGCCCTGCAACGACCAACATGGGGCGGAGAGGAATGAAGGCGACCGACAATAAGGATGGAACCCCTACTGAACATATGCCTGATGAGGCCTTGGGCAGCCCCGCGTCTGGGACAGTGACCTCTAACCCCCCAGAGGGCCACCAGGGTGACAAGCTGGACCTGATCCTTAAGGAAATTAGGGATTCTAGGGCTGCGATGGAGGCACAAATGGGCACCCTTACCTCGAATCTCTCCCTGCTTAAAGCCGACCATGCCAAGCTGTCAGACAAAGTCAAAGATCAGGGTCTGGCGCTGACAGACCTTACCCCGAAGGTGGCTGAACACACGGATTCTATCCAGCGAATCCAGCACCAGGTACAGACTCTTATAGATAGGGTGGAAGACGCGGAAGGACGCAATAGACGCAACAACATCCGCGTCATTGGTCTGCCGGAACGCTGTGAGGAGCCTCACGCAGTGGAGTTTATGGAAACCTGGTTCCGGGATCATGTTGCGGCGGAAGGACTGTCCCCGTACTTCTGTGTGGAGAGGGCACACAGGATCCCTACGGGGCAACCGAGCCCGGGCCGACCGCCCCGGCCTCTGATTGTGAGGATCCTCAATTACCGGGACAGAGACACACTGCTTCGTCAGGCCCGGCTGAAATCTGTAATAGAATACGAAAACAAACGCATCTCACTATACCCAGATTACACCAACCTAGTGCAGAAATAGAGGTCCTCATACTACGAGATCAAAAAGAAACTCCAGAAGGCCAAGCTCCGTTACGCCCTACTGTTTCCGGCACGACTCAAAGTGATCCACGACAACAAGACTCATTTCTTCGACAGCCCCACAGACGCGGAAGAGTGGCTGGAAGTGATGGACATTGAGCGGGACATGGACCCAACTCAGGGCTCAGCGTCAAGTGGAGCCAGGGATGGACTGGTCCCAACAACCGGCGGATCGGGTCCACGAAGCGCGGAATCGAAAGGACGGGGGCCTCCGGCCCACGAGCAGAAACGGGGACAAGTGGGCGCCATTGCACTGGTGGGTTCCTTCAGAGAAGACCGGGAGCAAGTAAATACGGACACTGAAGACAGCACCGTGCATTCAGACTCTGAGAACAGCCTGGTGCTCTTCCCGAATGTGACACCCAGAGCGGCGGATGAAATCTTGGACACTGCCTTGGAATAATGCTTGCTGCAGATGTACTTTGACTCGATGAGTCCAACTGGTATCCTTTTCATTCTTGTAACCTTTACGGGGATCCGTGGTGGGGGTGGGTGGTGGGGTACGGGGGCCCTGTGGGCAGGGGATGTAAGTGTTGTCTTGCAATACCTGAGAGCTCCTGAGGCGATGTGGTCTTGTCTGCTGCCCCCTACCGTGTGAACTGGGCAGGGTCCGCACTCTGAACTAACACAGACACATCACACTGATTTTGCGGAGATGTGGAGGTTCCCCCCCCAAGAGCCGGACGGTAACAGTGACTGAATTAAAAACGACCCTCCCGGCGGTGCCGTTGAGCAAGCGGCACAGAGTGGCATGGTCCATTGGTTATGGCTCAAGCCTGGCAGACCCCCCAAGAGCGTATGCACGGTTCATTGTTTGATTTTGTTGTACTGTTTCATGTTCGGCACAGCTGGGTTCCGAGGCTGCGCCTCCAGAGTTGGGGTTTGGGGTTGGGAGGGAACCGTCTTCTGGCCACCATGGTCCATACACACATTGTACTGTATATTGTTGTCTACTCGAGCATCGGTATCTGGTTATGGCTGAAGAGAGAGGGAAGTATAGGCTGGTTACGTGGAATGTGAGAGGGTTAGGGGCAATACAGAAACGACATAGGGTACACACCTTTCTGATTCGTCAAAATGCACATATTGTATTTCTCCAAGAATCCCACCTGACACAGCCTGAAGTGCACACTCTACGGAGAAAATGGAGGGGAACTGTTTTTTCCACAACATATTCTGCCTTCTCCAGAGGGGCCACGATTTGGGTGCGTTATGGGGTCCCATTCGTAGAGATGGACAGGAAAACAGACGACCAAGGGAGGTACCTCTTAGTCAAAGGCACACTGGACGGGATATTAGTAGTCCTGGGCTGTATTTATGCCCCAAATTACGACCAGGACAGGTTCCTCCCAATTGTGAGTAGAGCCCTGGCAGACTGGGCGGACATTCCATGGATCCTGGGAGGGGACTGGAATATGATATTTGACACGGGGCTGGACAGATCGCACCCTCCACTTCAGGGGACAGGGGTTCATAAACTGTCTGACTCCTTTCGTACGTGGCTTCAGGGGTGGGGGCTGACAGATATGTGGCGCACACTATATCCGACACATAAAGAATACTCATACTATTCCTCACTACATAATTTGCATACCCGTCTGGACAGATTTGTTTGCACCAAGTCCCTGATGAGGCACTGTACGTCCTCGGCCTACCTCGCTAAAACGTTCTCGGACCATAGGCCGCTGACACTAGACTTGCATTGGGGTAGGATTCCCTCCCCGGCGCCCACCTGGAGGCTCAACCCTTCATTACTCGAGGACGGCCCGTTCCGTGCTCACCTGGAGGACACGTTAACTGGCTACTTCAGGGAAAACTGGGACTCTGCGTCCTCGAACCTGATAGTGTGGGACGCCTTGAAGGCGGTGGTGCGAGGCGCTGCGATTGGCCGGTTGGTGGGTGCCAGACAGGAGGTGCATGACAGACTTCGTACGGTAGAGGGCCGACTGAAAGAGCTTGAGACCGCGGTGGGAACGGACCCAGAACGCAGGGGGGATTTCCAACTGTGTAATATTGAACATGCAGAGCTACTAGAATCCCTAAGGGTTATAGATTACAGAGAATACTTGCGACGACAGCAGGCGGAAGCGGATAGGTCTGGAGCACTATTGGCTCGTCTGATCAGAGATACCCCTGAGACCCCGATAATTACCAGTATCAGAGATGGCACGGGCAGGCAGGTGAATACGCAGATGGAGATTAATAATGTGTTCAAGAGCCACCTGGAGAGACTGTACGCTCCCCCACTGCTGATCATAGGGATGCCATGAAGGACTTCCTGGACGAGCTGCCGATCCCGGCTCTGCCCCGTGAGATCCAGATGGTCCTAGACAGGCCCATTACGCAGCAAGAAATTAAAATAGCCATCCACAGCCTAAACCGGGGCAAGACCCCTGGTATGCAGAGGGTCCAAATGGGCAAATACCTCTCCCCTGTAAAGTCGTTGCAATGTGGGGTGCCACAAGGGTCGGCTTTAAGTCCGACCCTATTCAACATATATGTGGCCCCACTTGCTAGACTAGTAAGATCTTTGGGGATGGAGGTAGTGTCGTATGCAGACGACACTCAGATCATGGTGTCCCTGTCACGGTCTGTCAGCATCACAGCGTTCAGCTTCAGGAGTTGCATGCAATCAGTTGCCGATTGGATGACGGTCAATTCCTTGAAGCTGAATGGCGATAAGACCGAGGTGCTGATTTTCGGAAAGGAGAGGGACGCCTGGTCGAGTGAATGGTGGCCGGCATCACTGGGAACCTGCCCGACCCCCTCACAGTCGGCTAGAAACCTGGGGGTCATCTTTGACATCGAGCTGGCCATGAGCCTACAGATCAATAGAACTGTTGCTACCTGCTGGGGAGTTCTAAAAATCCTACGCAGAATTGCCCACTACTTATCCCCGCAGGCAAGAAAACAAACAGTGGTGGCATTGGTTGGATCTCGATTAGATTATTGCAATGCGCTTTATACTGAGATTAACAAGGGATTGGTACATCGCCTGCAAGTAACACAGAATGCAGCAGCGAGATTTGTTCTGGACCTCCCTTGCTCCGCCTCCGCCACGGTAGCCAGGAAGAATCTTCATTGGTTACCCATTGAGCAACGCATCCCTTTTAAAATTACTTGCCTAGTCCATAAGGCCCTTACAGCAGGACTGACCGATGGACTGGGATCTCTGCTTTCCAATTATATACCCAGCAGATGTCTCAGATCATCTAAACTGAATCTTCTGGTTATCCCCCGCACAAAAAAGACAAGATGGGGAGGTAGAGCCTTTGCATCAGTGGCCCCTCGACTATGGAATGCTCTCCCCTGCGAGCTCAAGGCCCTTTCATCCCTGCCCCTCTTTAAGAGAGCTCTCAAGACCTGGTATTTTGAGAAAGCCTATTATTAATCTAGGTATGGTTATGCAATATATTATGTTAGGCGCCTTGATGCCCATTGGGCTAAGTTCTGCGCGTTATAAATTTATTTTCATTTCATTATGGACGGCCTACCGGGTGAGTTTTACCAAACTTACTGTGATACGTTGGCTCCTATTCTGGAAAAAATCTACAGGACTGCGTATGAGGTCGGCCATTTACCGGCCTCGACTATGCAGGCTTTGGTCATCTCTATCCCGAAGCCCGGCAGGGACGCACTGGATGTGGGTAACTATAGGCCTCTGTCTATGCTCCCCTCGGAGTATAAAATCCTTAGCAAGGCTATCGCCCTGCGATTACAAGCCCACCTCCCTGGCCTGATCCACACGGGTCAATGTGGATTCCTCCCGGAGAGAAGCACTTCTCAAAATACGAGACGTCTGTATGCCCTCATGTCGACTACCCCCCCGGAATTGCCGCATGCTGGATGCATAACCCTTGACCTACGACAAGCATTTGACTCCTTGACTTGGGACTTCATGTTTGAAGTCTTACGTCGCTTTGGACTCCCAGACGACCTGATAAAATGGATTTGTCTGCTATACACGAATCCAACGGCTAGAGGGCACACTTCGGGCAGCTATGAAGTACATAGGGGCACCCGGCAGGGCTGCCCGCTGTCCCCACTGTTATTTGTACTTACGCTGGAACCCCTGGCGATTGCACTCCGGACTAGGGCGGCAGAGACGGGCATTCTGGTTGGGGAAACCCATAACCTGGTCTCCATCTACGCCGACGACATAATGCTGTTTCTGCGTGACCTACAGGGTGACCATACCCACCTGGCAAATATCTTTGTGCGGTTTGAAGGTATATCGGGCCTGGCAGTAAACCCCGGGAAATCACTGGGGTTCTTTTTCCGAGACGGACGACAGCCCACCAACATACAGTTTGGAGGGCACGAGATCCAGGTGGCCCGACTACATTTAAGTACCTTGGTATTAATGTATATCGGAACCCTGAAGACCAGATTGAGGGTAATGTGCGGAGAGCAATCGCTGGACTCCGCAGTAGTGTGACCTTCTGGACGTCCCTGCCTCTGTCTGTCATGGGCCGGGTGGCAATTTCAAAGATGGTCCTGCTCCCCCGATTATTGTACTATTTTGTGAATCTGCCGGTTCTCCTCCCACAATACATTTTTACCACGCTGAACTCGTTATTGACTACCTTGATTTGGGGATCGGGTAGAAGACGGATAAGCCTCAAGAAACTACAGCTGTCCACCAGACAGGGGGGTCTGGGAGTACCTGACCTACGAGGCTACTACTACGCTAGCCAGCTGCAGTGGTTGACAAGATGGGTGGCGGGTAGAAACCTCCACGAGATTGCTTTTACGACGAACGAGCTGGCGCGTGGAGATCTCCATTCCCTTCTGCTGCCTGCGGCTAGGACTCCTAGGGATTGCCATTCCTTATTGCTCGTGGCTTTGAAATGCTGGCGGAACGCGCTTAAGTACACGGCGGGGACCCCTCCCTATGCAGACAACATCCCCCTACTGGGCCTCCCGACTCCACAGGGACCCCTAGCGAGACGCAGACTACAACCCTGGATAGATGCCGGGGTAGACAGGGTTGGAGACCTATTTGGGGATGATAATCTGCTAGACCATGCCACGTTTACACAATCCACGGGTGTCCCGCAACGGCTGTATCTTCTACACGCCTCGGTATCCCACTATGTAAGACGCACCTGGGCTCCACAACGCACTAAACCGGCACAACACGAACTGGTCCATCTCCTCCACTACATGGGGTCGGGTGGACATTTAGTGAAATGGCTATACGTGGGCATTAGAGAACACGCAGCTGGGTCCCTCACCGCACTTAGGGAGGCTTGGAGTACAGACACAGGGGAGGCAGTTACAGATGGGGACTGGAAGACCATCCTCGGACACCCTAGGAGAGTATCCAGGAATGTTAAATTCAAATTTATACAGGCCATGGTGCTCCATAGGGCTTACCTCACTCCACAAAGATTGCATAGGATATTTCCCAACACCCCCCATTGCTGCCCTAGGTGTCGTGGTGATGACGCTGATATTGTCCACATGATGTGGGCGTGCCCGAGACTGCGCACCTACTGGGAGACGATCCGACATACACTACATGCTATAACTGGTCTACAGATCCCGGAAGGCGTTTTACCCTGCCTGATAGGTAATAGGAAGAGATCCAAGGCCTGTAAGGCACAATTGAAGTTTATGGATCTAGCTCTCTTGTTAGCACTCCAGACCCTCACTATGAGGTGGAAGTCCCTTAGACCCCCGGATATAGGGGTGTGGAGATAAGACATGTTGAAATGGGGAAAGGCGGAGGCAGCGGAACTGCGAAGGGAGGAGGAGAGGGGCCACCGGAAGTACCCTGTTGCACAAGAATGGGACCGCATGCTATTGGAATTGGAGGATGACGACCCGGACTTACCCCGGGATGTGGTACCTGAATATACACCAGATATGGGGAGGGGCTGTAGGCAAGCCCGACTAGCCTAGACACACAGGTGACCACGCCGATACATTGCAACATCCATTCATACAGCCACAAAACTGTTAGGCACGCGTTCTAGACGATGTACATAGGAATGGCCGGAAGACGGGAGTAGGGTGAGGGGAGGTGGGAGGGAACGGGGAAAGGTTGGGCGATACGGTATCATACTGAAATGTCTTAAGTATTAACCTGATTTGATGTGTGACATTATGCGAACTGTAACGGACGGATTGATGTATGGAAGACTGCGCCAAAGTTGTGTTTTAGAAAACGGAAAAGACTGGGATTATGTTAAAGGATAATATGCATGATGTAATACTTGTTCCAGTCATGAATAAAGTGTTTAAAAAAAAAAAAAAAGGGACCCCAATTTGGGTTGAGCAGAACCTTGGCCTCTATCCACTCCCAGTATAGTTTTTTCACTGTTTGTTTTGGTGGGGGGGTTTGGGAGGCCCAGGAGTCGCTCAATCCCAAAGATACCACAAGCTTCTTTAGATTGTTTAGCCACTTTATTTTATTTGAAACATTCAGGCTAATTAACTCATCCAGCACTAAAGCATATTTTACTAATTCCGGGGTCCTTCTAAGGCGCACCCAAAATAGTAATGGTCGGAGTTGGACTATTTCAGAAATAGATCTCTTGCCCAAATCAGCAAATAAAGGTTTTAAAGGGGTTGAGAGAGGGAGCGAGACTAAGTCTCTCATAAACTTGTTCTCTGCCACCACCAGTGTTTTAATGTTCTCAGTGCCCCATAATTCAGATCCATAGACGGCAGAGGCTAACGCCTTTCCTTCATAGACTGCTAGGGCAGGGGCTATTGGTCTACTAACTGAAAGACGTTGATTCTTTAGGATAGCACCGGAAACCCTTTTGAGATTTAAAACCATTTTACACAGGTGGGATTCCCAATTCATTTTATTACCAATTCTAACCCCGAGATAATCAAATTCATCCACTACCTCTAGGGGGGACCCATTCAAGGAAAGATAAACCTTCCTATGATTTCTTTTTGCGGACATGACCATCAACTTAGTCTTTGCAGTATTTACCGTTAACCCACGGTCTTTATAGAACACATTAAAACGATCAAGAAGTTTTTGCAGGCCTTTGGGGGTTTTGGACAACAGGAGGGTGTCATCAGCAAAGAGGAGTGTGGGTGTTTTCTCCCCGGCAAGGACAGGGGCATCCGCTGGGTCCTCTCTCAGGTGATCCACCACCCCGTTTATGAAAAGAGAAAACAAAGTCGGGGCCATCACACAACCCTGCCGCACCCCTCTGCTGACAGGGATCCTCCTAGTTAGTTGCCCCTGGTCCCCCCATCGGATCCTTGCATAATTTCCTTCATGCAGTCTAATTATGAACTGTAACAAATAACTTGGGCATCCCAAATCCAGGAGCACCACCCAAAGTTTAGCACGTGGGATAACGTCGAAAGCCGTTTTCAGATCTATGAAAGCCAGATATAAACTTCCTCTGGCTATAGACACAGACTTCCAGTAAACCGCACAAAATCTAAAGACCTGGTCCATGGCCCCTACATTGCGTCTAAATCCAGCCTGGAAGTGGGTCAAGATATAATTTTCCATTAACCACATCTCCGTCCGGTTTATGATGACCCTGCCAACTACTTTTTGGATGGTATCAATTAAACTAATTGGTCTGTAGTTGGCAGGGTCCTCTCTATCACCTTTTTTAAATATGGTAATGACCTCTGCACCTTTCCAGGTTTCGGGTACTGGGTGGCCAGACTGGATTAGGTTCATAATCATAGATATGAGGTCTGCCCATAATTTGGGATCATACAACAATAGGTCCCCCGGAAGACCATCAGGTCCAGGCGCCTTTCCCGGGATTATTTTAAGGATTGCGTCTTGAACTTCACGGGGTGAGAAGAACTCTTCATTAGCGCCATGCTCTGTATTAATCTTAATCACAGTACCCCTAGCAGGAGATTTTGACTCGCCCTCCATACAGTCCTCACAGTACAGTTTTAAAAAGTGAGAGTACCATTGGTGCTCAGTTATGTGATTTAAAATATGCTCTGCCCCACGCCTGTCTAAAATGTTAATTCATTTCCAAAAAAGAGTAGGATTCTTCCCATAGGCAGCATCCTTTAGCGCCTGCCAATGCTCCTCCTCCCAGTCCTTTTTGGCTGTCGCTATGCTTTTATGGTAGTCTTGTCTACCAATTCTTACTGCTAAAGGGTCCTTACTTTTTATGGCCAAAGTAATGGCTTTCCTCTTCCTCCTACAATTGGCTGTGTACCAGAGGTTGCCCTTGTTCGGTTTGTGGTGTGTCAATGACGTCCCCTTAGATTTTTTAATAAAGAACTGTCCAATTTTCTCTGTTAAGTTCTTATACATAGCAGGTAGGTTTGGCCCCGAGGGATGAGGGGCCATTAAAGTAACAGATGCCAAGCCACGGGATTCGGCCATAACTAACTCTTTGATACTATCAAGTTTCCCTTCTTCACACCTAACTGCATTCCACTTAAGCTTTCGATTGCAGTTAGAGGGAAAAACTTCTTTGGTGGTCATCTCTGAAATTCCCCTTTTACTGATCTCATCTCCCCAATGAATTACCATACATAAAGGGTTGTGGTCACTGTCTGATCTTTGTCTGACCTTCATATCCACTAGGTCAACCCATGACTGAATATCCAAAAGGATATAATCAATCCGTGATGGGCAACCTAACCTATTAAAGGTCATTGCTCCATCACAGTCGGAGACAGTACGCCCGTTTAAAGCCCGTAGGTTATGTTCCAAAACCAAAGCATTTAGCTGGATTGCTCTCGCAGTCCATTTCTTGATGGGAGTAAGGGCTAAAGGTGGTATAGTCTGGCTCCTATCCTCATTATTTAAGCCCATTGAATCTTCATCGTCCAGGGGCTCAAAAGTACAGTTAAAGTCACCCCCCACCAGTATTTTAGATCTCAAAGGGAGGGATGATAACTTACTATCTAGCAACTCTACTATAGGTGAAATTTTGCCACCCGGTAAGCCTCTTGCGTATACACAAAAGAGTTCTAATACATTATTTCCGGATGGGCTTTTAATAGAGATATGCAGAATGTCATTTGAGTTTGTATTATGGGTAGTGACGACGCAGTTCAACGTTAACTTTACCCAGATGTGTAAACCTCCAGAGGGACGTCCTTTCCCAGTCGAAACTGCAGGAGTATAGAAGGTTGAGTATCCGTTTTTATATTGTGGCAGGGGACACCAGGTTTCTTGGAACATGCATATGTGGAAGGTGTTTATAAAATCATTCCAATCAGGGTTATCAAGATTTTTTTTTAAACCTGCTATGTTCCAAGACAAGATATTAATAGAGGTGTAGGCTGTGGATAATTCCTTTGATGGGATCAGTGTGCTAGATTCCCCTTCTGCTCTACCTAGGCTGATGGTAGCCATATTAATTGAAACATCCCTGCTAATATCATTAACTCGTACCCCCGGAGAAGCGGGTCCCACACTCTCCCCAGAACGTCCAGGGGACTGTGTTGGAAGTCAGTCTACCCCTTCTAAACCACTATAACGATTGAAACAGGGGAATAAGGGAAGGTTAAGCTGGGGACCCAGCCAATCCCCATTTGGCTGTCGATCACCCAGATAAGGTCTCCCTCCTCTCCTTCCAACTAGATTCCAACCTTCCTCTTCGTTCCCACCCCACTTATGGGGAATCTGATAGTTAAAATTCTCCCTCCTGTTTCTCCCTCTCCCCATATTGGACGACCTCAGCCAACTCCACCTATGCTCATGATGCTCCATGTACATATAGAAATATGACAGGGGTTTGGCCAAAATCGTAGTGTTGTTGTCACATGGAGGAGCGGAACAAATATATTCCACCAGTCGCGGGTCCTCAAATGTGACAACAACGCAATTTCCCTTTAAGCTTTTCTTTTTTCCGCCTACCCAAGGGGCTCTCTCCACCATGAGCATTTTGTTGTTTATTCCAGGGGGTGGAGGATAGTTTCTGTCTAACCAGTGGCAAATTTTATTTTTAAGTGCCCAGAATGGTTCAGAAATGGCCAGAGCAAGTTCGGGGACGCCTGTCAGAACTATCACATATGGACAGGCGTCTGGTGGTAAACTAATGTTCCTGCGTGGGTTTGGCTTCTCATGGTGGGGTAAGGGAGATTTGGGGGCTGGGGTAATAGGGTCAGTACCACTCTGAGTATGAGTGGGAGCAATAGTGGTTGGCTGGTTAGTACAGGTTTTTTTACTCTCTGGAATTGGTATTTTGGGCGGGCGGGTCTTGGGGGCGGGGTTATCCCCTGTAGGGTGCTTCTTGGGAATAGATACATGATTACGAGCAGAAGATGGTACAGTAGGGGCATTAGAGGCATTAGAGGCAGAAATAACTTCCTTAGGTTTATGTGTCAAGAGAATAGCCTCCAGCTGATGTTCAATGCTCTGTAATCTGGATTCTAGGGGCAGAAGTAATGATTTGATAAGGTCGGACAGAGAATTCAAAAAGGAGGCATTCCTATCCTCTTGATCGATTGAGGATTCATCACTACTACTATCATCTGGAATACTAACCAAACTGCTGTCAGAGATTGTGTCATCTGGGATACCCAAAGGTAAGGGATGGGATACAAGTTTGACCTTATCACTCCCTTCGTTATCATTGATACCCAATAAATCCCTCCCTTCTTCGACGGGTACACTTGCACCAGTCTCGCCGTCGATGTGTCCCAACATCTCTTGTGGGGTAGGATTGGTGGTATTTACCTTGTGGGTTGTTTGGTTTATTTTTGGAACTGCACCTTCCAAACTACCCCTTTGGGAGCAGTTATTCTCATGATGAACTACAACTGGTATTGATAATAAGTTGTTTAACAAAGGGGCAGCTGGGATTGTTGCACTCGGAGGTGGAGGGTCAAGGGGTAATGTTAGGGAAGTGGTTGAAGTGTGCAGTCTAATATCTAACTGTATAGGGTGAGGATCAGAGCTGTTTAAAGCTTTGGTCGGGGAGCGTACTAGAGCTATATTGCCTAAAGAGGATCTTTTGGCTTGGGCGAGATCCATCGAAACCCTCCTTTCCACGAGTATTATTCCCTGGTCAATTAAAGAATTGGTGCGGAGAATAAAGTTATCTAAAGTGCCAGTTAATTTTTTGGATTTAGCACTTGCCGCTGTCTGACTTCGGGTTTCATGAGCAGACATGTTAATCAACAACTGAGGCTAATGATGAGAGAATTACAAAGGAGTAGGTAGCAAGTGCCGTAATATTAACAATGCCTAGCAAAAGGTAACATTAAATAGAAAAAGAAAAAAAATACATTTAAAGGACAGAGGAGATAACAGCTGCAAGAATAGTACCAGAGTAGCACAAATATTAATTAGAGCAGAAATGGGAAGAGGGGACAAAGATTAGTTAAGGGGCAGGGGGACTGGCCCAGCCCAGGCTCTGCAGGCCTCGGAGGGCCTCAGAGGGTCCGCCCTTTGTCCGGGCTTCGTCCCGGCCTTTGTCCCGCACACTCGGGGGAGAGCCACCTATGATACAAGGCGCAGGCTGAAGGGGAGGAGACACGGGAAGAGGCAGCAGGTGTGCGGGATGATCAAATGCACAGCCTGGTGGGCCTCGCAGTCCCGGTCTCCGGCGGTGACCAATAATCCAGGCACAGTTCTCCTCCAACACGGGCAGGTTGTGTGACAAAGTCCCAAACCGACTGCAAGCGGCACCCGGAGAGCGGGGGCCGCGAGTCGAGTTTTAAGCGCCAGTCAGCAGAGCAAGCAGAGGGGAGGAGACACGGGAAGAGGCGGCAGGTGTGCGGGATGATCAAACGCACAGCCTGGTGGGCCTCGCAGTCCCGGTCTCCGGCGGTGACCAATAATCCAGGCACAGTTCTCCTCCAACACGGGCAGGTTGTGTGACAAAGTCCCAAACCGACTGCAAGCGGCACCCAGAGAGCGGGGGGCGCGAGTCGAGTTTTAAGCGCCAGTCAGCAGAGCAAGCAGAGGGGAGGAGACACGGGAAGAGGCGGCAGGTGTGCGGGATGATCAAACGCACAGCCTGGTGGGCCTCGCAGTCCCGGTCTCCGGCGGTGACCAATAATCCAGGCACAGTTCTCCTCCAACACGGGCAGGTTGTGTGACAAAGTCCCAAACCGACTGCAAGCGGCACCCGGAGAGCGGGGGCCGCAAGTCGAGTTTAAAGCGCCAGTCAGCAGAGCAAGCAGAGGGGAGGAGACACGGGAAGAGGCGGCAGGTGTGCGGGATGATCAAACGCACAGCCTGGTGGGCCTTGCAGTCCCGGTCTCCGGCGGTGACCAATAATCCAGGCACAGTTCTCCTCCAACACGGGCAGGTTGTGTGACAAAGTCCCAAACCGACTGCCAAGGGGCTCCTAAGCCTCCCTTGGCAACGGGCAGTCGAAGCTTACTCAGTGTGACCCATCTATGCCCCTTGTTCCTAATAAAGGATTCCAGAATTCCGTTTAAGCCACGGAATGTAGAGTTTGGTATGTGAACCAGTAGATTTTAGAAGTAGAATAAGATTTGGGGGAGCATCAACATCTTGGAGTGCAAAACTCACCCCTGCACTGTGAGAGATAACGAGCTCCAAAAGGCCTTCTGCGGCCTCAGGGAGATGACTGCCCTAGTGAGATTGCCATCTATTAAATCTCAGATGTGATGGTAAATGTGAATACCAAGGTAACAAAGCGTGGATGGTTCCCATCTCACCTGGTAGGTGTCCCACCATGAGGGGCTGTGGCGGACAGGCCAGACTCACTAGAAACAGGCAGGACTTGGCCCAATTGACTCCCAGATCTACGGCATTCTTGAATCAATCAAGTACCAGATCGATGTTTCCAAGCCCCTGTCTGATGTACCATATGTAGAGAAGGACATCATCCGCATATAGGGAAATTGCATGAAGTTCAGTTCCCAGATAGATGCTCCACTCCTCCCCAGCATGCCACAGCTGTTGGGCTAACGGTTCCACTGTTAATGCAAATAAAAGCAGAGACAATAGGCATCCCTGAAGTGTAGCCTGACTGATCCCGAAGGGGGTAGAAATAAGCTGTTCCATCTTAACGCTGGCAGTGGGGGCCGTACAGAATAGGTGAACAAGACAGAGCAATCTCATCGGAAGCCCAAATCACGAGAGTACTGCAAACATGTATTCCCAATCAAATGTGTCAAATGTGAGTTCTAGGTCTATCACTAGACAGGTGGCAAAGGGCCAGCGGGGTGGGGCCGGTTCCAAGATTCTGTACAGCCTACTTATGTTCAGGGTGGTCGAGCAAATAGGAATAAAATCATTCTGGTCGGCAGACATCAGAATTGACATACACTCCCCCAGGCGGCCAGCTATGACTTTACTGAGTATCTTATAGTCTGTGGCTAACATTGACAGAGGGCGGTATGATGTCAACTCAAGCTGATCCTTGTCTGGTTTGAGTAGCAATTTTATAAGGGACTCACAAAGTAATGGTGGTAGCTTCCCCTACTCCAAGGCTGTCTGATAAATCTCCAACAATTTAGGAACCAGTATGACCTTGTATGCCTTATAAAATTCGGCCCGTATGCCATCCAGGCCAAAGATTTTGCAGGTGGCTAACCCTTGCATCGCCACCCGCAGCTTTTGTTCTGTTATAGACTGCTGCAGTTCCTCTTGAGCCTCTCGATCAATGGTAGGCAGTTCAAGGATCTCAAGGAAGGGGGAGAGGTGTGGCGCAGCGGCCAGGGCAGCTGACTCCAGAGCACATGGCTCACAGTTCCATTCCCGGCTTTGGTGGTAACTCAGCCCAGCACCAAGTGACTCTGGGCAATATCTTGCTTAATCTTCCCGACAGCCTCTAGCGCCTTGAGAGCCTTACGGGTGATTTGTTTGCGCTTCACAGATACCAGGTTATTATTATTATATTGCGCCTCTCGGGCAATGTGGGGGGGGGGAGGGTCATATAAGGCTCTATGCTATGTTGTAAATGTGTATGTCCATCTGGGTAGTGACTGTGTTTGTTGGAGATTGCCGAAGCACCATGATTGACACTGATGGATTGGCACTGGGCAGGAGCCAGGCCAGGAGCCGACTAGCCTGTCCTCTTCTGCATGCATCCTGGCCTGATAGGCCCTGAAGTTAAGCCGTTGTAGCTGAGCCACCAACTGAGCATGCTAGTCTCTAGCATCTGCAAGGGCCCAGTGACCCATTGGGGTCGACCGAGCCTCTTCCTCAAGGTCACCATAGGACGTCTCCAATTAAGTTAAATCCCTTGTAGGTCCGTCAGTCCCCCATCACATTGCTGATACAATGTCCCCGGAAGATCACTTTTAGTGCCTCCCACTCTGTCAATCTGTACGTTGCCCCAGTTTTCTGGAATGTATACTTAGCATTTCCCATGTCCTGTCTCGAACTACACAGTCTTCTAACACGACCAGCTGCAGCCGCCAGGTGGGGACTGGCGGGCGAGGAGCACCCCGATGTAAATACAATAGCAGGGGATTGTGGTCAGAAAAGGTCTCACTTAAGGTTGACAGATGATTCGGTCTAGACTGATATGCAAATCGCGAGGTATTGAATAGTAAGAATATTCCCTTGCGTCAAGGTGTAGTGTATGCCAGGAATCTAGGGGAGACCAGTGTATCATTCACTGTTACGCACCTGCGTGCCACGAGTGGTACCGGACCTGAGGATATTTTTTGGCAGCCTACGCAGCACCCCTACATATATGCCTATTCCCTGCTGACGAGAGGTAACAACCTCGAAACACGTGTCCAGGGATGGCCAACGCGACAGTGAATTTTTGCTCAAGACCCTGGCAGAGGCGCACCCGCTGATGCTTACTTCATGGACCACAATGCTTTGGGGCAACACGCTGATAGGACAAGCAGTGTGCGACCAATTGGACTTACCAGTGTGTCATTCACTGTGTCAGTCCCGTCGCGGTCGACACCACAGGGGAGGTCGGTAGTGGGGGTGTTAACGATCTAGCACAGGATCCTATACACTGTTGAACTTTCCCCCAGTAAGCCATGGAATATGCTCCAACTTCACAAGGAAGACAGTAAGGCAGGCTAGGAAGGCCTGTTGCACCACATTCAGCACATAAATATTCCCCAGTAATAGCGGATGGCCGTCCAGTTTTCCCTCCACAAAGACACAGCGCCCCTCAGGGTCCATTTTCACTGCCATTGACCAGAAGAGGACCGCTGGATGGATTCATATTAGTGCTCTTCGAGAAAATCGAGAGTATGTGTTGCTAATGCATTGCTAAACGAATTCCGACCTGATATAGCAGACATTCCTTTCTTTGTGCAAATGTCACTTTAGTGCAGTAGTTTTCTGCCACTCTTCCGGGTGGGCCTGGGGTTGACAATAGAGGCTGCCATCTTAGGCAGGCGGCGCTTTAGTTTTCACCAGGGAATGCACATTATTACGCGCGCTACCACTATTCTATACCTCACAACTTGCATGTCAGACGCGCGTCCCGATAGCGGCCTGCGCCAGCCTTGCTGTCCGTTTGGTTTCAGAGATGTCTGGCCCAGGCCTTTCGTATAGTCACAATGAGCTGCATGCACTTCACTATAGGAGCGGTAAGTGTGTCGGTAGGTGGGCCATTGAAGATGATTTGCATATGATCTGTGAAAAACGCAATTTCAGCTTGCAAACTAAAGGGGTTAACGCTTGATCACAGGGTTTTTGAACTTCCAATACCATTAGGGAGCACACTATTCAGGCTGCACTAATCAATGCCCGCTCCTTGGTTAAACACGCCCAGGAAATCTTTGAACTGCTCTCTGATGAACAATTAGATCTACTTTTAATTTCTGAAACATGGCTCAATGAGTTTTGCAATCCTGCCATTGAATTTGCAATTCCAAGGGGGTACAAGATCACCAGGACTGATCGGAAATCGGGAAGAGGGGGGTGTTGCTGTAGTCTTTAGAGACAGCTGGATCCTCCGGCATGGAGAGATTTCTGCAGTTGGAGAAGGAGAAGCTCTTGACTTCTCTATTATTTCACCACACTTCACTTTGGGTGGTATGGTGGTCTATCGACCCCCAGGCCCCACTGGAACTTTTTTGAAAGCACTTGATGAAATTATTGTTCTTCTAGCACTGCAGTTCTCTATTTTTTTTTACTTCTTGGGGATTTTAACATCCACATTGATTATGTTGAGGGGAGAAACCAGAGAGCTTCTTGACTCTTTGAAAATTGTCCAACTTACCCAAGGGTTAATTCTCCTAAGCATCTGATGCATCGCTATTTCGGAAATATTTTCTAAAATCATATCACCTTTCTCTGAATTACCAAATCATATATCAATATCTACTCAACAGTGGGGCCCATAACACTGTGAGCTACTCACGAAACACTTCCATCCTACTTCATGGATCGGTGAGATTCAAAGGAAAGCTGCTGTATCATAGCGGAGTGTCTAAATTAAAACTAAATATTTATACTATTTACACCTGCAGTTTTAAGGAGTTTTACCATGGTTTTTATCAACAAGACATTTATTTAGACACACCACCATTTTGGTCAACGGATCTGCTAGTAAAAAATTAGGCGTAGGAAAATACAAGACCAGCTTAATTCTCCATTTATCTAATTTGTATTAAAAGCAAAGTTTAGCATGTCTAATAGTTTATTCGTTTTATTTATTTCTTTATTCAAAAAATAACTTTAAAGGAGTAAAAGTGTTATCTCAAACAGTTATATTAATTTATTTCAGAGATTCAGAAATAGACATTATTATTTAGATTTCAGAACATAAGTATTAGCAATAGACAGATAGTTCCCAAAATTCATTTTCTCCCAACTTCCCTAACTAATAACCTCATCTAAAGCGCAGTTCTCATTCAAAGAAGATAGAAAATTATTCAAAGTCTTACATCTCAGGAAAATCAGCATACGGACAGCATCTCAGGAGGAAATCGGAAGAGAGTTTTTTTCTTAAGGAAAATCAGCACTATTTATACCTTTTTCACTAACTTTATCTATCTACTAAAGTTACTAACAGCATAAACTTGAGTTCTGATTAGACATTGTGGGGGTGGATGAGCATCACCACATCATTCTAATATTCAATTTCCATGGTGTCAGCTGAATTTTAAAGAGTCCTTTGTTTAAGAAAGTCTTTGGCCTAGTCACATCCTCAACTAGCAACTCCATGAACTTTTCCTTTGTTCAGTAGCTCAAACGTCCATTCTTTTTGGCAGTCATCAGGACTTCCAGGGCAAGTTGTCCTTGAACTGGTTTCGTTCAGGCACAGGCAGCTCACATTCAATCTCGGACTTGGGCTGCGCCTGCTCAGTTCGTCTTCTATTCACAGTTAATAAAGCAGCCATATTTTCACTAGGCCTCACGGGCCAAAACGGGAACTATCATAGAAACAAACACAAATAAATGTTAATTATTGAAATATAGCCCTTCTGTTCTCCCTCCATACTAAGGTTTCCCTATTAGTTGTTACCTAGCAAAATAAGCAACATATATGCGTAATATGCTCACATGTCTTCATGTTTTTGCCACAAAATACATAAACAGAAAGCACATTAATGCCGCTTTTGATTAATTTAAAGCTTTGCATTAGTAAACAATATGACAACATTAACAAATTATAGTTTTCCATGCAAGCAGATTAGTATTCCCACGTGTATTTGTGTGTGCATTCTATACTATGTTGATTAATGTTTTCCACATCACGCAATTAATAAAGGGTATAGTTATGAGTAGGGCTCCCTGTTTTCCGTTTTTACGGATTTTTACATATAAATACAGATGGAAATCTATATTTCCTTTGTCTGTATTTATATTTAGAAACGGGAAAATACTAACAAAGCCCCCGATCCGCCTCCCCACGGGGCCGGTCCGGTGCTCATGCCGCCGCAGCAGGAGCCGGAGGAGCCGGGGCAGCGTTCACCATGGAGGCCGAGGCCGGGCTCAGCTTCCAGCTGGACGTTCCTTTTCCATCTCACCTGGAGGCGCAGATCGCACACAACAGTCTCGCCCCTGACAGGGAGCCACGAAAAGGTGGCATCAGCAAGAAGCTGCTGGTGACCGACAACATCCTGCATGTGCAGTGGAAAGCTGCTGAGGCCAGGATCCTACATGTTTCTATTAACTTCTTCCTGGATAACCTCTCTCTCGTCCTCCAAACCAGTGACCACTTCGGACCTGCGTTGGAGAGACCGAGACACTGACTGGAGAGCTCTGGGGCCAGTGACCGCAGCCATTGCTGGAGGACTAACTAACTACAAGAGTGACTTGTGAAACCAGCCCGAGGATGGTCCAGCGATGACAACCAGAGCACATGGCGCAGCTGGAACCTTGAACTGTTTGAAGCTCAAAAGCTACTCAAGCTGTCAGTGCCTTGGCTGCAAATATACATTCTCTCACAGTTACAGGCAGTGCAGCCCAAGCCCGCTCCTTAGCTTGTCAGTGTGTCGCCTATTCTGAATCCTCGATCCCAAATCTGCCCACCTAATGTAACTCTTAAATCAATGTTGTATTTTAGCTTTCACTCTTCAGCTGCTTCTGTTTCCTGTTTTATTGTTTATTTGACCTGTTCAGATAATTGTGCAGCAGCTGCCTGTTTGTGATCCGCAAGGTGTGCTGGTGGGGCAAAACTTGTTCCAGCTCCTACCACGAAGTTGGAGAAACCTTGAGCAGCCTATGTAAGCCATAAAATAAAGAAATCTGCACAAAGAAAAAAAAATACTATCCCATTTTGCCACGCTGCCGTCGTTCCAAATAAACAATTCTGCTGCCCCGTGTAAAAGGCAGCTCCTTACGTTTCGTTGTTTAAGCCACTGAGCACAGGGAGTCCTGTAGACACTGCCCGGCCCGCAGTCTGGTGAGAAGGGGTGAAAAAAACAATAAAGCCTCTTTAACTAGTGAATGTTCTTTTTAAAGACCTGTTAAGTACTCAGGTGCGGCTGGCCGTCAATCACACTTTGAGATCTGTTTATCGGCATGTGGTTACATTTGTGTCTTTTTGGCTGAAAGTGCTCCTGAAGCTATATTGTACACGACCCCCACACAGGTAGATCCCCACAGGCACATTTTACAGCCAGTGAAGGGCTAAAAGAGAGATCTTTGCCCGTCCAGTGACTGTGAGATGGTTAAGAGGGGCATGGAACCAAAATGAAAGACGACGGTCGCCCGCAGTGCCTTTGTGCTGGCAAAGGAACAGGAGCCACGTTTGCAAAACAAGCCCTCTAAATGCAGACTGTTTTTCACTACTCACCTCCCTCCTACTTGCTATACTTCCACTGGCGTAGTCTTGTTGCTATGGTTACCACCTGTAGTGATCCACATGTGGGCCCCGCCCGGGTCCACAATACCACACCACCCATTAGCAGCATTCATCTCCTGGTAACTCCGAGGCCCTTTGCTCCTGTGGTGGGAACTATGTGAGTTCAGCAAGTGCAATTTTAGGACGTGCAAATTTGTAGTGTTTGGAACTTCCAGTGTCGCACTGTTCTCAACTTGAGCACTGTGCCACCTAGTGACGACACTGCTTCAAATGGCTGTTTAACCAAAGTGTACCTGTTACGATAAATGCATGCACATCACTACTGTGTTCCTTTCCCTGTCAGCAGCTTCTCTTAGATTGTCTGTGTGCTTACATAGACGCTGGAAGTTTCTTGAAGGCTGACGGAGCAAGTATGACCCTAATTTACAGATGCGTTGGAATGCAATGTGTGATCCTGCAAGTCTTCTTTTTAGGTGCTCTAGCTTCAGCTGCCCTGTACGTACTACCTTACGCTTTTTTTTCCCTGGCCTTTTGATACAAGAGTTTGAGCAGGTGTTCACAGTCAACTTCTGTTGGGTTCCAGGCAAACCTTGGTAAGTGGTGTGGTGGTTGCAACAAGGAATAGAACCTAAATACTTCTGTTGGGTGTCTTGGTTATAGCAGATTGAGGCAATACTCTTATGCAGATCTTCTCCTTAACAACCCTCAAACAGTTGAAGCATTAGATGGCACCGGCCTAGCCAATGTGTTTCCTTGTCAGGTTCTACAGGGCAGGCAGTGGTACTGGAGTCCCTGGTTCCAAACTTCTTTGACTGCCAACTGTATCTAACAGTCAGCTCTAGTGCTGTGCACTCTCTGCTGGCAGACCCTTAAAACAGTCCTACAACCATTTGACCATCATTGGATGCTGCTCTTCTTTATCTTATAGTGTGCCCCTGGGGTAAGGGTCGGATTATATAGGCCCAGAGTTTTTTGTAAGTATCCCCCGTGTTACCAAACACCAAAGGCTCTATAGTCATGCTTCCACCTCACGTTTCTCTCTCCACCCTACACTTCCTGCCCTTTTTTTAACCAAATTTTTATTCGTTATCCAGTACAATATAGCCTATATTGTACTAGAAAACAAATACAATTGTCAATTTAAATAAATGTGGAAAAATACTAGCTGTAGCGTCGTCTTTTGCTTGTGGCAAAAATAAATGTGGATAAATACAGAAAAAATGCCCCAAAAATAAATATGGATAAATACAGACGGAAATGGCAAAAAAATAAATACCATAAAACCGGGAGCCCTAGTTATGAGGAAATTACTTCACGAAGGGTATACAAAATTTTGTTTCTCCACCTCGCTCCATCAACTCCCTCCTTTGGTGATCTTATCACCAAATATCTCCCAAAATTTTGAAAATTTTATCCAAACATGTTTCAAGTTCTTCAGATTAGTACAGTTTATACTTTAGTATCTTCTTCTCTAGTTTCTCCAAAGACTCTTTCTTGAAATTCTTTCATTTTTATATCATAGTTTTCTCTTTCTCTTTCTTGTTTTTCTTGAATTTCTTTCTTTATTGACTTTCTAATATTCCTTCTTTTTCTATATATGCAACATAACCTTAACATCAAAAACACTAATACTGTTATTGTTACTGGAATTAGTATTTTACCTATAATTGAACTACCTATTTCTTGAAACCAATGTTTAACTGCTGAAATACTTTTACCAAGTCGTTCAAGAACACCATCAACCTCCAGTGGTTCAATTTCCTTATGCAATTCAGTAATGTTTGTGATGTACTTTTCAATATTTTGACTTTTGTCTGGTATGTAGGTACAACAGTGCTGTACCTTCAGAATTCCACAAACTCCTCCCTCTTTTGCCAATATTATATCAAGAGCAAGACGATTCTGCATCACCATGGCTCTCATAGCAACCATTTCAGTATTTACCATTAAGAATCCACCTGCGGTGTCTGTTGACAAACGATCTTCTATCGTTGATAATCTTCGAATCCAGTTTGCATTAATAGATATTCCCACTGCTGGTATCAGTGCTCCAAAAAATATCACCTATTATTTCTATAACACTCTCCCTTTTTCTACGACTTAAAGGTTTAACTATCTTATGTATTCCATTAGTACCGCTATCTACATGAAAGATTTTAGGAAAGACCAGACCCACATAACATGTCCCATACCAGTGGTCCGGTAGTCTATAATAAGCTTTGTTTCCGCATATGAAGTATATGCCAGGAAAAACTGGATCTTTTCTACTTTAAATCCCCAACGCCCTATGATTCTATAAGTGTCTTTACATTGACTTGCCCCCACAAAATAATTGTCATACACAGTATTGTCTCTTCTAATACAGAATTTCCCTAACAATGGAGTGTCTATACTTATAGCCACATTCACATTTCTATTATCAATGTTTTCATCTTCAAATGTCCAATATTTGGATTTCTCATGTTTTACTTTTTCTTTACGCTTATAAGCAATTCTTCTTTCTTCAACCATATCTAAAAATGCTTTTTTCCTCAACTCTCATTTTACATGTCAAATTATTTTTGAAGGCGTACTCGTGGCTCAATTCATCTATTTCTAAAAAGAATTCCCCCATTACTCTAGCAGGCTTTACTTTATTCATGGCATCAACAATTTTTAACTTAGCAAAAGGAGCTCCTGTTGGCAATTTCTTTGGGGCAACACTTAACTCTTGGCGTCTTCCCACCTGCACCGACGTACTGCCTGCGCTGTGGGCTACCGGCTGTTGGTCTCCCCTGCTGCCAGAAACAACACGCGGCAGCCGAGGGGGGAGACTACAGCCCCCAGAACTCTCTGCTGCATCACCCCACCCACCTCCGCCCACTTCCGCGCCCGGAGGCGCTCAAAGGAGCGGCGCTCCTTCGGTGGAGCGGGAGCTCCTGTTGGCAATTTCTTTGGGGCAACACTTAACTCTTAGTGTCTTCCCACCTGCACCAACGTACTGCCTGCGCTGTGGGCTACCGGCTGTTGGTCTCCCCCGCCGCCGCTGCCAGAAACAACATGCGGCCACCGAGGGGGGAGACTACAGCCCCCAGAACTCTCTGCTACATCACCCTGCCCACCTACGCCCACTTCCGTGCCCAGAGGCGCTCAAAGGAGCGGCGCTCCTTTGGTGGAGCGGGAGCTCCTGTTGGCAATTTCTTTGGGGAAACACTTAACTCTTGGCGTCTTCCCACCTGCACCGACGTACCTCTTGCGTTGTGGGCTACCGGCTGTTGGTCTCCCCCGCTGCCAGAAACAACACACGGCCGCCGAGGGGGGAGACTACAGCCCCCAGAACTCTCTGCTGCATCAGCTCCGCCCACTTCCGCGCCGGAGGCGCTCAAAGGAGCGGCGCTCCTTCAGTGGAGCGGGAGCTCCTGTTGGCAATTTCTTTGGGGCAGCACTTCACTCTTGGTGTCTTCCGACCTGAACCGACGTACCGCCTGCGCTGTGGGCTACCGGCTGTTGGTCTCCCCCGCCGCCGCTGCCAGAAACAACACGTGGTCGCCGAGGGGGGAGACTACAGCCCCCAGAACTCTCTGCTGCATCACCCTGCCCACCTCCGCCCACTTCCGTGCCCGGAGGCGCTCAAAGGAGCGGCGCTCCTTCGTGGAGCGGGAGCTCCTGTTGGCAATTTCTCTGGGGCAACACTTAACTCTTGGCGTCTTCCCAACTGCACCAACGTACCGCCTGCGCTGTGGGCTACCGGCTGTTGGTCTCCTCCACCGCCAGAAACAACACGCGGCCGCCGAGGGGGGAGACTACAGCCCCCAGAACTCTCTGCTGCATCACCCCGCCCACCTCCGCCCACTTCCGCGCCCGGAGGCGGTCAAAGGAGCGGCGCTCCTTACCCGTCGGGGGAATGCGCGCGGGCGGCACTGGGCTAAGCCCGGGCAAAGGGCGGGCCATCTGTGGCCATCAGAGGCCAGAGGAGGCTGGGCTGGGCCCGGTCCCAGGGACATATCGCTCAGGACTGGAATTGACTACATGTTTGAAAACCACTGGTAACGTTTATCACGTTTATTCAACCTTTGTTTGTTGTTTCTAGCCCCAAGACCAATTGGTCTTTTATTCCCCTAGATACTGACACTAAAGGGACGAATTGACCACGCTGTCCGTTTTGACTTGTTTTAATCGTCACCGGGGCGGTTTCTATCTGGCCATAGCTTTGTCTCTGTGCCCTTCTGGTTTGCTATTGCTGGTAACGCGGACTCTGTGCTGCCCTGATTACAATATCCGGAGGGCTGCGCAGCTCTGAGTGAGGTGGTGAGCTCTGGGTCACACCTGGGCTTTATCCGGAAAACATCTAGGACTATACAGAGTAAAGCGGGCTTTATTCCTGGCCTCCACCACATTCTTTGTTCCATTTTTAAATTTGTATAATTGTTTTCTCATTGTAACTTGTGTTTTGTGGAACTCAGTATTAATAGTTTTTTTTAACCTAATCTCTTATGGGAAAGAGAAAGCAAATGAGACCTAAACCATCAAAGGGCAATGGGGTATTACTAATTCCCAACAGACTCTATTGAATTATCTAACTGGGGCGGTGGGTATACTAGACAAGCAGATTCTCTCGGTTTAGGAGGCAATTGAGGGATCTTCTTCAAGACTAAGTCAGGATTCTCCCCCCCAAGTTGATAGGGATGAATTAGAATTAGGGAATTTACTGGTTGTATTCAACCATGTTCTGATGAGATTATATCTTTAGTAAATGACTCTCCATCACAACCCCCCCAAAAACGTCCTAAAAACCCTAGTTTAACTGAAGGTATCACCTACGAGACTGGTAAAAACATAGCTCAAGCTACTATTCATTTCCAGTCAGACCCCAAAAAAGTGACTAAACCCTCACTAACAGTGAAAAAGCGAACAGGACAGAGAAAACTCCAACCAACTAGAAAGCTTTCAAACACCAGTAATGCCAACTCGCAAATGGATATCAAGAGCCTGGTCTCACTTGTCGAACGATTGGACCTTTATGTGAGGGTCAGCTTAGATCAATTAACATCAAGAATGGCTAACATTGAAGAACTCCTCACTAATAAGTTAACACAATTCACTATGGCCACTGAAAACTTGAAGGGTAACACCATTTCTATGATCCCCAAGGGTATTAGTACAGGAACCCCACACTCCCCTTCAAAGAAGATTCCATCTACTCAGGGGGCTCTCCTTGCAACTAAGAGCAGTTCTCCCAACAGAAAGAGCTCAAGAATAAACTCTGACAAACGGGCGCAGCAACAGACTGACACTCAGGGTAACGTCGCTGTTAGAAGGCCTCCAGGAATCCAGGCCGGTCCTCCTCAAATGCATATAACCGCCCCTGGTCAAGCGCAACAATTTTCTCAACGTATCTATCTGCTCGAAAAAACTAATGTAGCAGACCAACACTTGGACCTACCACCAGAAACTACTCCCTATATTATAGTACTGACCAATGTCCCACAACAAAACAGCCCAGCTGAAGAATGCTGGTCTGCGCTGAAAAATAATTCATTACACTGGCTCAGTATAAGGGTAGGCTTGAATAATCAATTATTACAGGAATTTAAGATGGCTAGGAGAGTCAAGTGGGTGGGTTCTAGGGAGAAAATGTTTAGGGGTGACTGCATAGTCATGACATTGGCTTCCCCCCTTTTCGTTAATGAGATTCTGAGACTAGGTGTAAACTACACCTTAGATCCGCTTGGGATTAACATTTTACCACTGGGTTTTTTCTACCCCCCTGTAAGGAAAAATCTCAATATCCCTATTTGGAGAAATCAATTTGGTGCCCAAAACCAGTTTCAAATGGTCAACACCCAGAATAGATTTAATGTTCTATCAGGGTTGGATGACAACGAATGACTAAAAGCTACGGACAAGCAGACAGGGAGTACTTTCCACTCTTCACTCAGTAGGGTTACTACCCAACTAGAAAAGATAATATCAGATAAAACTGTAGGCAACTTTAACCCTCTCTTGAAACCTCAATTCTTACCGCCAGATGGACTCCCAGATGATGTTGGGTTTCCCCTAAGCTTGGTAGAGTTGCCTACATCCGTATCTAACCCCAACCCTGATTTAGTTTCTAACGTACTTGCTGACCATTTAAAACTAAAAGATCCCCAAGACCCCAATTTTAATTTTACATGATATTCTGGAACATAGCAGGGCTGCGTTCAAAAATGGATATACATTTTTGGGTAAAACTGATAAGGAAACACAATATTGTTTGTCTCCAAGAGACCTGGACAACCTCCCCAATTCACCTTCAGGGGTACAAGTCTTATATCTCACATGCTCAAGCCTCTACTTTGGGAAGGGCTAAAGGAGGTTTGACATTATATATTTTGAACAATATGTCAGTCAAAGATATAGTTGAGCTGAGGCAGGAAGTCAAATATCAAATTCTTAAAATAGTAGTGAATAAATCGTCCACTTATTTTTTAATACATTTTTATAATAACTCGATTCACCAGGATTTAATTCCTGTTTTAAATAACATTTTCTATTTCCTAATGGAAATGCGGAATAAATTTATGAATACATCGTTCAACTTGATCTGGGGTGGAGATTTCAACTTAACACTCTGTAAAGATAATAATACTAAAAAATGCGGAATCCTGAAAGAATGTGGGAGTAACTTAACTCACTTCTCACATACCATCACTGAGAATCGCCTCAATGAGATCTTGTTTACTCTGGAGATGGGCTTTGCTAATGAACTAGTACTCCCCCGTCGAGTTTTCCACCACTTTTAACGGAAGGGGCTTTTCTAGTTTAATTGATTTCATACTTATATCTCAAAATATGAAAGATCATATGTGTAACTTTATCACAGTAGATAATGCCAGTAGTGACCACTTCCCAAATAGTATTTCCCTGTCAGTGCCAAGTGCTTTTAAAAAGTGTAATCTGCCTCGCTTACTGAACCAACAAGCACTGAGTTTGGATAGACTAAACGGGTATTCTATAAAATGGGCAAAAGTAGATCCTGTTAAAACCACAACCAAAGTGGTGAGTCGAGCACTCCCCCTATTGGAAACATGCCTTAGTTTAGACTCTCCACATGAGTTGATACTGTCTAGTTTTCTGGGCGTTACCAATATCATAAGGGAAGAGCTATTTCGAAAACAGAAAGATAATAATAAATCTAAAAAAGGCTGGTTCAACTCAGAATGTACGAAGGCCTATTCTAGACTAAAAACTGCACTCCGTAAGACCATAAGAGAGAAAGACGAAATCATTAAATTAAGAAAGGAGTACAACGTGGCCATGAAAAAGCGTTAGATGGAAATAAGAAATGGCCTATGGGAACAACTTCATATGAGCTGTTGCATAAACGATAGTGCTACTTTCTGGCGAGTAGTTAAAACTCCCTTTCTCTCAGATTCAAACTCTGCCCCAAACATAGAAGTAGCGGTTGACGCAAATGCCTGGGTCAATAATTTTTCTAAAATTTTTGGCATAAGCACTGGTGTAAATTCAATTCCCATAGATGAGGATGGGGGGGGGGGCGACCTTCTTCTTGTCAACCACTGTACCCGATCCAATTAGTGTTCGACCACGATGAAGTGATTAACGCTCTGATAGCCTCTAAAGGTGGAAAAGCTCCGGGCCCAGACGGGGTTCCGGTGGATATTTTCAAACATAACCTGGACCTATGGTCCCCAATTCTCACCCGAGCCCTTGAAGCCGCAACCACGATAGGCCTAGTTAAATCGTGGTCCACTTCAACTTTGCTCCCCATATTTAACAAGCATTTACAATGCAATGGTTTCGCCTTTGGAAAAGTTAGAGCTATTGGCATTGTAAATGACAAAATTTGTATTTATGTGTTGGTTTTGAAAACATAAATAAATGGCATTGTCATTTACATTGCCATTAGCTTAATCTCGGCAGTCACTCTGCACTCCCTAGCTCTCCCTAGTCACTCTGCACTCCCTAGTCACTCTGCACTCCCTAGTCACTCTGCACTCCCTAGTCACTCTGCACACTCCCTAGTCACTCTGCACACTCCCTACTCTGCACACTCCCTACTCTGCACACTCCCTACTCTGCACACTCCCTACTCTGCACACTCCCTACTCTGCACACTCCCTACTCTGCACACTCCCTACTCTGCACACTCCCTACTCTGCACACTCCCCCTCTCCAACTATCTGTAAGTAGCTCTCCTGTGTGTTGCCCAGCCTACTCAATTTGAAGCTTTTGGTTGGGTGAATATGTGGAAACCAAAATAAAAACGTGTATTTGAGACAAAAATGTGTGTATTTTCAGAACTCATAAGCTGACAGCTGGAGTAAATGGTTGGCGTTCCAAAATATATTTAAAGCCGATGTTGGAGTGATAAATCGTGGGCGATTGGGAGACATATTACTGACAGTTTTACGTTGATGATCAGGCATTGCAGCTATGCCGGTTATGTATTAGCTATGTAAAAGCGTTCCAAATTGACACTTTTTTATTTTTTACAGTACTGCTGGCAACCCTCTTGATGCATGGAATGGATCACTGTTGGTAAGCCTGCATAACGTGGCCCCTAAAGTAATCCTATATGATGGGGTCACTGTGACAAAGTTATTAATAGCTCACGATGATTTTCATTTAATAAAAGTAGGTCTTGCTACAGAATAGGTTGGAGGCCCATGGAGCAAGAGTTTTCTCTTTTTTGGAGCAAGATGTTCTCGCTCTGTAGAGGCTGAGAGGTGCAATGTATACATCTTGGCATGCAATAACAGCAGCAGAGTGTAGGTAGGCCCCGCCGGGGCGAAGATTCAAAGAAGGTGACGCCCTTTAAGTGACGGCGAGTTGATTGGCGAGTATAAGGTTAGGGTGAGGCCTGCACATAAGGACGGAATGAGTTCAGATGAACGGGCCATATAGGCAGCGGCGGAATTGGTTGACCAGGGTCTAAAACATCACAGCGGCGCAGGGGTCAACATTACTAGTACCGTGAGTTGAGGTTCAAGTCCCTGTAATAGACGGAGGTTAATAAGAAGACAAGGCCACCTCCAGTTCAGACTGTAAGCGACCTGCCCCAACCTTCCGAGGGGCATCACTGGTTCAACCAGAGACCGACTGAGGTCACACTTAGTCGGGAAAGGGTCACGACAGCCAAAATGGAACCTTGCTTTAAAAAAAAATAATCAAAAAATGGTATACGAATACGTACTTTTTAAACTAAGATACCTGCAGTCACTTTGGTAAGCTTTTGACCGAAAATAAAACCGTTGGGCGACACTTCCCCTTTACTGTGTCAAGTGCCCTGCAGTCACTTTGGTAAGCTTTTTACCGAAAATAAAACCGTTGGGCGACACTTCCCCTTTACTGTGTCAAGTGCCCTGTCACTCCACCGAGGGAAGTCTGCTCACCAGGAAAGCCTCAACAAGTCGCTAGAATTCCGGATTTGCATAAAATGTAGAGACGCTGCCCAGGAATCACTAGCTGCACTCAAGTTTGAAAGGGCCTGTATGCAGACGATCATATTCCTAAAATAAACACGAGCAGACAGTTGACTGCAGGCATTGAACTAGGAAATCCTGGCCGTCTCATGGGGGGGGTTACATTTATCGCATTTGATCAACTAGTAAAACGGGTTACACAGGAGTGGGCGTGCTCCAACTGGTGAAATGGCTCAGGGGGTTCGTCTAACTGCTGCATATCCATCAAGGGGCTAGCAGTAGAGATAATTACGAGGCCTTCACTTTACGGGTTCCAAACATAGTAAAACAGCACCCCCCACCCTTCCGAGGGGCATCACTGGTTCAACCAGAGACCGACTGAGGTCACACTTAGTCGGGAAAGGGTCACGACAGCCAAAATGGAACCTTGCTTTAAAAAAAAAAATCAAAAAATGGTATACGAATACGTACTTTTTAAACTAAGATACCTGCAGTCACTTTGGTAAGCTTTTTACAGAAAATAAAACCGTTGGGCGACACTTCCCCTTTACTGTGTCAAGTGCCCTGTCACTCCACCGAGGGAAGTCTGCTCACCAGGAAAGCCTCAACAAGTCGCTAGAATTCCAGATTTGCATAAAATGTAGAGACGCTGCCCAGGAATCACTAGCTGCACTCAACTTTGAAAGGGCCTGTATGCAGACGATCATATTCCTAAAATAAACACGAGCAGACAGTTGACTGCACGCATTGAACTAGGAAATCCTGGCCGTCTCATGGGGGGGGGGGTTACATTTATCGCATTTGATCAACTAGTAAAACGGGTTACACAGGAGTGGGCGTGCTCCAACTGGTGAAATGGCTCAGGGGGTTCGTCTAACTGCTGCATATCCATCAAGGGGCTAGCAGTAGAGATAATTACGAGGCCTTCACTTTACGGGTTCCAAACATAGTAAAACAGCACTTACCACTAACTAAGATGAATGTGTGTACTGCGGAGATGTGCCTCCACCACTAACCCGGGCACACCCAGGCCGCACCACGTGTCTCGAAACCGACCTCCTGCAACCCTTAAAGGGCTGGCAAGGCTCGGCGTCCGTTCTCCCCTACGTCAGGGCAAAGTGGAAGCCACCAGTGGAAAGGTCGAGGCCAGTACCCTCACCCCCCACTCGCCCGGCCCACCTCCCAATGTCTGCGGCGGTACAGCGGCCTACGAGGAGAGTGGTCCAAGATCTGGGTCATCTCTGGGCCCCAGCGGACCCCACAGACAACCCCTAGCTCTGTAAACCAAATAGAGAATACAAGAGTCACCACGGTGAGTACTGCGTGCGTTCTCTTACCGGGTTAAGGATCGGGTGTAGGCACCCCGCTCTCCGGTGTTAAGTTAAAACACATTACTTAACATAGCAATGGTTATGTGATGCCCTATATAACAAGAAAAATAAAACAAAGCACTCACCTGGCATTCTTCCGTACCAGTAGATGCGAGAAGTCGACCGTCCCCGGCGCCATCTTCATGTTCTGTGCCATGTCGTATCTCTCGGCCTGTTCTGCACCGTCTGGCAGCAAGGCTGTGTGCGGTCGTTGGCTCCGCCGTCTCTTTCGGCCGTGGCCGCTTCATGGTGTAAACAGGAGGCGGCCGTGGCCACTTCATGGTGTAAACAGGAGGCGGCCGCCACTCACTGTCCCTGCCAGAGCAGAGCGATCTCAGGCTGCGGGAGGGGGCGGGAAAGGGGGAGGAGAGACGCAGAAGACGGCCGGAGCAGGAAGGCGGGTGCCGGCTCAATGCCGGACCAGATTCGGGTGCGGGAGAGAACACGGACGGCGGGAGGGGGGCGGGAGAGGACACGGACGGCGGGAGGGGGGCGGGAGAGGACACGGACGGCGGGAGGGGGGCGGGAGAGGACACGGACGGCGGGAGGGGGGCGGGAGAGGACACGGACGGCGGGAGGGGGCGGGAGAGGACACGGACGGCGGGAAAGGGAAAAAACGTAACTCCGCCCAGGGAAAAAATCTCGGGAACGCCCCCGAATCTGGTCCGGCCTTGACGGACAGATCCGGCACCCAATGGCTAGCCTCCATTTATGGAGCTAGCCAATGAGAGCCGGGGGGACGTTCCCGAAGTCCTTATGGGCAACATAGGATTTCACCTGCGCTGAAGAGCTGCGCAGAGCGCAGCCTTCGGCAGGCGAACCCAAAAAGGGAGACTGAAATAACCCAGCTTGCTACAGACCCATTTCCCTCTTAGATTCCCTTGGTAAAGTGGCAGGCCGAATAGTTCTCGAACGATTACAGGACTGGGCCAATGAAAACCACATAATCTCTGATTTACAATACGGGTTCCGAGAGGGACTGGGAACTGTAGAGCAAGCATTAAATCTCTCCCTGTTAATGGGAAAATATGTTGGCGCAAAGAGTGGACATTTACATTTGGCCTATGTAGATTTGACCGCAGCGTTCGATTGTGTTTCTCATTCGAAACTGTGGTCAATACTACTGAAAATGGGTGTAGACCCCCCGCTGGTTGCCTTTTTACAAGAACTCTACTCTGAGGCCTCAGCCAGAGTTAGATATGGCCATGGAGGGGAACTCACTGAATCATTTTCCGTGGCAAAGGGGGTCAGACAGGGGTGTGTCCTGGCTCCCTTCCTTTTTAATCTCTATACTAATGGTTTAGAACTTGCAATGTTGAAAGGGAGTCAGGACCTGCCCGCAATTGATCGTCGTCCAATTCCCGCATTACCATACGCGGACGACGCGGTGATTATGGCTAGAACACCTCTTCAATTACAGCATCTCCTAGATAGATATTGTAATTTCATGGCAAGCCTAGATCTCATAGTTAACATCAGGAAAACCTTTGTAATGCACGTAGGCAAATGTGTAAAAAAATCAAAAGCCATTTTTATTGATAATCCCAAATTGGAATGCACCAATTCTTATCCATATTTGGGAATTTTAATTGATAATAAGTCTTGTTGGCAACATGCTACTATTGCAAGAAAATTATTATTTCTCAGAGCTACTACTGCCCTGGTAGCGTTTGCCCAAAAGTTAGGGAAGCGGCCTCCCCAAGAAATGATTAAAATATACCAGGCGAAATGCCTCAGCGTAGCAATATACAGTGCTGGGGTATGGGGCCACGTTGCTGTAGATTCCCTACAGAAGGGAGAGAATGGCTTTATAGGATACTTCTTGACAGTCCCGCAGAGTTCACCGACATATGGTTGCCATATTGAACTAGGCTTGGACTATGTAACAGATATTATTAGAATCCAGCCAATCCTCTTATGGCACTGTGTATGGACAACGGAACACTGCAAACTGACACGCTCCCTTATCACTGACTGTCTTAGGCTGGACAATTGGAATACGATTACCTGGTTGGTCTATGTGAGTAATTTTCTGAAAGATTTAAATTTAGCATCTTACTTTTTCCATCCACTAACTATTTTAGAAACAACGAGGAAAAACGTAAAATCTACATGCTTATCTCACCTACGAGAGCTACGACTAACCCAAGAAATTAGTAAAACCTCTATCCAGCATATTTTAGCCATTCAGATCGCCCCCGGGGTGCAACCGTATTTATTGTACAACTTGAATATCTATGAGAAATATATATTGACCCGGTTCCGTTTTAACATCTATCACCATATAATAACCTTCCCGAAGCAGAATGATTGGTCTAAGAACCTTTCAGTGTGTCCGTGTGATGGAATCTCAGTACAATCTTCAATGCATATAGTTTTATTTTGTAGATACTATGAATTTCCACGAAGGAGATGGATTATCCCTTAACTGAGATTGCTGGGTCTGCGATGTTGTCGCCCTGCCTTCCTTGCGTTTCAATTTTTAGATTCCGAGCCTTATGCTAAATCTATTGCTTGCTTCTTGAAGGCCTGTATTAAATATCGCCTAAACTACGATTAATTCCTGAAGCACTAGCACTTTAATTAGAATTGTGTTTCTCTGAATTCCCCGCACTGTAACAATGATTGTATGTATAATTATTTCCGCTTTCTTTTTATCCATGTTTTTAAAGTTTTATCTCATGAATTGTTTCTTATGTACTTTTATGGTTTCCTAAAAATTATGGCAACCGAATAAAGAATATTGAAGAAGAAGAAACTTAGCAAAAACATCATCTGAATTTGAGTAATAATACTCTAGCTTTCCTGTTTAATAAAACAGGCTTGCAATCACACTAAACGTGACACCATATGTAAGTGGAAAATGGTGATATGTCACCCCTTCTGATACAGATGCAGGTAATTTCACACAAACATAACAGTCACTAGCATCCATTGTCTTAACACATTCAAATAACAATCTTTAAAATGTATTTTTGGTGTAATCACTAATTGACCTATCTTGATGCAATTCTGGTCTATATACATGCTGTTTGTTAGACTTTGATTCGACATTTTGTTCATTTGAACTCACATTATGTTTCAACTTCACTAAGTTATCCTGAAAAGGAATGACAATAGCCAAAATTATCCATATTAATATTAATAATCATGTACATATTAAATACATTCTACACCATTTTCTAAGAATAGAACATTTCGTTTTATGGTCATTATTAGCCTTTTTTTTTTTACACAGCGATTTGTCTTACAATTTTCTCAGACCTTTGTCACCTATAGGCTTCCACCTTTCACTTACAATGTTCTCTTTTATGACAGGATTTCAGGTTTTGCCTTTGGATCTGTAGTGAGTGCTGGACCGTGACTTTTGACACCTCACTAACAAGTCGGAGAGATTCTAGGTGGGCCAGGCAGATATTTTTAAACTTCCTCCTCGAGATTGCAGCTATTAAAGTTGGGGAGTTATAATACTGGATCATGCCAAGGTCGCTAAAGAATTTTCTTATATAAGCGATCCAGCCAAGCTTCATTACCATATCTAGGGAGAAACAGTCCTCTATGATTCCCGGGCAAGGGGTTGTCTCGTTTGACGTCCATATGCGGTGCCACAAGAGAAGGGGTTGAATCCGAATCAGGTCTAATAGATAGGGGATACCCACTTCCCAGTGACAGGCATAGGTAGAGTTGCCCTGAGGCACTGCCAAAAGGAATCGTAGAAAAGTGTAACTTTGATCAATTATCACTTTTCACTGGAATTCATTTCTTTACTCACTTTTCCCATTTGTCTTTGGGCAGCATAAGTTCTCTTGGCTACTGTTTACTTCTTCAATTGGAGGCAAAACTATATACGACCATTCAGGTGACTTGTATTTCTGATTTGGTCTTCTCACTCTTTTTGGCCTTTATTTATTCATTTATTCAAAGTTTTATATAGCGCGAACAAGATCTTTGCAGATATCAGAGCGCTTTACAGAAACAAAGGGTAAGGGGAACAAGAAGGTGATTAAACAAGCTATAGGAAGCAATATAATAGTCGGTAGTAAGTGAGTAGCAAAGTAGGATAGCAATCATGTAAAAATAGAATACCAATAAACAATCAGGTAACCAATAATACAAAAGCCGTGCAATGTCTTAGATCCAGCAACAATAGCCTTTGAACAACTTCTAACTTTTTCCCAATGACTCAAATCAAATCAAGCTTTATTCGGGTGTATGAAGAAACATCCATAAAAGCACAGTATAATACATGTACAAAATTTCTAAAAAAAAGGTTTTTTTTAATGACAATAGATAAAAACATTATAAAAGAAGTGATATAATCACATTTGTGCAGTTATGAGCCGCAGGCTGCAGTTTGCAACGGTTAACAATCAGAGAGGGCCGCTAAATTAGAAGGGTATCAGCTCTTGTTCATTCCAAATTCTGCCTATGTTTGATAACTAACTTCAGGTATGTTACTACCAGTCTTGCAGAAGGTTCAGCATCTAGGAACTGCGGGGCAAGATAAGCTGGGCGGCACCTTCGTAGGCCCATAACCTTGAGGATTGGCAAAAGGCAGTGATATCTCAGTTCCTGATCAAATCTGCAGAACAATATAGTGTGAATTGTCGATTGGGGAGAGCTGTCGTCACAAGGAAAAGGCTGAAGAGGTTTTTTCCTGATGTTAGTTTTAGGGAAAGTGACCAAATGATGGAAAATATTCAGTCTGAACCTGGTTAACAGGAATCTTTCGTAGCCTGTGAAATTAAAATAAATAGGGCTGGACAGTAAATGATGATTGGATCTGTAGTGAGTGCTGGACCGTGACTTTTGACACCTCACTAACAAGTCGGAGAGATTCTAGGTGGGCCAGGCAGATATTTTTAAACTTCCTCCTCGAGATTGCAGCTATTAAAGTTGGGGAGTTATAATACTGGATAATGCCAAGGTCGCTAAAGAATTTTCTTATATAAGTGATCCAGCCAACCTTCATTACCATATCTAGGGAGAAACAGTCCTCTATGATTCCCGGGCAAAGGGTTGTCTCGTTTGACGTCCATATGCGGTGCCACAAGAGAAGGGGTTGAATCCGAATCAGGTCTAATAGATAGGGGATACCCACTTCCCAGTGACAGGCATAGGTAGAGTTGCCCTGAGGCACTGCCAGAAGGAATCGTAGAAAAGTGTTTTCCACATTTTGGATCTCCGCGATCCTGTGTGAGCCCAGACTCCTGCCCCATAAAGTGCACTAGATACACATTTAGCCCTGTAGATTTCTAACAGTTCTACCGTGGGCCGCCTGCCCAGTTTATTCGCAAACCTGACTAACGCTGCAGTTGTTCTGATAAGGGAGAGTTTCCTGGATTCTATGGCAGGATTCCAGGATCCTTTGTTGTCAAATATAATTCCCAGATAGGGGTACGTGTGTGCGTTCTCTAGTTTCTGTGAGTCAAGATATATTGGCTTGGTATTATTAATCCTCGACCCTGCAACCATTACAAAAGTTTTGTTGATGTTAACTATTAGGTCAAGGCTAGCCATGAATGTGTGGTATCTGGTGAGAGCACGCTGTAATTCCATGGGGGTACGTGCCAGAATTACAGCGTCGTCCGCGTAAAGAAGGACCAGGATTTTGCGCTTGTGTATAATAGGGAGGTCCTGGCTTCCCGTCAACATGGCTTTTTCCAAGCCGTTGGTATACAAATTAAATAAAAACGGGGCCAGGACACAACCCTGCCTCACCCCACGCTCCACTTTAAACGGCTGTGTTAATTCCCCCCCGTACCGTATCTGACTCTAGCAGACGCGTCTGAGTAGAGTTCACGCAAAAACGTTAAAAGACATGCCTCTATGCCCATATCTGCCAAGACATTCCACAGCTTGTTGTGGTTTACGCAATTAAATGCTGCGGAGAGGTCTACGTAGGCCATGAAAAGAGCCCCCCCCCTTAGCATTTACGTATTTCCCTATCAATAGGGATACGTTAAGGGCTCTACAGTTCCCAGTCCCTCATGAAACCCAATTTGTAGGTCAGAAAGAGCATTGTTTTCGGACGCCCACAGTTGGAGGCGCTCTAAGATAACACGGCCAGCCACTTTCCCCAGTGAGTCCAGGAGAGAGATTGGACGATAGCAAGATGGGAGTTAGCGGTCCCCTCTCTTAAAAATGGGGACAAGGATTGACTGGGACCAGGACTCTATAAGCCCCAGGTCACATGTTGCTTGGAGATCCCTAGTTAAAATTGGGGACCAAAGATCCAAGTTGAACTTAAAAAGATCAATTGGTACCCCATCGGGCCCTGGCGCCTTGCCATTCTTGCTAGCCTTCAGAGCAAGTTCTACCTCCTCATAGGTTATCAGAATGGGCAACGGGAACTGGATTTGATCTAGACCAGATGATGCAGGACGAGTTACAGTTAAAGGGAGGCTGAATATCCGCTCGAAATATTCGACCCACGTCTGCTCGTCAATTGCAACATCAATACTGGGGTTATCCGTTGTGGCTAATAAAAAGGGGGACTTCACAACCTTCCAAAAGGCAGCGCTGTCCCTCAACGTACAAGATCTATGGAGTTGCGTCCAGAGTTCTTGTTTGAGGATGGTCTTCCTGGATTTTAGGGCCTGATTGTAAATCTTTCTGAGAGCCGCTATATCCCGTGGAGTTCTTTCTTTATTTTTTAAAGCTACTTTGAGGTTCCGGTGTGCGGTTGTACAAGAGCTGTCAAACCACCCCTTGACTCTGTTTTTGCCTGTTTTCGTTTTAACAAAAAGGGTTTCCTTGATTGCTGTTAGTAGGATGGAAAAATTTGCCATTATACCCTCGCTGGTAGTCTCTGGATCCAAACAGTTTGCAAATTGTTGCCTAAAGTTTGTAACTAGGCTTGTTGTAATTGCCAGTGGGTCCACTTTTTCCCATCTCAGTGAATATCCGTTTGTTCTATCCATTGAAAGGTTGTTCTGACTTAATAGAGTTTCATTGTTGGGCCTCTCGTGACACTTTGGGGCTTTTAAAGTAATACTATTCGGGTAGTAGTCGCTAATGGCAATATCATGTGTTTTACAGCTTAAAATCCCAGATATAAATATGAAATCTATAGTGCTGAGCCTACCTCTGCCATTATATGTAGGGAAGACTGGTACAGGAGGATTTACCAGGTCGTTAGAAATAATGAGATCTAGGGCACACAGGGTTTCGTTTAACGTGTGCCCAACCGCCGTATGGGAAAAATGGGTTATTGATTCATTATTTTTGTCCACTATGCCGCAGAGCGAGCTAGCACAATATTTACAAAGGATCTGGTTAAAATCCCCACCCCAAATTATAATCAGTTCCTTACGTGCCTTAATAGCTAATTCCTGGAGACACAGGCATATTTCCTTAATTATATTTATTAAATCGCCCATCGGTAGGTTGTTATAAAAGTTCACTATTGCCAGGGCGCTAGCATTTCTTTGGTGAAGGACGATTACTTGGTAGTTTGGCTCCAACTTAACAGAATCGATGCTTGCAAGTTTGAGAGTATTGGATATATAGGTAACCAGTCCACCCTTTGCCCTGCCAGAAGGAGATGGTAAAGCAGGGGAGAAAAAAGTTCTATAACCATGAATATGAAGCTCCGCTGCCGCCCATGTTTCCTGTAAACTTATAACACTATAGTTATGGATAAAGTTCAACCAAATACTGTTTTCTACCTTTGGGCGTAAGCCCGCAATGTTCCAGTACAAAATACCAATAAAGGAGTGGGCCTGAGTTGTTGCGGGGTTAAAGGGTATGTCCTCGTGTTCAAACCGGTGAGTGGCCTGTGTCAGATTTGATGGTACTTCGTTGTTTGAAACCCCACTGTGTTCCAGATGATCTGGGGACGGAGAAGTAACGGGTACGTCGCCCACTACGGGCTCAATCAGAGCACTGGAAGAAAGTCAATCCACCTGCTCCAAATCCGAGAGCTTGTCAAAAAAGTTGAAGGTTGGTATGTTATACCATGCCCCCCCGCCCACAGGATAAGCTCCGTTTCCAAGACTCCTATGGTGGCTAAGTGCTTGTACTGAGGAGAGTTGGGGGTAGAAAAAACTCAGGTCCCTAGTAAGGATTTTGCTCTCAGTAAATTGGGGAGACTGGTTAAGAATGTATTCTACCACCCGCGTATCCCCAAAGTTTATAACAACACAGTCCCCTGCGTGATCCTTTCTTCTGTGTCCCAGTCATGTTAGCCTCCTCACGAATAATATTTTCCCTAACTTGTCTGGGGGCAAGGGCCTGTTCATATTAAGCCAATGAGCCACTTTATTTAATAGCTCTGGGAAGGATTCTGATCTACCTGGAGATCGTTTTGGGACGGCTATTAACACTACGGTGTAAGGTAGTGATTGCGGGGGGAGGTCGATGTGTCTAAAGGGCCTGGTTGGTTGTCTGACTGGGGAGGGGTCCTTTACTGTGCGGTGGTTCGCATTTGTGAGTCCCTCGTGATTCGTACCATGTCTTATGTTACCCTCCATTCTTTCCTGCCCCTTAGGATCAGCTGTACCTAAGCTAGGACTAATCTGTGGGGGGCTTCCCGCAGAATCCACATTGATCGTTATGTATGTAAGTGAAGGTCTATTGGCAGATGGAAGTTGTGGCCTGTTGTTTGGAGGGGTAGTCTGGCTAATAGGACATAGTTGATTTGTGCTGTGCATTGTATTTGCTATGCTAAATGGTTGCCCTGAGGTAGTCTGGCCACCGGCCAGTACTTTCTCCAAATTGTCTAATTTTTCACCTATGCGCCTTACCATTTCCAAGAGGGGGGACATTAGGGATTTCATTAGGTGTGCAATTTTACTCAGTAGGTCCTCGTTATATGGTGGAGAAAGTGAGGAACTAGCTAGTGTGTTAGTGGTATTACCCTGGGAGCCGCTGTCACTGCTTGGAGCGAGTTTTTCAATCGACACGTTATTGGTGACGTTTTCGCTCCTTGTCGTAGTTAATATATTAGTGACCCTTTTGGGTTTCTGCTTTTGCCCACCTGCATTCCCCTTCGTGCTTTTGGATGGGAGTTCTAGGTTACCGGACATTGTATTAAGCTTAGCTTTCTGCCCTCTGGTTGTGACTCTCGGGGTAGCAGTCTTTGAGGTTGGAGGGGACACGGGGATTGTATTTGTAATTGGACTTGCCGCTGGATCACTAGTCCTGGTAGCTATCGAGTCGTCCGGCTGGGGCAAAGGCTCGGTTAACGACTCGTTTAGGAAAATGGTAGGGGTCAAAGATAATCTAGTCGGCAGGGGAGGGAACTCTAGGGATGCGTTACCTGTAAAAAATAAATTTGTTGAAAAATAATTTTTATTGCAGACATATAGCACAAAATTAATGCCACTTACACATTACAACTCTGTTCTTCCGTTCTCCATTCTTCAGTCCACTCTGTACACAGCCTGTAGGCCCACAACCCGGGGGTCGGGCGGCGATAAATAGATGAAAGCTAGAGTCCTGGCAAGGTTTAGCAGGTGTAATCCCCTCTCTTGGAAATGCGCCTGTCTGCTTTTCTCTTACTCCCCTTTTATGAGGTTTCCCAACCTTGATTAACTGTCCCTAACACCCCAACCCCCCCCCTCCCCAGTGTCCACCACCCACTCAGAAGGGCTCGCCGCTGTGTAATCTATGGGTACAACCAGGAGTCGGTGTCTACTTAGATGTGTGATGTACCCGGTGTGTTCCGGGAGCCGTCTTCGTTCGGGTCCGGGGCTTCCTCATCCTCCTGTAGTGTACTATCTCTTAGGGCCTGAACCAATGCCTCCCAAGCCGCCGCCGTGTCCAATGCTACAGCGTCCGGTTTACGGCGAGCTGTCTGGTATCGGTATGTACTGTCACATGAGGCCCACCTCAAGAACTCACTGAGCCATCTCTTGTGTGTGGGTCCCACTCTCGCCTTCCAATGTCGTGTGATTTCTCTTTTAGCTATAACTAGGCTCATGTCTATAAATTTGCTTGAGGTTTTGTTTTTGGGTGTGTGCGGGAACCAGTGTAGTAGACATATCGCTGCATCGTATTGCAGTGTCCTGTCCGTCACTTCGTTTAAAGTATCGCCTATCGCTCGGCAGTATTCCCGAAGGTCAGGGCAGGACCATAGCATAAGTTCCAGTTCCGCACCTTCCAAAGCGCATCGTGGGCATGCCGCCTCGGCCGCCCCAAAATACTTCCTGATTTTGCCCGGGGTCATATAAGCCCTATGTAGCACGTAAAAGTGGATCTGTTGAAAGCGCGCATTTCTCGTACTATTCCTGGCTCGTCTCACTAACCGGGCCCAAGTCGTCTCAGAATCTCTCTGTTAAGATCCGTTTCCCATTTGGTCTTTAACACCGTCAATGGCGGCAGATTTTCCCGAAGCATTCTAGAGTACAGGCATGTTACAGCCTTATAAGTTCCGGCTGCCATCATGGTGTACTGACAGGCCATGGTCGTCGTTGGTTCTCCGAGTCCTCCCTTCCAGTGCGTCTGTATGGCTCTAGTCACCGCAGCATGCAAAAGGTACCCCCCTCTTGGTAGCTCGAACCTCTCCTGCAACTCCTGATACTGGATAAGCGCCCCGTCCTCGTAGAGGTCTCCAATAACTTGTATACCCGCGTCTTCCCAGCCCTGCAACTGCGACCAATCTCCTCCATGGGGGAGCGCAGTCACCATTCCCACCGGTATCTCCGGACATATGGGTGCTGCACCCCTGCGCGTCTTTGGGAGCGGTTCCAACAGAGCCTGAACGTCCGGTCCTCGGGTGACAGATCCCTAAGGGCGATCCTTTGTTGCAAGGTGATATAGGCCAGAACGTGTCGTGGTGTTCCCCCATCCCTCTTCTCCTCCGGGCCTCGGTATACCCTCGCCACCTCCTGCGTAAAAATCTGAAGTTGAGCAGCCAGATAGTAAAGCTCAAAATCAGGGACCGCCAGTCCGCCCACATCTTTCGGGCGGGTGAGCGTCGCCAGCGCCACTCTGCATCTGCCCGAGCCCCTTAGAAAGGTGGTCAGCTGAGACTTCAGTTGGCGAAAGAAGGATCTAGGAATCCAGATGGGAAGGGTTCCGAAAGTAATACAGAAGCCATGGCAGGGCGATCATTTTCAATAAAGAGATGTGTCCAGTGACCGAGAGCGGGAGCGTGGCCCAAAAGGCCATACTGCCCTTCAGTGCTCGCATGCATCTGCCCACGTTACGTGAGTCCCTTGCTCACTTTGCCACTAGATTCAAGCAAGCCGGGCTGAAGACGGCTGTAATGCCAGAAACCGGTCCTCGGAAGCTTGTTTCCGGTCCAGGGAAGGCATGGCTTGGCAGTTCGGGCTGGACTTTTCCCATGAGGCACAGGGTAAGACTGATTTGCATATAGCCATGTCTGAACTGGGGTGGCAGAGTGGGCTAAAGAACGGTGATGTGTCAAACCCAGATCTTTTGACTGGGTGTGAGTGTTTGATTGGTTCAGATGCTCCGTCCATCACCACCCCCTTTTGTACCGCTTTTGGCTGCCATAAGTGTGGCAGGGTATGCTCAGACGTGAGTCCCTTGCTCACCTTGCCACTGGATTCAAGCAAGCCGGGCTGAAGACGGCTGTAATGCCAGAAACCGGACCTCGGAAGCTTGTTTCCGGTCCAGGGAAGGCATGGCTTGGCAGTTCGGGCTGGACTGTTCCCATGAGGCACAGGGTCAGACTGATTTGCATATAGCCATGTCTGAACTGGGGTGGCAGAGTGGGCTAAAGAACGGTGATGGGTCAAACCCAGATCTTTTGACTGGGTGTGAGTGTTTGATTGGTTCAGATGCTCCGTCCATCACCACCCCCTTTTGTACCACGTTACCTTCCAGCATGTCTGCAGTCGTGTGGTATACATATACCCCTAGGTATTTCAGACAGGTGAGCTCCCAGTTAAGCTCGGGTCGGTGGTCGGGCCGTGCTATGTCCTGTCTCAAAGGAAACAAGCAAGTCTTAGACCAGTTGACTTTGAGCCCGAGAGTTCTCCAAATCGCTCTAGCAGCCTCTCCGCCCCCTCCAGTGCCTTTGATCCGTCTTCTAGAAATAACAGGAGGTCATCTGTATACAGGGAGATGAATTGTTGGCCCCCTCTACTATCCATGCCCTGAAAATGTTTACCCGTCCGGGCCTCGGCCGCGAGAGGCTCAATTGCCAAGGCGAACAATAGGGGGGATAGGGAGCAGCCCTGCCTAGTACCCCGCTCCACAGGATATTGGTGCGAAACGAGGGGTCCTATTCGCACTCTTGCCACTGCCGCTGTATATAGGACTTGCGTCCATCTGATATAGCCATCTCCCAGGCCAAAGCGTTCCATGGCTCTGTATAGGTACTCCCACTCCAGACTATCAAACGCCTTCTCAATGTCTATCGATAGGACCAGGGGCGTCTGGGCTTCGGTGTATGGGCTTTCCATCAGGCGTGCAAGTCTCCTAATATTTATCGTTGAGTTCCGCGCAGGGATAAAACCCGATTGGTCTGTGTGGACCAGGTCGGGCATGTGCTGTAGGAGCCTTGCTGCCAGTATAGCACTCAATATTTTATAGTCCGTGGTTAGCATGGGCAGCGGCCTATAGGAGGCCGGGTTGCTGCTTTCCCTCCCAGGCTTCAGTAGTGGTATCACTAGTGCTTCGCGCATAGATTGGGGCAGGCAGCCAGCCGTCCTGGCTTCATTATATATCGTTTGGAGTCGCAGCGCTAACAAGTCCAGGTATTTGCTATAGAATTCAATGGGCAACCCATCTAAACCCGGCGTCTTGTTGCGGGCCATCCGCTTAACCGCTCCTCTGATCTCTCCCAATTCTATGTCTCTACCCAAGTCGTCCGCCTGTTCTTGGTCTAGGTGCGGTAATTGGAGGCCCCAAGAAAAGCGCTAATGTAGTTCTCTTGCCCCACCAATGCACTCCTATAGAGGCCCTCATAGTATCTCTGAAAGCTGTTCAGTATCTCCTTTTGGGAGTAATTTATATGGCCCCCTTCTTCCTCGACGGCCAGTATCGGGGAGCATCGTTTAGTGGGGTTAGCTAACCACGCCAGTAGCGTCCCAGCCTTGTCCCCCTCGACATGGGCCCAGAGCGTGTAGGCTCTGTGGTCAAAGCTGCGGAGGTGCTCCACTTCCACTGCTACTGCCTCTCTAGCCAAGTTGACCTCCTCCTGGAGCTCGGGGTGGCCCGGTCGCGCCTTCTCTGCTTCTCGCAGCTTGGAATCTGCCTTCTGCAGGTCCTCTAATAATACCTTCCTCATGCCCACATGTTTCCCTATGCACTGACCTCTAACTACCACCTTAAAGGCGTTCCATTCCGTCGCTCTGGAGGCCGTGGACCCCTCATTCTCAGCGAAGTATTGGGTTATTCCCTCCTCTAGCGCCGCCCGAAACAATGGGTCATTCAGTGTCTCAGACCGCAGCTTCCAAGTCGGGACGCGCGATACCTCAGTTACCCAGTCTAAATTGATCAACATGGGGTTATGGTCCGAGATTGTCCTGGTTAGGTACTCGGTCCGTGTCACAGTCTGCATTACTACCTGAGAGCACAGAATTGAATCAATCCGGACATGGAGGTCATGCAGGCTTGAGAAGTACGAGTAGTCACGCTCAGTCGGGTGATGTGTGCGCCAAGCATCCGTCAAACCCCACCTCTCTTGCCAATCCAGTCTACCCTTCGTGAGGCGGTGTACGGGGGAGTCCCTCAGTGGTGGATGGGATCGGTCTAGTGTTGTGTCCGCTACTGAATTGAAGTCTCCCTCAATCAGGATAGGGCCCGCTAAGAAGTGTGCCAGTGTCCCTGACAGTCCAGTTAAGAAGGTCAGCTGGTCAGTGTTCGGTGCGTATATGCTACACAGTACTATGTCCCTGCCCCACAGTCTTCCCTCCACTGCCACATATCTGCCCTCCGGGTCTATTATGTGCCTGGTCGCCTGAAACGGGGTGCCCGCCCTTATCCATATCAGAGCCCCTCTAGCGAATGCTGAGTAAGTGGTGTTGAATACCTGACCCCTCCATCTTCTCTGTAATGCTACCCCCTCCGGTTTTGTGAGATGTGTCTCTTGCAGTAGTGCTATGTGCACCCCCCTGCGGACCAGATAGGCGTGTACTTTGTGTCTTCTCGTCATCGTATGCAGCCCCCGCACATTCCAGGTTATACATCGCAATGCATTTGCACTAGCCATTGTCCCATAGTTCACGTCGTAGCAGTACTTGAGCTTCTGTTTCAGCATGAGTGGTGGCACCCCCCAACTTATCCCTCCCCCCCCTTCCAACAGTGAGTTTAAGCATTCGTTTCAAAGGAACATCCCCAACTTTTACCTTCCCTTCACTCCCCAGAACAGGACCCAATAGTAACCCATCAGCCCCCGTCCAAACTGCCCTCATTCAACTTAGCACCAGTCTATCCTGCAGTCGTCACTGCAGTAGCCTTAAAGGCTGTTAGGGGTAGGCTCCGATCCAACGGGCGGCTGCGCCAACTGTAACCCGCACCCCTAGGATCCCTGATAAAAGGTGTGTGGCTATCGAATTCTCGACCACAGGCCAACTTATTCTATCCCCATGAATGCCGGACAGTCAATGTTATGAGATAGGTTCGGAGTCTCACGTGTCAGGCATCCAGTACTTCGTCTGCTGAGTTCGGTGTCACCTTCGGGCCCTTGGCGCCTTGCGTCTCCAATATGTCCGTCTCTGACCCCGCACTATTCCCCTCTGAATCCGTGCCTTGTTTCGATAATGGCGGACTAGCACCAGATAGTTCTAACACTGCTTGCAGCGCTGCCTTTCATTCCCCCGCTGTTTGTGATGCCGATGGTGTTCGGGTGTCCCGTCTCTTCTTGCGGAGTCTTTGTGATTTCCGTACCCGTGTCGCTCTCAGCATCTCCTTTTCCTGCTGATGCGTGCCGTCGGTTCCCGCTTTATAAGTTTCGATCCACGTCCAGGCTTCCTCCGGTGTGTGGAAGAAACGGGCCGTGCCATCCAGTTCGACTCGCAATCTGGCTGGGAAGAGCAGAGAGTACCGTATACCTTCATCTCTGAGTGCACGTTTCACCGATAGAAAAGAGGCCGTCGACCGCTGTGTTTCGTAGGTATAGTCCGGGAACATGGTGACCTTACTATTGTCTACTTGGTACGGGCCATCCACTCGAGCTTTTTGCAGCAGCAAGTCCCTGTCTTTGTAGTGGAGTAGCCTTGCTATGACCGGCCTAGGTGGTTGGCCCGGTTTAGGAGGCCTGGCAGGCACTCAATGTGCTCGTTCAAGCGTAAAGAAAGGGGTCAGGCCCTCTTGGGCCACTGTCGTCTTGAGCCAGGAGTCCAGGTAGCCGATCATATCGCTCCCTTCAATTTTTTCCGGAAGGCCGACCAAGCGGATATTATTACGTCTGCTCCTATTTTCAGCGTCCTCAGCTCTCTTCTCCAACGTTTGTATTCGGGCAATGGCATTGTCCATCTTCCTCTTCAGAACTGAATGAGCGGGTGTCAGCTTCTGCAGCGCCACTTCATTCTGTTTGACTCTGTCCGCTAACTTGGCATGGTCTGCTCGGAGTAGCACGAGCCCGGATGCCACCTGCGCGATGTCCCGTTGCAAGGCATCTTTTGTGGCTGTTATGGCGTCTAATATACGGCCTTGCAGCTGCTGGAGGTCCGCGGGTCCCGACGCGACAGGGTCCTGAGTCTCCGCTGTCGAGGTGCCATCTGCCTTCCCCTTGGGCTTCCCCATGATGTGGATTGTCTCACGATTCTTGTGCACCCCTTATGTTGCACCCAGAGGCCCAAATCCGATCGTGTCGAAGGGGAGGGGTGGTTCATGCGCCAGTGTCACGCCTTCTCCGGTCTTCCCAGGGGTCCGTCGACTGTACCGGTCAAATGGTTCGTTGTACCCCCGAGGTGGCGGCCCCCGCAAGCCTCTCAGTCTTAATTATTGCTCTCAGCTCGGGGATTTTCCATGGCAGGCTAGTGATTCTAACCCTTCCGCCTCGTATCCAAATGGGGCTTAGCAACGTTGAGGTGGGTCAGTCACCAAGCTGTGCCCTTCTTTGTACACGATGGTGGGTCCGGGCACTGTGCAGGGATGCCCTCCAGGAGAGCAAATCTCACAAGAACGGTGTATAGGAAATGCACCTAGCTTTTCCGATCTTCCTTCCGCCTGCCCGGGTCCCCCAATGTGTTCCTCCTGGTTTTCTTGTGCTCCTTCCCTGTATTTATATTGCCCCACAGGAGCCTAGGAGTATCTCAGGAGTTTCGGGCACCCCTCGCCGATCTGCACTCCGAGACGCAGGCCTCGGGTGTTTCCCAGGTACTAGGGGAGCCTCAGCTGGCCTCGCTCCAGCCCTCCGATCCGCCGAGCTCTATGCGACCCAGTCAGGTCCTGGCCCAGGTCAGACGCTCTCTAGGCCGCCACCGTGGTGCCCCTACAATCCCGCAGTCGGCACTCCTTTCCGCCCAGCGCTAGCGGTCTCTGCGCGATCCCCACGCCCCCTTCTCCACCGTCTGGTCCTGCGGTAGTGCGCTTCCCTGCAGCCGACCGGTACCTTATTTCCCGGCTCCGCCCGTCTTTCCAGGGCGCTGCTCCGTCCTCTCCAGCTGTCTCCGGTCTCCGCTCGCCAGCCCCCCACAGGACTCACTTCCTCTCGCTCCGTCCCATCGCCTGCCGCCAGCTGCCGTTCCGTTCTCACACCCTCAGGCTCGCCACCGGGTGGGTCGCTTCGCTCATTCGCACCGCTGCTCCGCTCGTCCTCACCCAGCATGCGATGCATATATTTCCTCCTCTCAAGCCTCGACGGAGCTCCACTTGCCCACACGGATCTTCGCCTCCGAGGTCCGATCAACTCGCAGGCGCCATTTTGGACTCTGCTGGCCGGAGGTCTCTCGGTTCTCGCTCCGTCGCCAATGCGAGTTACGGTGTGTTTCGCCGGCGCTCTACCGCGCCGCCACAGTCCTGGTCCTTATCCCAGTATTTCGAACCTATTTCCGTGTGGTTCGCCGCTCTGCAGACAGGATAATAGAGGGATCAGGCGCGGAGCTCCGAGCTCACGCCGCCATTCCCGTCGGCAGTCAAGCCACGCCCCCCCATGCGTTACCTCTAATGGGGGAAGTATTATGAGTATTTGTGGCAAGACCTGGGAGGGAAACAAAGGATGGGACTAAAAGTGAGTCCTGGGAATTAATTGTGGTCGTGGATGTGTTAGAAAGTGGGTGAAACGGGAGAGTCCCCGGGGGTAGTGAAAGGCGACGTTCTGTATGCTCGATGGCATTAGCCACCACCCCGATGGTTTTCTGGAGCATAAGATCGATCGCCGTCAAGCTAGGTAACGGAGGTTTAGAGCCCACCTGCTTCTTTACCACTATAGCAGGCATCACCAATAAACAGGACCCCCAACAGAGATTATTATAGGGATATATTACAGGATTGGGGCAGGTACGCTATGAATTACACTATAACAAGGGTCAGCAAGGTTAACCAATGAGCAATGTTCGAAATGTAATCTTACTCTCTCAGAGGGTGGTTGGCCCCCTTCCACGGGGCCAAGAGAGGTGGCCCGACCTGTCCTCTTCCGGCCACTAACGGCCAAAAACGGTCCAGCCCTTGTCCCGGGCTTCTCCCGCGACGCGGGAGGTGAGGCAGTGATTTAAGCGCCTCCTGGCGCGATTGTCCCGGTCGCGGCTTCCAGCTGCTAAGCCTGCTGGGCTTTGTAGTTTAGTTGTCCCACCGGCCCCCCCTCCACTCTGCGGCCGCACAACGATGTTGTTGGAGTGCGGCGGCGGGAGGCGGAGTAGCACGGCGGGACGAACAGCTGGGTCCGCGTGGACTGAGGGCAGCAGGTAAGAGCCCACAAAATCAGCCGAGAATCGCCACAGTCACTATTGGTTTTGTGAAGTTCCCCTCTCCCCTGGAAGTGAGGCAGTGATTTAAGAGCCTCCTGGCGCGATTGTCCCGGTCGCGGCTTCCAGCCGCTAAGCCTGCTGGGCTTTGTAGTTTAGTTGTCCCACCGGCCCCCCCTCCACTCTGCGGCCGCACAACGATGTTGTTGGAGTGCGGCGGCGGGAGGCGGAGTAGCACGGCGGGACGAACAGCTGGGTCCGCGTGGACTGAGCGCAGCAGGTAAGAGCCCACAAAATCAGCAGAGAATCGCCACAGTCACTATTGGTTTTGTGAAGTTCCCCCAATGACTCCTTTTGACTGGTTATTTCATTTACTTGATCTTCTGGCTTTCTTACTTTGTTAACCAGTTTAAATTTCAGTCCCTCTTTCTCTTTAGGCCAATTGTCTCCTTTACAAACTCTTTTTGTCTTAGGCTCCGTGGTGTTATGTTCCACTCTCCAAGCCCTTTTTCTTGAACTCTTTCTCAATGGAGTTTCATCTGCACTTTCAGTCTCTTCAACAGTTTCATTTACGACAAACTTTATGATATCTTTTTCTTTTTCAGAATCAGTTTTCTCTTTTGACAGTTCTTTTACTCTGTTAAGAACATCTCCAGAGCTGGTACTTGTTCGACTACCCCTGAAGCCTCAGGTCTATAATCACAATGCAATTTCTGACGAATATCTAGGGCTTCACAGATCATTTGCATAAGTTCATTTTGGAAGTGTGTTCCACAATCCGTTTCGACCGTTACTGGAAATCCGTACCTAGGGATAATCTCACGTAAAAGCAACTTTGCAACTGTTAGTCCATCGTTCCGCCTCGTGGGGAAAGCCTCCACCCATCAAGAGAACAGACAAATGATCACCAAAACATACCTGAGCCTATTACAAGGTGGAAGTTCTATAAAATCCAACTGTATTCGTGTAAATGGACCTCCCTCCCGTCCTATGGTTCCCAGACTCACAATTGTTTTTCTGTTCGGATTAAATTGCTGACACACCAGACATCTCTGGCCCAGGCTTTCAGCAATCATCCTAAACTTGGGATTGTACCACGTCTGTTTAAACAGATGAAGCATGGCATCTCTTCCAACATGAGCTTGACCATGATACATTCGGGCCATATTTTAGATCATGCTATCGGGCATCACTGGTCTTTCATCTTTGTAAACCCAAATTTCATCTTCTTCTCTTTGCCTACATCCTGCCTTTAACCAGACGTCTTTCTCTTCCTCATCAGCTTCTTCCTGCATTTGCCTCACTTCCTGCCAAGTCTCAACTACTTTGGTTAGCATTAAAGGACTTGAAACATGCTCTTCCTTTCTGTCCCGATTTATGGATGCAAGATTTTTGGCACAATATTTTGCAATGGAATCTACATACCTGTTACCTCGAGTTATGTAGTCATCTCCCTTCTTATGTGCTGCACATTTCACTACTGCAATCTTATCAAGCAATTGAATTGCGTCAATCAACATTCTTACAAATTCAGCATTACGTATGGGGGATCCTTCAGAAGTTAAATAACCTCTTTGGGACCACAGTTGTCCGTAGTCATTGACAACCCCGAATCCATACTGACTATCAGTCACTATGGTGATCTTAATTTCCTATCCCAGTTCACATGCTCATATCAAAGCAATCAATTCCGCTATTTGAGCAGAACGAATTCCTTTCAGACAAGATGCTTCCAGTACATCTGCCACTGTGCAAACTGCGTATGCAGCACCCAGAACACCTTCATTTGTTCTCAGACACGAACCATCAACAAAAATCACATAGTCAGATTCAGGCAATGGCTCATCTCTGATATCTGGTCTTGGTTTGGTACAGTATTCAAGAACATCTAGGCATTTGTGATCAACCTCTTTTGTTACTTCAGATTCCATGGTATCAGGCAATAACGTGGAAGGGTTGACATTTACACATCTAGAAATTGTCACATTTTCTGCTCCCAGAATTACCTTTTCGTACTTTGTCATCCTATTGTTGGTTAGATACTGTGTTTTCGTCCTAGTGAGGAGAATCTCTACAGAATGAGGTACATACACCCTCACATGAAATTCCATCACTATTCCTTCACTTTGTTCTAGACTTACACATGTAGCTGCTACTGCTTTTAGACAACCTGGCAATGCCTTTGCAACTGGGTCTAAAACAGCTGAGAAATTTGCAATTGGCTTTCTCAGTTTTCCATGTCTCTGAATCAATACTGACAATGCACATCCTTCTCGTTCACTGTAGTACAGTTTGAATTCTTTTTCACAGTCAGGCATCCCTAAAGCTGGTGCTTCACATAAGCTCGTTTTCAGCTGTTCAAATGCTTCCATCTCAGTTTTGGTCAGTACTATAGGGTCTCTGATATCTGCTCTAGTTAATCTCTGTAACGGCTTTGCTATCAGTGAGAATCCATTAATCCATTGTCTACAGTAACCTACCATTCCCAGGAACATCCTTACTTGTCTTTGAGTTTTTGGTGGCTGCATTCCTTATATCATTTTGATTCTTTCTGCAGTGACTTGTCTAATTCCTTCGGCAATCTTACGACCTAAGTATTGCACTTCTTTCTGACAAAACTGTAATTTTGATGGAGACACTTTATGTCCCTCCTCTGTCAAATGATTCAACAATGCAACAGTATCTGTTACACATGCATCTTTTGTCTTCGATGCCACTAGGAGATCGTCAATGTACTGAACAAATACAGACTCTCCAGGCATGTTCAAACTTTCTAGTGATTTCTTTAGCAACTGATTAAAGATAGATGGACTTTCAGTATACCCTTGAGGAATTCGGCACCATGCCAAAATACGATCTCCAAACCGGAACGCAAATATTGGCTGGATTTCTAGATGTAATGGAACAGTAAAGAAAGCATTACATAGATCGATCACAGTGTACCATTCTGCATCATGGAGAGTTTGATATAAAATCACTGCTGGATTTGTTTTATTAACCTTTCTAAGGTCCTGCACAATCCTAAATGTTCCGTTTGGCTTTTTCAATCCCATTTTCGGTGAATTACAAGGACTACTTTCTATCTCTCTCAAGATGCCTTGATCAATCATTTTGTATATTACTGGAGTTATTCCTTCAATTATCTCTCCTGTCATTTTGTATTGGGGAACGTTCGGGTAACTCACACCTTCTTTTATAGAGACTTTTACAGGATCTACATCTTTCATTAATCCAATATATTCTCCTGTGAAATCACACACCTTCTCTTTCACTACCTTTTTCAAATCATCAGGTATCTTTTCTGGATCAAACACAGGAAACAACTTATTTCGTTCTGCCTCAATCATGAGCATGGTCATTTTATACAGGCTATCTTCATCTGGGGTTTGTAGTTCTATGCCATCTGGTGAACAGTATATGGCACAGTTCATTTTACCCAAAATGTCTCGCCCTAACAGATTTACGGGGCTATTATCATACACCACAAATCGATGCATGTCTTTGAAGTTTCCAATTTCCACTTCAACTGGTTGTGTTAAGGAGGTTTTAATCTGTCTATTGGCTACACCTACAACTTGGATGCTCTCTCTCTCGAGAGAGAGGAAGATTTTGGACTTCCACTGATCTAACAGTAGAACGGGTAGCACCAGTGTCCACTAGGAAAGTTATTTCTACATCATTCACCTTTCCGTTCACAAGTGGACCAGACTGATCTATCTCAAGAGTGGCTCCAAGCACACACTCTTCTCCCTCTCTCAGGAACCGTCAGAAGCTTTCATCCGATTCACTCCCGCCTTCTTCTTGTAACCAATACTGGGGACTCACATTCACTCTGGGTGATCGGTTTACCTGCTCGCCTCCGCTGAATCCTGTCTCTGCACTGTATCTCTGCGAAATCACACTGTGTGGAAGTGGCGGTTGTGGCACCTGACTTTGCTGAGTAACTATCTGCTGCTGTTGCGGTTGCTGTTGAATTACCTCATGCTGCACCTGTTAATTCAATGATGTATTTTCGGGATTAACTCTTGGTGGATACTTACACTCTTTTCTCCAATGCCCTATTCTGCCGCAATTATGACAAGGGAACTTTTTCTTAAGCCCTTCTATATTTCCTACCAATTTTGTTTTGTTAAAGTTTCCTTTAAATTTTCCTTGACTATCTGTATTTTTATTCTCCAATTCTGCTACTTGGTGTTCCGCTACCTTCACTTGTGCCCACCTTGCTTTTTCCTTTAGTTTCTTTTGTTTAGCTTCAATCTCATCACTACAGTAATTGGCTTGTCTCAATACCTCATCCACTGTACTCAACTGCCATCCTATTAAACTATGCCTAATCATGTCTCCAATTTCTGGTCTTAAACCATATACAAATCGATATACAAAATGACTCATGTCTCTTTCGCTCAGTTCCTCATATCCACTGTATTGTTTAATCACCAACAACAGTCTTTCGTAAAATGCATGTACAGATTCCTTCGATTCCTGTATAGTTCTGTCTATTTTAAACCAATCTGTTTCTTTTGGTGGAATTTTATTCTTCAAAAACACTATCACTTGTTCGTACTTTAGCATAACTTCAGGTGACGGGGCACCTGTTATTTTATCATGAGGGTATTCCTCTCTTGGCCAATTTACAGTTAACTTGCACTCAGTCCACAGATCTGCTGGTACAACTATGTCAAATAATCCATCCAGATCAACCCACAGTACTTTTGAAACTTTCACAAATCGATCTACCTGTCAATACCATTCTACTGGCTTGTTTCTCAATCTGGGGAAATCATTTGTAAGGATAATATATCCTGTCTACTCCAAGGAATATGTACACATCTTCCTCCAGGTCTCATTTGCGACTGTTTCCTTTTCTCTTACAGGGAACGCTAATGTAGATTTATCACTGGCCTCTTCTTTCTTCTTTGCCCATTTTATTCTCCACTTATTCACATTTCCCCATCTCCTTAGTAGTACAATCAATTATTTGATCTGTGTTAACCTTCCTGCAGTATTCATATTTTCAATATCTTTTTCTGGAAAGTCTACTCTGCAGGATTTGTGCAATGTATTATTCATTTGCTAATCCTTCTAATTGATCATGTACAGACTTCGCTTTCCATGTTATACTCTTGCACATAAACATAAGTTCATCATCTTGGTACGTTTTTAATCTGTCTGTTCCAATTGTTCCAATAATTAATTCTTCCATATCAATTGTTATTCTTGCCACATCTAATACTTTAGGTTCATGTTCTTTTAATTTCAAAGTTTTAAGCCAATCACTTAATTCTTGTTCCGATGGTCCTACAGGAGTCTGTGTTAAACAGGGGCAGCTGGTGACATTTGAAAGTGGACGGGCGTAAATACTGCACTGTGGCGAGAGAACAAGACCAATCCACTTATGGGGTGTTCCGGGGGTCTCCCCCGAGAAAATTTTGGAAAAAAAAATGTGGGCAAATGTTGCATTCTCAAGCAAATTTGAGAAAGAAAATAGGTGGTTTGGTGAACACATCTCTGGAAGTAGCCAGACAAGTCTCTTTGCACTTGCACAGATACATCACTCTCCCTGCATTACATAGGCACAGTCACCCTGTACTCCTAGACCCATTACTCACCCTTCTCTGACAGATCACTAAGCCAGCATTCACCCATCCACATAACTCACCATGGACTCACACAGGCACACTGCTCAACCTGCGCTCACACAGACATCGCTCACCCTGGACTCACACAGGCACATCACTCACCCTGGACTCACACAGGCACACTGCTCAACCTGCAGTCACACAGACATCACTCACCCTGGACTCACACAGGCACATCACTCACCCTGGACCCACACAGGCACATCACTCACCCTGGACTCACACAAGCACACTGCTCAACCTGCAGTCACACAGACATCACTCACCCTGGACTCACACAGGCACACTGTTCAACCTGAAGTCACACAGACATCACTCACCCTGGACTCACACAGGCACATCACTCAGTAACAATGGGCTTTTCAACAAGAAGCTGCGTATTGTCTGAACGCACTTTTGAGAGGAATAGGTAGACTCTCCAGGCACAAATAAACCTTCTGCCAGCCAGATGATGGTTTTTTTTCTCTTTTTTTGACAAACATATAATGTAGTCTATGTGAGGCGTAATTGACAACCAGCACAAAAGCCTTCCAGCATCTTAAATTGGAAACACCGTTTCCTAAGACAGATCAAATTGTAGAGCTTTGGAAAATTGCACAGAATAAAACGACGCAATATAAAGTGCACGTCTTCTGCATTCTGGAGTACCGGAGAACGCCTCCCAAATCACTTACATCTATTTAAATTTAATTTCATCATTTCAAAAACCAGTGCATCTCTGGCCCTCGTTTTCCTTTCCCCTGCTAAATTCGTATGAAAAACATCAAACTAAAAGCAATTTTTTCTAATTGTGTTTCACTTTTCAAAATAAATACTGACCTTGCTTCAGTGATCATTTATTAAAACATGTTATCTTTCCTATGTGAGTTATACAGCTTATGCATCCAAAAGGTTTCACAGCACATTTTTTCCTGCTCGGAAAGACAGATAATGGACTGATTTGCTAGTCTGATTATCAAACTTTTTCTGAGACTAGTATCTTACTCCTGCCTTTCATGTGAATTACATCGGAACGTTAGAGCCTGATTCACAAATCCGTCTTCCGGTAGTGAGCACTATTCCTCCTGAAATTGTATGGGTTTCACGCGGATAATTAAGTGGGCCTAAATATAAAGCCATTTAACATCACTATTCTGATCAGGCCGTACACTTCTTAAAAACCATCGCACACAAATTAGTTTGCAAAACTGCACTTTAACGACAGATGGCCACCAAATTTCAGATTTTCTGTTGGCATTTTTGTGTGAACAGGACAGAGTGGAGTAGGGCTTTGTTTTATGCGCTACCAACTTTCCCGCAGGACAGTTTTTCATACACATGTCAAAGTGTGGGTGCAGGACAGTCAGTGTTGTGTGCATAGATCAGCTTCAGGGGAGAATGTGGAATGCAGGACTCCGTTTCGTACACAGGTCTGAGTCATGTAGTGTCGAACACTGTTCACACATAGGTCATACTGTAATGCACTTGGTAGTGTTTCGTGCACAGGTCAGAGTGTGGAGAGTAGGACGTTGTTTCGTTGCCAGGTCAGAGTGTGCATTGCAGGAGCGTGTCTCATGCTCAGGTCAGAGTGTGGAAAGTACTAGAGCGTGGGGGGAATAAGGGGGGCACAAGCGCTGCCCTCCAGTCCAAGGGTGAAGTGCACTGTCGGAGCCGGGCCCCCGAATAAAGTCCAGGTACCCTTAATCTCCCCAGCTGCAGCTGGCATGACTGGTGGGGGAGGGGAGAAGGGGTTCGCACGGGGAGAGGGGAGGCAGTTATTTAATTGAATACATTAAAAAAAACTTACCAGGCATCTCCTCTCATGCCGGTTCCGCGTCGCATCATCACACACACGTCTCCAGGCTCTCACACAGTGAGTGAAACTAACTTCTCCCCGCTCTTATGTCGAGACTTGAGGGAAAGGGCACAGGCTGGCTCATGCGCACCCACCACGGTCCACACGAGGCGAGTAGAGAGAGGATCTGACGTCAGCAGCGCCGCACGCCGCGAAATGGCCAATCACTGCATGACTACATGAAGTCACACACAGTGATTGGCCATTATGCAGTGTGTGTGCCACCACCCACGCGCGGCATCCAATAATGGATTGCCCTGCCCTGCTTGGCGGTGACCGGCCAATCCTGGCGCTGCATGCAGCGGCAGGATTGGCTAGGGGTCACCTTTCTAAAGACGGGGGCTGCGGCCCGGTTAAACAAGCACCCCCCTGGTCACTCTCTATGGGGGAACACTGATGCGCATGCGCGGGCTAGTTTCTGCCCCAAGCTTCACTTGCGTGCTAAAGATACCTTGGCTGGCTGTCTGCTGCTGCAGCTGAGTGAGTGCGTCACGTGGACTGTCACTTAAGCTGCGCAGTAGTCCAGACCAGCCCCCCTGCGCAGCGCACTCCCGGATAACTCGGGTGCTTCCCAGATTCCCGGCGGCGCTCGCTCGGCGCTTACTAGACAGTCAGTGTATTTATTTTATTGCAGCAGTGGGTCCATGGGGCTAGTGGGGCTATGCCCTTATGCTCCAATGGACGCACCGCGGCTGGTGTTAAATCTATTTTCTCTATGCTCTTTTTGAGGTGTAGCAGAGTCAGATTCTGCTTCGGTCGCATACTTATAAGGTAAACTCTGTTTGAAAGTTGTCAGGCGGATTTACATTATTTGTTCGTATAATTTCCGACAAATTTGGATAAATATTTTCTTTTACCTTTTGCAAACTTTGCTGTAAATGGGATTGTCAAGCTTGGCTCTTTTATTCTTTGGTTTTCGAACACTGGGAGTACAGGTCCTATTGTTACTGGGACTGTTACTGCTTCTATGTTTTTCGTAAGCTCTTGTATCTTTTCTGTCAATTCATTTGTAGACCGTATATATTCAGCAGTACTTGTTTGCTCTTCAACTCGTTTTTCTACTCTATTTACGCTTCCTCTTTCGTTATTTTGCTTAGGAGTACCTGTAAGTCTTGTTTCTGTTATTGAGACGTTTGGATTATATCTCATTGATAGCTCTTTCTGGTATATCTCTAAAATTTGAAAATTGCCTTGGGGTTTCATTAATTCTTTCGTCTACTGGTGGAGCATTTGGTGTGGTCCATAAAGAACCTGGTTTATATGGTGGCGGTCTCCTATTTAATATTTCTTCCAGTACAGCATCCTCTGATTCATTGTCACCATAACCTTCTTTCCCTGTTTCCACATTTTTCCTCTTTTCTGTACATTTCCGCCCTTCATATTCATCCACTAATCTGACTGGCTACATTCCATCACACATGTCAGCTTTTCTCAATCCGCGCATTCTACTCTCATGTGTTTCGCTCCATAATCCACGCAATCTACCTCTTGATCTGATATGTTTTTCCGACGTTTCTCGTTCCATTTCATGCATCTCATCCTACCATTCAACTAGAGCTTCAAACTGAGTCGGTCTAGGTCTTGGCTCAAGCTTCATCATCCTCTCTCTCAAGTTTCGCAATACTGCCACATTAAAAGATCAGCAGGTAGATTCATCAAAGACCCGTTTTGCTAGTCTTTAATAGCGATTCATAAGGAATCGCTATTAAGGACTTGCAAAATGGGATTCAAGTAGGAATCGCTAAATAAATTGCGATTCCTACACATTCCTTATTTGCGATTAGCAAATTGCTAATCGCAAATAAGGAATAACTTCCCATTCATTCCTATGGGCCTGCAGGCCCATAGGAATGAATGGGGAGTTATTCCTTATTTGCGATTAGCAATTTGCTAATCGCAAATAAGGATGCGATTTCAAGGGTGCCAGGGGTGTCCAAAGGACACCCTGTAGCACCCCTGAAATGCAAATTTACATAGGTGTTGCGCACACACATGTCCAAAGGACATGTGTGTGTGTAACATGCAACTGAAAAAAATGCACTAAAGTGCTTTTTTCTATTTTTTTCGCTATTTACCACGAAGTCTGACTTCGTGGTAAATAGCGACCAAATATTGCGAATTCGCAATTTAAAATTGGTTAATGAATTGCATTTAAGGAATCTCAAATAGAGATTCCTTAAATGCAATTCCTCGCAAATATGCGATTTCGCTATTACCGATTTTTGCATTTGGGATGATGAATCCCAAATGCAAAAATTGCGCTCGCAAAGGGCCAGATTCTGAGAATCTGGCCCTTTGCGAGCGCAATTTCCTTTCATGAATCTACCTGCAGATTTCTGGAAAAGCTAACCACCATCATTCCTGGTATACCTTGCCCAATTCTCTAGCCAAACACATGTATGGTAACCTTATTTCGACAGCATATAGGAAGCAGGCGTTTTCGGCGGAGGAAGTAATTTTCCCTCTCTTGTTATCGCCTTATCCTTTACAAACACATTTTTCAATTTTTTAAACCATGAAGGTTTCTTCTTTTCTTCTTTGAAATAGTAATCCATTTTTCTGTAAATTCCCTGTCTTTCAAAAGACCGCGTACTTCTCTGTTGCTGTTCCGTAACACCAACCTATCACAGCGCGGTTTACACTAGCGTACCAATTAGAACAAGATACGTCTCCTTAGTGCTTAACCAATAGTTTCGCTGCTTTTTGTGATGCACCAATCAGCCCTTACTCTGTCTTGGTCACGAGGACCAATCCCTGTGCGACACTCTTGACGTCACCAGTGCTCCGGCTTCTGCAGCGCCGACTGACCCATCCCTTGCAAGGTTTCTCGAGAAGCCGTAATTACAAGATATTCAACTGAATCAGTTAGTAACTTACACAAAACAACTCCATTCGTCAGTTTCGGTAAATAACGTGATAGAATTCAGAAAGTCGTACAAGTATTCTGTATTTCCAGTAGACAGCACTTACCTCTTCTCTGCCACATAATTTTTACACTTGCCATTAAAGTAGCACCACTTCCTCTAGTTTACCCTTCTCTCAAGCTCGGGTTACGCTCTATCACTCTCCCAGCAGTAAGTTTTAAATCAGGAAACGCAATGATCCCTGTACTTGAAGGCTAAGATTTTGTAGACTGTCCTCGCTATGCATTTATCCTTTCACACATAGTTTCCCTATACTTGTAATGTGTGACGACACCACTTGTGATATACGACGATACCACTGTAGTATACGACAATCCTACTTTTTGAAACAGACTATGCGATGTGCGACTTCACTTGCCACACTTCCTCTGCCTGCAGACAGAGTGACTACATTCACGCAATCCTCGGAAGCCTTTTCAGGACTACATATAACGTAATACGAACTCAACAGATGTTAGTCATAATTCTGGACATCAAAACCCTTATATATCACTTTATACATAATACTAGCTAATTCTATAGCAACCAATGCTCTGCTACCAAGCTAATTACTGATGCAGCGCTACTCCGGAGATATTTTCTAAAATCATATCACCTTTCCCTGAATTACCAAATCATACATCTACTCAACAGTGGGGCCCATAACACTGTAAGCTACTCACGAAACACTTCCATCCTACTTCATGGATCGGTGAGATTCAAAGGAGAGCTGCAGTATCATAGCGGAATGTCTCAATTAAAACTAAATATGTATACTATTTACACCTGCAGTTTTAAAGAGTTTTACCATGTTTTTTTATTAACAAGACATTTATTTAGACACACCACCATTTTGCTCAACGGATCTGCTAGTAAAAAATTAGGCGTTGGAAAATACAAGACCAGCTTAATTCTCCATTTATCTCATTTTTATTAAAAGCAAAGTTTAGCATGTCTAATAGTTTATTCGTTTTATTTATTTCTTTATTCAAAAAATAATTTTAAAGGAGTAAAAGTTTTATATCAAACAGTAATATGAATTTATTTCAGGGATTCAGAAATAGACATTATTATTTAGATTTCAGAACATAAGTATTAGCAATAGACAGATAGTTCCCAAAATTCATTTTCTCCTAACTTCCCTAACTAATAACCTCATCTAAAGCGCAGTTCTCATTCAAAGAAGATAGAAAATTATTCAAAGTCTTACATCTCAGGAAAATCAGCATACGGACAGCATCTCAGGAGGAAATCGGAAGAGAGTTTTTTTCTTAAGGAAAATCAGCACTTTTTATACCTTTTTCACTAACTTTATCTATCTACTAAAGTTACTAACAGCATAAACTCGAGTTCTGATTAGACATTTTGGGGGTGGATGAGCATCACCACATCATTCTAATATTCAATTTCCATGGTGTCAGCTGAATTTTAAAGAGTCCTTTGTTTAAGAAAGTCTTTGGCCTAGTCACATCCTCAACTAGCAACTCCATGAACTTTTCCTTTGTTCAGTAGCTCAAACGTCCATTCTTTTTGGCAGTCATCAGGACTTCCAGGGCAAGTTGTCCTTGAACTGGTTTCGTTCAGGCACAGGCAGCTCACATTCAATCTCGGACTTGGGCTGCGCCTGCTCAGTTCGTCTTCTATTCACAGTTAATAAAGCAGCCATATTTTCACTAGGCCTCACGGGCCAAAACGGGAACTATCATAGAAACAAACACAAATAAATGTTAATTATTGAAATATAGCCCTTCTGTTTACCTCCCTCCATACTAAGGTTTCCCTATTAGTTGTTACCTAGCAAAATAAGCAACATATATGCGTAATATGCTCACCTGTCTTCATGTTTTTGCCACAAAATACATAAACAGAAAGCACATTAATGCCGCTTTTGATTAATTTAAAGCTTTGCATTAGTAAACAATATGACAACATTAACAAATTATAGTTTTCCATGCAAGCAGATTAGTATTCCCACGTGTATTTGTGTGTGCATTCTATACTATGTTGATTAATGTTTTCCACATCACGCAATTAATAAAGGCTATAGCTATGAGGAAATTACTTCACGAGGGGTATACAAAATTTTGTTTCTCTACCTCGCTCCATTACATCAGAGAGGGCACACTTTAGATCTGGTCTGTGGTCATTTTTCCTTATGCGTTAATGTGCACCTCCAAGTAACTTGGTCAGACCATTTTCTGATCAAGTTTTCATGGTCTATTCAGGCACCCTATGCTCCGAGCATGCAGGCTCAGGGGAAGCCCACACATACAGTTAATCCCTTGGCCTTATGCTCAACCTTGATGGATTCCCACCCTTCCTCTCCTACCAGTTTTGTGGGAGCTGTGAAAAATTTTGAGAGCTGGATTTCACAAGCCGTAGAACAGCTAGCTCCGTCAGGTTCAGCAAAACGGGTTAGGATCTCTCCATCCAAACCCTGGTTTTTAAGGGAGCTTTTAATTTTTTTTAAAGTCTTTTTATTCTCAATTTTTACATAATATGCACAACCACCTCCACCCACCCACCACCCCCGAGACCAAGATCATATCAAAAGCAAAAAGGACTTATTACATTCATATATCTGAAATTAATCCATTATAGTTCGTTAAAAACATACGGAGGCAAAGACAAAATCATGATAAATACATGGCAACCTATGTGTGTCTCTGAATCCACTGCAAGAGCGATGCCCAGATCCGCATTCCCCTTATTCTTTTGTTGGAGCCTTTGTTTTTATAGATTGCAACCTCAAGACTGCAGGTCGCAAGTAGCCTAGCCCGCCATTGTAGGAAGGCAGGTGGATTAGGATCTAGCCAGCCTGAGGCAATACAGAGTCGGAGTTTTGCCATGGCCACAAAAATCAATCTCTGTATGTTTGTCTGCCGCCCACAGTTCGATACACCCAGCATAATTTCCTCGGTTGAGACTTCTACTCTTATTTGGCATACTTCTGATAAAAATTCAGATATATCTTTGATCAGAATATTAAGCGTGTTACAAGTAGCAAATATATGTATAATGTCAGCCCCGAAAAATGCACAACGCGGGCATGTAGTTCCCTTCCCTGTCCCCCACTTGGCGATTTTCTTCGGTGTATAATACAGGGAAAATAATGTTTTGTAGAATTGTGATTGTAGCTTTATGAACATTAGCGATGTTAGGGCTAAATCATAGGCCCGGCGAGGGATTGTAGTATGAACTCCCTGCTTGACCTGCCAAACAGAAGACTGTTTGTCCATTTCATCTGGAAAAGTTGAATTCAGGGTTTCATATATTTCCCCAATCCTGGGTGTGTTTTTTTTACAAAGATTATCAATCAGTTGATTATTCTGGAAATTTCACCGCCCACCGGTTTTCTTTGCTAAAAAAAATTCTGACCTGCAAGAACTTAAAAAAATCCCTGTGGCTAATATTATATTCAACATGTAGATCTTCAAACATCTTAAGGCCGCCTGGTGCATAAAAACAACCCAGCTGCACCACTCCATCCGAGAACCATCTGTTTATATAGCTATCCTGGAAGATTTGGGGTAGATCATTATTAAAGCTCACTGGAGTATAATATGAATGTGTCCCAAACCCCAAGATCATACGCACATTACTCCTCACTTTGTAAACCCCTGCGATAGTTTTAAACTTAACTTTCTTAAAATAGCTTTCGTTGGTGTGGTGCCAAAAGCAACCAGCACATTCTTCTCCTGGTATAATTTCATGAGGCGTCGGGATCGCTTGACTGATAGAATCATGAGAGATCAGTTTAGCACAATATTTCAAAACGGTGGCCCAATAGTAAAGTTTAAAGTTAGGTAGAGATAAACCTCCTCTTTCCTTTGGTAGTACAATCCGTTTAAGGGCCCTTCAGGGTTTCTTATATTCCCAGATAAAACTTGAAAACATGGAATCAATAGTTCTAAAAATTTTGGGAGAAAACTCGAGGCATATGGTCCGGAAAAAATATTAAAAACGGGGCAAAAAAAGCATCTTAATCACATTACATCGACCACCAATAGTCAGATGTAAATTATTCAGGCGGGCCAACTCTTTCTTAGTTCGTGAAATCAGTGGGGTCAAGTTATTATCAACGATATTTTGTATTTTGGCACTTATGTTAACGCCTAGATATACGGCCTCCTCAGTCACTCTTGAGTCTCTCATCACAATTTTGTTGTTGAGAACGATCTGGGTTTTGCTGGAGTTCAATTTGTAGCCAGACACTAACACAAACCGATGGGCCTCTTCTTCTATCACAGGCATGGCTATATTGGGGTCTCTAGTAACAAGCGCAATGTCATCGGCCGTATGCTAAAATGTTGGTATTGTGATTACGTATTTGAATCGGTGGTATTGATACAAGCTTATCCAACCACCGAATGAATGGGTCAATATATATCGCGAAAAGAAGAGCGGAGCCAGGGCATCCCTGCCTAGTCCCTCTCGAGATCGCGAAATTCTCTGACAAGAGCCCATTAACCAATACTCTGGCACTTGGCTTATCATATAGCCTTTGGGTAGCCGTGATGAATCTATTAGTAATTCCACAATGAGACATTGCAGCCCATAAAAATCTCCAGGAGACCCTATCAAACGCTTTCTCCGCGTCAAGGAGGATAAGCGCCATAGGTTCTCCCGTTGACTCCGTATAATCGAATAGTGAAATTACCCGTTGTACATGGTCAGTTGTTGACCTTCCCGGTATAAACCCATGCTGATAATTTGATACTACTTTGTTTCTTTTTGGTGCAAGTCTAGCTGCTAGGAGTTTCGAATAAATTTTAGAGTCCCCGTTGATCAGGGTAATAGGACGCTATGATCCTAAATCGAGAGGGTTTTTATTCTTTTTCAGGAAAACCACAATCTTAGCTTCTGACCATGAGGCGGGTGGGGTCCCCCCCTGAAATATATGAACAAATAGTTCTATCATTATCGTTTTTAATTGGTCAACAAATTTCATATAGAACTCTGACGAGATCCCGTCCAGCCCTGCCGCCTTTCCACTAGATAGCGAATTTAAAGAGACGAGGATCTCTTCCCTGTTAGGTAACTCCTCCAGCATGTCCTGATCTTCCTTCTCGAATTTAGTCCCTGGGATTACATCTAAATATAAATCAGGGTCCCCAGCCCCACTGCAGGTTCTGTGTATAGGTCTTGATAGAATCTCTGAAACGATGCCCTTACTTCAAAAGGTTCCAATCTTAAGCCTAATATTGGGTCCTGAATTTCTTTTATAGTGCTAGCTAATATCTCTTCTCTTGTACGCACTGCCAGCTGGTGCCCAACCTATTCACTTAGCTCATATACTTTCTCTTTATATATCGATGCTTTGATGATAGCTTTTTCCACAAGTATTTCTGAGATAAGATTTCTAGCGACGTCTACCTGAGCCAAAGCGTTATCTAGCACCTGGCCCTGTTGTGCTGCTATGATCAAGTCCTCCTCGGCTTTACCCAAATGAAGTTGTAATGCTGCCATGCGGAGTTTTCCTTCCCTGTTTGATCTAAGCGAGTATTGCAGTGTCTCACCCCTTATGCCCGCCTTCAGGGCGTCCCACACTATCGCTATAGGTGCACTACCCAGATTATCCACTATAAACCCCGGGATCCACCCTCTCATGTGTTGGCAGTAGTTTTCATTCTTCAATAAAGCCCTCTCAAATGTCCAGGTCGTAATCGGACGACTATTCTGAGTGCATAATAAGTTTAATATTAGTGGATTATGGTCCGACAGTAGACGCTGGAGTTTTTTGATCGTGCACGCAGATTTCAATGAGCTCGACATGAGCATGTAGTCTAGCCATGCATGTCGCGAGTGTGGATATGAATAAAACGTAAAACCTGGGTCTCCTATATGATTGTGTTGCAACCCATCTATTAAGCCATGTACAATGCACAAATCTTTTAACGCCCGAATGATATTTGAATTCAGGACCAATTGTCCAGTCCCCTTGGAGATGTAGATTGAGGTCCCCACATACGATCAGAGGTAGGGGCCAATGTGTTAGCTCATTGGAAACATCAGTGAGCATCTCTGGCTCATCACAGACACTCCCATAGATAGTGCAGAGTGTCATCTTATTTAGCCCCTTATTATACTAGTATTCGGCGATTGCCCATCTAACGAATTTATCAGACAACACTCTGCCAAATTGGAGCCCCCCACCTTTTACTAAAATCGTCACCCCCTTAGTTCTGACACCCTGTGTTGAGGCGATGATAAGTTTATACCCCAGTGTTCTGAATAAATATTGCTGAGAGCTTTCAATATGTGTCTCTTGCATACAAACGATGTTAGCTTCCATTAATTGCAGCCCCGCTGCGACCTTCTGCCTTTTTTGATATCATTGAGGCCACAGATATTAAGTGAAACAATTTTTAGCTTAGCCATGTTATCATTAGGGTTGTTGCCGATTGCCTGGCGTCATATCCCTGTCCTATTCACCTGATCATTACATATTTGTCTATAAGCCCCATAACAATGTCTTTTCCACCCCTCCTGTGGTCGAGAGCTCTTGGTCTTGAACTCCCACCCACCCTTCCCCCTCATCCCACCCTTGGACCCCTGCCCCCCCCTTACAAACCAATGAGGTATCCTAGGTCCCGGGGTACCCAGGTGTGGGTGTCCGTATGGTCAGAGCACCTCAGCGGACCCCGTGGCCTGGCCCTGTATGCTTGGGTTGTGTGAGTGGGGTTAGTTATGGGATTAAATATTTCCCTAAGCCTTTATGCATTGTCAAATATTATATCATATTGTGGTTCGCAAGCTTTTGATGTTCTCCCCCCCCTCCACCCCTTCTAATTATTCCCCATGCTTTCAAGCGTTTAAACTTCTAGTCTGGTTACTGATTTGCACCGCTTTATGCTTTGTCTATTTCTTTCTTCATTTCCTTTCTGTACTTTTAGCTATTTCCCTGAGTTTCTTGTCCCAGTCTCTGAGATTTCTCTTAAGTAATCCTCAGCCAGAACTTCGCTTGTGAAGCTTCTCGTTGAGCCCTTATATACTATTTTCAATCGTGCCGGGTTTTGCACCAATTTTTTCGAAGGGCGTGAACAATTGTCGCATTTTCCACCTTCGTTCTATGGTGGAATGGGCAAAATCAGGTCTAGCAAAAAACTTAAACCCTTTGTACTCCCTCTGACTTGTAGGCCTTGCAAGATCATAAATAGTTTCTCGAAGGAGGAAGTTCCCAAAATGAACCAGCAGAGCCCTGGGATATTGGCGTGGCTTGTGAGAGTGTTTAGGTAGCATCAAAGGGAATCGATGGGCACGCTGTATTTCCCTATCCATATCCCAGGCGTCAAGTTCCGGGAAGGCTTATTTAAGTAGGTTGATCATAGAGCCTCTTGCATCATTTCCCTCAAAACCTTCCGGAATTCCGAGAAACCTCAAATTATTTCTTCTGGATCTATTTTCGTGATCTTCGACTTTTAACATGAGGTCTTTTATAATTCCATCATGCTCCTTTTCCAGTTTTTGTAGCTTGGTGACATCAGTTTCCAGATTTTCTGTGCGTACCTCTGCTGAAGCCATTCTATCTGAGATCTCAGTACATATATTGCCGACTTTCTTAATTGCGCCTTGTAGTTTTTTAATGGCAGCATGGTTCCTTTGGCTATCTTTTTTAACATCCTTATGGAAATTCTTAATGGAGCTCAGCACTTCACTCAGCGAGGGCTCTACTGTCGTTCCTGATCCACGTATGTTTCCCTTTGGCTTTTGGATGCCCCCTTCTGTCTCATCCAAGCTGCAGTGATGGTGTGCTATTTCTCCCGATGATTTTGAGGTCGGGCTTTTTCGTGTGGGATAAGTTCTTGCTTTGAAATGATCAGTGTTAGAACCTGGATCTGTAGTCTCTTCGTTTGTAAAATTGCACTGTCTTTTACGTCTTGTCCTCTTTTTTCCCAGTTTTTTCCTGGAATTCGTGCCTTGCCCGGTTCTGCAAAATCTTCTAGATTTATTGGAACCTGAGACTTCCGGGGTTGCTACAACCAGTTGTAAACCTGCACTTGTTTCACTTGTTTCACTTGTTTCACTTGTTTCACCTGATTCACTTGAAGTGGACATCCCTGTTTCATATATGTCTGAGTCAGATTCCTCCTCGGAAAATGCGTTGTTTCCTGACTGTAGCTTTTTCCCCGGTGAAGGTGTTGGCGTACTGGGAGAGGAAGAGGTATGCTCGTAACTTAAAGCTCCCCTTGGGTACTTAGGGTGATTCTCTCTTTGCTCGGTTTGCTCACTTTGCTTGATTGTGGTTGTATTTATGGTTGTATTTATAGGATTGGGTGCCCTAGTCCCTTCATTTCTCAAGATGGGATCTAAGGTCTGGTTTCCTAGGTCCGGGCTTTGAGCATTTTTCTCCTCCATATTGGTTTTCTCCAAAGGCACACCAGGGCCATCCTCGCAAGTTCCGCTCATATCGCTTGGCTGATTGCTCTGTGGTTTTTCATTTTTTGCAGGGTTGCTCAGACCTTCCTTGGATAGCGGGCTAAAAATATTAGAGATTCTAGGCTGAGAGGTAGCCGGGAGTCCTGTGTTTTTTGCAGCGGCTTTCAAGTTTTTTATTGTTTGTAGCCTCTGTGCTTTTTTAGCCATTAGTTCCAAATTGGCATTATCCTCTGTAACTCTCCCCTTCTCTTTCTTGTTCTCTTTCCGTTTCACCTTTTCCTTTTCCTTTTCCGGGTTCTTTTCTACATTTTTATTTTTATCTTTAGTTTTAACTCTCTCATTGCATTCATTTCTCTCCACATTATTTTCCTTCGCTTTAGACCCTCTGGTTTCAGGGCCTCTTAGTCTGACCTTGATTCTCTGTGAAGTATGCACAATTTGTGAGCATTGTGTGCCTTCTAGGTTCTGCAGGCTCTCTATGCGCTCTGGGCTTTCAAGGATCTGTGCCTGCGTCTCATGTGCGCCTTGTAGATCCGATGCTTCCTCTTCCCTCTTTTCTTGGATAAGCGATGTTAAACTTTGCTCCACTGCTTGCACCCCTATTCCGGCATTTCCGTCCTTTCCCGCCATATCCTGCGTTTGTGCCAGTGCCTGTATTCGCAGCCGACTTTGGAGTTGTTTTTGTCCTTTACCTTTTCTGGTGGGTTCTGCTGCCCTTACCGCTGTGCTTTGATTAATTGGCCCTTTTGCCGCTTTCAAAGCTACTTTGATAGCTGTCCAGGCTCCTCTTTTAATCGCACTGATTGATTTACTGCGATTTTCCAAGAAGCCTATATCCTGAGAGCCAACAGTGTGCCAGTCTATGTTGGTTACATGAATTTTAACTGTAATTGTAATTTTAATTTTAGGAGCGGCACCCGGGTCTGATAGTGATCTCAGCCTCTTCCACTACTCCGTTTTCTCCTTTGCTTGTATATACCCATCCTGGTATTTGCTTGGCTTATTCCTCCTCGTCACCCCTTTGTATCGCATTCGCCACCTTTTTTTCCCTCCTGCTAGCTCTGCCGGCTCTGCTCACTCTGCCGAGGCTCTTGGCCCTACGCGCACACCCCCTCGTCGCCCTGACAACGAAGGGAGCCTAATGAGCAAAAGAGACATTGCGAAAAATTAGACAGAATTGGAGAGTGGCCAACTGCCCTCTGGCCAAAGTAGCACTTAGAAAGGCCCAGAAAGGTTATTACGCTGCCATAAACCTAGCTAAAAGTCAGCATTATGCAGAGCGCATAGCCCAGTCCCGAAACTATCGTGCAGAATGGGATCAGCCTTAGTTACAGTGTTGCTAGTTCCTCTTTTTCCCTGTCTGAATTCTTTGCTGTTGCTTACCAAGATACACTGACTATTTTGAAATCATTGAAATCAGGCTCTCCAACTGACCCTTGTCAGGCCCGGTTACTGGCAGCTGTGGCAGATGTTGTTAATCCAGAAGTGAATGCCCTTATCAATCTGTCCATCCAATCTGCCACAGTTCCGCCCAAATGGAAGCAAGATAAACTTTTCCCCTTGCTAAAAAAGCCTTCCCTTGATCCAGCCAATCCTGCCAACAACCGCCCCATTGCCCTCCTTCCAGCTGTAGCTAAAGTATGTGTAAAGGCGGTCTTCAAGCAGTGGCCAATTTTGAAGAAACTTCTGGAGCTCTACATCCTGCTCACTCAGGGTTTGAGCTACCTATAGTACTGAGACGGCGCCATTCAGCCCTCTATGGATCAGGGCGGCTCTATCTGAGAAAACGGTTTAGTTTTTATACCCCGGGAAGGTATCTGCGCTCTGCTTCACAGTGCCTAGCATCCGGCTGGGCAGAATTGGAGGTAGTTCTTTATCCTTCAAAGCCGCTGAAGCCTGGAATTTGCTTCCCCTCGAACTTCGCAGCATTCAGGACCCCTGCCTGTTCAAGAAAAGACTAAAAACACTGCTGTATATCTAACCGGTAATCCTTTCAGTTTCTTAATGTCTTCTGCACTGGCTTTTCGCACAGGGACACTCACAAGTAGCTGTGCGCGCTATAAATCATTGTAACATAACATTGCCCACGCCATTTCCTTGTAATCGGACATCCTCCCCACCCACCATGTGTGTTTCTCGAAGAAGTGCGATGTGTTTTGCACGCCTACGCAAATATTGTTGAACTAAATTCTGCTTATGCCCTGTCCCCATTCCCCCTACGTGTACAAGTAAGTACATTGAGGTTGGTCATGGGGCAAGGAAGAGGTGAGGCTGGCAGGTGGTCATGTGCCCATAGATAACATGACTTGTGCCCTGCATTAACAATAGATACAACCTCAGAAGATCAGGTGGTGCGCCTGTCTTTAGATGCCAGAATGGCCTTCCATAGTGTGGAATGGTAATATCTCTTTGCTGTGTTAGACAAACTGGCATTTGGACCAGAGTTCAAAGGGTGGGTTAGGCTGCTCTATTAAGAGCCCCAGGCCAGTGTACGAGTCACCGCCACAGTGTCAAGGACATTTCCTCTCCCAAAGGGAACATGGCAGGGATGCCCACTGTCCCAACGGTTGTTCGCCTTGACCCTGGAGTCTATAGCAGCATGGGTATGTCAAGACACTGTGATTTGGGGGATCCCTATTGGGTAGGAATGGGAAGAACGCATCTCATAATTTGCGAATGATGTCCTGCTATATGTTAAGAAACCACAGCAGTCAATCGACAGAATACTGCAGATACTCCGAATCTACGGGGAATACTCGGGATACAAAATTAAATGGAATAAATCATTGCTCTTTGAACTGGCAGGGGGTGCCTAGCTAACTTCTAGATGTACGGTGCCAGTTGAGATGATGGGTTTCAAGTATTTAGGAATATACATAACGAGAAGCGCTCAGGAGTTCTATCGCTGTAATCTGGGTTCACAGCTAGATAGATTAATTGTGGACCCTGCTCCAAGCCTACATTACACTCGCAACCCTGCAAACGGAATTTGAGATGGGAAAAGGGGAGTGGTTGCGGTACTTGCAGGTAGGACATGCTATACGCAATTATCTAAGCGAAGGGGAGACACTGGAAGAAGCCTCGCCGTTAGAGGACAGAATACTGACCGAGCATTGCATCAAAAGACCGTTTCCCTGATATACAAAAAAATAACTAACAACGCTCCTGAAATACTGAGGTCACTGAGAGCAACCAGGGAGGGGGACATTGGTCGCTTGAAGATGAAGAATGGATGGAAGAATTACAAGGCCCAAAAGAGGTGGCGATAAGGGTAAGATTTGGACTGATTCAGTTGAAGGTCCTTCACCGAGTATACTACCCCAGAACGGTGTTACAGCGAAAGAGGCGAAGTGAAGATTCACAGTGTCAGAGAGGGTGTGGAATGGAGGGGACCTTCTATCATTTGATATGGGGCTGCCCAAGGTTATAAGAGTTTTGGCACAGAGTTGGAGATGTACTTAAGGTGGTTACGGGAGTAGACGGGCAGCTGACACCAAAATGGTTTTTACTAATGATTACAGGGGAGGAAGACTGGCCCAGACACACAAGGCACTTGGTGGCAAAGCAGAATGTTGCGAGGAAATAGGGAGCAACCGAGATTCCGGCAATAGGAGAGTGGAAAACTGACTTACAATATTTGCAGATAATATCACATTAAACAAATCAACTATATCATATAGGATTACATCAAATATTGCACAACACAAGTTGAGATGAAAAGTAGGTGGCTTAGATTAGTGTTTAATCTTCATGGGATCGAGTCTACGCTCGTTTCGATGGTCCTAGCACCTTCATCAGGAAAGCCACGGTTGAAACACAAAAAGGTATATACCACTGGATAATACTAAATCCAACTTGGATGCAATATAAAGAGAGACTTGTAGCAGAAGCGCTAGCTTGGACAAACCACTTAATTTAACGGCTCTTAATATCCACCTTTGTGGTAAATTAGGTATAGTCTTTGTACAATGGTCATATATCATAAAACAACTTCAGGTAGTTTTGTGTCCAAAAAGTTCCCAAATGCAGAATTAATTCTCTTTGTCTTTGATGTTTGGGATAAATGACGAAGAAATGACACACTTTTAAATTCTAATATGAAGTTATACCAATGATCATTGGCCGTAGATGAAGATAAGTGGCATGTAAGAACAGGATGCTATGTGTGTGGAAGGGCAGGGCATTTATTAATTACAAAATTCCCAAATACCCTCCCAGAAGTTCAGTAGACAAAGCACCACTGGTCTGGGAGGTGATCCCGGTGGCAGCCACCTTACTGGAACCCTATGCGCTCACTCCACCTGATACTGCGGAGAAAGAGCCAACAAGGGCACCACCTGGGCAAACCACTGCTTAAAGAAGGAAACTGGATCTGGGCTCTCCGCTCCCTCAGGCAATCCCACAATCCAGAAGTTGTTGCGGCGGGAGCAGCCCTCAGAATCCTCTGCCCTGTCCTCCAGCTCCCACACCTTGGCCATCAGAGTGCGAAGTTGGCCCTCGAGATCCCTTCCTTGGGGCTGCAGTTCCCTGAGGATGCCCTCCATCTGAGTGACTTGATCAGCCATCTTCTTCTGGTCATCCTGCAATATGTTTACGTCAATTACTACTTCATCTATCTGATTGTGCAGGTCCCAGCGTGTTTCTGCGATGGCTGCCAGGATTTGGTTGATTTTGTCACCTGAAGAGGATTCCCCTCTTTCCTCGCACCTCTACATATCAGGGAAGTTCACTCCTTGGTGGCCCAACAAATGTGTACTAGGTCGCCCACATCTCCCCATGCTTCACGATGGGTGATTTGGCCCAAACAGATCACCTAGGATGACGGTGGCGGGTAGTAGGGGCGACCAGGCCCCCCTCAGTCCGCACAGTCATAGCAGGCAGCCAGCTAGTGTAACAGCCACAGAGGCCTCCTGCTTCCAGGCAGTATCCATTGTCCAGGTATAGACCAGGGAGGGTCAAGATTACATGCAGCAGCGTCTGAGGCAGTGGAGGGAGGAGAGGGTCAGAAAACCCCGATCCGGGGGGGGTAGGGGGGGTGTTTGTGTTACATGAAACTGTCTGACACTACTGAGAATGCTTCCTTGATGTATGCAACAGAACCCGGTGACCGGTGCTTTGCATTTATATTTGTGCAGACTAATAAAAAGAGTTGTTAAAAAAAAGAAAACCCCGATCCGCGCACCAGCAGTAGCCCAGTTCAGACCAAAAGCAGTATGCCCTCCACCTCAAACAGCGCATAGTCCAGTCACGCTTCACAATGGTACCAAGGGAGAACAAAGGCAGATAGTTAGAGTCGACTGCCGCCATCCTCTGGCTTCACACCACCTCTCAAATCCTTGCTGGGGGATGCAAGTTTACACACAACAGTATCGGGCCCTCGCGTCCCTGTGGGCATGTTGCACCAACCAGAAGCATACGACCAAGCAGCGAGGCAGACTAAAGTCAACCACGGACCACGGTGATCTACTCCCGCCGGGACGACGTACAAATAATTGATCAAATTAATACGAATGGAAATTGCCACCGCTGTCTTACTTTAAGTAGGACCACAGCAACCTTGACTTTGGTGCATAGACAAGAAACCTGACAATGCAAGACCAAGATATAATTCTCATCCCTTCAGGAAACTTGATACCAATTCACCGCCTGAGAACCTCTTATGATCAACTCACCCAGATGTAAATTAATTCTGTCTTCTCACTAATTTCAGGAAAGCTCACTATGTCCTGATGATGATCTAAAATCGTCTAGATCGAAACGCCGTCGACCCAACCATGGAAATTCTCCACCCCCCCCCCCCAACTTCATTGTATATAATTTCGTGGACCTCACCTTGTTTCTGTGATATTTCTGTGTATAATTTTACTTTTCACCCAAGTCACACTATGCACCATGTCACCAATGTGAGCACCTGAAACATCTGTTTGCATAAGAATATGAAATAAAATATTCTTCTATATGTTACCCTATAAAAAACCTTGCTCCCTAGATTGATTCAATAAACATAAGTAGACCTTACTATATAGGACATTTTTAGGCCACCCCAACCCATTGTTTTTTCTACAAAATCTCTCAACCCCAGGTTTAATTTATGGGGTACCCTTGTCTCTTAAACTACTGCACCAGCCAGTGGGGCACACCGTAGAGTTACCCGCCTCTATTCTCCCCGCCAGCAGTAATGTTTCAGCAGGGACAAAATGGGGGTAGGGGGCACAAGCAGTTCTAACCCCACCCCACCAACCCCTCGTGGGGCAATGTGTGACCTGCCTGTGTCAGGGCCCCCGCCAATGATGAGGCCTTGGCGACAGAAAGGTTTGGGTCCTATCTCTGACTGGCTTAGACCACTCCAATATAATAAACAGAACAAATAGCCAGACAGGTTTACTTTTTAACATTAAATCACACCCAGCCAATCAGTTCTGGGGGATCGACTATTTTATTTTAGTCTTTTTGTCTATTTTTTAGAAAAACATTTTTTCATTAATTTTTTTGTATGTCATCAATAGAAACAGTTATCAAACAATGGAGAATACATACAAACAAAAAATGTGCAATATATACACAAGTGTTCGATATGTACAAAATCAATACTGTAAGTTTGAAAAACACCAAAAACACATAAATACGATGCCTAACATTTGATTTTTTCACTAGGAACCAGTCCTTTATATTAAGTACAAGAAGCCAGGCGGACAACACAGTTCATAGGTACTGCCTGCCTGTCTTACTAAGCCAGGGATTAGATAATTGATTCTGGGGTTGCACTCCTTTGGGATGGAAAGTGTGGTATTGTTTGATAGCCCTAGTTGCACCCTTCTTCTTTATCCCGGGCTCGGGGTCAACGCGTTTCGAACCACAAGGTAGTTATGGGTTCTCCTCAGGACACGGACTGGAGGGAGCCAATACTGTAGGTAGCACTTGTAAGTCACTTCAGTTGGAGAATTGCCTCGCAAGTATACAGGTTCTTGAACTTGGGCGGTGTAGCATATGGAGTGAGGGAGAGCCGGCCGTTCATGGCTCCGGGGTTCTTGCGAACGGGTTTTCGGTTTTGTTCAATTTTGACTTGTTCGTTTAGTGAACTGCTCTGCTTGCATGCGGCGTCTGAGGTTTGTAAGATGTACTTCAACTGCACAGCACTACAGACCGCATTAGATAGATGGGATACTAAGACTGACAACTTAGCAAGAGAGCAAGAACCTTTTTGTGGGAAGGCTGAGGAGACACAATAAGTATAGGTGGGCTTGTTATATATGAGATAAAGTACCCCTTGTCATACGTGGTAAGGACATTGCAAGTCATCTGGAGTTCCATGACCATGATGAGGAACAATGCTGAAGGCCATGTACCTTTATAAGGTTATGGAACTCTGATCTGACTTGCAATATTTTTTATCATGTATGGCTAGGGGAGTTAATTACTTATTACACATGGCCACACCATCACCTTTCTGAAAAAGAACTGAAATCTTTAGTGCGTAGCTCTTTCATATGAAAGAGAGAGCATGTTTGCAAACACGAATAATATAAATATATCTCTAGTGCAAAATTAAACACACTACAATATCAGTTATAAAAAGATATTAGAATCAGTTTAGTACATCAGTTTAAAGGCAGCAGCAGCTCAGAATTTGTAGAAACATGCAGAATGATTCTAACATTTCTATAATTATCTATGGAATGCAAAAATTAAACATGTTGGCATAAATATCTCCTTTCAGCTTGTCACTGTACAGCTAGAAATCAGAAAAAGAAGACAAAAAAGAAAGATTTTGTTTTCATTCTTTAAATATATGCTTTAATTCTGTGACGACCTGCCTACCCCCTGGGCTGCTTGCTCTGGCAGCAGGTATTCTGTGACATAAAAACTCAACTGTAATAAGTCCTTACAGTTGAATGGCTACATAATTTCTTATAATAGGTGACTGCGTGTGTCATAAGTCGTCAATTAAAAAGAAATTTGAGGTGGGTTATTATTACAGGCATAGCAGAATCCCACGTAGTATGTAAGGGATAAAGTACCCCTTCCGAACATTATAAGGATATTGCAAGTCACCTCGGAGTTCTATACCCATATAGAGATATGAGGCCGAAGATTATGGAACTCTGACTTGACTTGCAATATCCTTATCATGCACGACAGGGAGTACTTTATCCCATATATTCCAATTTCACAACATCACCTTTCCCACAAACCACTTAAAACCTTGGTGAATAGCTCTTTCATATGAAAGAGACAGCATGTTTGCAAACATGAAGAATAAAAGTAGAATCTCTAGTGCAAAATTAAACACATCAAAAACCTGTTAGACATCTGTTGCAAAAATATATTATAAGCAGTTCAATACAACTCAGTTTTTTTCTTGTTTTTTTTTAAAAGGTGCAGTAGCTTGGAATGTGTAGTAACATGCAGAAAGATTCTAACATTTCTTCAACTATCTAAGGAGTGCTAAAAATAAACATGTTCTTTCTGCTTGTCACTGTACGCTAGAAAAGTAGAGTAGAAGATAAAAACGCAACGTTTCATTTTTGTTGCTTTAAACAGCTGTTCCATTGACCTGACCTGTCCTACACCTCAGCTGCTAAAATCAGGCATTGTGATATCAGAATTCAAATGTAATAACTTATTAGAGTTGAGTTCTGGCGTCTTTTCCTATATAATCGGTAACTGGGTGTGTCGTAAGTCACCAATTAACATTTTACTTTCAATTGCATAAAAAAACCATACAATAATACAACGTACAGGCACCTCAGCACAAGTGGCACCGTAAGTATCAGGCAGTACAAAGCAGATTTTGTAATTTTACCTCAGCACCGCCCAAACTTCCCCACATGGAGTTCATCTGTGGCAGCGCCCTCACACTTCACCTATGCAGATGTTCATAGTGTTGTAGAAGCAACAGGGCTACTCTCAATTGTACTCTCCTGTTCCGGGACCATGAGTTCCTGCAGCATTCCTGCTCATTCAAAACAATCGTTCTCCAACTTATCATCCGTTCTAACCTCTCGCATACAGCGTTTTTCAGCTAACACCCATTCACCCATGTCTCTTTGACATTGTGCGTACGTGGGACCCCCCAGGCAACAACCATTTTATAGCTATAAGCCTGGTTGCAAGGACCTAATCCAATAATGCAACTCAATAATACAACTTGCTCCCGTCTGGGTTGGGTATGAGATGTAAAAGGCAGTGACGTGCAGTGTTTTCAATGCTGAGGTCAGGCAACTCTCTCAGTCTGCGTGTGATGACGTCCCAATAAGGTGTCAGCCCTGTACACCCCCTAGTGTTGTGGAGGAAATCTGCATCCTTCCTCCTGCATTTTGGACAATTGTTCGGCCTAGCCAGGTAGATTCTGTGTAATATCACTGGTGATAAGTAAGCTTGATGCAAGATGTATAAATAGACCAATATGAAGCAGGTATTACAGGAGACATGTCTCACCAGTGCACAAGCTTTGGTCCACTCAGTGTCCCCCAGGGGCTCCGTCAGAGCTCTGTCTAGCCCTGTTGTGGCAGCAGTGGAAACTTAAGTGCGTCTTGGCAGGTTCTCAGGTATTGCGCCTGCATTAACAGAGCGCGCAAGAGGGGAAAACTAGCTGTGGAAATAACAATGTGACTGCCACGGGAGTTGGACTACAACTCCCAGACTCCTAGACGAGGGGAAGTACTTTAGCATCGTCTACACGCTTTCTGTTGCGTGTAATTCACTGTGTGTTCGAGTTCGCTTGGTGGAGGTCGGGAGTCGCTGCATGCCGCGACTGCTTGGCGAGCGGTGTTGTGTGAAGAAGCCGGAGTTCATCGGCTTTATAGATCCAGGTAGGATCTGTACTTTGGGATCATCTAGTCTGCGGGTGGTAGCGTCTTGCTACGCCTCCCGGTTTTCAGACTGTGTAGTTGCGGAGCGCAGTGGTAGTCTACCACGCGTTCCCGTTCTAGAATTCCTCGGAGTGGAGCTAACTTTGGAGGAGACTTTTGAACTAATAACAATCCTTGTTTTCGTTGTGTGGAGAAGAAGAGAATTCGGGTAGTTCTGTTGCGGGGCGCTGTGGTGGTCGAAACTACGCGTCACCGTCCCCTGCCCTTTAATACATGAACCGCTGATCACAGAGCGGAGTGTTGTGGTTCTTGCTTCCCACGCACTGCCGTGTTCTGTAGATAAGGAAGCCTTATTCCTTTTCATTCCTTGTGGATCTATTTGCTTGTCGTTCTACAGCAGTGCGCTGTGCTTCATTGGATTCCAGTTATAGCGTCTCTCGCCTGTTGTCACGGTATGCAACCTATAGGGATTTGGCGACTAGTGGTGTGTGTGGGTGTATGGTAGTGTGTTTGTTTCTAATCTTTCTTTGTGTGCCGATAGGTTTATTTAAGGTGACAGGAGACGATAGAGGAGACGTGTTGCAAGAAATATTTACCTGTAATATCACAAGGTATACAAGGTTCTTTAGCGAGATCATTTGAGAGTAGCCAATTGTTTAGGACTGCATGTCTAAGTGCCTTGTTTTTGTCGTTACAGGAATATCTCTTCCCTGCTGGCCCTTCCCTTTCCCTTCCCTGTTCTTTTTATCCCTCGCCTAATGGCTCAATCCCTCTGTGTGTTTTTACAAGAGGCATTGTGACGTTTGGAGGTGGAACATTGTAAGCATCAAACGGATCCTGTGGAGCACAACCTGACAGAATTACACACCCACGAATTCTGCTCCACCCGATCCGGTTGAGTTTATAAATGGCCTCTCTGGATGATGTTTTACAGGCCTTAGTATTGGTCCAACAAGAATTGGCCGCCTCTAAAACAGAGGCCGCCAACTTAAGAGACAAGGTAGACAGGTTAAGCAGAAACCCCATTGATGCTTCCACTTCACAGGTACAGGTTACTGTCCCACCACCCATTCCATTGGCTTGCCCCGAGCAGTACTCAGGGGATCCGACCAAGACTCAAGTTTTTCTGACTCAGATAATGTTGCATTTCTCTTGCAAACCGGCCTCATTTCCAAATCATTACTCAAGGGTAGCTTTTGCCATTTCGTATTTGATCGGAGACGCAGCCAATTGGGCAGTACCCCTGGTGCGAAACAACGATGTTATCTTGTCTGATTGGGCTGCGTTCCGTGCGGAGTTCGAACGGGTTTTCGATAGACGCGCTACGACATTCAATGCAGACAGAGAATTGCTCACCCTTAGACAGGGAAGGAGGGATCTAGTGTCGTATTTAACTGATTTCAATAGGTTAGTGGTGGAAACGTCCTGGCCGGAGGAAAAAAGGATGTCGCTTTTTTATCAAGGGTTGAGAGACGGGCTGAAAGACATCATTGCCCAGATAGACCCTCAACCTGTGACATGCACAGATATGATCAATCTAACACTGCGTTTGGATGGCAGACTAAGTGAGAGAAGGGGAGAAAGGAGACGGTAGGACAGGTTATCTTTTGGAACTGAGGCTACTCCTCGGCGACCAACTTCTTCCTCAGACACAAGCTCAGAACCAATGGAGATAGGAGCGGTACGAGCCCCTTTGTCTAGGGAAGAAAAAGAGAACCGTAGAGCCCTGGGGTTGTGCCTATATTGTGGAAAAAAGGGGCATTACGTGAAGGAGTGCCCCACCAAACCGAAAACTGCAGGGGTATGGAACAGAAGTAAAAGAATAGCAATCTCTGTGGTGGGTACATCCGAGAAAGAGGCAGAAACTTCTCAGGAACAGTCGAAGGAGTCTCCGCCTTTTAAGATACCGTCCTTGACGGTTATGGTTTTGCAGGATACCGAGACACATATCGTTCTCCCTATGAATCTAGAGAGTCGGCTACAATTACATCAGGTGAAGGTCATGATTGACTCCGGGGCCACGGGGAACTTCATCGATAGCAGATTAGTATCCTCTTTATCATTGGACAGAGTAATCAGAGAAACCCCCGAGGAGGTGTTGGCTGTAGACGACAAACCACTGATATCTGGTCTCATAACTGAACGGACAGACGTGATGGTGTTGTCTTTCAAGGGACCGGAGGGACTGCATAGAGAGGAACTAACGCTTAACATAATCGAGGCCCCTTAGTACGAGGTCATTTTGGGGATGCCTTGGCTAAGCTACCATAATCCGTTGATCGACTGGAAATCGAAAGAGGTCCGGTTCTTGTCAGAGGAATGCAAAAAGCATCTGAACACCTTCCAAACACCGACAGCCGCTGCTTTATTTCTCCCTGTAGTGGTGGCTACGGCAGCTGAGAAACAGGTCATCCTACCCTATGAATACCAGCGGTTCAGGGACGTCTTTAGCGAAAGCCAGGCAGAACAGTTGCCCCCACACCGGATATATGATTGTCGCATAGATCTGGTGGAGGGAGCCACATTACCTTCTTGGCGTGTTTACGCACTGTCGGTACCTGAGACCGTGCACTTAAAAGAATACCTTGACCACTATGTTGAGATAGGGTTTATCAGACCCTCCTGTTCTCCCGCAGCCTCTCCTTTGTTTTTTATCAAAAAGGCAAACGGTGAGTTGAGAGCCTGTGTGGATTATAGGGTACTGAATAAGAACACAGTACGAAACAGGTACCCATTGCCACTCATCTCGGTCCTGCTGGATCAGGTGAGGGACGCCCAGATATACACTCGTCTGGACCTGAGGGGGGCGTACCATTTGGTGCGTGTCAGAGTAGGAGACGAGTGGAAGACTGCCTTCAAGACTCGTTATGGATTATACAAATATACTGTGATGCCGTTTGGGCTGTGTAATGCCCTGGCGGCGTTTCAGTATTTCCTTAACGATGTCTTGAAGGAGTTCGTGGATATCTGTGCCGTCGTCTACATAGACGATATTCTCATTTACTCAGACAGGACTGAAAGCCACAAGCATCATGTCTCCCAGGTGTTACAGAGGTTAGGGGAAAACAAACTCTTTTGCAAACTGAGTAAATGTGAATTCGGGGTGACTGAGGTGGAATTTCTGGGGGTGATACTGAGTCCCTCGGGGTTGCAGATGTCAGAAAGAAAGGTTCAGGCGGTTCAAGAGTGGCCGCTTCCCTCCTGTGTAAAAGATGTCCAGAGTTTCCTAGGGTTCGCGAACTATTACCGTAGGTTCATATCGCAGTTTTCTCAGGTAGCGTCACCTCTGTCCAGACTGCTCAGAAAAGGAGTAGCTTTCCTGTGGTCTGCTGAAGCAGAAAGAGCCTTTGAGACCCTGAAACAAGCCTTTACCACTGCCCATCCCAAACCGGAACACCCGTTCATAGTGGAAGCAGATGCTTCAGATGTAGCGATTGGGGCCATCCTGTCACAGCGGAATCAGGTCACAGGACAGCTACACCCCGTCGATTATATGTCCAAAAAACTGAGCACGGCTGAGATGAACTATACCATAGCCGAGAAAGAGTTGCTGGCGATAAAGAAAGCCTTCCAAGAATGGCGTCAACATCTATGGGGGGCTGCGTTCCCGGTCACGGTGTTCTCGGATCACAGGAACCTTCAATATATGAAAACAGCCCGGAACCTCACACAAAGACAGATGAGGTGGATGTTATTCTTTTCAGAATACGATTTTATTATCACATACCGACCAGGGGTAGAGAACCGGAAAGCCGATACCCTATCCAGGCAGAATCAGGCTGACTACGTTCCAGGCGAAAAACCCTTAGAGGCGATTGTAGACCCGGGAAAAGTGGTTTGCGCAGTACAGGCAAACACTTTCCTGGATTTGGTTCGCCAAGCAAAGACTCCAGATGACTGGGTGATGTGGGCAGCGAAGGGAAGTGGTTGCACTTTTAAACAAGGGCTGCCTTTGCAGGATGGTAAGCTGTACCTACCCAATTCAGTGTTTAGAAAAAAGGCATTCGAGTGGTGTCATGACTCTTTGTTGGCAGGCCACTCAGGTGTGAGCAAAATGATGCTGTTGCTACAACGTCATTTTTGGTGGGAATTCATCAAGAGAGACGTTACCACATGGGTAGGAGCTTGCGAGGAGTGTGCCCGAGCCAAGAACGAGACAGGAAAAAAGAAAGGGCTGTTGATGCCTCTGCCCACACCTAAAAGGCCTTGGCAGACCATCAGCCTTGACTTTGTTACAGGCCTACCCCCGGACCAAGGTAAAACGGCTATCCTGGTGGTAATAGACAGCCTCACAAAGATGGGACACTTCATCCCATGTGTGAATCTCCCTACTGCAAGTCAAACAGCGCATTTACTGTTGAGCAACGTTATGCGCTTACACGGGGTGCCCGAAGTCATAGTCTCGGATAGGGGCCCGCAGTTCATCGCCAGGTTTTGGAAGGCCTGGTGTCAGGCCATGCAGATACAGTCCTCTCTTTCCACGAGCTTCCATCCACAGACTGATGGGCAGACAGAGAGACTCAATCAAACCTTAAAGAAATATCTGAGGTGCTATGCTGCTGAAGCCCAGGACTCGTGGGTCTCTCTGTTATGGATGGCCGAAGTGGCGTACAACAACGCATGGCACAGTTTGCTGGGGGTGTCGCCTTTTTGCGCCACCTACGGTTTTGATGTCCGAATGCTTCCTATCAGCATTCCGGAGGGGGTAGCTGAACAACCTACGGTGTTGGGGCAGGTGCAACACATACAGTCAATGCACAAGAAAATCAGGGCTCATTTACGGAAAGCGAAGATCGAGTACAAAAGAAATGAGGATAAGCACAGGAGAGCTGGACCTTCCTATGTTGTTGGGGATAGAGTATGGCATTCGTTTCAAGTTGCGCAGTATCTTTCATCCCAGATACATCGGTCCTTATGTCATCGTGAAATGGATTAATCCAGTGGCCTACAAGCTAAAGCTGCCTGGTACCTTGCGAATACATCCGGTGTTCCATTGTAATCTGCTGAAACCTGCTTTGGGTGCCCGGAGGCGTGCGCCTCCTCCTGTGCTTTGAGATGGTAGTTTTGAGTACGTGGTGCGGAGCATCAAGGACTCCAAATACAGGAGGGGAGTGTTGTGGTACTTGGTGTCCTGGAAGGGGTACTCGGCAGAGGACGATTCCTGGGAGCCCGTGCAGAACCTCCGTGCCCCTGCTGCTATCCGTTCTTATCATCGTAGGTTTCCTCTGCGGCCTGGCCCTAGGAGGCGCTAGGAGGGGGGACCTACTGTCAGGTTCTCAGGTATTGCACCTGCATTAACAGAGCGCGCAAGAGGGGAAAACTAGCTGTGGAAATGACAATGTGACTGCCACCGGAGTTGGACTACAACTCCCAGACTCCTAGACGAGGGGAAGTATTTTAGCATTGTCTACACGCTTCCTGTTGCGTGGAATTCACTGTGTGTTCGAGTTCGCTTGGTGGAGGTCGGGAGTCGCTGCATGCCCGGACTGCTTGGCGAGCGGTATTGTGTGAAGAAGCCGGAGTTCATCGGCTTTATAGATCCAGGTAGGATCTGTACTTTGGGATCGTCTAGTCTGCGGGCGGTAGCGTCTTGCTACGCCTCGCGGTTTTCAGACTGTGTAGAGCGGAGCGCAGTGGTAGTCCACCACGCGTTCCCGTTCTAGAATTCCTCGGAGTGGAGTTAACTTTGGAGGAGACTTTTGAACTAATAACAATCCTTGTTTTCGTTGTGTGGGGAAGAAGAGGATTCGGGTAGTTCTGTTGCGGGGCGCTGTGGTGGTCGAAACTACGCGTCACCGTCCCCTGCCCTTTAATACATGAACCGCTGATCACAGAGCGGAGTGTTGTGGTTCTTGCTTCCCACGCACTGCCGTGTTCTGTAGATAAGGAAGCCTTATTCCTTTTCATTCTTTGTGGATCTATTTGCTTTTAATTCTACAGCAGTGCGCTGTGCTTCATTGGATTCCAGTTATAGCGTCTCTCGCCTGTTGTCATGGTATGCTATCTATAGGGATTTGGCGACTAGTGGTGTGTGTGGGTGTATGGTAGTGTGTTTGTTTCTAATCTTTCTTTGTGTCCCGATAGGTTTATTTGAGGTGACAGGAGACGATAGAGGAGACGTGTTGCAAGAAATATTTACCTGTAATATCACAAGGTATACAAGGTTCTTTAGCGAGATCATTTGAGAGTAGCCAATTGTTTAGGACTGCATGTCTAAGTGCCTTGTTTTTGTCGTTACAGGAATATCCCTTCCCTGCTGGCCCTTCCCTTTCCCTTCCCTGTTCTTTTTATCCCTCGCCTAATGGCTCAATCCCTCTGTGTGTTTTTACAAGAGGCAGTGTGACGTTTGGAGGTGGAACATTGTAAGCATCAAACGGATACCGTGGAGCACAACCTGACACGTCTTGCTTGAGTGCACTATATAATCGGGATATCAGTCTCCTGGGAAAGCCTATATCAAGCCGCAACTCCAGCGTTCTCGACCCGTCAGGCACATTTGGGAAACCAGTCCAGCATTTTGGTCAACTTGGCAAACTGTAAAAACTAACCAGGGCCCACTCCAAATGCTTACTGGGCCTCTTCAAAAGTAATGCACTGCTTCCTTGGGTGTCGATCCCATAGACTGAGACTGACATGTCGTTTGTAATCTGAGTACGATTGTAGCCACTGTAGTGTCTTGCGAGTAATAAATGATGGAACCCTTTTGGCTCCTGAGGGGCTGCGCAGAACTGTGACGTAAATGTTTGAAGGAAAGGCATTAAAGGATAGTTTAGAATGTTGAGTTCGCAGTTACACGCAAACGAATAACAATGTGTAAAACTAAGCTCTGTGTGTGGTGTAGTCATTGGTGGCTACCCTGGCTGGGGAGGACACTACAACTGATGACGAGTTAGGGTATAAGAAACCTGAAGATCGACTGTGCTCTCCCAGAGAGTTTGCCGTGGTCCAAGCAAACTGCTTGTGCATTCCATGTGTGTTGTAGTCGAAGTAGATTCAACGCTTAACGCATATGGAGTCAAAGCGCAACTCCAGTCGCTGTTAAGAAGTTGAAAACAACCAAAGCATTGCAAAGAAATCTACATATCGGTGACCGAGAACCTGCTGGTCAGAACGTACATCAAGGTACTGCACTGCTACACAATATACCGTCATATCTAATCCGGAGCGTAAACGTTGAAGGCAGATACAACCAGGTTTTTAATGAGCAGCTATTAATATTCACACGTTGCAAGATAACAATACAATTTGGAAGCGGTAAAGGTAAAGTGCACGCAATGAGATGTGAAAGAATAAGATGGTTATTTGCTCACCAGAACCTGACTAAAATGAGCCAGTACGACATCCGCATCAGGTGCTGCAAACCAGGAAAAACACAGGGGTTGAGCATATGACGTGGAGGCGATCGGAACAGAAACATAGCAGTGGGTGACAATAAAAAAAATGGTCGCAGATATCTTTGGAACATTGAAACACTGCTTTTCCATTTGAGGCAAAGACAGAGGCAGTCATTTAAAAGTCATCAAGGATGATCCAGAGGTCAGCACATCTCAAGGCCTTAGAGATGGCTCACAAAAACTGATTCAAGATGAATCGCTCAGGGAGCCGAAGAGAGCTCCACCCTCAACATCAACCACTCCCAGAACTTGTTACAATGCTGCTGCTCTCCTCAAACCACCACTACTGTTTGATGCTGCCAAAAAGTAAAATATTGGCAATAGATGGACGGTTTGGCTAAATATATTTGATAATTTCATTGATGCACTTGAAGAGACTGGTAACAAAAAGATTGTCAAGTATCTCAAAAAAATTGATGGTGCTGGTGTAAAAGAAGTCATAAAGAGAATGCAGGGAATTGATGAAGAAGTCACATTTCAGCAGATTTAAGAAGTATTGAATTTCAAGTTTAATTCAATACCAAATGTTAATTACGAACAATGCATCTTCAACCAAGAATGACAGAAAGTTAGTGAAACCATCGATGAATTTATAGAAAGGCTCGACACACTCATCAGACATTGTAAGTGCAATGAATTTAATGATGAAGAAGCTCTGCATCTGAGAGTTATTGACGGATGCTTGTCAGATTCATTCAGAAATCAAATGCTGAAAGAAACTCCTAGTCTGGAGCGAGTGTTAATGGCTGCCAGAGATGAAGAGCGTGCCGATAGACAAGCTGCTGAAATAGTGGCCAGAGGTGCCCAGAACAAATCCCTCATGAGTGTGAAAAGCCAAAATAAAAGACTGAAGGACACCAAGTGATGTCTACAAGTAAAAATGAAATTGTCTTTTAGATGTGGATTTTTGTTTCTACACAAAGGTAAATGTCCCGCTCTTGGACAGATATGCAAAGACTGAAGGAAGGGGAACCGTTTTGTGATGGTTTGCAAAGCAGAGGAAAAAGTAAGTGAGTCATTCCACGAAGAGAAAATGGCCACCAGAACATTCCAGAAACCACGTTCGACATACACTCACAAGGCCAAGTGGCGACATCAGTTGAGACAAATAGACACTGAACGAAGTTGTTCATCTAAATCATCGTCAAACAGTTCTTCTGTATCAGTGTCAAGCGAAACTGATAAAAATGCTTATACCATGTCTATTTTTACCTCGGAGAAGTATGCGCATATTGGGTTGGCCGCATGTGAAGAAAAATGTCAGTCAAGAAGGATCGACATGCCAAAGCATCAAAGTCATTCAAACATTATCACGTTACACTTTAAGTAAACGGATGTTCGATACCTTTCATCATCGACAGTGGTGCATCAATAAACATTATGCCTGAGGAGAACTACCTCCATTACTGCAACTTACGATATCAAACACCAAAGTATATACTTGGGCTGCGTCAATGCCCTTGAAAAGTCAAGGTTTATTTGTAGCGACAATGAAACACAAGAAAACGAAGGTACAAGCGCCCATCCATGTGCTTCAAGGCACAGCGTCAAGTGTCTACTCAGTTTCAGCACAGCCAATGATACGGTATTTATTTGAATGCTCATCACGAAAAAGTAAGTCAGTTCCGTTTATTATTCCATGGTTTGGGAAAAATTAGGACTATGAAAGTAGCGTTGCATATTAATGAGGACATCTGTCCTCTTGCTCAGAAACATAGACATATTTCTTTTCATTTACAAGAAGCTGTAGAAAAAGAACTTGAACCTTTACTTAAGCATGACATTATCGAGCGTTCTACTGGTCCAAAGCCATGGGTTTCTCCCATACTGGTAGTGCCCAAAAAGAACAGTGAAGGAGCTGTATGCATATGTGTTGACATGCATCAGGCAAATAAGGCAATTGAACAATACTGACATCCAGATCCACATATTGCTTACATAATACCACAATTAAATGGGGCAAAGGTCTTCTCTTGCCTTATTTAAATAAAAGTCATCATCAGTTAGAACTTGAAGAAACTTCCAGGTACATTACAACCTTTTCTACACATGTTGGTCTGTTTCGATACAAAAGACACAGGGCTAGATGTAGGTAAATGGCATTTACTGATTCGTAAATACCGAATTTTACCGATTTGGTATTTACAAATTGATAAATGCTATGTAGGTAAATATTTTTTTTTAATTACCGAATCGTTAAGAATCGGTAATTACCGAATGGGTATTTACCGATTAGGTAATTGCTACTGATTCCTATGGGCCTTGAGGCCCATAGGAACCAATGGCAATTACCGAATCGGTAAATAGCGATTCGGTAAAATTACCGAATTGACAAGGGGGACAGGGTGTCACTTTGACACCCTGTTGCACCCCTGATTCAGGCTTGTGTGCCATGTGGCACACATACATGCCCTAAGGGCATGTATGTGTGCCACATGTGCCACATGCCCTTAGGGCATGTATGTGTGCCACATGGCACAGGTGTACATGCACAGATGTGCATGTACACAGGAATTTGTTATTTACCATCAAATAGTATTTGATGGTAAATAACAAATTCTTAAGGGCCTGTGGCACTGTTTTCAGTGCCACCTACATCCCACATTACCGATGCTGTAAATTTACCGATTCGGTAATTTACAGAATCTGTAAATTTACCGATTCGGTAATTTACAGAATCTGTAATTTTTAGGCCCCCTACATCTGAAACTACAAGTTACCAACCGGTATCTGGCCACCTACATCTGGCCCTAAGGGCCTAATTACAAGTTTGGCGGTCTATGGGACCACTGAACCTGTGGTGGCTGAACCACCAGACTGGCGGTCCAGCTGCTGTATTACAACTACGGACGTGGGACCGCCGCTACCACCAGGGATCACACCACTGTGATATGCTGGCGGTAACCCTGCAGCACCACCAAAAACATTAGGAGTACACATTTTATCATATATTATGGGATTGCCCTTACACACGGCACATTTGGGAGCGAGCTACAACAAAGATGCAAGATGCTCTGGGGAAACAACTAGTGCAGACACCTCCACTGGGAATCCTGAACATTTGGGAGGCAAATGATCTCACAGACATATAACAACAATTCACTACCCTGGGGTACAGCCTGGTTAAGAGAGCCATTGCTATGAAATGGGGGGCCGCAGACAAGCCGTTGCTAATTGGATGGGTGGCAGAAACAGACAAATGTATGGTTGCCGAAAAAGAATTCTACTAAACTAGAGGATTCCCTAAGAAGTGGGACAAAAAGTGGGGGGCCTGCAATGCTTATCGGGGGGAACTATGCAATTCGCCAGCTGTAGAACTTGAAATGTCACAAAGAAGAATCACTGAAATGTAATACCTGATTGTGTTATTACACAATCAGGTATTACATCATGTATAATACAGCATGTCTCTCTTTCAAACTACAAACTGCATATCACAAAGATCTGTAAGTGAAGATTGTTATATTATCAATAAAAATGTTATTACAAAAGAATATTAGGAGTTTTCTCACTGCGACCCTTTTCATGGTGGTGAGCCCACCATTAAAAAGGTGGTTGGTGAGTAAACTAAGTGGGGTGCATGCAGGGGCACATGTTGTGCCCCCTGTATGTTTGCACCCACTGTTCCTGCACAGACAGAAATGCACAACATTGTGAAATTTCTGTCTGTGTAGGAATGGACTGATGCGCTCCTACGGCGTTGCCTTTCTAAGGCTCTCCTATGAGCCTTGGAAAGGCACTGCCGTTGGCCCACTGCTGCAGGACATCCAACTAGAATTACAACTCATATTCCGGCGAGCAGACTGACTATGGGTTTGGTGGTCTTGGAGCGAACCGCTGGTGTGGAGGCCCGTTCCAAGACCCCAAAACTGGTAATCACGCACCAAGTTTTGGTGCGTCAGCCACTGCCAGACTATTTCATGACATCATTCGAAGTATCATACAGCCTGTCATAAAGGCGTTCAATTACAGTGATGACATTATGGTTTTCGGAGCTACACAAAAAGAACATGATAAAGCTCTTACTGAAGTATGTTGTTTGCGTGCTGAAGCTGGTTTGACTTTGAATTCAGACAAGTGTGAGTTCCATAAGACAAAGCTACAATTCTTTGTCCATATCTTTTCTGATGGGGGTATGACACCAGAGCCTGCTTAAGTACAAGAGCTGTCAAATGCTGATTTCCCACATGATGTTTCTATAGGGGTGTTCATTTATTGGCATGGCCAGTCTGTTCCAGATACCTACAAGCCTTTGCCACTGTAAGGGCTCCATTGAGAGACCTGATGAAAAAGAATGCTTCATTTCATCGGTCACATGAATGTGAGAAAAGCTTTAAAAAAATTAAGCAAGCCTTTGGGAATGCAACGGAAATGGCATACTTCAATTCTAAGCTTCATACAGAGGTTGTAGTTGATGCTAACCCTATCGTGTTAGGCGGTATCCTTCACAGTACAGCGGACATTCGAATGCTCGAAGGCATATTGTAACATATGCAAGTATGTTTGTCTCAAACAGAACATGCTTATTCACAACCTGAAAAAGAAAGCTTAGCAGTGGTTTGAGCTTGCGAACATTTCCATGTCATCTTATACGGAAAGCCTTTTATGCTAGTAACGGATCAGCAAGCTTTGCTGACTATCCTTGGCAATCCAGAGGCCAAAATGTCTCCTCGCTTTTAATGATGGGCACTATGGTTACTAGAGTATAATTATACCATTCTGAATCCTTCAGCAAAAGATCAGAATCCTGCTGACTACTTTTCCAGAGTACCTATACACAGCCATGGTACTCTCTCCAAGACAGCTGAGGGCTATATCAATTTCATTAGAAAATCAAACTCGCCAGCTGCTATTTCATTTGTCCAGATGATCACTGCCATGAGCCACAATAGTGACATGTTAAAGCTGAACTATATAATCACACATCAGTATTAGAACCCCCACATTCGACCGTTTACCAATGAGGGTGAATATCAAATTGTCATGGATGAACTGTCTATAACTCCGGAAGGAGTTCTCCTACAGTGGTCGAGAATTCTGATTCTAGGGAATCTGCGAAAGAAAATAATTGAAGTTGACCATGAAGGACATTGTGGAATTGTTGCCACAAAACAAGCTCTCTGAGTCAGTTTTTGGTTTCCTTATCTTGATGACAGGGTCGAAAAGGAATTAAAGGCCTGTCATGTATGCAACTGCCTTTCAACAAAAACTACTGCATGGTGGTGATTATGGATGAGTATTCACGAATTCCATTCATTAAAGATCTTTTATCTACTACACAAAAACAAATCATTGAAAGCCAAGATGGCATCTTTTTTTTAAATTTAATTTACAAAGCACATTGCATTACTACAACAATACCTGTGCACACGTATATGAGTAGAAAACAATACAGAAAGTTTAACGTTTTAACAAGGATAAAGGACAAAAGTATTCTTTCTTGAAGGGTATGTAACCCTTGACTTCTTCAGGGCTGTAATTGAGTAGATTGAGAATTGGACCTTACAACTGGTGATAATTCTGACCCAGTGGGTCCTAAAGTCTGTCTGCGATGGGGAAATTCCTTTTATTCAAGGATCTGTGTACCTTACGTGTAAGGTGATGTAATTATATTCTGTACTATGAGTCTAAAATCTGGTAATGCAAAGGTTGCCTTATTACTCGTTTCCAATTTCAGCACGCCTCGGGTAGGCAAGATCGAATTAATGCGGCACAATCTGCCGTAATTGAAGCTGGGGCGAGTACGCCTTGTTGCTCCTGTGTGTCCGGGGCAGCATCTGACCTAAGCAGACAGACTTTAGGACCCACTGGGTCAGAATTATCACCAGTTGTAAGGTCCAGTTCTCAATCTACTCAATTACAACCCTGAGGAAGTCAAGGGTTACATACCCCATTGACGAAACATGTGTTGGCTGGTTCGCGATTCAATATAATTAACAAGAAAGGGACCCTGAACCTAAACAAAGGATAAAGGGGAACAACCCACCAGGGAGTTCAATAATAATAAGAACATGAACGGGAGGTTCCCAAGACTATCGGGGACTAGAACATTCAAATAATATACAATTGCCCACAAAAACGCTGTGCGGTATCAACTCATTTTATTTTTATATATTTCTTAGTAAAAAAGCATTCATTTGTTCAAGTAAATTATTTCATAAACATAGAAAGTATATTATTATCTTTAACAACATAATATAAGCCCAGCACTAAAGACAATGAAACATTAAATACAAAAAACATTCATACTCTCAGGCATTCACACATTCAGCCATCATCATATACATCCCAAACGAAGAATGGAAACACATTAGAGACCAACAGACAAGGAAAGCGCCGACGCGCGTTTCGGAAAAAGTGCCAGCGTTAAGAATTCCTTCATCAGGGCGCAGGTGATGTTTATTACATTTCCATTTCAGTTTTTGCTGGGCAACATACTGCAAAACATAGTGTTTCTGTGGGCAAAAAGGGGCATAAGATGTAAATTCATAAAAAGTGAGAGCAAAAGGAGAGGGAAAATTTGGTCATAAATGGCATACAACAAACACATATTTACACATTAAATAGTCTTTAAAAATATAACTATATACAAGCATACCACTATTTGGTAAATAGTTGCAGCACACGACATTCTAGGAGGGACTGATAGTCAGGAGAAACTAAATACCAGTAGTAGAAACAACCGGTGTTCACAAAGATATAAGCAAACAATTGCTGAATTTGTAATCTACTTGCAATAACAATAAACAGAAATAGGCAAAATTAGGCAAAAATAGGCTGTCTCTGCAATTAATCTAGAAACAAAATACAGAAAGAAGAGGGAGGATAAAGAGAGGACCTCAAAAAGTTATAGCACGTGTAGTGCCTACAAAAAACGGTCTCCCACAGTACAGAGTTGCTCACCTCTTACAAGGAACCAAGAACTCATTTAATGGACGAGCTGAAGTAGAGAGCAAGTAGAATCGAAACATATACTGAACACAGGATACTGTAGTGGAAAGAAGAAAAAACATCGAAGGCCTTTATCCATTCCAACCATAAGAATACATATTTACAAGGGAATAAGAAAAATAAGTAGATGGAAAAACTAATTTAACCAGCCATCTATCAGTGGAGTACAGTAAAGTGATACAGAATAACAAAAGTACACATAATTACCTCCGAAGTTTCAGAAAAAACATATAAGCACCCAGGGCCAGCAGATCGAAAAAACAAAGACCTTAACGAGGTCAGAAGGGTCTTGATGAAACATGTGTTGGCTGGTTCGCGATTCAATTCACCATTAAAAAATCAACACTTCAAGAAAGAATACTTTTGTCCTTTATCCTTGTTAAAACGTTAAACTTTCTCTATTGTTTTCTATTCATATGCGTGTGCACAGGTATTGTTGTTGTGCATTGACGGACCTCGGACCATAATTGAGGGTTATGGGGTTTTTACCTCACCTTCAGCACCACATTCATTGTCCCCAATTGTGCAAACTCCACGCTATTTGGCGAGCGCCTTTCAATACCTTGTGATCAATTAATCCCCTCCTTCAGTTTCTTGTTACACATTGCATTACTAGTATACATAGTACAACATGACATGACAGAGTGCGCCTTGTATACCTAGCCAGTTTTTCGCTTGTCTCCATTTGTATGGGTACGCGGCACCACCAGCAATAACATATATATTGGATATAGTAGACAAAGAGGAATATGTCTGATGTACAAGATAGACAAAAGATTGCGGAGGAGCTATTTCAATGTTTAAGTACTGGTATTCCAGTCATGAATAGACCCATTAGATATGAGGGACTTAAGGAGAAATTTAAGAAACTGGAAAGAGATTAAAAATTAGTGAGCAATCTAAGTAGTGGGATGCAGCCACTCTTAAACAATACATGAAACTCAACAGGATTCCGAGAGGGCTACAGGCCCAACTCTTCCCTACCTACGATGATTTGGAGGAAGATCTATTGATGAGGTGGGAGAAGTAGTTGACAAATAATTCCATGAACCTAATGGAAATATTAATTATTAATGCTGAAAGAAAGGTAGATAAACTTCAGAAAGAGATCAGGGAAGTTGAGAAGGAACTCAAAGACATGAACTTACGAGACCCTACAAAGAAGAATCATGAAATTCTTCAACATATTCTTAAACATCATCAGGATGACAGCAAAGCACGTAAGACTCGCATACATACTCAAGCGAGATGAGAATGACTATTTAGGTAGCAGGGAATTTACCTTCGCCAGGGAAGTTTGACCATCTAGTGAGTAATAAGAAATCTGTCAACAGAGATCCCCCATCTGATACACTCAGTAGTGCTTCCTCTAGTGTGCCCTCTAGTGACAATGAAAGCCACAAAGACCCGGGTGAAGGCACATCAGATTAAGGGAGAAATGTTTTTTTAGAGGAAATACGACGGAAGAGGATAGGCAATATGAGACCCAGCTTACGTACAGGCAGAGGAGAAAGACCAGAAGAGGGTAAAGATTCAAGAGAGCAATCAGGAGACAGGGCAGGAATGAGGACCAGGTCATGGACCAGGAACAAACAGTAATAGGTGTAGATGCAGGGGCGGATGAAAGATTGGATGTGAGAATTGTTTACCTGAGTGACAAAATACTTGATGATGACATGAATAAAGTACTTAAAGGTTTGAGCTTTTGTTTATTGGCTAATTTGAATATTGATCTTGTCAAGATTAATATATATAATTTTGTTCGCAAGCTCAAGCTAAAAAAAAGACTTTCACCTACAGGAGAGGACTGGGGTTACTGTTGGAACAACCACAATATGAGGGGATTATTCGATACAGGATGCCATCAATACCACTAAACTAATGTTAGGGCGTTATTAGCACACTTGACCATAGACACGGAACACCACACTGATAGTGGATTGAAACCCAGATCAAAAGGGACCCCCACTTTGCCTGCGGATAACTGTTGTGATTTATTTTGCCAAAAAGTTTGTAGGGATTTGGACAACATCCCTCACAGGAAGATGAAGAATAGATGGGTAGCTACTGACAATCTGACTTCTGGGGAAAGAAGGGCACTTAAAGAATTACGCAATGATATTCCATTGATCATCAGAGAAGCAGACAAAGGGGGGCGGGTGTGGTAGTCATGAATAAAGTCGACTATATTAAGTAAATGTATTCACAACTTGAGAAAAGGGACTGTTATTGCCCCCTGGACACTAATCCCATCCCACGTATCATAAATGAGATAAATCAAAACATTAAGATTTGGTATGATCAGGGACTTTTCTCTTTTGATGAATACCTGTTTTTGAATATAGAGAACCCAAGGTACCCCTGCCTATACACCTTGCAAAAGATATATAAGAAAGCCACTTTTCCACCAGGCAGAACAATTGTTTCGGGCATTGGTGGCCCGACTGAACAACTTTCACAAATCATTGATGTCTTCTTACAACCCTTAGTGGTGAACCTGCCATCTCACATCAAAGATACCAAACGTGTTCTTAACCCGTTTACCGTGGCGCCAATTCCGCTGCGGTGCGGGGCGTTCCATTGAGTGGGTGGGGCCGTGTTGGCCAACGGACGTGCGCAGCACTACCGAGGTAGTGCTCGCAATGGCCGTTGGCCGACGGGCGCACTTAAAGGGTTAACTTGAGTGATGTTGTGTGGGAGGAGAGGATGACTATGGTCACACTGGATGTGATTTCGTTGTATACGAATATACAAACTGAGTTTGGAATGATAGCGATGACACATTTTTTAAACAAAAGATCAGCACAACTGTCGTCACTTACTGAAATGTTGCTTCACATGACAAGATTAATCTTGGACAATAATACTTTTCTTTTTGAAGACAACTGGTACCATCAAATTAGCAGAACTGCGATGGGCTCCAGATTCGCTCCTTCTTACGCCAATCTGTTTATGGGTGGGTTTGAAGAGAAGAGGGTCTGAGGACGATTAAATTCCCGGTGGTCACAGTACATAAACTACTGGGGCAGATTTATAGACAGCATACTTATGCTGTGGACTGGCTCCTTGACACAACTTCAGGACTTTGAATGATATTTGAATGATAATCCTTATAACATGTCTTTCACAAGGAACTCCGACCCTCACAAAATGTAATTCTTTGATGTGGAATTGTATATTCATGAATCTAGAATCATGAGTAGAAACATCTTGTAATGGTTTACTACATGCCAGTAGGGCTCACCCCAGACACCAACAACAAGCTATACCCTATAGGTAAATGGTCAGATGCAGGAGAAACTGTAGTACAGATGAGGAATTTACTAAAACCTTGAAGGACATGAGACAGAGATTCTCCATTGGAGGTTATGAGAAAGAAACCATTAAGAAAGCAACTAGTAGGGTACTCAAACTAGAGAGGACAAATACACCAATACACAAGAAACCGGAGGCAAACACCAAAAGGGAAGTGATTAAACCAATACTTCGCTATGGCAGTAACACTGGTGACTTAAGTAGGATACTGAACAAACATTGGAATTTGTTCAGAGAAGACAGGGTCTTGGCACAACCCAAAAATGACACATTTTGAAGAGGACTAATGCTTAAGGGAATGATCAGTCCGAGCTACGCAGGCACCATCAGATTGCAACATAGCTGGTTGACACAGCACAACAGAGGCTTTTTTAAATGTGGACACTGTTCAATATGCAGACTAGTTATAGAGACAACAAAATTTAGTTACAGGTCGTCTGTTTGATATCACCAACAATATTACGTGCACCATGCGATATGTAGTTTACACACTAATATGCAGATGTGGCAAAATATGCGTGGGTAGCACAATAAGGATGTTGAAGGATAGGGTAATGGAACACCTAAGGGTGGTAAAACAGGGAGACCCCAAGTATCCTTTCACTTTTCACACACTCACATGTGACAAACAATCACAATACAGAACATTTAATTTTCATGGACTAGAAGTGATCCTCTGTGGGGAATGGATCTTATGCTTGAAAGCAGTAGATCAGGGACTGAATATTGGTTGAGAACTACAACATTGTTTGGGGGTTTAACACTTATGACACATGCATGCTGGTTTCAACTACATCATCATTAACGTCCTTTTTGATCAGAAATGGAAGTAATATGTGAAAAATGTATTCTCTCTTCAAGGTACAATAATATTTAGTTTGATGTATAATGTATACAACTTGTTTATACAGATACCGCATTCACATATTAGAACATGGAACTGTCCTCCTCCAATGATGAAAAAACCTTGGTTGTAGACATAGATGTGTATTTATTATGTATTGGTGTAAACATATAACTGTACTAAGGCCTGTTTTATTGGGCTAATGCAATGATGGACTGATGATGGAGTAACAACTCCTGCAGAGCAGAGTTCATTTGTCATCCGGGTAGCTATAGATCAGACCCAAACAACACCAGGAAATGCAGTGGAGGCCAGGGGCGTGGGGCTCCGAAGAAAGGTGTCTTCACCTTTAAAGAGAGACATCCGGTTCATCAAGGGCTGCTGGTTTTTGTTATCCTTGACTCTGATCAGCACACCTCGAGCAGACCATGCCCTGGTGTATGCACCATTGCACCCTGCGAAATGGGCTCCTGCAAATATTTCAGATGGTGTTCGCTGAGGGGGAAGGGGTTTGTTCACATATCAGCAAACATGGTATTTGGAAACTGATCTTTTCCTAAGTCTCCTTTCAAAATAGATTCATACCTGGATACTTCAGTTTGATTACATTTCTTTTTCTACATAGGTGGCACTGCATGTCTTAAACCAAAAATTTGAGTTTGGTTAGAAAAATGTGAGCTTGGTATTCCGGATAAGTGTGCAGGAAACACGAGTCAACGTATGCAGCTATCCTAAAATTTCTCCTACCGCTTTCGAGAAGTAATGACGACATATAACATTTTTTGATGCTCCTTACTCAGAAGGGGCCCTGTCTGTCTATTCTACGTAGTGGTCTTTACAGCTAGGTTTAATAATGTTGATTTGAAAGTGTTCCCCTAGTCTCGTTATCCACCACATGAAAGCATGTTTATATTAACATTTCAACCACACACAATGTCCAGCACCTATCCAAGCATCCATGGTGTCTTGTTTTCGGCAATAAAATTATATTTTCGAATTGTGTAAAGACAAAGCTGGCAATTAAAAAATAAAAACCTGGGAGTTGTGTAGGTTTTTCTTTTTTTTGCCGACTTTGGTGCTGGATAATTCTGCATAGGGTTTTGGGGTAGCAGGAAAGTGGCGCTCATACAGGTAACCTTGTCCGATGTGGACATATGGGGAATAAAAGTACGTGGTGCTGCCAGGTCAGAGGTAGACCCAAAACCCCTGAAACAGGAGAAAGAGCTGAAAGCCCTTTACTCAATATATATTAACACAATCCTGGGCACACATGTATGATCATAAGTTAATACATTTGTAGATAATGAAGTGGTTGACACCGGTCGTTTTCTATAGGGATGGTTTTTATGAAGATTTTCATGTAAAAAACAACGCCAGCCGACACGTGTTTCGTCAACAGGTCAATGCCTGTGACTCTTCAGGGCTGGGAAACAATATGGCGTGTAAGAATACATGAGAAATAGAGTAAATAACAGTAAAATCATGAAAAGCATGGTGAAAATACCTATTGTGAGGTGGCTACAAATAGCACCCTATTTAAAGTGGAAACCCTATGGAGACCGGTAAAATCAGGGGGAAGAACTAACAGAAAATAAAGAGAGCGTGTATTAATCTGTACAGGTAGAAGGGCACATGGTATCTGGAGTTTTTAATTCACTTGGAAGGGATACAAAGTAGTTATTCGCAAGGAATTTGGAAACTGGGTGGGGATAATGAGTGATTCACCTGGCCAGCATACTGACGTAGTGCTTCTCAGGGAATGAGTAGGTGTTATAAGCTGAGGTGTTCGGTAAAACAAACTAAACACTGTAGCGACGGTAAACACTTGAGGTCTCCGAATTATCTCAACCCGTGCTAAGGTGCAAAAAGTGGGCACAGGCGTGTGAAAATTTGTGGCAATTAAAACAAAGGGTCATGAGAAACAGTTTCAAGACAAAGGTCAGGGACCAATATTAAAGAAAAGAAAGTTAGATTAGCTGTATGTTGTCTCAAAATAGGTACTCGAATGCCTCTGTGGCAAGGACCAACAATCCTAGTAATAGTGCGTGCACGTGCGTGGTGAGGGTGACAAACAAATAAGAAAATGCCATTTCGAAAAACATTAATCAAAATTAGGGACCAGCATTAAGCCCAGGCGATACAAACTGTTGCGTATGCATAGAGTCAGGCGCTGAGTTTACTAAAAGCGTGAGGGTGGAACCAATGTGGTCAAATTAATATAGAGGTTATGTTCACAGTCTACATCGCGTGGCTAGAGAAGATGGGATAACAGGTACGAGTCCCGTGTGTGATGTAAATGTAAATGTACAGGAATTTATATAGCGCAAATCACCGAGCGGTTTCTAAGCGCTTGCTTAGGGAACCCGTCCTGGTATTCCCCTGTGAGATAACCCCGGCAGGGTATCCGCAAGGTAAAAGCCAGGCATCCCGCCGCAAGGGGCCGTTGTGGAGATTAAGCAAGCTATTGCCCAGAGTCGCAGAGTGTGAACCCATGAATCGAGTAGGCACCAGAGCGAGAATTGTCGAGTCCATGGACATTTTAGGACTCAAGACCCCGCCGAGCCGGGAATTGAACCCTGGTCCCGGGCTGATCTCTGCTTCCAGGTCTGCCTCCTCTAACCAGTGAGCCACACATCTCCACGAGTGAAATGTTATGAAAATAGGTGCCAAATGACAAGTAAGCCGCCTACCTTGAAGCGCTTGTAGTAGGAATTTATGGGTAAAGAGTAACGACAAAACTATAATTAATACGGGGGTGTGGCATATGTGTCTCACCAGAAGTAAACCCCATGGTTGGGTTACTTACTTAAAAACCAGTGATAATTCCAACCCGGTACGCAGGTTATCGCAAGCCGGTATGGCCGTCTGGTAATGAGGTGAAGGGAAAATTACGGGCGGGTTCATCCGTAGTAGAATGGAGCCTGAAAGTAAAAGGAAGTCCGGTATCGGTGTGAGCGAGGGTTTGGGGAAGGCAATCCTGTAAAGTAACGCCTCGTCAGTTTATTGGTAGTTGTAGAAATACCTGGCGGTTCAGGGTCCACGTCGTTTCTTGTCTCTCGCAGGAGTGTGTCGGAGAGCGAGTATGAGGGCCGGAAGTGTGTTTTAAGCGCAAGTCACGCGGTACAGCTAGACCGCTAACTGCAAACAAGCATTTGCAATGCAATAGGTCTCGCATTAGGAAAGTTTGAGCTATTGTTATTGTAAATGACACATTTTTTATTTATGTGCTTGTTTTGAAAATAGCGAAATTAATAGCTTTATCATTTACAATGCCAATAGTTTTATCTTTCGCAAATGTGACACCTATAACATTTGTAACACAATATGTGTTGTAGCACTGAGTGGTATTTGGAGTGTATGTTGCATTGAGCGTAGTGTAATTATGTGGCATGTAATTATGTGGTACTGAGTGGGATTTGAAGTGTATGTTGCATTGAGTGCTGTGTAATTATGTGGCGTGTAATTATGTGGCACTGAGTGGGATTTGGAGTATGTTGCATTGAGTTTAGTGTAATTATGTGGTGTGTAATTATGTGGCACTGAGTGGGATTTGGAGTATGTTGCATTGAGTTTAGTGTAATTATGTGGTGTGTAATTATGTGGCACTGAGTGGCATTTGAAGTGTATGTTGCATTGAGCGCAGTGTAATTATGTGGTGTGTAATTCTATGGCACTGAGTGGTATTTGTAGTGTATGTTGCATTGAGCGTAGTGTAATTATGTGGCGTGTAATTATGTGGCACTGAGTGGTATTTGGAGTGTATGTTGCATTGAGTGCAGTGTAATTATGTGGCGTGTAATTATGTGGCACTGAGTGGGATTTGGAGTGTATGTTGCATTGAGTGCAGTGTAATTATGTGGCGTGCAATTATGTGGCACTAAGTGGTATTTGGAGTGTATGTTGCATTGAGTGCAGTGTAATTATGTGGATTGTAATTATGTGGCACTGAGTGGGATTTGGAGTGTATGCTGCATTGAGTGCTGTGTAATTATGTGGGGTGTAATTATGTGGCACTGAGTGGGATTTGGAGTGTATGTTGCATTGTGCGCAGTGTAATTATGTGGAGTGTAATTATGTGGTCCCCCCAAAACAGTATCCATAGCGATGTAATTCTCTTCCCAATGAATATTGCAGTGAAGTCATAAGCAATACATTCGTTAATTTATACATATATGGGAAACTGTAACTTTAAAAAAGAGAGTGCATATATTTTACGCAATAGATATAAATAAACAACTGGTTTTAACATGACAGTTATCACCTATTCATTTAGAAGGATCAACCTACTGTATGTTTACATAATCAAACTCAATATACAAGGCATATCAAGAAAAAAAAAATTGGGATAAACACAGAGGAGGTGGTAACAGAATGGGTGGTGGAGGGAGAGCCACAGAGAGCTAAAGAAGAGAGCGAGGTATAGAGGAGGGTACAGAGATATAGAAAAGAGCTGAGTGAGGAGGTAAACGAGTGTGGGTGAGGGGGGACCCAAGGATAGACGCAAATAAAGGCAAAAATTGAGGAGGGAATGGTACAAAATGTGGAGGAGTGAGAGGGGAAGGTCCAACGGGAGATGAAAGAAGTGGGGACGGTAAGTGGTCGGGAGGAGTGAGTTAAGAGACAATGGAAACATTATTGAAAGGGGAGGAATGGTAAAAACTGAGGAGAGAAAAAAAGTGAGAGGAGCAAAGAAACAGAGATAACAAAAGACAGGTGCATGTAAAGAAATCAGGAGGGAGCTAAATTGGTTAAGGGGGCAGATGGGAGGAAGAGAAAAGGGGAAGAATGAAAATAAAATGGGAGAGAAAAAATTCGGCTGAATCTACCCCTGAATGCGAGTGTCCAAAAGAGGAGGGAGCCGACGCCTAGACTTGAACCGGTTTCCCAGTTCCAAAGTCGGCAGCTTTTGCCGTTATGCCACATTCTGACTCAAGTAATAGGGCCTGAACACAAACACGAACATTATTGATCAAAATATTCTCTGAAAAGTTGAGTTCTGTTATTTACAGCTCTGCGCTATGTCCGGGTTTAAGAACACGGGAGCTGGAAGACAATTGCCTGTTTCAGACCGACGCCCGTAAGCATCTTCGTTCATGGAGGGGTCGCGAGCTGAGTGGCGGGAGACTAAAGTGCGAGGACGATGACGGCATCTAAAGAGAGGAGGAGCGCCATGTGGGTCGGCGAGGGAGGATGAATGAGCTAAAAATAAAATGCTGTGGGGTTTGAGCGGCACATGACCCGGCCCTGGCATTTCTCCACACACCTGCCCACAGAAGCATTCTGGCCTTTCTAATGTTATTTCTCTGTAATACTGACCAGTTCCTCGCTCGTCAAGTTGCCAGAGCGCAGGGTTCTCAAGCCCTGCCGCCATGTGGCTCTATCCATTTCGGCTCATGAGATGGGGTTGTTAGACCACTCTAACACTATAGTAATTTAAGGCAAACAGACCCTGGAAAATGAAGAATACGAGGCTATTAAAAGAAGCACTGGTAAAGAGAACAGGTCTTGTTTTTATGTGCTAACACATACAGCAGTAGCGCTTTCAAGTGAGGCACACAGCAGGGAGTCCGCAGGAGCGGACAAACGGGGCTGTAGCTGAAGTTTAATTGTAAGGTAGGAGCGGAGGGCTACCACTAAATATCATTAGGCGATAGGCGAGAGATAAATAATGAGGCCGAGCTAAGACGTGATTAACAAAGTCTCAAACTACTGGCGGAAGAAGGCTCGTGGAAGCAATCCGATGGAGGCAAGGGGCAAAAGTAAATAAAAATAAAAAATAGGAAAAGTTGAGTCAGTGCCCTGGCACAGCTCTGCGTCTCCGAGTGTTCATGTGTTTTTGCAGTTTTATATAGCATGAACTCGACGCGATGGTATAGGAGCGCTTTTTACACGAGCACAAGTTGCATTACACAAGAACACATTTTTGTTAGCAACGGAGATTAAGTGATTTGCCCAGAATCACAACAGGATGTTGAGCCGACGCCTAGACTCGAACCCTGTTTCCCAGTTCCAAAGTCGGCAGCTTTTGCCGTTATGCCACATTCTGACTCAAGTAATAGGGCCTGAAGACAAACACGAACATTATTGATCAAAATATTCTCTGAAAAGTTGAGTTCTGTTATTTACAGCTCTGCGCTATGTCCGGGTTTAAGAACACGGGAGCTGGAAGACAATTGCCTGTTTCAGACCGACGCCCGTAAACATCTTCGTTCATAGAGGGGGCGCGAGCTGAGTGGCGGGAGACTGAAGTGCGAGGAGGATGACGGCATCTAAAGAGAGGAGGAGCGCCATGCATGTGGGTCAGCCAGGGAGGATGAATGAGATAACAAGAATGTGGCGTAATGCCCAGAGCTGCAAGCGAAAAGCTAGAAAGCCAGGTACAAGTTAGAATGTCAGCTCACTATACTGTGACTGTGGGAGAATTAGTTAATGTTCCTGCGGCTTTAAGAAGGCAATGTGTTCTTGTACTATGCAACTAGCTCTCATGTAAAAGTGGTGCCGAAGGGTGTGAAGGATGGGGGTGGGCGGGGAGCGTAGGGGTGGCTCGGGGCCGAAGTAATGACAAAGGGTGTGAAGGATGGGGGTGGGCGGGGAGCGTAGGGACGGCTCAGAGGCCTGAGGCAGAGCGCACCATATGGAGAGGGAGGGGGGTGGCAGTGGGACGGTGATTGATGGGCGGGGCAGTGCTGGGGAAGCCTTTGATGTGGCCTGGCGGCCGTGGAAGCCGGGCCTTTGAAGTGAAGCTGAGCTTCACTTCAAAGGTGTCGGAGGAATGCGGGCGGCTGTGCACGCGCTTTTAAGCTCAATGCGCATGCGCATTGAGCTTAAAAGTCACGGGCACTGCAAGGAATCGCCACGATTCCTTGCAAGTTAGATAAAGAGTCGATGAGCCCCTATAGTCTCGCTTGCTCGATGCGCATGCGCATCGACAGGCGAGACCTAAAAAGGAGTGTCCCTCCGGAAGTGTGTTAACGGGGGCGGTATGGTAAACTATGTGTGGACTGTGAAATGCAGGATAAGAGGAAATGAGCGAGTTAGAAATATATCATAGACCTATTATGGATACGTAGTCAAAGGTTAATATGTTCTAAAATCACATGATTGAGTCTGAAGTGATAATTTGAATGCTGCAAACCATAAACGGTGAGACTAATACATCAGTTAAGAATATTTTGACATGACGGTAGTACTGAAAAGAGCACTAGCTACAAACTCTGTTTAAGTTTGATATACATATTGAGCAGCTCCATGACGAAAATAATGTGGATTGCTGCAATGGTAGCTGCAGCATGAAGTAAAATGACAAGATATAAAGACCAACATGATATTTGGAGAAAGGTAAACATACTCAGTGATACTTTGACAGATGTGACAGACATCATTATTGGGTGTGTGTTAAACCAGATGGTCAAAGGAAGGTATACACAACAGATTCTTTTTTAACATTTTGTACAGTTCATTTGGGAATAAAGAGAGATAGTTGAGGGTGGTGCGGAAAATTGCATCATGGGAATTTGATAGTAAGGCACGCAGGAGAAAAGGGAGTGATGTGACTAGCTACCTAGAAAGTAATGTAGCTCGTGGTCAGAGTTCTGCCCGTGTTCCACGGTGTGAAGGCGCATAATCCATGTCGCCTCTAGTTGTCTCAGTCTTAGATCGCGGTTGCCTCCCCTTATGTTTGGTTCAGCAATGTCAATCCCTAAGAAGGGGAAACTTTTCTGTGAGCCTTGTGAGTGGCAAGTGGCTATATGAAGGGCCATTGGGTATCGGCGTCCTGTTGGTGGATGGCTCTAGCGTGTTCACTGATACGTTCTTTCACTGTTCTGATGGTGCTGCCTACATACTGGCTACCACATGTGCATTGTAGAACGTACACCATAAACTTGGTGTTGCAAGTTGCTTTTCATGATTTTACTGTTATTTACTCTATTTCTCATGTATTCTTTGACGCCATATTGTTTCCCAGCCCTGAAGAGTCACAGGCATTGACCTATTGACGAAACACGTGTCGGCTGGCATTGTTTTTTACATGAAAACCTTCATAAAAACCATCCCTATAGAAAACCACCGGTGTCTACCACTTCATTATCTACAAATGTATTAACTTATGATCATACATGTGTGCCTAGGATTGTGTTAATACTTTGGTGCTGGAGACCAGGGTTCGAGCCTCAGGATCCCATCCACATTCTGTGATTTTGGGCAAATCACTTGGGGCCAGATGTATCAAAGGGTTTTACCCATTCTGTGTCTATGGGAAAAAGTGTTCATACATATGGCCCTTAATCTTCCCGTGCCTAAATGTGTAATGTAAATACGGTGCTCATATAAAGCACTCCAATACCTTCAGGTTGAGTTCGAGCTACATAAATATGCAACAAAAACAAAAAAAACAAGCATTTGCAATGCAATAGGTCTCGCATTTGCAAGAGTTTTAGCTATTGCCATTGAAAAATGACTATGCCTTCGATTTATGTGTCGGTTTTCAAAGCAGATAAATAAAAGGCATCGTCATTTACAATGCCAATAGCTCAAACTCTCATAAATCTGAGATCTAATGCATTGCAAATGTTTGTTTGAGGTGTGTAATAAGAGCCAAGTCTAGAATTTGCCAGTAATCCCCTTCAGCGGGAACTGACAAGCCCCTGAAGTTTCAGAATTTGCTTTACTTGTTATGGTGACAAAAGTGAAAGAGGCAGAGGTGTAATTGGCAATATTTTCGTACCTTGTAACTCACTTTAGTTTGGAGGGTCTCCCCCTCCTTGGACCATCTTCAAACCAGTGAAATAACTTCCCAAAGACTTCACTGTGATCACCAGACCGGAAAGCACTCTTGACCCGCAAAAAAACATGTTTGCATCGCCATCGATACGCTCACTCTACTAGGAGAGTCAAAGGTTGAGAGGTACAGCCATTGAACTACGTAGCTTTCCTCATATGGTTTCTACGCACAGCCTCGGTTGTTTCTCTGCTTTGCCATACTGCAGAATATACTTTGCTGACACCATTGCCCCACCCAACAGTGTTACACGATAGCATGCCGCACTAACAATGCATCAGCCCTCCGCACATAAAAGAAGGAACAAAAAGCTTTCCTAGCCAGATGTAAAATTTACGCCTTGCAGGATTGTGCACTGTGAAAAACCCAGAGGGATTATTCTAGAAACCAATATGATTGCTGTATTTTTGAGATTCTATGACACTTGTTTTTTAGGGCTCGACCTACGTCACCACTTCGTCAGAAGTGGGGCGGAGCTCCGAGCCGTATTGTTACCGGGCTCAGAATAGTGAAGTAAAAATTCCTCACTGCGCGAGATTTTTCCGTAGTTTATTTTGGCATCTGCATGCTAATTGGTCCTCACAGTGCTGTGTTTCTAGTAGCCTTCACGCAATAGGCCATATGGATTTTAGTTTGTGCACTTCCTGCATTTTCTGTGCGGTTACGCGCAGGGGAGTGCAATAAATTGTCAATTACGAGCTGTCAGGGTGCCGAGGTAATTGAACCCAGATGTTCGGGGCACGTTCACCAGTCTGCTGTGAGTTTGGTGGGCGCGCGTTCGTCTGCATCCTTTCATGTGTAAGTGCTGGCCTTTGAAGAGCTGGCTTGGTCGTGCGCCGACAATGAGACACACAGTCTTCATTACCCCACAAAGTATGTAAGTGCGTTTGTATTGGAGACAGTAACGTCCAGGTACGAAACGGAATTCTTTTCACTGGCTTATGAACAGTCCCACATTTTGCAGCATTCTCCTCATCTCATCAAAGGGGCTCATGTCTTGTTCAGCAAAAAAACAAAAACCTCAGAGAGCAGGAATGTGTTGCTGCATGGAGGGTCCGAGCAGCCGTGTTGCAACAGTTGTGCTTGTGTGTCTAACCTTTGTCCTCATGACAAGTAGGTTGATTTTAGGTGCAGGGATACACAGGCACTGCTCACACACACAAACACTGTTGACACACACGAACACTGCTCACACACACAGGCACTTCTCACAGACACCGGCACTGTGTGGACACATAGGCACTGTTCACACACACAGGCACTACATACACACACCGGCACTGCGCACACACACAGGCGCACTGATCACACACAGGCACTGTCCACACACAGGCACTGTTCACACACAGGCACTGTTCACACACAGGCACTGTTTACGCACACAGACACTGCTCACAAACACATACACTGCTCACACACACAGGCACTGTTCACACACACAGGCACTACATACACACACAGGCTGCTCACACACACCGGCACTGCGCGCACACATAGGCACTGGTCACAGTGACTGCAGTGTGTGAGTGTGCAGGGTGAACAGTGTGTAGTGAGTGCAGAGTGAGTGCGAGAGTTACTGTGAGTGCAGAGTGAGTGCGAGAGTGACAGTGAGTGCGAGAGTGACAGTGAGTGCGAGAGTGACAGTGAGTGCAAAGTGAGTGCGAGAGTGACAGTGAGTGCAGAGTGACAGTGAGTGTAGAGTGACAGTGAGTGCAGAGTGAGTGCAGAGTGACAGTGAGTGCAGACTGACTGCAGAGTGAGTGTGACTGCAGAGTAACAGTGACTGCAGAGTGACAGTGACTGCAGTGTGTGAGTGTGCAGGGTAAACAGTGTGAGTGTGCAGGGTGAACAGTGTATAGTGAGTGCAGAGTGAGTGCGAGAGTGAGTGTGAGTGCAGAGTGAGTGCGAGAGTGACAGTGAGTGCAGAGTGAGTGCGAGATGATAGTGAGTGCAGAGTGAGTGCGAGAGTGAAAGTGCAGAGTGACAGTGAGTGCAGAGTGAGTGCAGACTGACTGCAGAGTGAGTGTGACTGCAGAGTAACAGTGACTGCAGAGTGACAGTGACTGCAGTGTGTGAGTGTGCAGGGTAAACAGTGTGAGTGTGCAGGGTAAACAGTGTGAGTGTGCAGGGTAAACAGTGTGTAAGTGTGCAGGGCGACAGTGTGTGAGTGTACAGGATGAACAGTGTGTGACTATGCAGGGTGAACAGTGTGAGTGTGCAGGGTGAGCAGTGTGTGAATGTGTAGGGGCAGTGTGTGAGTGTGCAGGAAACGAACACTCAAAGTAAGTCCACCACACACATACATAACACCACACACATAAGACCACACACACCATACACACACCACACACACATACACCACACACACACCACACATACTCACCATACACACACCACACACACATACACCACACACACATAACACACACACAAACCATGACACCTCACTCTCTCAACACCACACACTCGTCACCACTCACCACAACACACTCATCACCAGACACTCACCCCCCCAGGCTCACCCCCACAGACTCACCACCACACACTCACCACTACACACAAAACAACACACACAACAACACACCCTCAGCCGTCAATGGATGCTTTCACCAGGCACAAACACCAACAACCATCAATGTACGCTTTCACCAAAAACAAACACGACCATGCATCAGTGCCGCTAAAGACCCACGCACACAACAAACAATGTCAGTGCAACTTTCACCAAACACACACACACACCAACAGCTGACAGTGCACCAGCCACTCTTTCAATTGGCACAATCATCAACAGCTGTCAGTGCACCCTTTCACCAACCACACACATTACCATCCAGCTCTGTACGCTTGACAGCCACACTCAGTAACAGCTCTTACTGCACGCTACCACCAGTCATACACACCTCAAGCCACCACTACACGCTTCCACCAAACACACACACCAACAGCCATCACTGCACAATTCCTACAGGCACACACATCCACCACCCATCAATGCACACACCAATTGATAACGCATCCACCAATTAATATTGTACCTATCGCACTATGCTGCACTTTACCTTTTAAAGATAATGCGTTAAAGTGCAGCATGCCACCATTGATAACATTCCAATCCAACACACATATCTCCAACACACACCACATGCTTCCACTCCAAAACACATGCCTAAAACACATTGCCATTTACAATGCCATTATCTCTAACTCAAACAAACCCGAGCCCTAATGCATTCCTAATGCTTGTTTCTATTGAAAACGTAACTACTACAAAAAAACGATCTGAAATCTGCAGCTGTCAAATGAAAATAGTTTATAAAGCGCACTCATACACTGGAAACGTTACCGGTGCATTACTCGATTTCCGCGCGGATCCTGCTTTACGCTGGAAGCTAACTAAACAAACTAGAATGGAAGTGATATCTGTGCAGACTATCGAATGCTAATAAAACTATACGTTAAGGTTTGATAACTGATTTCTAGTATCAAGGGAGGCAACTCGGTCACGCGTCCCTCATTCGCGCGCTGACTGCCGCTTGGGGAGACATGTCTGGTGAGCCACCAACGCATCACTTCATGCAATACCTTCATGTCATGAGCAACGGCACTCACATCATTCATTGGTTGACGCAAGCACTCCTCCTACACACACACCCAACAACGGTGCAGCTGAGGGAAAAATGGGCGACTGACAGGGGGAGGGACTGGACAGACAAGGAGTGGGCTATGATCCTGGCTGGCCCAGTGAACATCCCCCGCAACCCTCGCTTCAAAATCATACAGCTTTACATATTACACCGCGCATATCTCACCCCGGACAAGATAAATAGGTATTTCTCAGTCACAGACACTACCTGCGGACGCTGCTCCCTACTAGGTGCGGACCTCCTCCATATGCTCTGGCTCTGTCCTGCCCTCCAACAGTACTGGGAAGGGGTGACCATGATGCTCCGACATTGCACCAAGGAACAGGTGCCACACACGTGGGAAGCCTGCGTACTAGGATTGTACAAACGTACGCGACTAAACAAAGTCCAGACCAGATACTGGGATCTCGGACTCATCACGGCCAAGAGACTGCTTACCAAGCGATGGAAGGCTGCAACACCCCCGCACATCAGACACTGGAGTCTGTCGCTGACGAACTGGGCACGGGCAGAGAGCTCTGTCCTGAAACGGGAGGAGACAGGGGGGCTCAGAAAATTCCTCATCGCACAACACTGTGATGACATCCTACATTCCTTTCTGCAGAAATGTGTAGAACTAGAGATTACATAAAGACTTGTGTACTGCCCCTCCCCCCCCTCCCAGTACCGGTTCCTGCGAGCCACATACAGTTCACCATACGCCACATATCCGACCACTGTGCTCTGCCCAACATATGACACGTGCTTGGCTGTTTCATATTGGCGAATGCCTACCCCCCTCCCGGACGTGCGTCACCACACGCAACGCTGCAACATAGACCCGGCCACTGTGGGACTGCACCGAAATGATACACCCAACAGGTCCTTGGGACCCCCCCCTGTAGCCTTGCCACGCGGAAAGCCTACACTTCTCCCCCCCCCCCCCGGTCTCCCACCTGCTTGCCCCATAAGACACGACAGGCACACTGACTCCAACCTCCCCCTCTCAACGGTATGGCAATCTCTACCCCTATCTACCCCTACCTGCCTCTTACATAGCTCATGTTACTGTTTTATAGTTACTTATTATTCTGGTTTCATCTCCTTTTAGACCATGCCCATACGAATACAACTCTGCATTTCATACTACACGACGCCCTCGGGCGTGACAGCTAGGGCCTAGGCGCATCACCTGAGTGCTGAGATAAATGGAAGTCATTTTCGTCAGGGTGGGCGAGCAAGGCGGCCATGCGGTCCGAACACGCTTCGACGCTACGCACCCTCATCACTCGTTCTTATAACGTCATATTCACCTGAATGTTGACCCACACTGATACCCTTCCTGACAACGCACGAACGACATGGTGGGTTCGACCGCCACGGATGATGTTGATGAGTACCAACCCAACGTAGAGACTCTAACCTCACAGACCCTATAAGGAAAATCAATAGACCCCACACTTTCGTAGCTGAATGATTGTATGCATGCAGAGTTATGTGACATGTTGATATGCGCTGCCGAACCCCAGGGTTGTCGACCTTGAAGCTGTGTTCACTTATCCCATCTAGTGCAATCTTCATTAATTGCAGCTGGCCCGCCTGGGTTGTAAGCTAACTGCTGTGTAAAATATATGTTCGACAATAAAGGTCTTTAAAAAAAAAAAAAAAAAGGGAGGCAACTCGGTGTATGGCTGGTTGGTCGGAGCCATGCAACTGTAATAGTTAAGTTGTGGGTCATGCACTTTGAGCCTGGGTTTCCTCTCCTATGATTACTTAAGCTAAGAAGGCTATTTTTCTTGGGGTGGGGGGGAGGGGTGGAACTATGTGCCTCACTATCGAAGAGGATCTTGGGAAATCAGGCCCAGGGTAACCTCATATAGACTTCGTACCCTCATAAACTTGAGGACGCACATAGAACATTATAATTACACTGGATGACGTTGCTTTCATGTGCCTAATATTCCGAATCCTGTTGATGTAATGTGTTTAAAACGGTCCTTCAACCTACACGTTTTTCAGCTGTTCTAATTTCTCCTAGGTAGCAGGGATAAAGGGAATATTTCTGGCTAACAAGAAGACTGACAACCAGGTCAAAACCTTCATCACTTATAACAAAGGAGGAGACTGGCGCCTCCTTCAGACTGCCGACTTTGGTGCCAGAGACCAGGGTTCGAGCCTCGTGTCGCGTCCGCATCCTGTGATTCTGGGCAAATCACTTGATCTCCCTGTGCCTGAATGTAAATACGGTGCTCATGTAAAGCGCTCCAATACCTTCGGGTTGAGTTTGCGCTATATAAATATGCAACAAAATAAATAAATCTGAGAGGAGACCCCGTTCACTGCCTTCTGGTGAGTTACTGCTCAGAAAATGAAAGCCTAAAGTACAAGGGTCAGAGCTCATCTGATGCAAATGAGTGGCTTATATAAGCACAGAATAAATGTCATGTTTTTTCCTGAACTCCCCTATGCTTATTATGACACTTTACGAGTAATGCCGAATATGTGGCAACAAAACTAAAATGATAGTCCTGGTGATAATTTTGTTGATTAGTTTGAAACATTCAGCGTAAAGGGGCATCTTTAAAACTAAATTTTTGAAGATTTTAGATCTGCATCTTCTGATGTATTGAAAACGGAATCATAAAAAGGGTTCAGTCGCGTTTGATCATGCTTGTTTGCCTCCACCAAAGCTCAACAAGCGGCAGGGAAAGCGTTCACTTTCACTGGCGATTGAAGAAAAAAAAAGCCTGCGAGTGGTGCGCGCGCGCACGCTACTGCGAGACATGGCCTATTGGTGTCTATTACGCGCACCAAGCGCGTAATAGACACCAATAGGCCATAGGCAGAGCAATGCGCCTGCCTGTGGCCTATTGCGTGCAGTCTTTTATTAAAAGACGCACGCAAAGGCCAATAGCTGCCCACAAAAGGAAAAGCACACGCACTACCATGTGCGATTCCTAGGGCAGCTTCCAAACCAGGTTTTTCGATTACTAAATGCCTCGCGCTGCGCGAAGCACTGCTGCGCAGTGCAATGCAGGGCGGGAGCCCTAAAATTCAACAGATCTGATCCTGCCGGCGTCTGCGTGGCATCAGCTCGCGAGCTGTGACAAGCTGCATATGAAATCCGTGTTCATTAGCGGTAGCCTGAGCCCGGTGGTCCCAGCCACAGGGCTCAGATGTGCGAGCCTGCGAGATTGTACCTTTGACTATTTGTGGCTGTTTGTGCAGACGAGGTTATCGTTTGTAAACACTGATCTGCGTGTTGGTAAAGCGGACCCCTTTGTACATGAGCCCTGAAAATGTTGGGTTCCCGCAAACTAGCTGTGAGACTTTTTTGGTTGTAAATGTCTGTATAAATTCTTGCCTAAATTGGGGATCTAAATATGGTGTAGGAACATCTGTTACTTATACACTTAGTGCCATAGTAATGTACCAACTGGCTACTGTTTTTTAAATGTTTAGTTCATAAATTAGTGCTTCAATGCCTCGTCAGTAAGTACTATATGAATCCAACTACAACAACATAAATGTACTTAAGCAGTTTCTTAAACTTTATGGCTCATAGTAATAATGCAGGTTTTCTTGTAGAGTCACCTTTTTCATTGGAAATGTATTGTTTTCTTTCTGTGTAATCTCCCCAGAGATTTGTAGTTGCTAATTTGGTTGTTGAGATTACTCCAGTAATATCATCTGTGTGGAGCAGTATTTGGAGGTGTTATTGTCAAGCTGTAACCTATACTGAATCTGCTCCCCAGCCACGGCACGTCTTCCTAGCCCAAGGGAAGCACATGAACAGCCAGTGCCCCATATCTGCAGCAGATGGGTACGGTGTCTGATCTTTGCACATACCCTCCTCACAGTACTGCTGTCTTTGTATCTGCTAGAAGCACAGACTCTGTCCATACCTCCTAGGCAGAGTCTATGGGTTTGTCCATATGTACTGGTCAAAGGTTTTGGCCTTCGGCCATGTACTGTTTCTCGTCTCCCCTGCCAGTACCCGGCAAGCACTAGCCACATGTTACGGTACTGGAAATCTGGCATAACTCTGTATAGAGTATGTACTGATCATAGTGCCGAGATCTGCATTAAGGTCCTCTCACTATAGTGCATATTGTTATGAAATGCGTCCTCCTCCTCTGAATCTAGCCATCTGTTGTTGGATGGAATGTCATTTTTCACCCCTTGGAGAGATCACATGGAACTTCCTGTATGTTGTGGCAGGAATCATGGGACCTGACAAAATGTAGGACGGAGAAAAATATGAATCTGCATGTAGCCACTAAAAGTGACACCCATGCAGGGCTTTTTCCTGTTCTCAAAAAGTTCATCAACCTGCGGTTAGCTATACATTAATAAATGGTCCTATTAAAACCAGCTTGGCTCATTTTCATAATTCCAATTTCTTAAAAAGTACTAGGTCATTTTCACCTAACTTGGGAAAAAAAGAAACTGATCTGTTTGCATGCCGGATTTGGTGGATTTTGTTTCTTTCTCGCCGCACAGAACTGGATCTGAAGTTACCAGGAAAGTAGCGCGCTGAAGGTGACATAATGTGTGACCCTTTACAAAAGTGAACTGCGCTATACCCGAGCAAAAGGAGGCCTTACCCAAGCGATCTCACAAAATGCAACAGCAGAGCTATCTCTCAGACAGACGGGCAGTAACAGAAGCCCCCACCCCAAGCTTAGATTGAGGCTTTGGGAAGTACAACTACCCCAAGGGTAACACAGGGTTTTACAGGCTGAGCCAGCATAGCTATCTTTCAAGTGCACAGAAGTTACAGGCTGTTTAGCAGGGGAGCGGTTTATAGCCCCTAACAGTAGAGAGAGCAGAGGTGTTTACAGGCTCAGGCAGCAGAGCTATTCTTTGCATTACACAGATTGCACAGGCTCCTGCAGCAGATATATCGTTCGCATTACATGGATTGCACATAACAGGACTGCGGCGCTGTCCCTCGCATTACATGGATTGCAAAGGCTAAGGCAACAGAGCTATCAGCTCGATTCTAGTTTCGTTTCTTTGCGCTTTTCATTAAGCAGTCATTCTTTCAGTTAGGCTTCCACCACTAGGAGTCACCCAAGTCAAATCAATTGCAATGCCGATTTACCCGCACCATATCACATATTTTTTTTTTTGTTCAAAACGTTTTTATTGAAGTTTTATGCAAGAAAAGAAATAAACAAGTACAATAGAGAAAGAATAATTTGTACATGCGTCAATGAGTAATTGATAAGAATGAAGTGCAATAATCCAAAAATGAAGAGGAAGGGAAAGGGGAGAAAAGGGGATGGGAGGATAGGGGAATGAAGGTATCATAGAATCATAAAAACATAACATATAGAGTTTCCAGTTGGTTAAATATAACAAAGATGGCAAATAAAGAAAAAATTAATCATCAAGAGACATAAAAGCATATTAATCACGTTATTGCAGAACATACGAATCAATAGGCGACCAAAAACATTGAAATGACTGTGAATTGTGAGTAACGCCTTTAAGAGACAGCTGAGCTCCTCTTCTTGTAAAGGTAATCCAAGACCACCAAGCATGAACTGAAAGAGAAGAAGCGTTTTTCCAACAAAAAGTAATGGATTTTAAAGCAGCTGTAATTAAAAAATTAAATAACTTTGTCTCTGAATCATTAAGAGGATGGGAGAGGGCAACCGATTTGCATATTAACACAGCATAAGAAATATCATCATGTAAAGGTAAAATTTTCAAAATGACATTCCAAACAAAATTTCATAATAATTGTACATTCAAATAACATATGACGAAGTGATCCAGACGTTGACTTGCAGTGCCAACAAACATCAGATGGTATCAATTTTGCATGACTTAATCGAGATGGGGTCCATAAAGCGTTAAATAAAATATAAGCATTAGTCTGATAAAGGGACACCGGAAGCCAACCGGAGATGCTGCTGAGCCATATTGAGGACCATGAGTCATCTGATAGGGAAATGGAAAGTTCAGTGTTCCAAAAAGATGATATTGCACCAACATTGGAGCCCTGGAATGTAGATTTTTTTTTAATAAAAAACAGAGACAGCTTTGGAGGATGACGTAACAGCCTTAAGATAAATCAAGAGGTCATTAGTAGTGGAAGAGGGAATACCATTGGGAAAGGAATCTAAAATAGAGTTACATAAAGATTGGTATTTTGAAAAATCAGAAACCGGGATACCAAACTGTAACTGTAGTTGCTCAAAAGGAATAAAGGCATCTTTACAAAAGACATCTTTAAGATATAAAATTCCTTTTGAAATCCATGAGGACCAAAAATTAATGTTTCTGTTTAGTTTAAGTAGAGCACTGTGCCATAAAGACAAGTGGACTGTAGAGAGTAAGGGTAATTCAAAATTAGAGTCTAAGTCATTAAGTATTAATCTAGAAGATTTAATTATAGATGACCGATGAACAACCTTAGAAGCAGAAGACATTGACATCAAAGAAGGCAATGTAAAGGGGCGTACAATTGAGGTTTCAATATCTAACCAAATTGGAGGCTTGACCACATGTGAATTTGAAAACCACAAGGAACTTTGTTTTAAGATAAAGGCTTTATGGTAAAGGTAAAAGTCTGGAAGGGCAAATCCTACCTGGGACTTGGGGAGTTTTAATTTTCTGTAAGCAATACGATGAACTTTGTTGGACCAAAGGAATTTAGATAGCAGTTTATCAACATCTTTATAACATTTGAGAGGAAACTGAGTGGGAATCATAGCCAAAGAGTAAAAGATTTTTGGTGCAATATTCATTTTTACAGCCTCCATTCTCCCCCACCAGGTGAGATGAAGGTGAGACCATTTGGACGTTTTGTCTTTGATGTAATCAAGTATAAAATCCGTATTTAATTTTAATGTAGCAGGCAATGAAGAGGCAAATAGAATACCCAAGTACTTAAGCTTAATGTTTTGCCAAAGAATATCTGCGTTTGGTAGCATATCCGGTGTACAAAAAGCATTTAAAGGAAAAAATTCAGTTTTACTTACATTTAACTTGTAACCTGAAACTACAGAATAATTTGTAATAATGTCTAAGAGGGAGGGAACAGAAGAGAGAGGATTGCTAATAAACAATAACACATCATCTGCATATGCTAAAGTTTTAACAGTGACATCATGTATCGCAACACCTTGAATAGTATCACAACATCGAACATAATTAAGAAAAGGTTCAATTCCTAATAAAAATAACAGTGGGGAAAGGGGACAACCCTGCCTAGTACCTCTAAAGAGTGGAAATTGAGTAGAAATGTGACCATTAATAAACAAACGAGCAGTAGGGGCAAAATATAAGGCAGAAATCTTACGAATAAAATGCATACCAAAATTAAAAGACAATAAAGTTTTAAATAAAAATTGCCAATGAATTTTGTCAAATGCTTTTTCAGCATCTAAAGCCATCACTCCCGCAGGAGAAGTAAGGTGAGAGCTCTGTTCAATAACGTGTAAAAGCGTTCTGGTATTATTTGCAGAGTATCTATTTTTCATGAAACTGGATTGATTTGGATGAATGATGGACTGAAGAATAGGAGCCAATCTAGTGGCAAGGATTTTAGCATAAAGCTTACAATCCTGATTTATTAGGGAAATGGGACGATAATTAGAAACCAGGGTAGGGTCCTTATCAGGTTTTGGCAAAACAATGATTAAAGCATCCGTAAAGGAGCCCGAAATAGTACCAGAGGAACCAAAATGGGAAAAAAGGGCACTTAAATAAGGTAAAAGGTGAGAATCAAATTCTTTATAAAATTCAGCTGGGATACCATCCGGGCCTGGGGATTTATTCTTAGGAAGGGATTTAATAGCAAGTAAGATCTCATCACAAGTAATTGGGGAATCTAAAGTTAATCTATCGGAGGGAGAGATTTGAGACAAATTACATTTATTTAAACAGGAATCAATTAAAGAATCATCACAGGTATCAGGTTTACTATATAAGGTAGAGTGAAAAGTTAAAAATTCTTGGACAATATCATTATGGGAAATAGCAACGTGGCCATTAGCACCACGGATCGAGGTTATTTGGGTCTTATCCTTTTTGATTCGTAAATAATTTGCAAGGAGTTTCCCAGACCTGTTGGCATTAAAGCGAAATTTAGCATTGGATTTTGCAAGTTGAATCCCTGCTCTAGTACTGAGTAGAGCATTAAATTCATAACGAAGCTTTTGTAGAGTAAATAAGTGTTTAGGGTCATTAAAAGAAATAAATAAACGTTCATATTTGGCAATTTGTTTGTCCAAAAGTTTAACTTTAGAGTTAAATTGCTTGTTTGCATGGGCCATAATAGAAATTGTGGTACCTCTAATGTAAGCCTTAAACGCATCCCATCTATTGACAAGTGAAGTTGAACCTTCAGGGTTAAATAAAAAATAGTCCTGAACAGCTTGTAATAGTTGAGGTTTATGCGTGTCATTAAGTACAACATTCGTGTTCATACGCCACCTATTTTGTTTGGTAAAAGTAGAGGAGACATTTAAAACAAAGGAAATTAAGGCATGGTCCGAGATATCAATATTACCTATAACAGGATTGTCAGCTGATTGGAGTAAAGAAGGCGAAAGCAAAAAATAATCAATCCTTGAATGAGAATTATGGGAATTAGAGAAAAAGGAAAAACATTTATCAGTAGGAAAGTGTATTCTCCAAATATCAGCCAACTTGGTGGATCGAAGGAAAGATTTAAAGGCATAAAACATTTTAGGAGGGCGGAATTTTGCAGAGGAAAGCCTATCTAATAACGGATCAATAATCACATTGAAATCCCCCCCAACAATCAAAGGAACTTGTCCTAACTTCAGAACTTCAGTAGTAATAGCAGACCAGAACGAAGGGTCATCAGCCGTAGGGCCATAAATATTAAGCAAATAGAAGGTTGAGTCATAAATTTTTACCTTAACTACAATATATCTACCTTCTGCGTCATTAAACTTACTAAGAATCTGACAGTGCAACCTTTTTGCAAAGAAAATCGCAACCCCATTTTTCTTCCCCAACGCAGGCGAGGAAACAATATTATCAACCCATTTTTTCCTCATATAGTGTACAATCTTATCATCAACATGCGTTTCTTGAAGAAAACAAATGTCAGCTTTGCATGCACCCAGGTAGTCCAAGATTTTCGTGCGTTTTACTGGATGCCGCAGGCCCTTAACATTAAGAGAAACAAGTTTAACAGAGTGAGTATTAGCCATTAGGAGTTAGAAGGAAGAGGATAGGAAAAGATTCAAAGAGGAACTGAAAAACAGCCACAGAGAAAAAGTAACTCTACGTATAGAGTAATAAAAGGAAGGACACAAAAGGGAGAAACACAAAGGAAGGAAAGAAAAGCAAACAAGAAACAGAGACATAAATAAGAAGATAGAGACGCACACACGTTCATCAAGCATGGCCATATAAACCGTTGGAGCCCGTGAAGAGAGAGAAGTATAGATGTCAGGAGAAATCAGAGTAGACATCTTCAAGTAACTGGATCATGAGTGTCCATTGACGGTGAAGCTTGTTGCGCCAGAAAGAGTCTCAAATCTTCAGGACGATGAAAAGATTTAGAAAAGGTGTCTTTCCAGATTCTCATCGTAGAGGGATCAAATAGACCATACTTATAACCAAGGCTTCGCAATTGTGGACGAAAAGAGGAAAATTCCTTGCGAATAGCGACCGTTTCCTTAGCAAAATCTTGATGGATAAAGATTTTACAGCCATCTACTAAGAGGGAGGGAATGTCTCTTGCTGCTTTCCTGATAAGGACCAAATGATGGTGTCGCAGAACCTTAAAAATCATTTGCCTGGGCTTAGTGTGGCGAGGATTCCTGTGTGAGGGAATTCTGTGAGCCTTATCTATTTCAAATTTTTCGGAAAATTTGATGTTTAGGAGACCAGGAAGCAAGGACTCTAGATATAAGCAACAGTTCAATCCCTCAACCTCTTCAGGAAGATTGAAAATACGGAGATTGTATTGCCTATTACGGTTTTCCAATTCCAGCAGTTGAGTATGCATTGGTACTATTTGATTCACCAAAGGTGTAAAAGCGTCCAATGTATTTTTATTGTCTTGAATTTTGATAATATTATCAGACACTTTCATGGAGATAGAAGCCATATCTTTACGAACATTTTTCACTTCAGTTGCAATAGTATCAGTATTCATGCGCAGCGCCTTAATTTCCTCCAAAATTAGGGCAAGGGAATGTTCTGAAGATTCAACCACCTTAGACTTAGTTGGAGGAGGCAATATCTGCTGTTTCCTTTTATTAGTAGGCACATTTTTATTTTCCATCTTGAGGTGAAAAAATAACCTTTTGTGTCAGAAAAATGCAGAAAATGAAAAATCACCTCAAAATGTAATAAATATGAGGGAAAAAGGACGTAAAATTCCCCAAAAGGTCTTCAAAAGGACTGGTGCAGCAGCTAAACTGGGTCGTGGGTGTGGCCAGGCCCAAGCCAGGCCCTTTCTTCGTGAGCACCCCGCCCCCAATGCAGAGCAAGCCGGCAGAAGCTGGAGCAGAGGCAGGGGAGAGGAACCAAGAAGCCAACAGGAGCACTTCCCCCACAAGAAAACGCTTAAAAATGAAGCATAAGGTAGGCGATTTAAAGAAAATGCAAGCGCCGCTATTATTAGGCAGTTCCTGACAATAAAATCGACGTTAACCGGCTAATCGGGCCGGGAGACTCACGGAGCTCCGGTGGTGGCGGCCATCTTGGTCGACGCGCTCGCGCGACTCCCGCACCATACCACATTTTAATTGACAATACAAAGTGAGCAGGGTACATGGATGTCAAGTATACGCAGGAGGATCTACCATGGTGCACTTCTTTTTAGGTCTCGCTATAGTATCGTGTAAGCGATGCTTTGCTAGAATTAAGTATGGCGGCTTTTAAAAATGCTCCCAAAGTCTGCAGGCGGGTTTCGGATACAGTGCATGTGCGCCGGGCGCGCGCACCATTTGTCCGCCTACAGCCTTTGTTAGCGTGGCCACTGAGAACATCAAAGCGGCCGCCAAATGCTCACCATTTGCCACTCCTTCCCTTATCCCACTTCCTGCTTGTTTAATAAGCTTCCCTTCCCTATTCCATCTCGTCTCTCAGCCCACAGCAGGAGGCGCATGCAGCATGGTTTCTTTAATAAACACTATATGTGTTTATTTTTAACTTTCCACGCCAAGCGCAGATCAAACACAGAGCCTGAAAGAATGCTGCGCTTCGGACCAGCGGCATTTCCTGATTGTGCAAAGGATAATGGCGTAGAAAGTTCCAATATTTTCTTTAATACGGAAAGGAATTCAGTGGTTCCGAGATCCTGTCTCTGTAATTAATGGCCCCTTGTCTAATTAGGCCGTGATTAATGGTTTTTGTAAGATGCCAGTCTTCTTTCTGAATACTTGAAACCCTCTGTCGCCATTTGTTTGTAATTGAGAAAATTACCGGTTTGGGATGTGTAGCCGGCAAGCCTCCCTCGCCGGCACTCTAAGTGGTTCCAGAACATGAGTGAAGACTCGAGCTGGGTTAAATATAATCATCAGCAGATCTACGATTGGCTACAGCGGTTACCGGCTATCTGTGGCGGATCCTGCTACTAGGAATGTATTTGCCCCACCCCACCCTTCACCACCTCCAAGCACACATGCGCTTTCCCACTCGCCATACACACACACACACTGTTCCCAGCTACACATGTACACACACTCCCCCACCCCCTCACATGCATGACCACCCCCCTCACCCCACACACAGATACACACTTCAGTGGTTGTATGCACAATGGCACTAACGCCACACTCCCCTCACTCACCCGCACATATATTAACACACACCCCCGGCACTCTAAACATCAACACACACACACACACACACGTACTTTGCCTCGTCCTTCCCCCAACATACCACATAAAGATTTGGTCTAATGTTTATCTGTAGCACCACCCTCCAATAAGTGTTAGAAAATATACACTTCTCATGAAACTATAATTTATGTATTAACTATCTGATAGAGGTGGTGAGCTGCATTTGCCATATTATGGAACTCAAGTGTCAGACTAATTGACCGCATACAGTTACTTTGAGTGAGGATAATGAATATGCGCTCCTTGCAAAAATGTCCTGTGAATCGTATTCTTTGGAGTTATGTGTGTAGTCTTGTTTTACAGAAGGGACTCCATAGCCTCTGCAATTCAGAAGTGTACTGCATTTGCCATTTTACACGTGCTAAATTATATGTTGACCTCGATTCCATGCAATGCTCTGATCTTCCATTTTGTTGCATCGCACTTCCATTTTGTGCTGCCTTGCCCTGTAGTTACACTTCAGCAATAACATAAACATGTTTTTCATGTAAACCAGTACAAGCTGGTGCTAGGTATCTTGCCAGGTTATGTTGTACCTTTAGCTTGTTTTCGTGCATTCTATGCTTATCTCTAGGAGAGAGGGAGGATGCGCCGTTCAAAGCTCCAAGGCCGGAGATAGGGAAAGGAATGTCTTTTGCCTCGGCACACCCAAACAGAATATGGCCAGGTCTGTGCGGGTGGATCTGATGCAGAGATGGGGTCAGCACCTTTGAATAGATGGACGAGAGCGCCTACTAGAGGCTATTCGAACATGTTGATTTAAACTATAAAAATCGGTGTCTGTGGGGTGGAGCTCAGGAACTCAGTCTTGGAGTGGACGCACCCGCGGGACAACTTTGGTGCCCGGAGAGATTACTTCCTGTGCCCCGGTCTCTACAGGGTTCCCGACTTGGTGTTCAGTGCTTTGCCAGGGATGTTGAAGTCTCCAGTGCAGACGCATCTGGTGAGGTGCTTTGTGCATTAACTGTTTATATACCTGCATTCACAGTGTCATATATATATATATATATATATATATATATATATATATATATTGTGACCAAACCAAACTTTCAATCAAAAGAAGGCGCTGACTCCGTGAATCAAAATCCAAACGATATTTAATTGCTCAGTTGCTGCTTAGGCGCGTTTCGGCGGCTTGCTCCCGCCTTGTTCACATATATATATACAAAAAGCACTCCTCCAATGAAGAAAGGTGAGAGGCCACACGGGGGAAACCGGTTGGAGGCTTTATTTAGAACAATGCGGCATGATGCATTTCGGCGTAACAAGCGCCTTCCTCAGATGCCCATTCAAATACAGTCTCGTTAGTCCCACACCTGCATATACCTCCTGCTGCACTCCCATTGGTCGGGGAGCCCATCCCCGTGGTCACATGTCAGCACACCCTCTGTAGTTCGACGAACAACTACGTGTCCCAGAGTTCTCTATCCCGGGACTGGTTTTGCTGGGGGGAGAAAAATAAAAGACCAAAATAGTCTCAGTTGCAGGGGTAAAAAGTGCAGAGTTCAAATGATTGCCCCTGTATTTGTTAGCATGTCCTTTTGCCTCCTTGGGTCCCCTTGATCGTTCTAGCCCCTCAGACAGGCATCAGGCGGGCCTTGCGACGGGATACAGTGATTCCCACCGCTTCGTGCAGTCATGAACTGCTCTTGGCAGAAGCCCTGTCCCTCGTCTGTCCTCCGAGGCGGGCCGGAGTAACCAAATCCTTGGTGAAGTGAAAAGAACAGCGTGAGCTGCACCAGCAAACCTCCGGCCTTCTTCCAGAACGAGGGCCTCCCAAGCACGCCGCTGGCAGCGTGAAAAACATCCAAAAAGCACCCCTCCAATGAAGAAAGGTGAGGGGCCAGCACCTGTGAATAAATGGGCGAGAGCGCCTGCTAGAGGCTACTCGAACATGTTGATTTAAACTATAAAAAGCGGTGTCTGTGGGGTGGAGCTCAGGAACTCAGTCTTGGAGTGGACGCACTCGCGGGACAACTTTGGTACCCGGAGAGATTACTTCCTGTGGGGAAACAACCTTTACAACGCAACTTTTACAACGCACTACCATTACAACAAAACTTTTGCAACGCAACATCCATTACAACGCATGCCATTACAACGCAACCATTACAACGCATGACACTTCAACGCATACCACTACAACGCATGTCATTACAACTCAGTCATTGCAACGCATACCATTACAACGCATAACATTACCATCCAACACTTACCCTACTGTTGCAGCCCCTGGAGTTAGAATAGTAATTTTTACCCCTACACTATCCAACACTTACCCTACTGTTGCACCCCCTGGAGTTAGAATAGTAATTTTTACCCTTACACTATCCAACACTTACCCTACTGTTGCACCCCCTGGAGTTAGAATAGTAATTTTTACCCCTACACTATCCAATACTTACCAAACATGCAATATAATGTTATGCGTTGTAATGGTATGCGTTGTAAAGGTAGTATGCATTGTCATGGAATGCGTTGTAAATGTAGTTTTTAAAAATTCGTTGTAATGGCATGCGTTGTAATGGAATGCGTTGTAATGGAATGCGTTGTAATGGATGTTGCGTTGTAAAAAATGCATTGTAAAGGTATGCGTTGTAAAAGTATGCGTTGTAACGTCATACATCCTTTCCTGTGCCCCGGTCTCTACAGGGTCCCCGACTTGGTGTTCAGTGCTTGGCCAGGGATGTTGAAGTCTCCGGTGCAGACGGATCTGGTGAGGTGCTTTGTGCATTACCTGTTTATATACCTGTATTCACAGTTTTATATATATATATATATATATATATATATATATATATATATTTCAAAGCAAACGTCCCTGGGTTAGGAGGAGCGACCTTTCAGCTGGTGCAGGCGACGAGTCAAGGACAAGACTCGTAATTAATCTTCAAGCACATGAAAAAAGACACTGCACTCTTCTCGGATGGTTAAAGCGATTTATTCCAGCTCAGCAATAACTTCCTTCACTTACGCGTTTCGAACAGTAAATGTTCTTGATCACGTAGGTGAAGGAAGTTATTGCTGAGCTGGAATAAATCGCTTTAACCATCCGAGAAGAGTGCGGTGTCTTTTTTCATGTGCTTGAAGATATATATATATATATATATATATATATATATATATATATATATATATATATATATATATATATATATATATATATTTATTTATTTTTTTCAAGTATGAGACATTGCTCACGGATCGTTTTTGGGCGCTGAAGAAGGCAGAAGTCTGCCGAAATGCATTCGCATCTGTGCTGAATAAAAGGTGTCACCTACCGTCTCCCCCTGGGTCGCTGTCTCTTTTCATGGAAGGAGTGTTGGTGCATATATTTATATATATATATATATATATTACCTACTGGCGGTCGCCAGTAGGTAGTTATAGTTAGGATTGATTTCCATAGGAAATCCGCAACATTCTATTGGGAATAACTTTGGCGCCAGTGGACGAATCTTCGCAAATTTCTCAAAGAAGATGGCCCGCTCTGCTCTGCTCCTTCCCTGAAAGTTTGGGAGGGATTCGTCAAGCGGGGGCCGAGATAAAAGGGGGGTCCCCAAACGTGTTTTCCCCATGTTAATTTCCATAGGGCGGTTGGACTCACTTTTAGCCCGAACGGCTGAATGGATTTCCACAAAACTTGGCAAAATTGTAGGGACTGGTAGCCCGATGTGCCTTTGCTATGTCTCAAAATATGTGCTCCAGTGGATTTTGAGTAATTTACGTTAAAACAAATATATATATCTGGGCGGAGCCTAACCACACATCTGATCTGATTGGCTGTCAGCACTTCATCCAAGAAGTGTTGGCAGCCATCTTGGGACCAATATACATGATAGCACCTCATTAAAAAGCATTGTAGTTAATAGAGGGTTTTAGGACTTTAGTTACATTATAAATCATTTGTTGATGGTACCATACTCATTTTAGGAATTGTGGTGTGTTCTAAGGTGATTTTACCATGTGAAAAAGCCTTCTGCTGTGATATCATGAATCATGTTTGAAAGAAAACTAATATCTCATGATTTTCCCACAGTGGTTTGGAAGGGGATCTATAAGCTAAACTGAAAGCATATTTTCTGTAAATTCACATTATCTTTCTCAGTCATGTGAGAATGAAGTCTGACATTCTCAGTAAAACATGTATAGCCAACAAGGACAGAGACTGTCAGTTGATTCCTTTGTGTTCTACTGCAGCCTCCTAGAGTGTTCTAAAGAACAACTAGAGCGCTAACAGTCCTACTTATTACAAAGGTATAGCACACCTGAAGCCATCGTGATGGGAAGAAAGTGGTAACTCTTAAAACATTTAATTTAAAAAGGAACAAAATGAGGGGGTATATTATGCCATAGAAAGTATTATTAGTGCTGCAAAAAGAAAAATTAGGGCACATTTTGAGTGACTTCTCAAATCCTCCTATTTCATTAAAAAATTCTGACATGCAGTCTCCCAAGATGGCCACCAGAGACAAAAGAGCCCAAATGTAGCCCAAATATCACCCAGATGTAGCCCAAGTATAGCCCAATGACAGAATGTCCCAGAGTGTTCTAAAGAACAACTAGAGCTCTAACAGTCCTACTTATTACAAAGGTATGGCACACCTGAAGCCATCTTGATTGGAATAAAGTGGTAACTCTTAAAACATTTAATTTAAAAAGGAACAAAATGAGGGGGTATATTTTGCCATAGAAAGTATGATTAGTGCTGCAGAAAGAAAAATTAGGGCACATTTTGAGTGACTTCTCAAATCCTCTTCAATTTCATTAAAGAAATTCTGACATGCAGACTGAAACATGCACTTTGAATACCAGCAGCAGACTTCCCTGGTGAGCAGTAGCTTTACTACAGTGAACTAATGAGCAACTACAGTGCTAACATTCAGAATTTATGGCAAATGTGTGACACATCTGAATGCCTTCTTGATGGAACCAAAGTAAACAAGCATTGAAAATGCAATTGATCTCGCCCTCGTTTAAGTTAAAGCCATTCTGTTTGTAATGAGGTGGCTTTTTAGCTTTACTTTTATTAGTGTTTTTTAAACTTTCATGTAAATAACATGCATCTGTATGCATATATGTATATGTATGCATGCATTCATATTAGTATTTATATAGATATACAGATCATATATGTTTATATATGTATGTATATACATACACATACATATATATAAATGCATATGCATATATATGCATATATATGTGTATATGTGTGCGTGAACAGAGAGGTAGAGAGGTAGAGGTGTAGAGGTAGCGAGGTAGAGGTAGAGAGGTAGCGGTAGAGACTAGTAGAGAGAGAAGTAGAGAGAGGTAGAGAGTAGAGATTGAGTAATAGAGAGTAGAGAGTGAGTAGTAGAGAGTAGTAGAGAGAGTAGCAGAGAGTGAGTAGTAGAGAGTAGTAGAGTGAATAGTAGAGTGAGTAGTAGAGAGTAGTAGAGAGTGAGTAGTAGAGAGTGAGTAGTAGAAAGTAGTAGAGAGTAAGTAGTAGAGTGAGTAGTAGAGAGCAGTAGAGAGTGAGTAGTAGAGAGTAGTAAAGAGTGAGTAGTAGAGAGTAGTAGAGAGTGAGTAGTAGAGAGTGAGTAGTAGAGAGTAGTAGAGAGTGAGAGAGAGAATAGTAGAGAGTAGTAGAGAGTGAGTAGTAGAGTGAGTAGTAGAGACTAGTAGAGAGAGAGAGTAGTAGAGAGTGAGTAGTAGAGAGTAGTAGAGAGTGAGTAGTAGAGTGAGTAGTAGAGAGTGAGTAGTAGAGAGTAGTAGAGAGTGAGTAGTAGAGAGTGAGAAGTAGAGAGTGAGTAGTAGAGAGTAGTAGAGAGTGAGTAGTAAAGAGTGAGTAGTAGAGAGAGAGTAGTAGAGAGTGAGTAGTAGAGAGTAGTAGATAGTGAGTAGTAGGGAGTGAGTAGTAGAGAGAGAGTAGTAGAGTAGTAGAGAATGAGTAGTAGAGAGTGAGTATTTGAGAGTAGTGGAGTAGGAGAGAGTAAGTAGTAGAGAGTAGTGGAGAATATTCCAAAGTTTGGCACAGCACCACTTGCACAATAAGTCCAATCAAATCATATCACTTAGAGTCCTTATTGAAGCGCTGAATCTTGGTGTATATTTAAATGCTTTTATTTTCCTTAAGTTTATGTACCACAGCCAGCCGAAACGTTTCGTTCTGTACAACAGAACTTCTTCAGGGCGTTCTTATTTCCTTCAAGTTATGTCGGTATGCTGTTGTCATATAGCTAGATATTTCTTCCAAATGTTAGACGAGACGTAAGTACATTCTTATTCAAAGTGACTAGGTATCAATTTTACCCACACAATTCGGGCAGACTTGAGTAATTTATAGCATCCTTGTTAGACCTGACACCTTTGGCGTGGTTCTTCCCCCATCTTTTTTGCCTCTGGCTCATGTGTTTTGATGCTGTGCTGGATTTAGTTTTTGCTGGTTTAGATGCTTTGGACACTCTGCCACTGCTGATCAGTGTCAGAGTGTAAGTGCTCCCTCTGTAAATTGCCATATTGATTGAATATACCTGATTGGCATATTTGTATCACCATGAAGTCCCTAGTAAAGTGCACTGTGTGTGCCAGGGCTGGTGATGACAGATGCTACTAGTGGGCCTGCAGCGCAGATTGCGCCACCCACATGAGTAGCCCTAACAAGGACTCAGGCCTGCCAGCGCAGGGCCTGTGTGCAGTCAGTGACTGCCTGTCCCCCTGGCCAGTGTCTCCACTGGCTGGGCCTAACCCTTCCCTGTCTGTGCACCTCAGTCACCCCTATGGAAGGCTCAAGGTACCCCCCTGGGCAGGGTGCAGTGTATGGATAAGGTAGAGCATGTACTAGTGCAGGTCACATGCTCTGGTAGTGGGCAGCAGCCATCTTATGTGCTCACTGCTGTAAGGCTCTCTTGCTCCATAGAGTAACATGGAGGAGGCTGGCCCATGTGATACCAGCCTATCTCCCCATAGGAACAAGATGGGACATGAGTGAAAGATATCCCTGAACTCAGAATTTGATGACACATCTTTTAGTGAAGGGTGTTTTTAAATCCTGTGTTGGAGAATAGCACTTTTAGAAAGTGGCTGTTCTTTTGTCTAAACCTTTCTGTGTGCCTGGGTTTGTGGAATGCCTGTCTGGCCTGGGTGTGACAGAGGGCTGCAGAGGCCCCGGAGGAGGGGGTAGGAGTTAGCCCGTGGGTGAAAGGCCGCATCTGCTGCTAGGGAGGTGGGAGGAAGAAGTGCCTGGGAGTGCCGGGCTGTGCCTGCCTGCCCACCCTGCTGGCTCTCTCTCCTGCCGGCAAACTGCCACCTCTGACCCTAGAGCTGACAGGAAGAAGAAAACCAGAAACACCTCAGTGCTTCAGCAACCCCCAGAACTGGTTTAGACTGGAGTCAGGGCCGCTTGCACAAAGACTTCAAAGGACTTCAAAGACTTTGAGGGATATAAGGAAAGGACCCCTGACTACAGAAGGGTAGATTCTAAGATCCTACAAGCAAGAAGGAACCTCGGCTGGAAGGAGGACGGCTGGAGAACTAAAAGAAGATTGCCTTGCTGTGTGCTCTAAGGGGTGACCTGTTCTGCTGTCTAACTGGAAGCTGAGGAGGAGAAAGGGACTTTGCTGTGTGCTGTGACCCTGCCTGCTTGAAACTGCCAAGACTTTGCTGTGTGCTGTGTCTGCAACTTGAATCTCCAAGGGCCTGAGAAGAGCTGGCCCCCTGTCTGCAACCCAGGGACATAAAGGTTGCCCAAGGACTACAAAACTCTGCTGTGCCCCCCCCCCCGAAGCTGCTGCGTGGTGAAAAGAGCATGAAACACTGTGTTTAGGCGGTGTAGAGCACTGGCTGCTCTCTGATCTGAAGGAGAGCGCCGCGCTGAACCAGCCTGCCGTGTGGCCGAGATCGACGTGTTCATCGACACGTGTGGGGGTGAAGAGCGGAGGTCTGTGGGCCTCCCCAGTGCAAGGCGCACTGAAAACAACTGTGGGCTGTGTCACCGCCGCTGCCCGTGGGCCAGGAGTATCCCTGGAAGATTGCCGATCGTTGGGGAGCTGAAGCGACGAAGAACGAAGCCGCCACACTCCCATTGGCTGAGGGAGCCGAGCCCCCTCACTAACACCGCGACGGGATTGGCCCGTGCGGCGCAGCGTCATCAGTGTTATTTTGCATTGATTGGAGGGGAGCGGAAGCGTCACGACAAGCCGGTCCCGGGAGCCGCTCTGCCATTGGCTGACTCCCGGGTGTATCAGAGGCTCGCCCCAGACGCCGCGACCGGATTGGTCCCCGTCCTCGGGACCCCTGGGAGTGCTGCGCGATCACCGCCGGACCCGGGAAGAAGTGACCTGTCCTCGCCGAGGGATTCTCCCGAGTGTCGTCGGCCCCCGGCCTGCCGTCCCAGCATCTGAGTGGCTGGTCCGCTCCCCGCCCCGCCGCTCGTTGGATTGTCGAGAGCAGGCGGGGGAGCAGGAGGGACCGGCCGGGACCAGAACCGAGTGCGTTCTGGTAGGCGCAGGGCGCCCGAGGCCAGCCGGTGCACGAGAGAGTGCCGAACGAGGGGAAAGGAGTTCCCCCCCAGCATTCCGGTGAGGCGCGCTTGTAGCGCGAAGGGCCCCTGGCATCAGGGGCCGATCCTTTTGACCCAGTTAACAGCTGACATTGTTTTTACTGCTCGCTTTCCGAGCTAATATAAGGGAATCAGTATGACTCATTTTTAGTACTGATTCACAAGAGACTTGAGACTGTTTTGTTTCTAAGAACTTCCTATTCACAAGTACCATCATAAAGATTAAGTGCAACCATTAAGATTAAGTGATACATCTTTCTAAAGAAGTGATTATCGTGCAACTGTTTGATTTACCTTGCTGAAACTAGATAAAGATATATATTTTTATAAAATATACTTACCTGTGTGGTCTCAGTTTGTGGTGGATTGGGGATTATTGTTGTGTTAAGTGCAAATGTTATCCACATTGCCTCTGTTTAGCCTAGACTGCTCGTGCCATGCTACCTAGAGGGTGAGCAGGGGTTATCTCAGAGGGCTATTCCTTCACCCTGACTAGAAGCCAGGGTCCCTACTTGGTCTAAGGTACCTACCTCTGCCAACTAGAGACCCCCAGTTCTAACAATCCTCAAAGTCAGTCTTTCAAAAATTCCAAAGTATAGGACATGATAATCCAAATCCAAATGTTTGTCAAGAAAATTCATTTTCAATTGTTCGGAATATCGGTGTTTGGGCAGATATGACCCAGGGACCCCCAGCATGCAAGGGGAATTAGTCCCCCCTCTGCAAACGCGCCATTGGCCTGCGTTGCAGAGAGGTGTAAAAAGGGTGTGGTCTTATTACACCTCTCTGCAATGCAGCCCCCTGGCGCATACTGGAGACTCCTGGTGGGCTAGTTGGCCCCCAGGGACCCCCAGTATGCAAGGGGAATTAGTTCCCCCTCTTCAAACATGCACGGGGGCTGCGTTGCAGAGAGGTGTAACAAGGGGCATAGCCTCATTACATCTCTGCAATGCAGCCCCCTGGCGCATACTGGAGATTCCAGGTGGGCTAGTTGGCCCCCAGGGGCCCCCAGTATGCAAGGGGAATTAGTTCCCCCTCTTCAAACATGCACGGGGGCTGCGTTGCAGAGAGGTGTAAAAAGGGGCGTGGCTTCATTACACCTCTCTGCAATGCAGTCCCCTGGCGCATACTGGAGATTCCTGGTGGGCTTTCAGGTCTTATATAGTTAGGAATTAGCATTAAAAAAACCTTTGAAATTCACTGAAAAAAACATAGGTTTCAGGCCTTATATAGTTAGGAATTAGCATTTAAAAAACCTATGAAATTCACTGAAAAAAACGTAGGTTTCACACCAGTTATAGTTAGGAATTAGCATTTAAAAAACCTATTAAATTCACTGAAAAAAACATAGGTTAGACACCAGTTATAGTTAGCTGGAAATTTTACTGACATAAAACCATTGAAATTCCCACGTTATAGTTAGTTGGACTCACTATAACTTGCGCGCCTGCAATGCACTGCTGATGACGTCACATATTACATCACTCATGACATGGTCAGTGACATCACTCATGACATCACTGATGACACCATCCTTGTGACAGAGTGACAGACCTCCTTTCAGTGTAATGTAACCCTTGAAACACATATTCAAAAATAGAAACTCAAATTTTCAAAAAAATAGAGATACCCATACCAGTTACAACAACCAATTCAGTAATACCACCATCTATATACACATCCACTCATTCACCAACAGTTCTATATAGTCACTCATACATATATTCATTCATCATATGTAGTGAAACACCTATACATCCTGTTACACACCGACAGTCATCCAAAAGTTACTCACACACATAATCACACATGCAAATAAACTATTGAACATCCATTTATTTGCATATACAGCTATACACACACTACCACCTTACCTCTAAGGAAACTTAGACATACTTACTCTCTTAAACAATCACTTATAGAAACACATACTTATTTAAACAAGAACTCTTTCAATCTCTAACTATCACATATACTCACTTATATACATCAATACTCACATATACTAGATTAAAACATATGTAGTTACTGATAAAGACACTAGTGAGACAGGATTTCACTCACTAACACACACATATACACACTCATCCACCCATACAGTCCTGCACATATGCTGTCTTCAAAACACATACAAACAGTGAGTCAGTCATTGATGCATCTATGTGCTAAGTAACACCCCCACCAAACCATACAGACACTCATACTGATACTAAAACAAACATCTAATAACCCATATACACACACATGTAGCTACTCACCAACCCATGCAGCCACTTATACACAAAGTGAAACACTGATACAAACATTTAAATATTTAAACAATACTCGCTAATATATGTATTCACTAAGATACACTTAATAAGCCAGTTAACCAATCATTTTTTTTTTTAAAACATCCATTAAGACACTTATTTAAACATTTATTCTTCCATCGACCTTTACATATACATATATAAAACATATTTATTTTTCAGAAAGACACACATTCACTGGATGGTGTCATCAGTGATGTCATGAGTGATGTCACTGACCATGTCACGAGTGATGTAATATGTGACGTCATCAGCAGTGCATTGCAGGCGCGCAAGTTATAGTGAGTCCAACTAACTATAACGTGGGAATTTCAATGGTTTTATTTCAGTAAAATTTAAATTTCGAGCTAACTATAACTGGTGTCAAACCTATGGTTTTTTCAGTGAATATATATATATATATATATATATATATATATACATATATATATATATATATATTACCTACTGGCGGTCGCCAGTAGGTATATATAGTTAGGATTTTTTCTCTATGGGATTTTTGAAAATTCTATGTCTAATAACTTTGGCGTTTGTGGACGGAATTGGCTGAAATTTTCAGGAAAATGGAACATTTTGTTTCTGAGCAGCCCCTGAAAATTTGGGGGGGGTTCGTCAAGGGGGGGCCGAGAAAAAAGGGGGGTCCCAAAACGTGTTTTTAACATTGAGTTTTCCATAGGGCGGTTGGCCTCACTTTTAGCCCGAACGGCTGAATGGATTTGCACGAAACTTGGCAAAATTGTAGGGACTGGTAGCCCGATGTGCCTTTGCTAGGTCTCAATATATGTGTTCCAGTGGATTTTGAGAAATTAACGTTCAAAAAAAGATATATATCTGTAACAGCGGACCAGGCAGCGCTCCGGTTCGCGGACTTTACGCGTTACGGAGCTTTGTGAAGCGAAGCTGATTGGTTCTCCGGCGTCTGTAAACATTCCAAACAGTCCGTAGCGGCCGCCATCTTGTCTCTCGGTAGGATCGAGAGACAAGAGGAGGCCAAAGCGAAGGGGCAAATGACCATAAGGGGGCATAGTAGATCCTCCCTGACCCTCTAGGTTTGATGTGGAGGTTTTAAAAGGGCCCCGCGGGGCAAAAAAAAAAATAATAATAATAATCGAACGGCTGAATGGATTTGCACGAAACTTGGCAAAATTGTAGGGACTGGTAGCCCGATGTGCCTTTGCTAGGTCTCAATATATGTGCTCCAGTGGATTTTGAGAAATTAACGTTCAAAAAAAGATATATATCTGTAACAGCGCTCCGCTTCGCGTACTTTTCGCGTTACGGAGCTTTGCGAAGCTGATTGGTTCTCCGGCGTCTGTAAACATTCCAAACAGTCCGTAGCGGCCGCCATCTTGTCTCTCGGTAGGATCGAGAGACAAGAGGAGGCCAAAGCGAAGGGGCAAATGACCATAAGGGGGCATAGTAGATCCTCCCTGACCTCTTAGGTTTGATGTACCATTTTGCCAAGTTTGGTGTAATTCCGTTCAGCCATTCAGGCTGTAGACATATCTAAATGTCCTATGGAAAATTGCATGGGGAAAACACATTTGAAAGTGTTGAAATTTAGAACCAATTAAAATGTTACTTTGGTTTTGTATTTGTGTGTGATGAAAGTTAATTGGTTATGTATATATCTAAAATGAGAGGAAACCACAGCCATTTTGTGATACTACTGTCTGAGGTACATTTGTGAGGAATTTTTGGTGGTCAATTGTTGGTGTTTGATTTACACAGTACTAACACTTCTCCTACTTTTAAAAAGGTGAGTTGTTAATTTGTAAGGGGAACTATGTTGTACACTTGAAGATAATTTGAAAAATGTTTTCTGTTATTTATTTACAGTCCTTCTGTTATACTAAATACTTGATAAAGTTAGTTTTATATTATGTATTACTAAAAACGATAAATGAAAGTGATTATTTTTTTCTGCAATTTACAGTAAGCAATTTCAAAATAAAATGGCTCACAATGAAGAGACCGTGGCAATTTCTTTTGAATTATCCACTACATGTATTGAAATTGAGAGCACCAATAATGAAATATTGTCACAAGGAGGAGATGACTTGAATGATTTTTTGGATCAATCTGTTGATGGCGAATTTATGGAATGTTTGGAGACCATAGAGTTAGAAGAATCATCATTGCAGTCTTTTCATGAGGAGATTCCAGATGAGATGATTGAAGAGGAAATTCCTGATGAGGACATGTTACTAGTTCTTTCAAATTTTGAAAATTCAGAAGAATAAATTTATATTTAGAAATCAAAAATTGTTTGAGACATTATTCATTTTTATTTTTAATTTATGAGGTTGTAGCGAAGTGATTGTAGTATAAAATGAGACTTATAGTATAGAGTGCAACATTTTTATGTTACATGGTAAGTTTACTCATATTTACTTTCCTTCTCCCACTATATTATCTCCAATGTGTATTTGACATCTCTTCTTCATCTCCGGCCTCCTTTCTCTCACTGTCTGTCTCTGATGCATCTTATCGCTGCCATTTTGTGTAATTACAGAAGAGAGTAAAAAAAAATAGTTCGGAACGTGAAAAGGGGGCAAAGTAGAGTACCCCTCACCTCCTAGGCCTTCTCAGGCGGTCCCAAAAGGATCAGTTTCTGCTTTCCTGAGAGATTATGGTATGAGTTCCATATACCACAATAACTTGCATTACAACATGCAAGATATCTATCTCCTATTACCAACTTTTGGAGATATTCGCGCTAAGCGCGAATATCTCCAAAAACTAACACCTGCCCTGAGCAGTTCTTAGCCATGTTATCCAATGGGAGGTGGATAACATGGCTAAGAGCATTAGCTCGGTAATGCATGAATATCGCTGACTTTTTAGCGATATTCATGCATTGCGGCCGTTTTTTATCGCATTTGCGATAAACCTTGATAATAGCAAGGTTTATCTTCGATAATTTCTGACGATGCTTAGCGGTAAAAAATTCGTTGCTAAGCATCGTTAGCGATAAATATCGCTTAACTTTGGTAATATGCACCAACGTCTGTTAACGTTCGATTCGAAGGAAATGAGGAAGTGTTGAAAAACATTGTCTGCGCCATCTTGCCTTTTTTGAAATGCCACACTTTTGTCGTGCACGGCAGCCATTTTAGATGCCTTGACCAGACCCACTCTCTGCACGCTGTCGATCCTTAGCATGGCTCCCCACCTTCGCAAGCATCTTCCCCAGGCACTGGTCACCCCCGCTCTCTGTGTTATGCATGGGCAATAAACCTCCCCCCATCTGCGCTGCTCTTCCTTGAGAATCACACTCTGTGCCCGCCCGACACCTCCCTTTCGCCCTATTCACTACTGCACCCTCTGACACTCCTCTTCCTCTGTGTCCGATTGTCCAGGCTATCAGCTAGCCCTGCAGATGTAGTTTATGGCCCCAGCTGTAAAGAATCACCCCTCTTCAAAGGAGTTATAGTAGATCAAGGCCCACACCCGATGAGATCCGTCACACCACACGTGTTCCTACTATCTGAAAACCATCCTGTATTGTGATTGGGGAGGGGACCGAGCCTGAAGCGGAAGATTCCAGGGATGACTCTTTGTACATCAAAGTTTTTACAATTATGTGTCATATTAAAAATATATAGCACTCCAACAAAGTAGTAGGATTATAAAACTTTAATAACTTATAAATATATACAACAAAACAAAAACAGTAAAAACATTTAAACAACGAAGAGACCGTGGCAATTTCTTTTGAATTATCCAATACATTTATTGAAATTGACAGCACCAATAATGAAATATTCTCACAAGGAGGAGATGACTTGAATAATTTTTTTGATCAATCTCTTGATGGCGAATTTATCGAATGTTTGGAGACCATAGAGTTACAAGAATCATCATTGCAGACTTTTCATGAGGAAATTCCTGATGAGGACATGTTACTAGTTCTTTCAAATTATGAAAATTCAGAAGATGTTGCCTGGGTGCCGCACTGATTTGGGTATCCGGCGTGGGGCGTCCCGGGGGGTGGATTGTCAGTAGCGGTCTGTTGTGCGAATAGTTCCAAGGCAGCAGAAAGCGCTGAAATCTGGATGTCACGAAGGTGATGTCTAGTAAGTTGCCGCCCAGCAAATAATGGCGTGGGGCGCCGCGGGGGTGAGTGAGTCCAGTAGGCACCACAGCTATACTTATCGGCATTGCAGAATTACTGCTGGGGACAATGCCTGTGCTGTAGCAGGGTCACAGCAGAAACAAAAAGGATTCTGTTGAAGATGTTGTTGGTTTTCAATTTGAAAACAGTTCTGGTGTCAACTGCTATGCTAATGTAGTGGTTAATGTTTTGTTTTCTCTAGAAAATGTAAAAGAGGGGGAGGCAGTCCATAGTTCCGGTAAAAGGGCAAAGGAAAGGATCGGTGGTTTGAACTATCAGTCAAAAAGGGGAGGGGGTGCAACAATTTTTCCTACCGGGTCACACTGTGCTTTCACCGGAACTGAGGTCTGCAGGATTCTAGTCATTCAAACTGAGGCTGGTGGTAGCATGGGAGCACCGACGTCCCGCGGCTACAGTTTCGTCACTCCACGGGCGATCATGGCAGTCATTCCCCATCGGGGGTGTCTGCGGGGGTCGGAGACTCCCGCGGCTCCTCTAGAATCTTCAAGGTCGTGGAGGACTACGGTGGTGGAGTCAACCAGTGACCGGGCCATTTCTTTATGCTGGGCCCGCTCTAGCCAGGTCGACCGCCATTTTGAGAGTTCGGTAGCTACTGGCGATCGCGGGGTCAAATGAGCGGACGGGCTCCACCCTGCCGGGCGAGACGTTGCAGCATCGCCACAGTGGAAGAACCCTTTTCCGGGCGCCTGGAGCGCTGAGGGTGCAGCTGGGAAGCCTTCACCTGGGGAGGCGGGAGAGGCCTGTTCGCATCGTCTCTCCCTCCCAGTGCACCCCACGGCGTCTCGCTTGACATTTGTTATGGCCGGACCAGGCGATGAGGATGAGGGGGGGGGGTCGGAGGCATGTGCAAGACATCCCCCCCCAGTGTTGTCGCAGCCATTATAAAAGAAAGAAGAAATGTCCCGTCCGTCTTTGGGCCGCACCTCCGGTGGATGGCGGCCGGACGCCCTTTGCTCTGGCCCCATGAACGGGTTCCTTGGCTCATCGGCTGCAGCCGGATCCCGTCGGCCCCAGCCCCCGGCCGTTGGTGGCCGGACCGGGAGAGAGTGTGGAGGGACAACCTGCAACTCTCAAGGGCCACCGCGGCCGGACTGGGAGAGAGAGGGGAGGGTCGAGGACAGGGACATTCCCCCCCCTGAAACTCTCCAGTGTTGTCAATCCCCCTGGCCGGTTCCCGCTGGCCTCGGCCTCTCCTCCGGCTACACCCTACGTGATGATCTCCTGGCCGAGGCGTGGCAGCAGGACCCGCCTTATATGTGTTGCTTCCGGCTGGGCGTAGCCGAAAACCTGTTGCCCTTTGGAAGTTTCTAGAATGGGGCGGATGTCTGCTGACTTCTATCTTTCCCAGTTTGCCGTTATTTGGCCGTGGCAGGCGGTGGGACAGACACGTTTTGGGGCAGTGAGGGGCGATGTTTTCAGGTTTCTTATTACGGGCTTACTTCTAACGTTTCTTGTTTCTAGGACAATAATAGGTTTTATCATTACGTATTGTTATCGTTTCTTTGTTTGTTATTTAATAAAAAGTTCATCAGTGGCCTACTGATTTTCGTTTTCCTATTCTTTTCTTTCCAGGTTGTTTCATGCTAAAGTTTCTGTTAACAGGATACAGTGATCACTTCGTTATTATTGCATATGTCCTTTTCACTAGGGGTGCTCTCTGGTCGGGCCAGATGACCTATCTCTAGTAAATGGTCTGGGTGAAACAGGTGCATCAATCAGTGGGGAGTAGATAGGCATGACAGATTACAACGGGGGAGAAAGGTCCGCATTACGTACCCTTTCACTACTTGCAAAGATTTTCCTACGTTTATTTGCAAACAGGGAATACCTCCAAAAAGAACTAATTCCCAAACAGTCAATGTTCGGACAATCAATCAATCAATGAGGAATGAAATAGGTACGACGTGTTAAAGGCTTGCGTTACCTACCCTTCACTATCTGCAAAGGGAGAGAGAATATTCCTATTCTTCCTCGTTTGCAGGCAGAGAAGATCCTTAAGAGAACCAACTTCGAACAATTCAATGCTCGATTCAAACAATCAACAAGGGGTACTGTGAACAGAAATGAACGCCGCTTATGTACATACACATTGCTATTTTCAACAGGTTGTTCCTAATGTTTCTATTTTAGCGAGGTCAAAAAGAGATCCCATTAGTGGCCTACTGATTTTGCTCGATTCCTTTTGTTTTTTTACACGATTTTTCGCTATCTGCAAAGACTAAACAGAGTATTGCGACTCTGTGCTTGTTTGTAAATAGAGAATGAACCAAAGAGAACAATCAATCAAATGGAGAGAGAAGCAGGCACGACGGATTACAACGGGGGCAAAGGCCTGCGTTAACTACCCTTCACTATCTGCAAAGAGAGAGTACTCCTAATAGAAATGAGGGGTGGGGGGCAGCATTCAAAGCAGATCAGTGTGCATAAACACGAAAATGTTTTTACTTACCACGTACTTGACATTCGACAGTGTATGATATTTGCTATTAAAAAACCATTGAAATTCACTGAAAAAACCATAGGTTAGACCATATATAGTTAGGAATTAGCATTTACAAAACCTTGAAAATTCACTGAAAAAACCATAGGTTATAGACCATATATAGTTAGGAATTAGCATTTACAAAACCTTGAAAATTCACTGAAAAAACCATGGGTTATAGACCATATATAGTTAGGAATTAGCATTTACAAAACCTTGAAAATTCACTGAAAAAAACATAGGTTATAGACCATATATAGTTAGGAATTAGCATTTAAAAAACCTTATTTTACTCACACAAAACCATTGAAATTCCATATATAGTTAGTTGCACTAACTATATATCGCGCACCCGCAATCCACTGCTGATCATGTCACATATTACATCATTCATGACATGGTCAGTGACATCACTGATGACATCACTGATGACATCTCAAATGACATCACTGATGACATCAATGATGACATCTCATTTGACATCATTCTTGTGCTAATACGATAAACCTCTTCTCCTCTAATATAACCTTAGATACACTCAGTGTATACAGACACTCACACACTGTGACTCATCCATGGAGTTACTCACACACCTAGTCAGTCATGCAAATAAACAATCTCACCTCCATTTCTTCAACTATACAGTTATACACACCTTACTTATTCAAACATATACTAACACATATTTACTCTCTTATACAATCCCTGATACAAGTTCACAATGATCCATACAACCACTCACACATTCAGTGGCTCTCATGCACAGTTATTTATTTATTTATTATTTATTTTATAATTTATAAAGCGCCTGGTGACCCGAGGGCATCCCCGCGCTATAGAGTTGTGAGATCCAGGAGAGGGAGACCGGGGGGACTATATGGGAAAAAGGAAGGTTTTAAGTTTTTTACGGAAGAGGTGGAGACAGGGTTCAAGACGCAGATTGCGAGGGAGTGCGTTCCATTTTAAGGAGGCATTGACCGAGAAGCGGCGGCCACCAGTGCGCGACTTCTTGAATTTAGGAACTATGGCCAGATGTTCGCTGTCAGAGCGAAGGTTTCTGGAGGCTTTATAGGAGATGACCATGTCTTTAAGGGCGGCAGGGCCAGCTCCGTTGATAAGTTTATGCGCGGTGCACAGGGCCTTGAACTCTACTCGCTGGCGCACAGGAAGCCAGTGCAGAGCTTTGAGGGCCGGTTTAGTCGAGGCTCTGGGAGGGAGGTTCAAAATGAGCCTCGCCGCAGCGTTTTGTGCACGTTGGAGCTTGGCCAGGGTGAATTCAGGAGCTCCGAGGTACGCGGCGTTACCATAGTCAAGCCGAGCTAATATAAGCCCTTGAACCAGAAGTTTCCTGGATAGGGGGGGGAGGAGCGGGAGAATCTTACGAATTGACCGCAGGAGGCCAAAGCATGTTCCAGCGGTCTTGGCTGCCTGGGTCTTCATGGAGAGGTCCTGCTCCAGCCAGAATCCTAGTGTTTTAATTTCTTTATTAGGCGTGGGGATATTACCGAAGGCATCCGGCCAAACTGATGGAGGGATGGAAGACCATTTGTTGCCTAGAAGCATGATTTCGGTTTTTGCACCGTTCAGCTTCAGGGAAGATTCGCACATCCAGGTGTGGATATCCTGCAAACAATTCAGTAGATTGTCTGGGTGCTTGTCAAGGTGCGAAAGAGAAACGACAAGTTGCGTGTCGTCAGCATAGTTTACTATTTTTATCCCATAAGGGGTCACAACATCTTCCAAGGGGGCCATGTAAACATTAAACAGGGTGGGACTAAGCGAAGACCCCTGGGGCACTCCACGTGTAAGAGGGAAGGGGTCTGAGCGAGAGTTGCCGTCCCACACCTGAAATGAACGACCGGAAAGGAAGGAGTCGATCCAAGCATATGCAGTTCCCACAATTCCTGCCCTGGCCAGGCGATGAAGGAGGACACGGTGATCCACCGTATCAAAGGCGGCACTGAGGTCCAGGAGGATCACTGCCACTCTCCCATGTACTGTGTTTTACATATGTACTTACTATGACATGTAGCATTGAGATATCCATTCACTCATCAATACACTCATGCACACAGTCAACTGCCCATGTAGCTGTTTCCACATGCACTCTTGAACTCATACACCTAGTGAATCAACTGCTCACACATCTATGCACAGAGTCACACACCTCCCAGCCACCCCTACACAAACTCAATCTCCCATACAAATATTTGGGCAACCAATCAATAACACATATAGCCTCTTGTATAGCTAATGATCAACACATGCAGCAGTTTACATCACAACAGACATTATGATGCACAAATTAAGACAGTTTAGTCACTAACCCATGCATTCAGTGAGACACATTTAATCACTCACTCATACAGTCAGTCACGCACCTACTAAATCCTTCATCCAGACACTTATACATCCACTCATTCTTCAATATGTAAGACATATTTTAACTTTACAGAAACATACAGTCACTGGATGTTGTCATCAGTGATGTCATCAGTGATGTCATTTGAGATGTCATCAGTGATGTCATCAGTGATGTCACTGACCATGTCATGAATGATGTAATATGTGACATGATCAGCAGTGGATTGCGGGTGCGCGATATATAGTTAGTGCAACTAACTATATATGGAATTTCAATGGTTTTGTGTGAGTAAAATAAGGTTTTTTAAATGCTAATTCCTAACTATATATGGTCTATAACCTATGGTTTTTTCAGTGAATATATATATATCCAGTCAAAGCTCACGCGCAGACCTCAGCCGCATGAAACCGGCCACACCAGCGTACTTGCAAATCTTTTAATCACGGCAAAACAGCATAACGCGTTTCAAGATAAAACACCTCTTAATCATATGCACAGCTTCAAGGGTGGGTTTGTTAGTTATTTAAAACGTGACTTGAACATTTTGAAGAAGGACCAGTGTCCATTCACTTAAAGAGGCAGTCTGTTTAAAAATCTTCAAGTATTGTGTCAAGTTAAGGTTAATAGTACTTGTATTATTCTTTTAACCTGTTTAATACGAGAGTCTCACTGTTATTGCTTTAAAGTTCACCTTAACTCTCTGTACACCTTCTTTACTCAGTATTCGGACTCCATGCCCCACAATGCCTCTTGTTGGTACTCCAACTTTAATTTTTTTCTTCAATGTTGATTTTGGCAATTTATCACAGCGCTTCTCCGACACTTTCAAAGCCTTTCTATAGATACATATAGTGTGGTGTATTCCCTGTTTATTGCCTTTCACTCGGTGCCTAAGAATTTACAATCTTCAGTGACTTATTGCCTTTGCCTACGATATTAATAAAGCTAATTTTTTACCTCCAGAGGAGTGTTGGAGTTTTTATGTGAGTAAGTGGTTGTAAGTGATGTGCGTAGGTTCAGATTACGCAAGTGGGCAAAGTTATACATTTTGGCGAAGTCGGCAGGCTTAGAAAATTACGCGGGGAGGAACATGTTTGAAAAGACGAAAAGTGGTTTTGGTTTTTTGGCAACGAGTGAAATCCCTTTAGTCCCCATGCAAATTCCTGGATGGGAGGCGATGCCGTACTCCGCGCTGGCGCATGAGTATTCCAAAAGCTCAGGATTAAGTGAGAGCTAGTTTGACTGTCTGGGCGAAGCACCGCCAGAAGATGTTTTAAATTGTTTACGGAAGGTTCCTTTGGAGAAAGGCAAAGAATTATGTACAGTGGGTCGCAGAGGTTGGGCTCTCTTGCATGCCTACCGTCAAGTTTTTGACAAATGTTTATCTCTGCAGCGGGAACAGTTTAGCTTAGAAAAACAACTTATTGAAGCTAAGAATATTTCTAGGATGCTTTCCTGTCAGAATGAGTTATTACAAGATAAGTTAGAAACATATCAAACTATAGCAGAAAGGGCTGCAGTCCGTGTCGCTGAATATAGATACAAGAAAAGGAGGGGGCGAGTGAGCAAGAGGAAAGTCCATTTAGCGAATGCCAAAGCAGGCTTAGATTTTGATCCATTGACTTGGGACTCCTACATCTGGGAATGGTCAGAGTTCTCCTCAGAAGGAGAGCAGCCCTTACGGGGGAGAGACAGGACGAGGAGGGAAAAAATGCTAAGAGAGTGGAAGCGCAGCCCATTCTAAGACGGAAACTTCAAATCGCTCCTGGGAACCTGGATGGAGTAATGCTAAATAGCCTGGAGGATTTTACTCAGCAGGAAATCAGTGATCTTTTAGTGAGGTTTAGACAGAAGCCTGGTGAGATGCTATTAGCTTGGATAGTGCGCCTCTATGATCACGGCGCTTCTGGGGTCATGTTAGATGAGGGGGATGCTGCCAAATTTTGTACTCTCAGTACTGATCCCACTGTGCAGGGATACTTCCGGACTTTCCAGGGTGATGATCAAACTACCCTGTTGCAGCTAGCTGCGCGGGGTGTGGTCACTGGTTCAGTTTCAGACTGACTTGGGAATGAAAAACCATGGTTTACCCTAAGAGATGCTTCCCAGAGAATTAAGGAGGAGGGGATGAAGCTAGCTATTCTTGTAGGCGAGGCGCATAATTTGATGGGTCAGCTAATGACTGTGTCAATGCAGAACAGAATCATTTGTTTGGCGCCCCCTGCATACAAAGCGGTGATAATGACTTTGTTAATTATTCAAACTGGTAATACCATAGGAGAAGTAGTCGAGGCGGTCCGTGAGCTGGCAGAGCTTGGGGAATGGGCCCAGCCAGACAGGGCTTCGCGCTCGGAGTCTCGCTCTGATAACAACTGAGTGACCCGACGTGATATTGTTTTGGCACTGCTGAAGGATGGGGAGTCAAGGAGTGAGACTGATGGTATTGAGACCAAAAGCATGTGGTAAATGTACCGTAAGCGAGGACTGGATAGGAAGGAGGGGAGTAGGCATGTGAATAGAAAAGATAACAAGAAAGGGAGTCGCAGGGAAGCAGAGCCTGAGGAGAAGCACGAAAAAGCAGGTCCGGAGAGAGAGTGAGAGAGGGAATCTCATGTGAGAGTGACAAAAGAGAAAGGTTGGGACCGAGATTGCACAGATTCAGATGGGGACCGGGAAGAGGAGGAGTTGTTCCCTGAGGGTTACCCAAAATTGTATTCAGAGCTGCGCCGGGACCTGCGCCGGGCAGATGCAGAGATGCGCAGGCGAAAATTAGATTAGGAAATGGGCCAAGCTCAGGTGCAGGGATGGGCTCGCAAAGATAATAGACTACATGTGAGGGTTGAGATCTATTGGAAAAATAGAAATGTTCAGGAGGTGTGGGCTTTGGTAGACACCGGAGCGGAGGCCACATTGATGCATGGCAATCCACAAAAATTTAAAGTATAGTATTTTACTAACACAGGTTTGGGAGGATAGGAAACACCAGCAGTGCAAACTGTAATTCAAATGAAAATAGGCAGACTTCCCAAGAGAGCATACACTGTTTTGATTGTGCCTATTCCCGAGTACATCGTTGGCATTGACATTCTGAAAGGTATGACCCTATATTTAGATGATGGATGCTATTAGTTTGGATCAAAGCAGTACTTCTCGGTGGCTGCTGTGAGGGTGGGGCGCTTGAAGATGCCCCAAGCAACAAAAGTAGTTCACATAAAGCAGTACAGGATTCCAGGGGTACATGATGAGATTACCGCAACCATATGGGACTTGGTGGAGGTGGGAGTTGTGAGACCGATTACCACGGCGTGGAATAACCCCGTGTGGCCCTTCCGCAAACCGGATGGAAGCTGGCGCATGACAGTTGATTACAGCGAGCTTAATAAGCATACGCCCCTGTTGACAGCCGCGGTCCCAGACACCATCACTTTGATTGAGAAAATTCAGAAACACAATGGGACATGGTATGCGGCACTTGATATTGCCAATGCTTTTTTTCACAATTCCAATTGCCCCTGAGTCTCAGGAACAATTCTAGTTCTCATGGGATGGTAGGCAGTTCACGTTCAGATCACTGCCTCAGGGGTATTTACATAGTCCCACGATCTGTCACCGGCTGGTGGCAGAGCATTTGGACGAGGTGTCAGTCATTCCTGGAGTATAACTTTGTCATTACATCGATTATGTATTGATTCAAGGAGAGACCCAAGAACAGGTGCAGGCTCAACTAGACAGAATTGTAGAGCACTTGCAAAGCAAAGGATGGGTGATTAACCCCGAGAAGGTGCAGGGACCCTCCCAGAGTGTGAAGTTTTTAGGCATTCAGTGGCATCAGGGAACAGGGAAGTGCTGCCACAAGTGAGGCAAAAGATCGAAGAGTTTGCAGTGCCACGAAACATGAAGGAAGCACAGCGTTTCATTGGATTGTTCGTTTTTTGGGGGCAGCACATTCCCCATTTGAGTCAGATTTTGGCCCCTCTGTACAAGGTTACACGAAAGAAGCATGAGTTTGAGTGGGGGGAAGCCCAGCAACAGGCATTTGAGTCAGCGAAGGAGGCTATACAGCGTGCTTTGGATTTATGGCCCATATGAGAGGGAAGCATTGATTTAAATGTAACTGTCCAGGATCAGTATGAAACCTGGAGCCTGTGGCAAAAGCAGGGGAGACAGAAAGTGCCCCTAGGGTTTTGGAAGGAATTACCTGATGTCGGAGAGTGGTACACTCCTTCTAAGAAGCAGTTGTTGGCATGTTATTGGGCTCTGGTGGATACCGAGCAGTTGACCATAGGGCACAATGTGTTTTTGAGACCTGAGATACCTATCATGCAGTGGGTGATGAGCTCACCCAAGACACACAGGATTGGGCATGCACAGGAGGCTAGCGTCATAAAGTGGAAGTGGTACATACAAGACAGGGCACGAGTTTGTCCTAAAGGTACCGCAGTGCTGCATGAGCAAGTGGCGCAGACTCCCATAGCAGATGCAGAAATGTTGCAAGATGTGCCCAAAGTGCTAGAGTCCCCGGTGAAATGGGGTGGGCCTTTTTCAGAGCTGTCCGCAGAGGACAAAAAGCATGTGTGGTTTACAGATGGCTCAGCCAGATATGTGGGACCAAGAGACATTGGAAGGCTGTGTCCTACAATCCCGTGACCAAAAAGCTGTTGTCGACTACCGGAGAGGGAAGAAGTAGTCAGTTTGCAGAGTTGTACGCGGTTTACCAGGCGTTAAAGTAAAGAGCTCCCTGGTACATGTCACATTTACACTGATTCACGATCTACGGCCAATGGGTTTGCCACTTGGCTTCCCACATGGCATGCTCACAATTGGATGATTCACTACAGGGAGGTTTGGGGAAAGGAGTTGTGGCAGGAGATTTGGGAATCGTTGTCCCAGAGTACAGTCACAGTTTATCATGTCGATGCTCATTGACCGACTGACTCACTAGAGCGTTGGCGCAATTCCTTTGCAGACCAAGAAGCGAAGATTCGTGAAGCTGAGGTGGAGACGCAGGATTCTGACTTGGTGGGCATGGCTAAATGGGCGCATCAGAAAAGTGGACATTTGGGCGAGCGAGCCACTAGCAGGTGGGCTGAAAGTAGAGGGATGTATATTCCCCTAGATTTGATTAAGACTGCAATCATTCACTGTCCTGTTTGTCAGCATACTCAGCACAGACCAGTTCCACAGGTAGTGAGAGGCCAGCTAGGCAGAGGGAAGTTGACAGGGCAAATATGGCAAATTGATTTCATCGGGCCGATGCGAATGAGCCGAGGATGTCAGTATGCATGCATAGTGGTGGATACCTATTCTGGCTATCTCATCGCCTTTCCATGCTAGAGAGCAACGCAGTCTAACACTCTTAAAACTTTGAATTTGTTGATCTTGTATTACGGAATTCCATTGCAGGTCCAAAGTGACAATGGGTCACACTTTAAAGGAAAGATGGTGCAAGAATTTTGTGTGCAGCATAACTTTGAGTGGATCTATCACCTACCCTATTACCCACAGGCAGCAGATTTGATTGAGATAATGAATGGTTTGTTGAAAGAACAGTTGAACAAATTGTCTGATGGGTCATTGAAGGGGTGGAGGGATCACTTGTCTGATGCATTGCAGATTTTGAACAACCGACCCCTTGCTGATGCAGAGACTCCTTTGATGCGCATGTTGATCCCAACTTTGCAGATTAAGCCCCATGTGGCCACAAACACGATTCTGTATTGGGAGACAGCTCCCGGAGCTTTGGCTCCATATCGTGCCACATCAGAGGCTACTCGTCTTGATTTACATGCCTTGAAACTCTATCGATTGCAACCACGAGACATTACCTTGATTGAGACAGGAATTGGAGTTCAAATTCCCCCAGAGCATTTCGGGCTAATCGCACATCGATCTGGGCTTGCCCTTAAAAGCATCCAGGTTTTAGGAGGGGTGGTCGATGCCCATTACCAGGGGGAGATCAAGGTTATCCTATTGAACAGTGGAAACAATGATCTGATTGTGCAACCCGGTGACCGAGTTTCCCAAATGGTCATCATGCCGGTTTATGGAGGAAATGTCATGAAGGGGACGGCCCCAGCCCTTCTAACTGTGCGAGGAAAGGGCGGGTTCGGATCTACTGACAAGAACCCAGGGGCAAAATTATGGGTGGAGTCCCCAAACACACCTCCTGAACCTGCAGAATTGATCGCTAAGGGCAAGGATAATATCCTAGTCATCATGAAACCTGGACAGGAAAAGTGGGAAAATGTACCTGCTGAAAAATTGCGCTGTGTGGTCGGTGTTTGGGCTGCATTCCTAATCTTCTCTCCCTTCTTCGTCCCAGATCCATGGTATTTAGGCCAATGGGGTATGATGGGTGAATCAAGGTCAAGGGGTGGATTACAGTGCTGCTCAGTCCCTGGTGGAGGTGCCCCAACCTTCTAGTCCCTTGACCCAACAGGGGATAAACATCACAGGGCATCTCGGTCATTGCCCCAGCATTTGAGGGACATCTCGAGTCCTCTCGGCATAAAGTCAGCTAGTCCGATCTCTTGTGCTCCGCACGCGGTGAGGTCCTCATGTGACCTGGTATCCTTACCTTCATCAATTGAACATTCTTCCCTCATCCCTTCCCTTACGCCTCATACCACACGGGTGAATGGACAAATGCCCTACTCCGACCAGGATTTGTCATACACTCGATCTACGGTAGGATTTGCTCTGGACACTCAGAGATATGGTCTGACCACTATCGCTAACAGCACTTCTCTGGCTCCCAACCAGGATTTTTCATACCCTCGATCTCCGGTAGGAATTGCTCAGGACCCTCAGAGATATGTTCAGACCACTGACGTTTACGCCACATCTCTTGATTCCCAAGGTTCCCTGTACCCCGCTAGTCCCACACTTGCAACTCCCTCCCCAGGAACAACTATCTACCACCTTAGCGCACGAAGGCGTACATGGAGACTCCCCCTCTTTCTCAACACATCCTATACCCCTTTCTGATTTAGGTGCGCGCCTTGATGATATATATTTACAGCTGCACCTTCTCACTACCGAACTACATGACCTAAAAGTCCTTTCAAAGGATTTTTTCCCAATGATCAGTTCCTTCCCCACCTCTGCGAATGTGCTTCGAACCTCCCCTAGCGATTGTCATTGCGTGGGCCAGTTGTTAGCCTCCGCCATCTCCCAAACCATTCCCTTAGCTGACACGCCCACACGGGCTAGAAGAGCTGAGACCTTGGCGTCAAATGATCTTAATGACCTTCTCAACCCCTACACTACTAGGCCCAATCCCAACTTGACCCCCCCGAATCACATACAAACCATCCATCCTAACCAGCACAGAAGAGAACCTCCACATAATCTTAGAGTCATCAATAAAGACAATCTCATGCAAGTGAATGTCTCCCAGACTCCCTCAGCCACAAATCCTCCAGGTTTGAAATGTATACTACTCAATTGCAGGTTAACCAGCAAACACGCCTCCGAAATATTCGACCTTATTCAACACAATGATCTAGACATCATCATCCTTACTGAAGCCTGGCTAAATCCATTCTCCACTCCTATTTTAGACCTCCTTGTACCTCCTACTCATGACATAATTAGGCTAGACAGAGTTAGGAAGCATGGAGGGGGCCTAGCATGCTTTCATAGGAACACACTCTCGATTTCCCACATAGAGTCCTCTCCGCCCTCTGCCTGTCAATATCTATGTCTCAACATCGCAAGTAACAATCGGCCGGTCTGCAAACTCCACACCTTTGATCACCCTCCGGGATTATCTCCAATAATGTCGACTCAGCTATTTCCCAAATCTTTCTTGGCGATTTCAATCTCCACTGGTCTAATCCTAATGACCAAGTGGTGACCTGCCTTAAAGACTTTTTGAAGGATCATGATCTTAAACAACACTGTGACCAACCAACACACAACAAAGGTGAAACCTTAGACCTCATTATCTCAAAAGGGCAGTCCATCACGTTGGAATCCATTACCCCTTGCGATTGGTCAGGCTACCACTGCATTCTCTTCTATATCAACATGGAGGTGAAGTTGAGGAAGGCTCATACAACTAAATCTAAGATCTGGAAAAGGGATTTCAGATCAATATACCCAGTTGAGAGGAGCCACGCTAGCAACCATGATGGCTGCATAAGCTCCCGGCTCCGCCAGTTGCTCACAAATCCTGACGATTATCCTGATTTCTCACCGGACTCCCGTGCAGCTGAGGTGTTCCTGACTCTAAAGGTGCAATCCCGGAATTTCTAGCTGCTTGAATAATGAAGATATGCCGTGTTCCATTCTCGGCCTAACCCAGAGTTGAAGCCGGGGCCTTGATTTCTAACCCAGCCGGGTTGGAGTTGAATAACATCGGCCGCGGGACGTGAGTGGCGTCCAGTCTCCCGAAGTGGAGTGTTATTTGTCAGTTTCGGATGGTGGATCGGTGGCAGTGTTATCTCGCAGCTAAGGCGGCATGACGCATCGGTTGCTGTGGTCGGGGATCCGCTGCCCGGAGGCCCCGTTGGTCTCCCGGGGTCGACGGGCTTGGTTCCTCGCTGGCGGCGACGGTGTTGAGATCGCGCTTTTGAGAGTGCCCACAGTTGTCATCGGATTTGCCTGTGCCTGGTGCCCCGGAGTAGTCGACCTCCGGGGTTTAGAGACCTGCTTGGTCGCTTCGCGAGGGGCGATGGAGCGGGTGGAATGTATACCGTCGCTGCATACTGTAATGGCAGCCATTAGGGAGCTCCACTCACAGGTCACCGCCATCATCCAGAGGATGGTCGTAGCGGCTGATATCATCTGCCGCAGACCGGACTCCGACCCTTTGTTGGTTCTGGAACACGCTGTTTTACCCGCGGAGCAGGAAGCGTCTGAGACGGAGGGCCCCGCGCTGAAGCCAGACTTTGTATCTTTAGTCGACCCCCGAACGACGTCTAGCAAGCCCTGGACTATCGAATCCATATCATGCCCTATGCCGATGCCGCCCCAAATGGACATGGACGATCTTATATTTCAGAATGAGTTCTCCAGTGACTGTAGGGTTGTTACCTCACCCTTTTTCTCCTGGATGGTTCAAATACGCTCTAGCGATTTATCTCTGGTGAACAGCGGACATCGTTTGACTCTTAGACTTTGCGTACTATTATCCTGGCCTCAATCCTTCCGTACTGACTCTGAACTTTCTCAACATTTTGATATTCTCATTGGGATGGCGGATCGAGCAGACAGGACTTGCATGAAAAATCGCAGTGGCCAGGGTTGACTTTGACTGGATGGGTTTGCACAATGGCTTCATTTGATACGGGATTTGTAACCTATATTAGCGCGGGAGTTGGGTGGTTCTTACAAGCTCCCCCCCGTCTGACTTTTATTGTTGCATTGTATTATTCTGGATACGTGTAGGGGCGGGTTGCTACTGGCGGGGAGTAAGGGAGACCGGGGGCCTGTTTGATATTTCCTCCTCCACTCTTTCTTTTTCCTTCTTTTAGGTCTGGGGCAACAGGCACGCTGCTAGTGGGGATGGGCCGTAGCCATTGCAGGGGTGCAGGGTGGGGGGATCGGGGAGGGGTTTGTTATTTTGTCTTAGTTTAGTTCTATGGCCTTTTTTTTTTCTTTCCTTTTTTCTTTTACGAGAGACGGGTTGTTTATCCTGTATTGATTTCTTTTGTATCGGGGTGTCTGACTTGATCTTCATTATCCTGAACGATGGGTGGGTGAGCCCTGCTGGCTGCTACTTTGCTAGACTGTTGATCGTATTTCTCCTTATTGATGTGCCAAACTAGGTTGACATTGCATACTCCTCTGACTTGACTTTTCCACATTGATTTCTTCGCTCACCTATCGCAAAATTGTATTCTATGTATGAAGCCCGATATATGTAAATTTCTCTTGTTTTCTTCAATAAAACCCTTAAAAAAAATATATATATATATATATATATATACCCAGTTGAATTAGCTGCCCACTGTAAAACTGCCCTCTCCTCCCAAGCCGATTTGGGTCGGGTTCAGTTACTCACCGACCTTTACAACTTAGCCATCTCTAACATATTGGATGACATTGCACCACTTGAACTAAAAAATACCTCAACAAAAAAAATCCAAACCATGGTACGACCACAATCTAAACAAGGAACAACGCAACCTTAGGGCAGCTGAACGAGCCTGGAAGTCAAATCCCTCATTGGAACACTTAAAATTCCTTAGAGATGTTAGGAGTATTTACAACAAGCAAATCAAGTGCACTAAGGCAGATTACTTAAGACAACAACTTGATCAAGCTGCAAATCGCCCCAAGAAATACTTCGAACTGGTTAAACATCAATCAACTGCGATTACTAATCACTCTGTTTCCAATGTCAGTCCACCGTCTGGCGATGAATTTTCTGCTTTCTTCATTGAGAAATCAAGACTCATCTCTAGTGAACTTGCCTTCCACAAGGCTTTACTACCAGCTTCTGGGTCCGCTCCATCTCTTGTCACAGAAAAACCCAATCTCACCTAGCCTGAACATCATGAATAAAGCCTCTTGGAGCACCTTTACCCCACTCAGTGAAAAGGACATCTACAGGATTCTTCAGAACATCAATCCATCCAACCACTTCAGTGACCCTTTGCCCCAACCATCTTCAAAGAGATCAAGAATGTTCTCATCCCCACATGGACAAGGATAGTAACACTTCTCTATCCCAAGGCACGATCCCAGTTTGTCTAAAAGCAGCGCAGGTATCACCCATATTAAAAAAAACAACCGCTGAGAAATCTGATCTCAATAATTTCCGCCCCATATCTAACATCCCCACTCTAGCTAAATTACTCAAAAAATGTGGAGAAGTGTGGCTCACTGGTTAGAGGAGGCAGACCTGGAAGCAGAGGTCAGCCCGGGACCAGGGTTCAACTCCCGGCTCGGCGGGGTCTTGAGTCCTAAAATGTCCATGGACTCGACAATTCTCGCTCCGGTGCCTGCTCAATTCACGGGTTCAAACTCTGCGACTCTGGGCAATAGCTTGCTTAATCTCCACAACGGCCCCTCGCGGCGGGATGCCTGGCTTTCACCTTGCGGATACCCTGCTGGGGTTATCTCACAGGGGAATACCAGGACGGGTTCCCTAAGCAAGCGCTTAGAAAGCGCCCGGTGATTTGCGCAATATAAATTCCTGTACATTTACAATGTGTACAATCCCAACTCTGTGCTCACATGGAGAATTTCCAACTCCTTAACCAACATCAATAGGGCTTTCAGAAGGTGCACAGCACAGATTCGGCACTCACGCATGTTATGGATGACATAATAAATATACTCGAACAAAATTACTCCTGCCTCCTGGTCCTCCTTGATTTTTCCTCCGCATTCGACACGATTAATCACGACAACCTCCTTTCCCCTCTGAAGAACAGGATGGGATTCTCGGGTTTGGTGCTACAATGGTTCTCTGCCTTCCTCCACCACAGAACACAAAGAGTTAAGGCAAACCACTCCCTCTCCCAGCCCTCTCCAGTACTCATGGGTGTCCCCCAAGGGTCTACCCTCTCTCCCATCCTTTTCAACCTCTTCTTAGAACCTCTTGCTAATTCTGTAAATGACATGAACTTTCCCTTCCACATGTATGCTGACGACACACAACTTTATCTGAAAATCTCATCCCTGGATAATATCATCTCACTCAACTCTACCTTCACTTCTACTCAAAACTGGTTAACTGAGAACCTCCTCCTGCTCAACACCTCCAAAACTAAATTCCTTCTCATCTCTTCTCCGTACCACCCCTTCAAGCTAGACCTTTGGTTGACTCACCTCACTGCTTTCAATTGCACCCCTCTCATCATAGACTCCCTCGTAATCACCTTGGACAAGCACCTGAATATGAAAAATCATATCAACAACGTATGTAAGGGAGCTAATCCCTTGATGAGAACACTCAGAAATATCAAGCACTTCCTTCCACAAAATGACTTCAAACAAGCAGTCCAAGCACTGATCTTACTAAGGCTAGACTATGGCAGCGCTATGCTCTGTGGCCTTCCCAAGTACACCCTGGCTCCCCTGAGGTCAGCACTGAACGTTGCGGCCACACTAGTTACTGGTACCAAACGAAATGAGCACATTTCCCCAGTCTTTAAGTCTCTTAACTGGTTGCCCTATGAAGCCCGAATCCAGTTAAAGATTATCGTTCTGGTGCACAAAGGCCTGCACGACAACACCCCCAGGTACCTAGCACAAAAGCTTGAATTATCATGTGGCAAGAGAGCGTCAAGAAGTGCTAACAACTTCCTCCTACGACCATGTATCATGAATAAATAGAGATTTTGTCGTCGAGGCTTCTCATGTGCTGCACCAAAGATCTGGAACTCTCTTCCCCCGGATTTGCGCAGAATATCATCATTAACTGCTTTCAAGCTTGAAGCCAAAAGATTCCTAATGAACACATTTTTACCCTAATTTGGCCAATGTGTATTCGCGTGCAACCACTAATCTTACAACAGGTGTTGATTGAATCTACATCCTTTTACCATCCTGTGTTTGTGCTCCATGCTCCTCTCGGATGTAAGGCTTGCCCCCTATAACAGCCCATTATTGACCAGCTTATTTCATTACTTGCTGTGTACCACCTGTCTGTGATTATTTTGACTGTAACTGTTTGGTTTTTTGTAGTAATTCAATCGTAGGCAGATTGCTAGTAAGATGATTTATTGAACAAGTGCTGCGCAGCAGCTCACACAGCCAGCAAGATCATCAATTCAGTTAACCTTTTAAACAGCATTCTAAATAGGAATACAGTTGGCAAAGGATGTAGAACACAGTGGATAGGTACATTCTAATAAAGACTAGAAGGCCAACCTAAACAGAACACTACATCATCCTCTCTCCTACAAACAAAAGCAGAAGGGAGAACAGTAACAGATCCAGAACAGAAGAATAAAGAATTTAGCGGAACCTGGCAGGAATGACTCTGGTGCGAGAACCCCTACGAGGCAATACAGAAGGAGTAGAAATAGAGGGAGAAACAGAAGGAGTAGAAGCAGAAAGAACCGGATGAGCAACAGAAGGGGAAATAGAAGAAGTAGAAGAAGAATGAACAGGATGAGCGACAGGCTTGTCTATTTTTACAACCCTGGCAACATTCCACCAGTTTTTCATATTAACTCTCACGGAATTTCCACAGACCTTGTCAATGACAAGTGGTTCAGAAAATTTAGGATTTCCCTTGGTAGAGTGAGTGGGTAATTTGATTCGAATTCTATCTCCCACAACAAATGACTGGGAAACCACCTTCTTCCTAGAATCAAAAACTTCTTTCTGTTTAGACTGGGCATGTAAAACATTAGATCTGACTACTTCATCAACATTATCAATCGAATTCAATTTCACCCATCGTGACATCCACCCAGGACAAACTTTTGAACACGGTTTTCTCCCACGCAACAGTTCGAATGGGGAAACCTTGGTGGAGGAGTGGGGAGTGGTACGATAGAACCACAACATGGACCTGACTGCGTTCGGGACGTGACAGTGTTGAGCAATGGCCCACTGAATGCAATTGTTGAGCACCCTGTTCATGCGCTCAACAAGACCATTCGTCTGAGGGTGATAAAGCGCACTCCTCAGATGATCAATGCCACTCAAATTGACAAAAGAACTAAACTCTTGACAAATAAATTGAGGACCATTATCCCTCACAATGGAAGACGGAAAACCTTCACGCAAGAACAAGTCTTTCAGAAAATCAATGATATTCTTAGATGTGACTTCACTTACAAAACGAACTTCAGGCCACTTAGAATAGTAGTCGACAGCAACTATGGCAAATCTGGAGGCAGGAGGAAGTAAATAGAATGGACCAACCAAGTCAATACCAATCTTTTCCCACGGTCTGTCAGGAAACGGGATAGGTTGGAGGGGAGGAGAACGTGTTTTCAAACATTTTTCAGCACTAGAGCAAACAACACACTCAGCAACCACAGTGTCTATGTCCTGATCCATCTTGGGCCACCAGTAATGCTCTCTAATTCTTCTCTTGGTTAGCGTCTTGCCAAGATGACCTTCATGCGCACCTTTGACTATTCTAGTCCTAAGATCACTGGGAGGAACGAGTCTATCACCCCGCATGAGGATTCCACCCTCCATAGAGAGTTCATCAGAAACTTTGACAAAGGTCTGAAGGGACACATGAACATTCTTTTCCCTGGGCCACCCTCCTCTGACGAATTTGATAACTTCACCCAGCAAAGTGTCTCTGGATAGATGTTCCCTCCACTCTCTCTCACTAATAGAACGCATATCATCAATCCCAACAAAAGCCACAAAACAATCCTCTTCATCATAATCTTCCTCACAATCTTTGTCAGAATCAACAACAATTGGATTTCTAGAAAGATAATCAGCCCTAACATTCTTATTGCCAGGTATATAGCTGACCTCAAAGTCATATTGGAGCAGTTTAGTTGACAGTCTGGCAATCCTGGGAGAATGATCTTTAATCCGAACACCAGTAAGGATAGAAACCAAAGGACTATGATCAGTCCTCAAACGAAAACGTTTACCCCAAATATATGGATTAAACTTTCTAATAGCCCAACAACAAGCTAAGAGTTCTTTTTCAATAACAGCAAAGTTGGACTCTGCTCCACGAAGAACTCTTGAAGCATAACCAAGAGTGTGCTCCACCCCATCAACTTCCTGAGTGAGGACAGCCCCTAAACCAAAACTACTGGCGTCTACAGTAATGGTGCACAACAAATTGGGATTGAACGGCTTCAAAACTTTGGACCCAGTAAGTTCTTGTTTGATCCAAGCAAAGATTTTCTCACAACTTGCATCCCATAAAAAAGGTACTTCTTTCTTAAGCATGTTGGACAATGGTTGGACTCTAGTGGCATAGTCAGGTAAAAACCTAGCATAGAACTCACACAGTCCAATGAACGATTTCAAACCAGCCTTGTCTCTGGGTGCAGGACTGTCGACAATAGCTTTAACAAGACCAGGTCTGGGTTCTACCCCCTTCTCGGATAGCACGTGTCCAAGATACTCCACCTTGGGCGTTCTAAAAATGCACTTCTCTTTCTTTAAAACAACACCTGCATTACTTAGAGCTTCCAAAACCTCTTTCAAAGTCTTATCATGGTCATCACAACTCTTACCATGAATAAGCACATCGTCTTGAAAAACGACCACGCCCTTGATGTTCTTCAAGATATTTGTCATGATCCTCTGAAAAACTGCTGCCGCAGAGGCCAACCCAAATGGCATGCGGCAATATTGAAAAGAACCTATTGGGGATACGAAAGCAGTAAAATGCCTGGAAGCAGGATCGAGGACCACCTGGTGATATGCGGATGCTAGATCCAGCTTGCTGAAACACTTGGAACCATCAATAAGTGACAACATGTCGGGGATCTTGGGCAGGGGAAACGAATCGACCCAAATGTTTCTGTTTAGGCTGCGTAAGTCAACGCAGACACGAAGCTCCCCAGTCTTCTTCTTAGCAACTACAAGGGGAGAAAGCCATAGAGAGGATTCAATGGGTTCAATTATCCCCCTGCTACAAAGATCATGAAGTTCTGACTCGAGTTGCTCCCGCACACTGAATGGGACGTTTCTTAGTTTGTGTTTAATTGGGATAGCATTGTCTTTAACACGGATAGTGTGCATAAATCCTTTCACTTCCCCCAACTTATTGCTAAAAACCCCAGGAAACTCTTTGGCTAAAGTGCAGACAAAATCACTATCTTGGTAGGAAAGGAGATCATTTGTGGTAGGACAATCCTCAGATTGAACAACAGCAATGGAAATGGGATCCTTGGTTCCAGGGCGGAGAACCATCTTAAACAACCCTTGGTGAAACCACCCAAGGATGTTCAAGCCTTTGACTGAGACATACACTTTGCCAAAGATTTTCCTCCCCCTAAATTCTATGGAATCTTCAAAATATCCCAAAAGTTCAATTTTCCTGCCTTCATAATTTAAAGGTAGTCTGTCTGGAGGAGAGAGTTTGCGATTACCCCAAACTTCTTCGAAAGGTTCCTGGGTCAGCATAGTTATTCGGGCTCCAGAATCAACTAACAGACAAACTATTTTGTCTCCGATACCAAAATCAGAATAAGGATCTACACATTCTGACTCAGGATCTTCAATGCTAACCACTGCTACCATGTCTCTCAGATCATCTTGAATATTTGAATCATCTTGAGAGAGATCAGATACATATGCAACTGAAGTGGGGTTATAATTAATGTTCCATTGTTTACCAGATTGAGGGAAAGAAGAATTTCTTTTTACATTTTGGCATACTTTAGCAAAATGTCCCACCTTGCCACAAAGCCTACATGTGACACTCCTGGCCGGACAAGGACGACCAGACTTTGAATGAGGAAAATTTCCACATTTAAAACATATGTTCGTTTGTTTGAAAAATTTGTTGTCAGTACGACTTACTGTCCCCATCTTATTGTCAACAACCTTTACAACACTGACCACAGTTTCATCTTTAACACTGGAAGGGGAAGATCTTATATCTAATTCCTTAACAGAAACTTTAGAGAATTCGATGCTTTTTGCTACTCGCACAGTCTCCTCTAGAGAGGGATTATCAAGTGAGAGTAACTTCTGTTGAATATTTTTATCCAAACATTTGCAAATATACTGGTCTCTTATCATTTGGTCCCTAAAATTTTCGAACTCGCACTCTGCGCTCAATACTCTAAGTGTAGAAATAAAATCCTCCACCTTTTCCCCTTGTTTTTGTTCTGACTTGAAAAACTTGTGTCTTACTACAACTATACTAGGTTTGATGTCAAAACATAGTTCAAGCAGTTTCACTGTTTGGCTGTACTCATCCAAATGTTCTTCTCCAGGAGACTGTACCAAGGGGGGCAAATGCTTGAAAATTGAACGTCCTTCAAATCCTAAACTGTTCAGCAGTAGGTATTTTTTTTTTTCTGCCCTGTATCTGGACGCACCAACCGCCCCTAAGTACGTGGTGAAAGCGTCAAACCATTTTTTTCCAGGTGATAGGAGGTTCACCCGGAAGATCAAGAAAAGGTGGAGGGGGAGAAACAGCTTGTAAGCTCATGTTTATATGGGCGATGAAAAGCGGTGGATAGATACACAGTCAATTAGTAGGATGAATGTAGGAGCAAACCAAAATTGACGTATACTGTCGACAATGACTCAATCAATTACTATAACTGGGATAGAACACACTTGTTTCTTCGTTTTGTGAAGGAAAAATTTTTTTAAAAGCCTTGTTTCTGTGCTTCGTGGTCAATTTATTTATTTTTTTTTTTTTTTGAGGCAACTGCACTCACCTTGTGAACGTTCACTTACTGTAAGTTATAAATCGTGGCACAGTTCTGCGTGATAATTCTGCAATAAAACTCTTACTTTTGAGCTTTGCAAGTCGCTAACTTCCGTTGTACGTTAGCGCTGTGTCAATAAACTTTTCGAGAAAAAAAACGGAGATGATCACAAAATGGCCTCTAACGTCGCGTTTCAACGTGAGGGCCTTGCGTTCCAGTGACGTTTCTGGACTTTGCCTACGTCAGTTGCGTAGAAACATTCACTTGCTCCAGTGGCTGGGCGTATTATAATGCGTAACTTGCGTAGCTGAGATACGCTTGGAGCGCAACTGACGCGACAGGAAAGGCTGATAAGAGACTGCTGCCGCTTCACATGTGAAGACTATCAAAAAGGTACAGTACCTTTATCTTGTATTCTTTGGCTCGGCGAGGTAAGAGCAGTGAACCGATTCCTTCTCCCGCTTGCCTCTCGACGTGTTCTCGAGTGGCAGTTTGGTTCTTTTGGGCGCTCTTCGTCGTCTGTTGAAAGCGGTGAACCGATTCTCTCATCCACTTGCCTCTCGACGTATTCTCGAGTGGCGGTTTGGTTCTTTTGGACGCTCTTCGTCGTCTGATCTTGATGTATGGTCGAAATTCAGAAACGCCGTATTTACCCAATAGTTGCACGCGTGGAGGGCAGACACTTGTCCAGGAATCGTCGCCACGTTTTTTGTAGTAATTCAATCGTAGGCAGATTGCTAGTAAGATGATTTATTGAACAAGTGCTGCGCAGCAGCTCACACAGCCAGCAAGATCATCAATTCAGTTAACCTTTTAAACAGCATTCTAAATAGGAATACAATTGGCAAAGGATGTAGAACACAGTGGATAGGTACATTCTAATAAAGACTAGAAGGCCAACCTAAACAGAACACTATAGTATTCTTATATGATATCGTTACTGGCTCTGTTTTCTCCCTCTATTCTCGCGGTGTATCATTTATATGTGATTTTTGTGACTACAACTGTTTGGCATTCTTTACTGGAGTAGTACTCTCCCATTCATCCTTTTGTAAAGCGTTCTGATATCCCTCGGGAGCTGGTTCGCGCTATATAAAACTTAATAAAATAAAAAAATAAAAACAGTAAGGACCTTTCAAGGAAGAAGCAATCATCAAGTTCAATACTCTGTGGAGGAGCGCAAATGTCTCCACGATATGAGTTCCTCAGTGCTCATATGTGGGACCACTTTTTAGGACAGCCTCGGGCAGTATACACTGTCTTTTCTCTAAACATACACCAGTCCATACTCGTCTCCTATGCCTCCAGTGTGGGGGGGGGGGGGGGGTTGCTGCTCCCCAGGCCTGAGCAATATTTCTTTTGGCAATCATGAATCCCAAAGTGGCCCATTGTGTTTGATGGGTGTTAAGGTCAGTCGGTTCCCATATGTTCAGCATGCATCTGCGTGCTTCAGGGTAAATGGCAACCGTGCATGTATCTCCCTCCAATATGTTTGAACAAGTGTGCATTCCCATATAATGTGCATAAAGGTGCCGACTTGGCTGCATCTTCTGTGACAGTCCCCTGGTTCCGCTCTCCCCATCTGCACTAGCCGGGGGCCGGTCATATATATCCTATGCAGGATTTTAAGCTGTACTAGCCTTATTCGAGCTGGAATGGCCACTACCCGAGGAGAAGATATCGCCTCCCGCCACTGCTCATCATCCATTTTTATGCCATCTGCCACCCATTTCTGTCGCAATACTGAGAGAGGATCATCCATGTTATGTATTAATTTATTATAAATTAATGAGATGGTCTTATCCGGGATGTGGCCATCCAGTATTCTGTCCTCCAATAGGGATGATTCAGGAAGGGACGTGCCCCTTGGGATGAGGGAATGTAGTGCATGGCTAATCTGTCTGTAGCGAAAAAGCTCAGTGTCAGCTAGCTCGTATTGACTCTGGAGAGTGACAAAAGGTTTCACCCCTCCCCTCTCACATTTACCTTTAATTTGTGAGATGCCAATCAAGTCCCACTTATCAAACCCCTTTGATGTCCATAGATTACCAGTTGTGCAGAATCCTATAGGGGGGTAGCTAGTGTCAGTTTATGTTCCCATCTATTTGCAGCTTGCCATACACTGGCTGAGTGACCAGTGGGGCCTGTCAGTCTAGACTGGCCAGGTTTCGAATAAAGTGATCTATTATAATTTCCTCCTGGGGGAAGCCACTTACCCATCCAATAGCCCGGGTCATCAAGGCCACCGTATGTGCCATGATTGATAGCTGCTAGGTGTGCAGCGCAATATTATTTCTTTATGTCCGGTAGACTGATGCCACCATCGTGCCATTTTAATGTAAGTTTACCCAAGGCTATGCGTGGCGATCCATTCCACAATAAGTCGCTCTGGAGGTGCTCAATTTCTTTAAAATATTTCAGGGGGACAGGATTGAGTGAATTTTGTAGGGCATAAAGAAAACGGGGTAGGGACATCATTTTAAAAAGAGATGCCTTGCCTAGAAGAGAGAGGGGAAGAGATTGCCAGCTGGCTATGTCTCGTTTTAAACGAAGCATTGGAGGAAGGAGGTTTTTTCGTATCGAAGTGTAGGGTCTAAGGAGAGAAATATTCCCAGATATTTGAATCCTGTGGTACTGACCTGGATTGGACAGTTGCAGGGCAAGGCGGGTAGGCCTCCTTGAAGGACCTATAGGTGGGACTTAGTCCAATCAATCTTAAACCCAGAATATCTGCCAAACACTGCCAATATATCCAAGACTGCAATTAGGGACTTTTTAGTATCCGTTAAATAGAGTAAAATATCATCCGCATAGAGCGAAATGCGGTCCTTCCATTCAGGCAACCAACGCATACCTCAAATAACTGGATCTCGGCGGAACCATGCCACCAGGGGTTCCAGTGCTAGTGCAAATAGGAAGGGGGAAAGGGGGTATCCCTGACGGGTACCCCGGCTCAAGACAAATGTGTCTGACTTTGTATTATTAACCACGACTTGTGCCATTGATTTCGAATACAGGAGTCGAACCCACCAAATAAATTCCTGTCCGAACCCAGTTTTCGGAGGACAGCTGTGAGATAAGGCCATTCAATAGAATCGAACGCCATGGTGGCATCCAAGGAAACAAGGACTGCCGATTCCAGGATCGTGTCCACCCTACCTAGGACCCCATGTACTCGGCGCAGATTTAACGTTGTGTTCCGGTGTGGTACAAAACCGGATTGGTCTGGGTGCACTAGGTCCGAGATTATTTTGATTAGACGGTTAGCTAAGACTTTGGCAAGAATCTTAGGCTCAACATTAAGGAGGGAGATCGGCCTATATGAGGTACAATCTGTTTTGGGTTTGCCTTCCTTATGTATGGTTACTCTGTTGGCTATGCGTTGGTCCATTGGCAGCGCACCTACTTCTCTGCTTTCCTCAAACATGCCCTTTAGATAAGTAGACAATTTATCATGGTTAAGTTTATATAATTCGATTGGAATGACATTAGGGCCAAGGGCTTTCCCTGAGTTTAGTGATCTGATCGCCTGCGCTATTTCATCTGCCGTCAAGGGGCTATCCAATCGTTGCTGGTCCGCCGAGGAAAGAGTGGGGAGTGTAATGTCCATTAACAATTCAGCAAAGTCTTCCTCGGTGTAGGGTGCCACTGCGGTATACACCACATACAAATGTCTAGCAAAGTGATTTGCTATTTCTTGGGGGTCGGTAATGTAAACATTATTAGTATCTTGCAGAACTGGGACCAATCTGTTCGCCCACTCATGTTTATCAAGCCAAGCTATCAATTTTCTGGCTTCATCCCCTAGTCCCCTAGGTCATAAATCCTACTGAGTTTCTCTCTTTCCAACTTTTTAGCTTTCTCTGTCACTACCGCATTGTATTCCTCCTGTTTAAGACGCAACAGGTGGAGCGAGTCTGGTGTGGTCATTGTTTCCATGCCTCTAATTGGTAGATCTCGTCCTCTATATTAGACACTTCTTTTTGTTGTTCCTTCTTCTGTCCAAGTATTAGGGACAGAGCTTCCCCCTAATCACTGCTTTGAAAGCTTCCCAGAGTATTTGGGAGGAGTCTATCGTACCCGTGTTTTCATTGAAATAAGTGTCCATCGCCTTAGTGAGTTCTTTACGAATTTTGGGGTTGCTGTGGTTCAGGGATTAATCTGAACCCCCGTACCCACCCTAACCTGATCCAGTAGTATATGTACCCATATCAGGGAGTGGTCGGATATGCCCCTAGCTAGGTGTCTGATTTCATGAACATGTGAGATTTGGGGGCTAGGGATCAAGATATAATCTATTCTGGATAGGCTGCCGTGGGCCCCAGAGTGGAAAGTGTGTTGTATTCTCTCAGGGTTGTAGGCATGCCATCCGTCTACCAATCCCATGGCCTCCAGAAAGTCTCGCAGCCATCTATTAGAAGGCCCCAACTCATGCGGTGGGTGGCGATCCAGTCCACCTGAACCCACAGAATTAAAATCACCTCCAAGTAACAACATTCCTTCTGGTAGCGAAAGGAGAGTGGTGCATAGGTCCTGGAATGTAGTAGTTTGGAGGCCTGGTGGGACATAGACAGACACTAATGTAATGGTTCGTCCCTCCCAGGACCCAGTGATACCTACATAACGGCCCCTGTCATCAGTCCAAGTAGAATCCAAGCTAAGAGGGAATGTGTTTTTCAACATAATACCCACTCCTCTCGAACTCGTTGTGAACCCGGCATGCGCCACCAGCTTATATCCCAACCTGCACATAGCTGTACATGAGCTTCCTATCAAGTGCGTCTCCTGAAGCAATAGAATGTCAGGGGCTTGTTTCCTGATATATTGAAGAACTATACTGTGTTTGACTTTGTTTCCAAGCCCGTTAACATTCCAGCTCAGGATTCTGGCACTCTTATGCCACTGCGTCTGCATTGAACCGAATGGAGAAATCAATAGCCTCCGTCATGCCAATTACAGTACTTGTCAATGTAACAACTATAACAAAAAACAAATACAAAACCCACTCCCAACAACCCCCCTCCCTGCTTCCCTTCCCATTGGACTTGAAACTGCCCATTCTAAACTGGCAGAGTGCCTGTCTCCCAATTTCGGTACTAATTGTAGAAAAGGAGGATGAGTGGTGCCGTGTCGCCCCCCGCCCCCCACCTAGAGCAACTTATACATCTCTGTGAGGAAAAAGAGTGTCATTGAGTGTTCTGGCTGCCAGGTTAAGTGCACCCCCGTTACCAGTCTCATAATGTTCCATCTGGTCCATCGACGGTTACTTTCTAGTCACTCGTGACACCTACAGAGGCCTGGTGCATCCAGAGTCACCACTTTTCTCCCTAATAGATCTGGAGCTCTTATCCCCGATGTTACCATCCTGGTCTCATGCTTCCTGGGTCTCCAACCAGTTTGCCGCTATCTCTGGGTGATCAAAGAACCAGGCCTTCCCATCTGCTTCTACACGGATTTTGGCGGGAAAGAGCATTGCGCATTTGAGGCCCTTATCTCTGAGCATTTTCTTGACTCCCAGAAAGGATCTCTGCTGTTTCTGGACCATCTGGGTTTAGTCTGGGAAGAAGGTGACTTCAGGATTCACGAGCCTGAGCAGAGGACCTGCTCTGACGCGTTGAAGTATTGTGTCGCGGTCTCGATAGTTGAGGATACTGGCCCCTGGACTCTATGAGCCCTTTCAATGGCGAAGATGTTACTCAGGCCTTTGGGTTTGAGATGTCGAAAGATGAGTTCCTCCGCAAACAGATCTGCTGACTCCCCTTCCGCCTTTTCGGGAACCCCTAATATACCCACGTTATTGCTTCTAAGGCACCCTTCATAATCTTCCAGCTTAGTTTCTGCGAACTTTCGGAAAGTCTGCAGTTTGTTAATATCAGCTTGTATTAGTGAGGTGTCCTCCACCAGGCTGTTAGTTTTGAGTTCCACCTGTTTAAGACGTTCATTGTTTTTGTTGAGATCTGTGCGAATGAGATTCACCTCAAGGGTTATGGTGTAAATTTTATGTTCAAGTGAAGTTTTTATATCAGCTATAGCTGCCATAACGTCCTTCAGGGTGGGCTCTTTGTTCGGGCTCCCATTTTCTCCAGTAGTTTTATGCTTAGGTGAAGGCTCTGGCACGCTCTCTTTTGAGCATGCATATTTGTACAGTTTATTGGATTGCACTGTTTTGAGGCCTTGTGTGGTCTCCATTTTAGAATCTTGCGACGCCTTACTGCACTGTTCGGCGAGGCTCTCAACCCGGTTTGTGGTCACGGGAACTCAACAAAATGTCCCAGGAAATCAGTCACTGCAGACGGTCTCACCCGTGGCACTACGTTCGGGATTCTTGTTCGGCAAAAATCTCGGCGCTGGGCCCCACCCTCTTCACAAAGGCCCACCAGTCCGTCGTGCAGAGATTGCCAGGTCTGGTTCCTTGTTTAGGTACCGTAGCTTCGCCGATGAGCCCCTTTCATTGCCGCAGTCAATGTCTTTGTGGAGGGATGTTTTTGGGGCGATCGACTCAGAGCCGGGCTTAGAGTCCTGCCGCCGGCGTCATCACGCAAGCCCCAGCTCTCATCACTCGAGGTCCTGGCGATCCTTGATACGCAGGCCGCGTGCTTCCGAGGAGGAAATTTCAGCCAGGAACACAGCTGCGGGCCCCGTTCTTTCAGCCGTGAACTCAGACCACTTTTCGGTTGTTGATTTCCTCTGCAGATTAATCGGTTAAGTGGTTCGGATCTGTGGGTTAGGCTGGATGCTCCGGAGCTCTACAAAACAGCAGCCATTTTGCTACGCTGCATAGCCACGCCCCATAGATGGAATTCTTATATTAATCTCAGGCCGAATCCCAGTTCATCTTTACTCTGCACACCATGCTGCCACAGTTTGGACCAAGCCATATCCACATCAGTCTTGACCCTCCTCCAATAGAAACAACCCAGACTGAGCAGCCAGGCCAGGTCCTCTCTTAACCAAAACCCAAGCAACCCAAGACAGAGTTTACCCTAACTAGGGCGCATCAGAAGGGAATAGATTGTTCCAGTGCACAGTGTGCATGGGACCCACGTCTGGGCATATCCATCCCTCTTAGGACATCACACTGTAGCACACACAAAATGATGGATAAAATGCTTGAATGTATCTTACCCATTGGCAATTACTCAGTCCGCATCCCAGTCCATTGTGATTTTGCACAACATGCCACTCAGTTTGGACCTAGCCATATGAAAATCAGTCTTGACCCTGCGCCAAGGGGAACAGACCAGCCTGAACTGCCAGGCCAGGTCCACCCTAAACCGAAACGCTAGCAACCCAATACCAGTCTCCAAAGTGGCAGTTGAAAAAGCGGCTGATGAAAGCAAAGCTAGTAGTCATTTCTGGCACTGCATTCTCTGAAGGAATTATGAACTTTTGTAAATTCCTTCTTTCCATCCATCTTTGAGTCTTTTGTCCTCTCCATCTTTCTTTCTGATGTTTTGCATCTGTCTTTCCTTCTTTCTTCACATTGTTTTTGTACTTTTTACCATCCATCCATCCTTATTTCTGTCTTTTTCATCTATCCATACATCGTTCCTTCCATGCATCTTTCTTTTTTATCCATCTCTATTTCTTTCAATTTATCCTTATATGTTCCTACCTTTCTTTATCCTGTTTCTCTAACCAAGCATTCATACACCCTTCTCCTATCCATATGTGCATCCCTGCATCCTCCATCATCTTCCGTCCTTCTTTCTATTCTTCACCGGATTCATCCTTATCTCCATCCGTCAACTCTTGTATGAATCCATCTCTCCACCCATCCCTTTCCCCATACATACCTCTCTTCATTCACCCCTCCATCCACCTTTCTCTCTAGCCATCCATCTCTGCACGCATCCATCCTCTTGCATCCTTCTCTACACCACTCCTACTCCCCATCCCATTCTCTTCTCAATTTTTCACTCCCATCTTGTACCTCAAGAACTGGTATTTATGTGTTTTTGATCAGAGTGAAAGGAGCTATAAACATCAATGTAAAAGTTTCATGTTACACAGAAATACCCTTTGGTACTCAATCCCCAGCCAAGATGATAAAGCGGGGGATTCATGGCACCCCTGTTGCTAATATTAGACCTGGAAATATAGGCTAATCCACAATTACTGTTCCACAGGTGAAAACTCACATTTCACATTTAGGAACTGGAGGGAAAACTTAATAGTTACCTCCATGTAGATGTTCTTTAATGAGTGATTAATAAACTATGAAGCGATACATGCTGTTAGTTGGTATGTCAATTGTGTGGGACATCATTATACAAGGGTTTTAATCATGTGTAGCTTTCTTCGGGCACCTCTCCAGAGAGTGGTTCCTAATATAAACTCCAAAATATGGTTTGACCATAATATTGTGGTCAAGATATTGCAACAACAAACATATCGTGGGACATCATATCCAGGGTAAGTACTATATCCTTTGTTATTTTTGTCAATAATACTGATGTTTAAAATATTATTAAAATATGGTTTTCTTGACACTTTGTGGCATGTTACATAGTTATATTTGATGATGTAATGTTTAATAATATCTTTTTTAATAAAATGTTTTGATATGTTATTTTTTTATGTTTTATATTTTTTAGTTGTTACCTTTTATTTTGGAGGAATTAGTAATTTTTTGTTGTTAGGGTGGGTAGATTTGTTTTACACTATTTTATTATTACATTATTTTTTATTCTTTAAAATTACATTTTAAATGTGTTTAAATGTATTCATTTGTTTCTGGCTGCATAATTGGGATTATTTTTCATATTTTTTTATATTTATTTATTGGCATTTCAGATTGTATTATAGGGGACATCGCAATATACATTTTTAAAGACATCCCAGAAGTTTCGGCATTTGCCCGTACCACGTTAGTAAAGTAGTAGAAGAGGTTGACATTTAAGAGGAAATCCACTATCAGTAATATTTAGAGTCAACAATATCCACCTGCATGAAAACGAGATGCCGCCGTTACACTTTCCAACAAAGAAACACAAGAGTATTTATGATCTACAACCGAAACAAGCATAGTTTGCATTAACATTTTATGTAACACCCTTCCCCTCTCCCATTCTCTCCACTCTTAGCTTCCAATCAGTTATCATATCACACAATGAGGGTAATCCTCAGTTCTGCCTACAGAATCACGGGGCATTCTCCTCAAATATGCCTCCTCTGCCCTAGCCCATACGAGCAGGACTTTTTCACAGTCCTCCCTTGTCGGGGTCGAGCACTCAGCCAGCGAACCCCTATGCACCTTTTTGCCACTGTGAGCCACAGTATTGTACAGAGCCTGCTTAGTGTCTCCTTTGGGTTGTCAGGGAGCAGTCCCAGTACACATTGGTTAATCTGGAATGCATGGCACATCCCACCCTGTTGCACGCTTAAGTTGGGTCAATACCTCAATCCAGTAGAATACAATAACAGAATAGTGCCATATCACATGCAATAAATCTGCCACTGCTGCGCCACAGCACTGATCTCTAGTGGGGTAAATGGAGTGCAACCTCTTGGGGGATAGGTAGACAATATGGACCACACTGTACTGTATCTGCTTAAATCTAACGCAGTGCAGGGCGTGGCCAAACCGACGACTGCAATGGCCGCTCGGCGTTGAAGCTCTGGCCCCTGATGTCTACATTACCACCGAAACAGCAGTATCCTTGTTGCAAATCCCCCAAACCTTTGCAGAGGACCACCGGAGTGTGCCGGGACTCCATCCACTGCCGGAGACGCGGCAAGGGGGATTACTTGGTCCGGACTCCGAGCAAGGACATAGGAGGTGTGTAGTGGAGGCCCAGCCTGCCTCGGAGGCCCTGTGGAGACCGGGCCCTCGGGTGAGCCTGAGGCCGGAGTAGCGGAACTCTGCAGGGCCCCACTGCCCCTCCGTGGAAGCCTGGACCTGATTTATGCAAGACGTGCTCCGCACAGCCATGAAGACTGGCCCGCTGTCGCCGTCTTAGCTGCTGCCAGATGGGCGAGGTGAGGTGGGGGGCGGGGAGCTAGGCCCGGCTGCCACTAACCTTTTTTCCTGCGCTGGTGCCAACTGCTGCGGCAGATCTCTGCCGGCTCCTCTGGGCCCCCTACTCTCAAATAGATCTCCCCCTCCCGCTCTTGAACATTACCAGGCACTCTATAGGGCCACGGAGGAGTTGCACTCGACAGCAGCCTTTTCTTTTCTCCTGTGCAAGCTTGGGCCCTAATTCTGAGGTGCTTGCGGGCTGCGGTGCTCTGGGGCGCCCACCCCAGCCATCGGTGGTGACACGCTGCACATGGTGAGTCTCCGACTGAGGACCCAGCGGCCTCCCTAATCCTGTACCACTTGGGTGCACTGCTGGGAAATATTCAAACTCTGGGGGGCTGTAGGGCCAGCCTGCCACCGTATCTGCACACTAGAACATCCCTAAGGCCCGGTGGGGCTTGAAAGCTGGATGGCGGCCCACACTAACCCCCTTCACTCCAACAACACCATTATTACCCCGGCTCCCCAAGGAGAGGCCCGGTGATTGCCACTTTGCGGAGCATCGAGAGCCTGTTATGTATTCCTGCTCTACTGACCACACCATTGAAGTCACCTGGGAGGCTAAGGCTGGAGGGTACAACTACTTACCATAGCGGGTAATTTGGTCCATCCCACCGCCTACCCCGACCCTGGTGCGGGCTCTCTTCCGACTGCGGCGCCCGCTGTTGTACACTGCGGCCATGGGTCGGGGGGACCCAAAACAGCGCAAGATCACAAACGAGAAGGTTGACTCCTCGGATTGACCTGACCGCGACACTGAGAGGGAGGAGGTCCCAGAACACATGGACCCTCCACAGTCCATAGACTGGGCTGCTGCTATCATGGTGGAACTCCGAGCGGGATTCCGTGGCATTGATGCATGGCATGATACTCTTTCCTCCAGGCTTGACAGGATGGGAGAAAGGCTGGATGGACATAGCACCAGACTCAACGGAGCCGAGCAGAGAATATCTGCCCAAGAAGACTGGGCTACTGATACGACGCGCAGGCCTGAACGGGTGGAGAGACTGTTAAAAACAGTAGCGATAAAGAACGAGGACCTCGAAGCCAGGTCGCGCAGGAATAATATCCGTATCACCACCTTCAATGCGTGCTCTCTGGAGGTGATGAAGGACCTCATCCACTCTTTGAACCTGCGCGACCTCTGGCGCACACACCATCCTCTGACCCCTGGCTATACCTTTCACTCTGCACCTCATTCCACGCATAGACTATATTTTAACTGACGCGCTTGGCTGCCGCTGGGCCAAGGGTATAACCACCCTACCGCGAACTCTGTCGGTTCACGCACCAGTTCTTATTCGACTGTGTATCCCGCACTCGCCTGGGTGGGTACGTAGATGGTCTTTCCCTGCTTCTGCCCTACTAGATGAGGTCTTTCGGTCGGAGGTACAGGAGGCCATCACTGAATATTTTAATCTGAATACAGGCATGGTGGATCACCATTCAACTTTGTGGGATGCCTTTAAGGCCTACATTCGGGGTGTTGTTATTTCCAAACAGGCGGTGGTACTACACGCAATTCGAGGCAGCCTTTCTAAAATCGAAGCTGAATTAGCATTATTGGATGCTACGTCACCGGAACCACGATCCCAAAATGTTCTCATTCTGGAGTTTAATGACCGTGCAGATAGGGAAGCTTCACTGTATGGAAAACATTCCACGGCCCGTAGATTCGCGGAGGGGGAACGCCACGGGAAAACACTGGTGCGTTTAGTACGCCATCTCAGGGGGGCTGGACACATAGCGGCGATAAACCGTGAGGATGATATGGTAGCTACGGACGATGCTGACATATTGACGGAACTAGTCGCCTATTACCGATCTCTCTACTCACCACTCTCCCCAAGTATATTTCCCAATATTTGGCATATTTAGAGGAGGTAGTCTTGGTGTGGCTCACAAGAGGACAGGTGGATTACCTGGCGGACCCTTTCACGATGGAGGAAATTACACTTGCCATCGATGCCCTTACAGGCTCTAAAGCTCTGGGACTCAATGGACTCTCAGGTGCTTTCTACAAAGCATTCAAAGATAGCCTAGCCCCGCAACTCCTGGAAGTCTATGCGGAGGCCCTGGAATGGGGTATCCTTCCACCTTCTATGAGAGAGGTGGCCATCTCTTTAATAGTTAAACCGGGTAAAGAACCTACACAGTGTTCATCCTATCGCCCTATCTTCTTAATACATTCTGACAATAAAATCCTCGCTAAAATGTTGTCCACCAGATTGTCGTTGTTGCTGGAGCAAATCACCTCCCCAGTGCAGTCAGGCTTTGTCCTCCACCGTTCTACAGCCCTAAATTTAAGAACCGTCTTTTCTGTTATATATTGTATTGAACCTACTACTCCTGCGGCTGTGGCATTACTGGAAGCAGAAAAGGCCTTTGATTCTCTCGAATGGCCTTTCTCCTGGCCAGGTTGCATAAATTAGGCATCCCATCCAATTTTATAGCCTTGATCGCACTGCTTTACTCTTCCCAGTGTGCTCGTCTTCGAGTAAATGGCTCATTATCATCTCCCATCCAAATCACACGCGGGACACGACAGGGATGTCCGTTATGCCCATTATTATTTATAATAACATTGCAACCATTGGTCCGTCACATGCAGGAAAAACACCTGTTTTGTGGCTTACAGTTTCCTGATGGCCCCTTACCAATGTCCATGTATGCGGACGATATCCTGCTTTTTGTGACACACCCTAAGGAAAATCTGCAGCCCATTATAGAAGAACTTTGCCGCTTTGGGACCATGTCCGGTCTGATGATAAACTGGGACAAATCAGTTTTACTCCCCATTACGGCTGCGGCCTTAGCGGATGAAACTGAGTATCCGCTGCAGAGAGGAGGGGACACCACTAAATACCTAGGGGTGCATCTCTACAGAGATAAAGAACAGGTCATACGTTTAAATTATGGGCCTGCGGTCGAGCAGCTTACCACACAGGTTGAAAGCTGGATACAACTGCCTCTACCGATGGCCAGCTGCATAGCTCTAATTAAAATGAAACTACTGCTTTGATTCTTATACGTGTTTAGCACCATACCTATTCCACTCACTAACACATTCTTTTGCCAACTACGGGGGACTACTTATAAAACTTATATGGGCAGGATGCAGACCAAGAGTCTCCTGGGATACGGGGACTCTCCCGTATAATCGTGGCGGATTCGCGGTCCCGGATCCCCAACTTTATTTTTAAGTGGCACATGTGCAATATGCTCATCACTGGTACCATCCGTATGACCGTATTCCGTATACGAAACCTGATCACGAATTGGCAGCCCCCTCGCCGTTGGGCATACCACTAGACCCTCAGGACATCCAACCCCTGTCTACCACCTGATGGGCGTGGCGTAAAATTAACACTATGCTAGGCATCGGCCCTCTCTACTCTTCGGCCATTCCCTTACCTTACCTAACAATTCATTCCTCCCACTCACTTCCGAGAGGATGGTACAGCTCACTCTCACTAAACTGGGCCTGGATACTCTTGGCTCCTTATTTTCCTAGGGACCTGTGTGCACACTGACGGAATCATCTACTCGTCCAGGGAAGACTTACATGGACAATTTTATAACCACCAGGCTATTGGGTACACTTCGCTACGCCGTCGCCTCCTTCTCATCCCCTCCTACAGACTTCACCCCACTCACTTAGTTACTAAACTGTACAAAGCTTGTTTGGCGCTCAAGCAGGTATGGGACAGGGGGGTACAGCAGCGCTGGGAGGAAGATCTGGGACACACTGACAGATGGGCTTTCCGTCTTTTTTTAAAGCTTTATTTATCGTTTTATTACAATTCTGCAATACAAACATGAGTGTTCACTGTCATTGTTACATTGGCATAGTAATACAAAGGTGTAAGTCCAATAAGGCCATAATGTCAAGGCCCCTATAAATAAGCAACCCCGTCAAGGCATGCAGGTGTTGTCCAGATGTCACGTATGCTCCATACATAGGTTATCCCCAACTGCCACCCGCATATCCTTCCCGTCAACTGATCCCGTCCAGACACATTCATGTATTTATGTGAGTAATTCTTGAGTGAACCCCTGTAGGCAGTAGTGGAATTGGTGAGTGTGGTGCGAAGAGTAATTATCCCACACCAGTCGTAACAATGCCCTGTTCAACTTCAGAGTCAGCAGACGGGTGGTTAGCCTGCGTGTAAACCCTGAATGGCCCCCAAATGTCTTTGGGCCGGGAGGATCGAGGCAATGGGGCGGAGTAGAGTTCACTATTGGTGTTGCAGAAGGCTAGGCTATGAAGCCATCCCTATAGTGTGGTAACTGTTTTTCGACCTCAATGTAGTGCAATTTCTCTTTTAGCGAGCAGCAAACTAAGAGCAACGAACCTACATGTGCGCTTGGGGAAGTTTTCTACGTAGCCCAATAATGGGGATGAGGGTCAGCTCAATCATATCTCCCAGTGTTTTGTGCACCACCTCCCAGAAATGCAGTAGTTTGGGACATGTCCACAAAAGGTTGGCAAAGTCAGCGTAAGGGGCGTTGCATTTGCGGCAGTTATGCGGTCTGGAGGGATCAAGTCTTTGGGATCTGGCCTGGGTTATGTACATTCTGCACAGAAACTTAAAATGTAGCAACTTGTGCCACCGGCAATTCAAAGAGACCTCCCTTGTTACAGCGCAACATTTGTCATCTTGTACTGGAATGATCTTGGAGCAGGCCTTGTACAGTTTGGATATAAGATATATCCCTCCTGGGCTCTCGATGATTATGGACACATGGGTAAACGAGTCTGGTTCAATGGGAAAACCAGGCAGGGATGCCCGAAGCGCCCCAGAACAAAGTGATCCATGAAGGTGGCATCATGGAAGCAGTCTTCGTCCATGACAGAAAAGGCGTGACCATCGGGTATACGTCTCCCATTTTGGTAATGTAAAATGTTGCCAAGGTGCGCTGTACCAGTCTCTCTCCTGTGATCGGAAGCCAGCAGGTATTGGGAAGCGGCAGCGCAGATAAGTATAGTAGAGATGTACCGGTGATACCCTTCAGTATCTCCCATGCCCAACTGATGGTGGAAACCGTTTGTATGTCATTGAGGTCCCTGGGTAGGCCCCTGGGTAATACCGCTGAGAGCGTGTCAGGCAGCACCAGTTCTGCCTCCAAGCAAAGATATGGGATCCTAGCGTCGGGGTGGAACCGGGCGAAGGCATAAATACATTGGACCATTAAATAATACAGCTGAAAATCAGGCACCCCGAACCCCCTCTCTCATATGGAAGGGTAAAATCTGCCAGCGCACCCGGGGCTGTTGACCTCCCCAGACCAGTCTTATAAGATGCGAGCCCAATGTACCGAAGTAGCTGTTAGGGAGGGGACTGGGGATGAGATGTAAATGTAAATGTAAATTGATACTTGTATAGCGCACTACTCACTCAGGGAAGGCATGGCTTGGCAGTTCGGGCTGGACTGGTCCCATGAGGCACAGGGTCAGACTGATTTGCATATAGCCATGTCTGAACTGGGGTGGCAGAGTGGGCTAAAGAATGGGGATAAATTAAACCCAGATCTTTTGACTGGGTGTGAGTGTTTGATTGGTTCAGATGCTCCGTCCATTACCAGCCCCTTTTGTACCGCTTTTAGTGTCAGGGGAGCAGGCTGTACTGTCTCAATCGGGGGTGAGAAGTAGTTTGCTGTCTCCTCCCATCAGCAACAGAGAGGAGTCTAACTTAGCGAGTTGGGCCTGTGGAGAATAGAAGAATTCCGGGGAGTCAGTGTTCGGAGCATAAACGCATACCAGGGTGACGCTGTGGCGCATTAACTGGCCCCTGACAATTTTAAACCTGCCTACATGATCCCCAGTGATGGAATGTAGACTGAAGGGTACCCTTTTATCTATAATAATAGCTGTACCCTCGGAATAGCTACTGAAATTGGAGAAATACCTATGTGCGACCCAGCTTGAGGCGAATCATGCGGGGTCAGTTTTGGGGAGGTGTGTTTCCTGTAAAAAAGCAACATCGACGTTATGGCGTACCAAATAACGAACAATCTGTCGTTTCTTGCAATTTTCATTCCGACCTCGGAAATTCCAGGTTTGAGGGACCATAGACATTACCTAATTGCGCCATCTAAGAGTCCTGACAGTCATAACTAACAAAAGCAATTGGTGATAAACATTTAAGTGGACAGTGAGCATGACAATAACTAAGTCCAAATTTCTGGAGAAGAACAGCTTCCCCCCCACCCACCACCCAACCTCACCTAAAAGGAAGCGAGGCATGACCCAAATCTGATAATGAAGCATGATATACCAATAGACTTTAAGCTGGAATGGAAGAACCCCAACTCGGTACATCCGTATCCCTAGAAATGAACCAAAGGCGTACACCATGAGGGGTGGCAACGCTACACCTGTCGATTAGAAACATTATGAAATGATGAATGTTAGTATCCCAAACTAGTTATGTTCTCTTCATGTCGCCGTGTAGGATGGGGCAGTCAGCCTGTGTCCGTGCTTGAAAACAGTTCCATGCTCGCATTGAAGCCACTGCCCTGGGTTGAGGATCTGGTCTTGGCCGCCATCGCCTGTTTGTTGTTCTGTTTGTATGTGTGGCAGAACTCCTGTGCCTCCGTCGGGGTGTTGAAAATGCGTGACCGGCCGTTGATATCAACTCGCAGCCTTGTCGGGTAAAGCATACTGTATTTCAGTCCCAAGTTCCTGAGGGTGGCCTTGACCCCATTGTACTTACGGCAGGCTTCTTGCAGCATTAGCGGGAAATCCGGATAGAGCACTATTTTGGAGCCTTGCCATACAGTATACCCTTTCTCTCTGGTGAGGCGTAATGCTGTGCCACAGTCGCGAAAGTTCAAAATGCAAGCAATGAAAGGCCTTGGGGGGAGGCCCAGATTGGGCCAGGGGCCCAGAGTGCGGTGTGTGCGCTCTATCATGAAGCTTGGGGTGAAGGACTCCCTCCCAAACATGTCCGCAAGCAAGATCTCAACAAAGAGGTCCAGGTGGCCCGTTAAAGTGGTCTCCGGCACCCCTAAAATGCGGATGTTGTTGTGCCGACTGCACGCTTCAAGAGCTTTGTTTTTAATTGCCACGTCTTTAAGGATGCGTTCCAAGCGATTCAGCCTGAGGGACTGTGCCGTTCCGTCTTCAATGTCGGATATACCCGCCTCAGCAACATCTAGGCGTCTGCCGTGCGTTTGGATTTTGGCGCCCATGTTGTCCAGGCCCTTGTCCAATGTGTCAAAGCACCCATCCAGAGCACGAAAACCCGCCCTCATTTCTTGAAGCAGCGTAGATGTCTGAGCAGTGTGGTCGTCTGCACTATCCGCACCCGGGCCATTCTCTGCCAAGGTGGGGCTGTCGTCACGATTTTGCTCTGCAACCTTTTCAAATGGGAGGGTCCTTCGTTTAGGGTCTTTGCGGCCCATGCCGCTGTGGGGCCAAGCTGTGGGAGCGGCAGTGGTGTCGTGATCGCTCAGCTGGCAAGGAGAAGGCCTAGAAGAAGAGCTGGCAATGTGGTGAGGAATGAAGGCGGGGGATTGAGTGCAAAACCCCCGGATGCCGATGGAGCCGGTGAGCCACTACCCCAAGCAGCCCAACAAGGGGGAATCACCTCAAGAATTGAGCCAGGAGTTGATTGATTGCACAAGTGAAGTTAGGCGCAGGAGGGGGTGTGTGGGTGAAGCAGGGCCTCTCCCTGCATGGGGCAATGTCCTGCAGAAGCCAAGTGTGAAGTGCAGGCAGTGAGGCGGTGATACCAGCCCAAAAGGCGGACTGCTGAGGCGTGGCGATGCGAGGCGGCGAAGTAGCATGTAATGCGGTTTTCTGGGCAGCGGACTGGCAGGGCACTCTTGTCAGCAGGGCCCCTGACACCCCCCTGCCCGCACCTTCTAGAGACTGAGTAAGCACCTCCCAGGCACAGCGTGGGCCCTGTCCCCGCGGGGCCCATGGGGGAGAGGGTTGGGTGGTGCAGGCCTTGACCGGCCAAACGGGCCACAAACTGACGGTGTTGAGGCGTGCTCGGGAGGGAGAGCGCAGAACGCAACCCGCATACGGCGGACTCACCTCAACTCTCGTCGTCCTCTCAGGTCGGGAAACTGCTTTCGCCTGTGTCTGTGTCCCAGGCGTGCCGCGCTACTGGTGAGAGCAAAGCTGGCCGAGATTCACTCCTCCCCACAGGTTGTTGATAGCAGGGAGCCCTGTTCAGACACCATCTGGGCACGGTCTGATCACCTCTGTGTGTTCACCACGATGATAGCGGACCACCGGTGTTTAGCAGTGGTGCGAGTGTGCTGTTTTAATGGGGGATATTATTGCTGGACTGAAGAAGGCTGGCGGAGCTTCAATACCGCATGGCCATGTTTGTCCGTGGCTTGGCCACTCCCCCAATGTGGGGGGGCCCTCTGTCTTGACCAAATCCAGAAAATCTCACCCAACCATAGGCACAAGCTCCTCCATTTTAAATTCATTCACAGGATCTATGTTACCCAACATCAATTGGCCAAATTTGACCCTTCCAAGTCGTCCAACTGCCCCAAATGCAGAACACAAGATGCAGACTTTGCTCACATGACATGGACATGCTCCCAGGTCCTGCCGTACTGGTGGAGGTCTTTCAAATGATAGCGAACATAATTGGTGCTCCTCTCACCCCCTCTCCTCGGCTTGGCCTGTTAGGCTTGGCCACCCACATTAAACTTTGTTACCTGAGATTCGTAGCTATTGCCTTGATGTTGGCTAAAAGAGAAATAGCCGTACATTGGGGACCCGCGACTAGACCCACATTAACAGAATGGGCGCGCGCCTTAGCCTATTGTAGCTTATAAACCGATATCTATGCTACACTTCAGCCCTCAATGTCAAGACCTAAAGACATATGGCGTGTCTATTGCATGTACCGGCAACAGGCTCCTGATACGTCTGTGGCTTCCTCTTCACCTCCTCATGCAGCCACTAGAAGTATAGCAGCCAAATGTCCAGTATTTGTAAAGCGCGAACAATTACCCGAAGGTGTCAAGGCGCTGGGGGCCCTCGGGAAGATTAAGCGAGCTAGTGCCCAGAGTCACATGGTGCTGGGCTGATCTGCTGCCGGCCCCGGGTATCGAACCGTGAGGGTTCCGGAGTTAGTTGCCCTGGCCGCTGTGCCACACCTCTTCCACTCACCAGGCTCACCCCCAGCGTGGTTTGATTCCTAACTGTAGTAACACAACCCCCACACACAGATCCAATGCCATACTACTGATACCAGAAGACATACATGCATGCCTTCCTACCGCAAATGTTTAAGGTAATCAATGGTAGCGTCAAAGCAATGGAGCTCCCCCCCACCCTAAATCCTCTTGTATCAGAATGTATAGTGATTATGATTTTTGTTTGCAATTTTTATTGATATATGTTTTTTCTCATAATGTCATGTTATTGTCATAATTTGAAATTCTTTGTCTATCTGTCACTATTTTCAATAAAAACATTTTTTAATCTAACGCTGATTGACACTCTGCGAGCTCCTGCGTGCATTTAGAGCCAGGCTTTGGGGGGTGATAGGCTTGTCACTGATGCTCTGCCAGCCCAGACCTATACTATTCGCAGCACCTCCAGACATGTGTCTGCACACAACGCACGGTATGTGTTTTATATGCCTAAGTCTACCTGCCATGTATAACATAGTCACCAGTGTTTGTGAGGGCTCAGGGTACTCAGCTATATGGTTTTGTAGCTGTGTCACATTATAGTGATGAGTATACACAAAGACAAGATGAGAAAGGGATACATATTGTTTTTAGACTATCCGGCCATGAGTTAATTCTGCTTCCAAGACCACACCGCATCCAAAGACATACTGGCCTGACAACCAGTCTGTGTGACCCCCTTGTCCGGGGACTTTGGGGGTCCCTGGCAGTGCCACGGCTGACGGTGTGGGGGAGCACCGAACCACGCTAGGTACTTTGGGGCAGAACTGACTGCTGCATGGCCTGTTGAACATGGCAGCTACCCCTAGGACGCAGCCGCTGTAGCAGAGCAGAAGCCAATATCGAGGACTAACTGAGGCACTGTAGAGCTGGTTATGCGCCGCGGAACGAGGCTGGGCGCGACCGGGGTGCATCAGTGGGAGGAGATGTCGGCTGAGCAACAGTGGGCATCCATGGTGAATCTCACGCTGAGATCTGCCGACCTGGCCGGAGGATGTGGATTTCGGCAGGGCCTCCCTGGGACTGTGGCGAGGCGCTTCATTGCTGTTGAGGGGCGGTGCTGCCGCCAGAAGCTCTAGAGACACTGTGTGGCCCTGGGACCCAGATTGGCATGTGAAAGAGGGCAATGCATCCCACGGGTTCACAGGGCAGATCACTGCCTGGTAAGCAGCTATGAGGGCGGCCTTGGGGCCCCCCTTCTTGCCTTGGGGGGGAGGCTGGTGGAATGCTCGGGCCCTCCTGCAAATCAGGCTGTTGCTAACCCCCGCAGACTGATCGGCTACAGTGCCAGAGAAGGGCGCAAGACCCTCAACATCAGGTGCTGCCCTGGGGCCCACCTGCCCTGTGGCCAGGAACTATGTATTCGGGCAGCATGTCAACTGGGCCTTGAGTTGAAAGCAGCCGGGCCACCGACCTCAGGATTGCGTACTCAGGGATATCTTCTCCTGGCCCCCTCATTACCCGAACTGCCTAACGAGGAGCCTCTGGCTGAAAGTTTGGGGCAGGAGCTTGTCCTGGATTCCGCAGTGGCTGACCACCACAGGTACACTCGTCCCCTTGGCCTCTTGTTGACTAGTCTCTGTGCCCCCCTCCCCTGACTTTGTTCTTGTGGATTCTGATTTCTTGCTGTGGGGGGCTCCTGCCCTGAAGGATCTCCTGTTGGGCACAGTTGCCGGTGGGGACCCGTTATGTCTTTTCCATTCTGGCCCACCTCCCTGGCGGTGATAACCATCACTTTGGCCCGTCTATGTTGGGCTGGGTGTGGCTTTGGGTATCCTGCCTGGCGCCTACCTTGCTTTTCACCATCTAGTGTTGCTATGAATCGGTGCCTGACGCCTCTGTGAAGTTGCTACTGCCCTGGATGCACGTGCTGCCCTCTGGGGTAAACGGACCATGGGTGGTGTTGGGAGACCTCCTTCTACTACATCTAGGGGTGTCTTGGTGGAGATGAGGCGTGACAGGTCACCCCCCCCCCACTTCGGCCCAGACGAAGATTGGACTTCTAGGGCTGCTGAATCCCTTTTCCATCTAAGGTATTTGAAAAACTACTTAATAATCAACTATTAGAACTTATTGCTACAAGCACCTTTCTGGACCATTCACAATATGGGTTCAGGGAGGAGCACGGAACAGAAACGGCATTAGTATTGGCAGCAGAGGGACTCAGGATGATATTAGATGCTGGAGGGAAGGCCACCCTGATTTTATTGGATCTCTCGAAGGCCTCCGATACTGTGAATCATGAGATATTACATGATCGTCTAGTAGATCTAGGGCTCCATGATTCTGCACTCTTGTTGATGGACTCCTTTTTAAGAGATAGGTCCTTTTCAGTAAAACTAGGAGAGTGTACATCTGACTTTTTAAAATCACCTTGTGGAGTGACTCAGGGATCTTCCGTGAGCCCCACACTTTTTAATATTTATGTTGCCCCCCTGGCAGAAGTTATTAGGCATTATGGGTTTATGCCAGTGTCATACACTGATGACACCCAAACAGTGCTATCAGTTACCGGTAAAGTTGAGGAAACCGCTGTGCGTTTCAATGTATGCATGACACAGGTTGGTCGATGGATGTAGTCAAACAGCCTGAAGCTAAATGGGGACAAAACTAAGGTTATGCTTCTGGGAGCTGGGGCAGATTTTTGGTCACCCAGATGGTAGCCGGATAGTCTGGGTGACTGCCCAATACCTGTGAACAAGGTTAAAAATCTGGGTGTCATTTTCGATAATAAACTGACTTTTAATGCCCAGATAAATAACCTCTCGTCAACCATTTGGTATATATTGAAAATGATCAGAAGAGTATGCCCATACATTCCTCAAGATTCATGTGAAACATTGGTGACAGCCCTGGCCTTGGCCAGATTAAATTATGGCAATGCCTTACACTCAGGAATACAAGTCCAACACCTAGCAAAACTCCAGCTGCTGTAGAATGCAGCCGCAAGGCTGCCGCTCAAAGTTCCTAGATCTGAGCCAGTTGGTCATAGATTGAGTAGCCTTTCCTGGCTTCCTATGGACGAAGGATCAGGTTTAAATCGCTGTGTCTGGCCTATAATGCCTTACATGGGACAGGACCACAGTTTCTGAGAACCCACCTGAATTGGTACGTACCGGCTAGAAATCTGAGGTCAGTCCACTCAAAAACTCTGCAAATTCCTAAAATCAAGCAGGTGAGGTGGGGAGGGAGAAGCTTTCTACTTCGGACTGCCAAGGATTGGAATCTTTTACCCACCATGATAAAATGTAGCCCCTCGCAGTTGCATTTCAGGAAAGCCTTAAAAACGTGGCTTTTTAACACATAGACAAAGCACACATGGCCAGATCTTCTTACGCATCGGACATAGCACCAAGACGCCCATGGGCAATCACGGACTTTAGAAATATTAAAATCAAAATCAAATCAAATCAGGTGTCACAACCACCTCCCACACACTCTGACTTTGCTACTATCGTTCAGGTAATCCAGGACTCCAGAGAATTGGTTGAGACTAAGGTGGATGGAGTGCGAGTAGATGTTTCTTTGTTTCGCCAGGACATCCGAAATGTTGTTGGTCGAGTTACTGAGACAGAGACCAGGGTGTCCTTGGTGGAAAATGAGGTGGATAACCTTAAGCTCCAGGTCTCCAAACTGCTCTCAGCGACAATAGTGCTCGAGGAATGAGGTGAGGGCGCAGAGACTCCAGACAAGTGGTTGAGACTAAGGTGGATGGAGTGCGAGTCGATGTTTCTTTGTTTCGCCAGGACATCCGAAATGTCGTTGGTCGAGTTACTGAGACAGAGACCAGGGTGTCCTTGGTGGAAAATGAGGTGGATACCCTTAAGCTCCAGGTCCCCAAACAGCTCTCAGCGTCAATAGTGCTCGGGGAATGAGGTGAGGGCGCAGAGAAACAGTTGCGGAGGAACAATCTCCATTTGTCAAGAAGTACCTGAATCTCCACGGAAGCAGGATGGCACTTCTTCATCATGCAGCATCCAGTAAGGATCCCAGGAAGGGGGAAACACCTAATGACCAGAAGAGAAAGAAAACAATAAAGCAAACTACTCTACTTACTTCTATTTCTATCTAATATTAAGACTAGTTCCTACCAATTACTCCTGAAGTCTTTGCCTCTCTTCTATGATTATAATTCAAGGTGTACAAAAATAAAATGTTCTGTAAAACAACAGACCAGGAGGACTGTGTAATGTAGTCACTGTTATCTCTCTTATTCTCTGAAGGCGTGATATTGGGTTTGCCAACACTACTCCTCAAAGGAAGCACCTTTTGAATGCAGCGCACAAAAAGGAGCAGGGTAGGAAAAGTAGGGAGGAAAGGATAGGAAAGTTTTCCAAAAGGTGGAAAGGTAGAGCCGTTCTGTAAGCTATGCAGGATATCTCTTACTGACTTCCAAGCAGTGATGAAATCCGAGAAATCCTGTCACAATGCTGAGGAGATTCGGAAGCAATAACTACCGAGCTAAGGCAGGACCAGCTGATAACTCTTCTGCTCAGGAACTGAGCAATACCAAGTCTGCAGTATCGAAGGCTGCCGTGCTCAGGAATAACGGATGCGCAAGCAAAACCGCTAAATGAAAGAAATGCTGCTCTTACACTAGAGGGCAAATGGAGGACGAAGCTTAAATTAGGAAACCAAGTACAAAGTTGAAATTAGTACACCTCCCACTGTGAAGATGAGCGGAACAAAAACAAACTTCAGTCAGGGAATTTTTAAATTGCATTTCGCAGAGGAGTGCGCGTGCAATCGTCTTGAGCCTCCAACTCTCGTGAGAGAATTGTAACACAAATGCTTGCAAAAACATGGACAAATGCGGAAGCCATCTTGAAATATTTCAAATCCAATCTAAGCCTGCAGATTTCTCCAATGGTTGATCATTTGAGGCTTCACTAAGATCTTTTTTCTTTTCTGACTTCTCAAACCGCCTTGAATCACAGAGATAACATTAGTCTGATTCCTGACACCAGTGTGTTGGATTCCTGGAAGGTGCAGAGGTTTCTGGCGTGGAGCACCTCCTGTATGATTGCTGCAGTCCTAGTTTCCTGCCAGCAAGTTGTCACTGTGTTTCGTGGTGGAAAGGGCGCAGAGGTCCTTGTCCTGTCTGCCTCCCACTGGTGCTCCGGTCTGTCAGATGATAGCGCACATTCTCAACCATCAGGACAGGGATGCTGTCCTCTGGGAAGCCAGGGCCCACTAAGACCTTCACTTTCAAAACCTGCGGATTATGATTTTCCCTAACTATAACTGAGCGATCCAGCAGCACTGGAGCTCCTTTGAGGAGGTCAAGCAGAAACTCTTAACTTGAAGTATATGCTCCTCTTTCTGGCAAGGATGAATAATTTAATTTGCACACTATGCAATTAGACCTCGGCCTCCTTGTGAAATTGTGCACCTGGTGCATCAGGATAATGCATTGCCTTTAATCTCCCTCTTGCTGGCTAGCAACCTTGATCAGCTACTTATGGTAGAGGACATCTGGGAGGTGCTCATGGATAGATACCCAGGGAAAACTCCAGGCCCGATGGGTTTCCAGTTGAATACTATTGGAAATTCTGAAATCTTCTGCTTCCCAACCTGCGTACACAATGAGGCGCTACACAATGAGGCAGCGAACCAAAGGGGCATTCCCCTTGGGGTTGGATGAGACCGCGATTGTGGGGATCCCTAAATCAGACCAGCTGCTAGATAGATGTTCTTCCTACCAGCCTATTTCTCTTATCAGTTTGGAAGTTAAGATGTTTGCCAAAGTCTTGGCCAATGATTGCGTTGCACTCTACCCTATCTGGTTCACCCTGATCAGGGTGGATTTATGATTGCCCACGGTACTCTGCATTATATCCGGAGGGTCCAGGTGGCCATCTCCCAGGCCCATCGCCTTCAGTGCCCCTCAGCTATGCTTATGGTGGACTTTAAGAAAGGCCTTTGATACTGTTCATTGGTCCTTCCTGAGTGCTGTGCTGAAGAGGACGGGGTTGGGGCTTCGCTTTCGTACCCTTTTTGGTCTTCTTTATGCCTTCCGTATCGCTTGGGTCCGTGTCAATGGTGCCTTGCCTCCATCATTCCCTATCCATCGAGGCACCCAGTAGGGTTGTCCTCTTTCCCCTCTTTTGTTCACCTCACTGATCCAGCCACTGGCATGCCTCATTAGTAGGGATGCTCGTATTCAGGGATGGCCTTGGGACGAGGGCCCGGAGGAGCATATTGCAGTGTATGCGGATTACATTTTTATGTCCCTCGCACACTGGCAGATCTCGGGTCCACGATGTTTGGTGATTCGTTTATACCATTTGTCTTTCAAGTATCTGCATATTTAAATTTCACATCTTCCAAATTTGGCCTGGAGCCTCAATTTGACCCCCAATCACTAAAAGAAAGTAGGACCTGCAGAGGTGGGGCTGTCTACCATTGCATGTCCTGGGCAGGTTATCTGTTTTCAAAATGATGATCCTGTCCTGATTTTTGTATGTTTTTTTTACTTTCTCCATCCAATCCCCTGGTGGTGTTTCCAGATCCATGCTTTGGTGATCCGTACTTTCCTCGGCCGTTGGCCTCCCCCGCATGGCCTTTGTTAATTGCCAACAGTCCCCCTTTGATGGCGGGATGCATATGGCGGATCTATACTGTAATTATTTGGCCTCGCAACTGGTTGCGATTAACGACTGGTTCAATGGGCAGTGGGATGATACGGCCTACCAGGCGAAACTCGCCTTGATTGGCTTAGATAGACTGACGGGACCACTCTATGGGGCCCGATTCCCCTGTCACTTCCTGAGTGCACCCAGGTGGTGTTGCTGTGCTAGATGCCGGCACTCCATTTTCTGGATTGGAATCGTCGACTTGCTGGGCTGACCCCCCTGTGACAAGGGCCATGGCTACATCATACTGCAGGTCTGGAGGGCTTTGCGCAGTGGGACAGGATTGGCATTACTCACCTCAGGGATGTTTGGGCAGGTACATAGGTGCAGGTGTTTCAGGAGTTGCACGAGCGCTATCAGCTCTCCCGTACACAGTTTCATAAGTACATGCGGCTGCAAGGTGCCTTGTTGTCCAATATCCCCCCTGAGACACTGCTCCCAGAGTTCAGTCCCCTTGTAGCCAAACTGTTGATGGGGAAGTTGCATAAAGGGGCTATCTCCTTGATGTAGTACTCCCTGGTTATCAATGCCCCAGACTACATCTCCAGGCTGCAGCGGAAGTATGAGGCCTGGGTGTGTGAGCTTGAGAATACGGAATGGCACAAGGCTAGACTACATTCTCGGGAACTGGCAATTTCTATGTGCCTTTGGCTGGCCCAGCTTAACTATTTGCATGTCAGGGACATGACTTCCCCTGCGGCTCCACTGAGATGACAGGTTCTCCCAAGCAAATTGCGACAGATATTCTTTACCGGATGCAAACTTCTTTCACGTAGTTTTGTCCTGCCAGGACCGGTTCCCCTTTAGCAGGGAACTGAGAGGGAACTCGCTGAAATTCTTGTCCGTCGCCTCGCCCTCACTCCTAGGGTGGCATTTTTGGGGTTGCTGGAGGACGTGGGTGGGCCAAAGATGAAGTGTGTTTTCATTGGGGTGGTGACGTTGGTAGCCAAACAAGATATTTCTCATAAATGGAGGTCTCCAACCCCCCTACAGTGGCTGAGTAGCAGACGGGGCAGATTGGTGTGCTCAAGAGGAATGGCCCATCTATGAAGCCCAGGGTTGCCCCCATAAACATGAGAAGATCTGGGGCAGGTGGTGGGCTTATCATGGCCTGGATGCTGGGAATGACTGAATGAAAAATGCATTCTGTGAAATCCTGTGCTGCCTTGATTGACTGCAGTCTTATTTTGATTTGTTTAGTTGTTCCGTTGAAAATGAATACCATTTGGTTATAAAAGAATTATCCACCATGACCCATGTATACAACAGCACCCAGCAGAACGATGATGATGAGTAAGAGTGGTGATATCCAGGGCCTCTTTTTTCTCTCTTGTTCAATTCCACTTTCCTCGGATCTACTGATAACCACCATATTCCTGTGGTAAATAGTTGGCTATGGATAGGGTGAAGTGCACAACAGAATGTCATTTCTCATTGGATCAAGAATTAAACTCACTACATTGAATAAAATAAGTAATGACATTTTTGTCACTGTGAACCAAATTACTTCAAAGTGCTCTCAAATTGCCACCCACGGAAAACGAGGCACTGTGAAGTAAAAAGATTTGCCTAGGATCACACAATTTGATCAAGTGAGAAGTTGGGATTGGAGCAAAGGTTTCCTGCTCACACATTGTGCAATTCATCCTCTGCATGGGTGTCATGTTAAATTTCCATTTACCAACAAAGTGTTTCTTTCACAAGCTAAACTAGTACACTGTGTTCAATAAATACTACTATCACATTAACTCAATCTTACAAAAGTAAAAATCCAGAAAAAGTGTAATTCTCAACCAAAGGGAAGTCAGAACATAATTTTATGTTAATATCACTGGCTTCCCGTGACTGAACTAAGAAAGATCAATTTTACGAGTGTATCACCAGCTCAAGGACGGCAATTAGATTACAAAACCTTGTGGAAATTGCACTGATGGTGCTCTGACCGACAGTAGTTCATGAGACGGATATAAATTGCAGCTGACCATAAAGAGATATTTATTTAGATTTTATGCTTTTGGTTCACAAAGGAAAGCAGAATCTTTGTATCCTCTCTGCTGTTTCGCATTAAAGGTTTTTTTAAACTGTATGAGGAAAATGAGGCAGTGCTAGGGATAATTGTCCTGTCACTACTTTGGAGCCAGGAGCCAGGGAATAGTGGTCACAGTAGTGCCAGACATTCCTTGCTTGCCTTGCCCAAATCTATTAAGAAATTATACAAATAATCCATACTTCGCTACCCTACCACTGCCATGTGGAAAGACCTTAGAGAATGCATCATTAGAACTCACGCCACTATTTATTTTCCAAAGTAATATCACTTTCACATTATTGTGTTTTAATTAGGTATATAATGCGTCTGAGTTTGTATACCTACATCAACGCCCCAGTATAAGCCTATACTGCTTTACCTGGCTACCAACTGAGACTCACTGCCCAAAAATCAGGTTTCTGATGTTTCAGTGAACTGTGCATTAAGGCACAGTCCCTGGAGTCCAGAAATACAAAGTCAAAAAGACTTCCTCATACTTCTGAGTCTCTCCCATCTTTGGCAGCTGGTTCACAATGTGAGACTGATGCCTGCAGGCACTAGTGATTCTTTTCAGGAGTTACCTGGAATGTCGCTACCTTTTCAAGCTCTTGGTCCACTCGAGGTCCCTTCAAGAAATTTGAGGTAGCAGCAGCTTTTCCAACAAATTCTGCCAAGAAGAGTCCCTCTGGGTTACGTACATTCCTGCTTGTGGTGTAGGTAAGGTAGCAGTCCTATTGTGCTGTCTAACCCTGGAGCCAAATAATGGTAGAAAAACCTGTTCCTTTAGAGTGATCCACAGGCTAAATAATATCTTACTGGAGTGGTGTAGCTCCTTATACCATTCCGGCTTCTTCTGTATCAGACTTGGAGGAAGAGCCCGAGCTTAGTGCCCTCCCCATATTGTTATAAGTATCATCTTTGTCTTTGAAAGGAAGCAAGATGGAAGCAAATCCAATCCGTGTGGAAAGGAGTCTGTTGTATCCTACCAGACGTAGCCGAGTTGTATTTTAAGTATTTCTTTATTAACTTCAAGTTGCAGTATGGTAAATATGTACATTAGTCCATCAGCCTGGTGTACCTTATTCTCCAGCCCCACCAGCAGCAGCCTGCCTGCTGCTCAGCCCATCTTCCAACTGTCACCACTCATCCACACAGGCACCCAAGCATTCCAAGCATCACAGTCACACCAACATTCCACTGTCAACACTCACACTGGCTGAGCGCAGGTAGATAGCTAAGCTGGGAAACATATACTAAATAATCAGAATATAACATATCCCCCTCCTTTTAAATAAAAAATAAAAAGAACAATATAACATGGGAGGAATTATACAGAAGCATATACAAAAGCAGAGAAAAAGTTCAAGACTCAGGGATGCAACCTAAAATACAACTTCGCGAGAGTCTGAACACAATATCACCTAGAAGGAAGGGTAAATGTATTGACAAACAACAATAAATAAATTGACAAGCAATATAACCCATCCTCCCCAATAAAACAATTTTTGAAAAATGCGTAAAATGTAGCAAAGGGTTGACCACCCTCCTAGACAACGATCCCAACAACAAGGGAACAAAATGTGTAAACAAGATTCCTAAAGACAGGAACATGAAATACACTCAGAGAATGGGACTAAGAAACCCATTGTAAACACACTCCATGTGGCGATTTATAGTAAACAGTGTGAATGGGGCTAACACCCATAACCTACCCCTGACGTAAGGGTGAAACCAAATAAAAATGGTACAAGACCCATCGGACCTACCCTGTGTGAGGGAGAAATCAAAGAATACGTGCAGCACCTGGTGTCATGTACAGAACGTGAAGCGTGAGGCGACTTACACACCTAACAACACGTGAGGCGCAAGGCGGCTTACACACTAGACAAACAAGAAGTGTAGCGCATGGCGACTTACACACCAACAGGACAAGATGTGTAGGGCATGACGACTTACACACAGAACAGACCAAACATATGTAGCGCAAGGCAACTTACACACTGTGAACAAAACACAATATGAAAACATAGTGTAACTACAACACAGAGAAATGGGAAACAACCCACATAGACTAGACCAAACCTCATGTAAGAAAGAGAAAAGTAACAATGGAGCCACATTTCATACCCATCCCTCATGTCAGGGAGTTTAATGTGACCATCACCCACTTAGAGACAAGAATCTCTCTTGTATAAGGAAACCTAAACTGTGGCATCACTAAACAGTATGCTATAGATGAAAACTAAACTCTAACGAATGCAGACTCTTTTTCTATTCTCCTTGTAATTTTTAGTTTTAAATCATTTTTATTGAAGGATTGTCACACAAATAATCGCACATTGCTAATACCTCTTACACATTCGTAGGTGCAGCCAAAGCAAAAGATCAAAGGGCCAATAAGCCCAGCACTTCTGGCGGAAGGTTAAACTAACGAAGGGCTCAATCCTACAATTTAGAAGAAACACAAAAGGAACATGCCCAACACCCCCCCACCAGCGCCCTATCCCGCCCCCCCACCACCCATGTTTAATGTCCACCACCTATCCCCAACCCCACCCCATACTGTCCCTCTCTGAGCTTCAGCTACTCTCTGAACGAAAGGCGCAGTAATCGGAGATATCTAGGGCAAGTGACCTCATGGAATTCTGAGGCCAGTAAGGACAGGAAGGGTTGCCATAGCTCCGAGTATTTGGTTCCATCCCCAGCCATCGTCAGCGAGAGCTTTTCCATACCAAGCACTAGCCAAAGGCGCTGGAGCTACCCATGAAATGTGGGAACGTGCGCTGTTCGCCAATGTGTGAGTATGTTCTGCGTCGCTGAGCCCAGCGCAATTGCTATCAAGCGACTCCTGTGTGAGCGCAGCAGGTATGTTATGGAGATCGATAGCCCCAACAGAACATATGATGGGAAACGTGGGATCTCCGTGTCGAAGTGTGCATCCACCTCATCTAATACCTGCTTCCAATACTCTTGGATCTGCGCGCAATCCCAAAGCAAATGCACCAGTGTGCCCACCCGTCCGCAGGCTCGCCAGCACCTTGCATCTCTAGTGTGGTCCATTTCATGGAGAAGCTCAGGGGTATAGTATCAATAGGTCGCGATTTTAGTGAGAGTGTCTGTGTGCCCCATGTGGTATGAGGAGTGCCATGCCCTGTAATATATTCCCTTCCAGTCTTTGTGGGTAAGTGTCCTGCCTAGTTCCTTCTCCCAGCGCGCTCTGCCTGCACTAGACATGTATATATTTGCCCTGTAGCAACTTATAGACATCTGATACAAGTTTTTGTCTGATTTGCGCGTAATTAACCAACGTTCATAGAATGTGAGGCGTCTATCCGCTACAAGGCGTACCTGCTCGTTAAGCGCCCAATGTCGTGCTTGCAAGTACCTACGTTTCTCCGCCTCTGGCAGTCCGAATTCTTGCTGGAACTGAAAGAAGGGGATGATGCCCTCCGCGGTATACAGGTGGAAAAGGCATCAGCACCCCGCAGGCCTCCACTTCGCGTAGGCCACCGAGTCAGTCCCCGGGGTGAAATCAGGATTATCCATGATAGGAGTGAGGGGAGACGGAAAAGTGGTGAGTTCATGGCTAATATTAGCCTGATCCCAGACTTCCAAAGGAACCCTCGTAATGTATGAGGCCTACAGTTAAGGGGGTCTATGTCGTTTACGGAGAAAGGGGATTTCTTGCAGGGGCCTTCCAGCCACTGCCTGGTCCTGAAATAACCAGTGCTTTTCAGACTCCCATCTACTCCATTCCACTAAAAAGTGTAATTGAGCAGCCTGAAAATATGCCATCAGATCTGGCAGTCCAATTCCTCCGTTTTCAGGGGGTAGCATCGCCAGCCGAAGCTTCAGAAGCGGTTTCCTCCCGTTCCATATTAACTGAGCCAAGTCGGATTCTGTCTGTTTTATCCATCCCGGGGGTGGCCGGAGGGAAATGGTGCGAAATAGGTATAAGATCTGAGGGAGAACAGTCATCAAGACTGGTATCATAAGTAGGAACAAAACCTAATCCTCTGTTTAAAACTCTTAGTTCATCAGCTGTTAGATCCGTTTTAGATATATTTATAATTAGGTTTGTTTGTTGCTCCGTGTTCTTGCTCCTTCTTTTACCTCTCCTGGTTTTGTTTTGGGTTTTCCTGGAGGTTGATTTAAATGCCCGACCTGGAGAAAAGAAGACTTTGAAGTTCCAGAAGCTGAAGCAGTTTCCGTTGTTTCTACTATTCCAGATATTCCGGGAATCTGTGTCTGTGCTGACGGTCAATTAGTACTGAGGTCTGTGTCTGAAACAAGACTTTCTTCAGATGTAGTTGGTGCCCTCTTTTTGGTGTAAATTTTTCTCTGGGCATATACCTCGGCCCAGGTGTAAACTTCATTCAGCTTGTAATCAAGCGTATCCCTCTTGAATTTTCTTGACAACAAGATGTGAGGGTAAATAGCGTATTTTTGTGTCTTCAGGTGTTAGGAAGGTTGTCGTTTTTGAAGGCAGTGGCGGTTTGAAATACAGAGAAGACTCAGCAAGGTAAGATAGCGTAACTTACCGAGAGTACTAGAAACAGAGTTTTATCATGATTTAGGTTGAGTAGTGACAACATTGGTTTCTGTGATAGGTGGTGTACATTCATTTCCGGCTGGAAATGTGAGTATGGGTTACACTGTGTTGTTTACACCACAGGGTGAGGTGGAGGAACATGCACGTCTGTGCCGTTTTTTTTCCGTTTTTTTCGTTTTCCTTGAAAAGCTTGTTACATGCAGAAGATTGTGTCTTAGTGAAACTTGATTGATTGTATTTGTATATTCAGTTTCAGGCCCCTGATGAAGAGTCTATCAAGACTCGAAATGCATCGGGCTTCAACTATCAGCTTGTCACGCTTGTAAAAATGTATTGTAATGAAAACAGCTCAAAAATATTTGTGTTTTCAAAGTGAAAAGTTAGAAATGTATTGTTTGATGATTTAAATCAAATTAACATTTGAAAAAATGAAAAAGTGTTGTTCATGACAATTTTGAATCGGTAAAAGTGATTTATAAACGTGTTTCAAACAACAAATGAATTGTGAATTATTCACACATAGCAACAGTGCGTAGAGGTTGAGTGGCTAGACCACTCAAGGTAGGAAGGTTATTGTTAAGGCACGGAATAAGGACGAACGTGCTACCTCCACTGCACGCTTGTAAATAAATAAATAACAAAATATTTAATAGTGTACATATAAAAAGAGTTAAATAGAGTGGTGTGCTTCTTCGAAAATTTAACAAATTCCAGACAGCCACGGTACGTGTCAACGGTCATACATCCCCCCTGTTTGTCATTGAGAGAGGCACGAGGCAGGGGTGCCCACTGTCGCCCCTACTCTTCGCCCTCTACATGGAACCATTGGCGCAGAAATTGAGGCTTAACCCGCGAGTAAGGGGGATCAAATTTGGGGGTGACGTCCATACGATCAGCTTATATGCGGATGATGTCTTTATCTCGCTATCTCACCTGAGGGATTCTTTACCTGCGTGTTTTGCGGACCTGGAACTATTCGGTCAGGTGCCCGGATTCAAGGTTAATATGAGCAAGTCGGTGGCCCTTGATCTGTCCTTAGAGACTACTACTCGGGCTCTGTTGTAAGGCTCATTTCCCTTCCAGTGGGCGATGGAAGCAGTTCCTTACTTAGGGATTCAACTGGCCCCCTCCTTGCTAGATACCGTTAATATCAACTACGCTCAGTTGCGACAAAAGATTCGGCGAGAACTGGGGCGATGGAAACATTTGCCGTTGTCTTGGTTAGGCAAAGTCGCAGCAGTCAAGATGACTGTTCTCCCTCAGATCTTATACCTATTTCGCACCATTTCCCTCCGGCCACCCCCGGGATGGATAAAACAGACAGAATCCGACTTGGCTCAGTAAATATGGAACGGGAGGAAACCGCTTCTGAAGCTTCGGCTGGCGATGCTACCCCCTGAAAACGGAGGAATTGGACTGCCAGATCTGATGGCATATTTTCAGGCTGCTCAATTACACTTTTTAGTGGAATGGAGTAGATGGGAGTCTGAAAAGCACTGGTTATTTCAGGACCAGGCAGTGGCTGGAAGGCCCCTGCAAGAAATCCCCTTTCTCCGTAAACGACATAGACCCCCTAGTCTGTAGGCCTCAGACACAAAAATACGCTATTTACCCTCACATCTTGTTGTCAAGATGTAAGGGTAAATAGCGTATTTTTGTGTCTTCAGGTGTTAGGAAGGTTGTCGTTTTTGAAGGCAGTGGCGGTTTGAAATACAGAGAAGACTCAGCAAAATAAGATAGCGTAACATACCGAGAGTACTAGAAACAGAGTTTTATCATGATTTAGGTTGAGTAGTGACAACATTGGTTTCTTTGATAGGTGGTGTACATTCATTTCCGGCTGGAAATGTGAGTATGGGTTACACTGTATTGTTTACACCACAGGGTGAGGTGGAGGAACATGCACGTCTGTGCCGTTTTTTTTTCGTTTTTTTCGTTTTCCTTGAAAAGCTTGTTACATGCAGAAGATTGTGTCTTAGTGAAACTTGATTGATTGTATTTGTATATTCAGTTTCAGGCCCCAGAGGAAGAGTCTATCAAGACTCGAAATGCATCGGGCTTCAACTATCAGCTTGTCACGCTTGTAAAAATGTATTGTAATGAAAACAGCTCAAAAATATTTGTGTTTTCAAAGTGAAAAGTTAGAAATGTATTGTTTGATGATTTAAATCAAATTAACATTTGAAAAAATGAAAAAGTGTTGTTCATGACAATTTTGAATCGGTAAAAGTGATTTATAAACGTGTTTCAAACAACAAATGAATTGTGAATTATTCACACATAGCAACAGTGCGTAGAGGTTGAGTGGCTAGACCACTCAAGGTAGGAAGGTTATTGTTAAGGCACGGAATAAGGACGAACGTGCTACCTCCACTGCACGCTTGTAAATAAATAAATAACAAAATATTTAATAGTGTACATATAAAAAGAGTTAAATAGAGTGGTGTGCTTCTTCGAAAATTTAACAAATTCCAGACAGCCACGGTACGTGTCAACGGTCATACATCCCCCCTGTTTGTCATTGAGAGAGGCACGAGGCAGGGGTGCCCACTGTCGCCCCTACTCTTCGCCCTCTACATGGAACCATTGGCGCAGAAATTGAGGCTTAACCCGCGAGTAAGGGGGATCAAATTTGGGGGTGACGTCCATACGATCAGCTTATATGCGGATGATGTCTTTATCTCGCTATCTCACCTGAGGGATTCTTTACCGGCGTGTTTTGCGGACCTGGAACTATTCGGTCAGGTGCCCGGATTCAAGGTTAATATGAGCAAGTCGGTGGCCCTTGATCTGTCCTTAGAGACTACTACTCGGGCTCTGTTGTAAGGCTCATTTCCCTTCCAGTGGGCGATGGAAGCAGTTCCTTACTTAGGGATTCAACTGGCCCCCTCCTTGCTAGATACCGTTAATATCAACTACGCTCAGTTGCGACAAAAGATTCGGCGAGAACTGGGGCGATGGAAACATTTGCCGTTGTCTTGGTTAGGCAAAGTCGCAGCAGTCAAGATGACTGTTCTCCCTCAGATCTTATACCTATTTCGCACCATTTCCCTCCGGCCACCCCCGGGATGGATAAAACAGACAGAATCCGACTTGGCTCAGTAAATATGGAACGGGAGGAAACCGCTTCTGAAGCTTCGGCTGGCGATGCTACCCCCTGAAAACGGAGGAATTGGACTGCCAGATCTGATGGCATATTTTCAGGCTGCTCAATTACACTTTTTAGTGGAATGGAGTAGATGGGAGTCTGAAAAGCACTGGTTATTTCAGGACCAGGCAGTGGCTGGAAGGCCCCTGCAAGAAATCCCCTTTCTCCGTAAACGACATAGACCCCCTAGTCTGTAGGCCTCAGACACAAAAATACGCTATTTACCCTCACATCTTGTTGTCAAGATGTAAGGGTAAATAGCGTATTTTTGTGTCTTCAGGTGTTAGGAAGGTTGTCGTTTTTGAAGGCAGTGGCGGTTTGAAATACAGAGAAGACTCAGCAAGGTAAGATAGCGTAACATACCGAGAGTACTAGAAACAGAGTTTTATCATGATTTAGGTTGAGTAGTGACAACATTGGTTTCTTTGATAGGTGGTGTACATTCATTTCCGGCTGGAAATGTGAGTATGGGTTACACTGTGTTGTTTACACCACAGGGTGAGGTGGAGGAACATGCACGTCTGTGCCGTTTTTTTCGTTTTCCTTGAAAAGCTTGTTACATGCAGAAGATTGTGTCTTAGTGAAACTTGATTGATTGTATTTGTATATTCAGTTTCAGGCCCCTGAGGAAGAGTCTATCAAGACTCGAAATGCATCGGGCTTCAACTATCAGCTTGTCACGCTTGTAAAAATGTATTGTAATGAAAACAGCTCAAAAATATTTGTGTTTTCAAAGTGAAAAGTTAGAAATGTATTGTTTGATGATTTAAATCAAATTAACATTTGAAAAAAGGAAAAAGTGTTGTTCATGACAATTTTGAATCGGTAAAAGTGATTTATAAACGTGTTTCAAACAACAAATGAATTGTGAATTATTCACACATAGCAACAGTGCGTAGAGGTTGAGTGGCTAGACCACTCAAGGTAGGAAGTTAAGGCACGGAATAAGGAAGAACGTGCTACCTCCACTGCACGCTTGTAAATAAATAAATAACAAAATATTTAATAGTGTACATATAAAAAGAGTTAAATAGAGTGGTGTGCTTCTTCGAAAATTCATCATTTTGTCACATTGTCCTGAAGGAGAGTAGCACCCGCACATAACCAATCATGTCGTATGATCACATTTCAAGTTTAACAGATAACAGGGCGAAAACTCTGGCATACACAGCTGAACAAGCAACTGATATTTACACTTTAATACAAGAAGTACAATCTTCTGATGTACAAGGAAATACAATTGGACAACAGTTAAAGCAATTAGAATTCTTGGCAAAACGCCAAGTCAGTCAGAGACTTCATGCATCAACTCTGGTGCAGTATCATAAGGTCAAGAGAATTCCACGTGGTTTGAGGATGTCTATCAAACCGATGCTATACAGATTTCATATGAACAAAGATTTCATGGAGAAATGGCAGTGCATCCTGAATAAATGTTCATTGGACTTGATTTTATTGTTAATCGAAGAATTGGCAAGAGTCATTGCTGAATTGACAAATGAAATCGACGAAATAAAGCAAAATTTGGAGACCAGGATGGACAAGGAAGATTGGGAGAAAGTCCTGAGGGACATAAACATCAACCTGGATAAACATTCTAAAGAAATTCAAGAAGGAAAACTCAGAAAATTCAAGAGGGATACGCTTGATTACAAGCTGAATGAAGTTTACACCTGGGCCGAGGTATATGCCCAGAGACAAATTTACACCAAAAAGAGGGCACCAACTACATCTGAAGAAAGTCTTGTTTCAGACACAGACCTCAGTACTAATCGACCGTCAGCACAGACACAGATTCCCGGAATATCTGGAATAGTAGAAACAACGGAAACTGCTTCAGCTTCTGGAACTTCAAAGTCTTCTTTTCCCCAGGTCGGGATTTAAATCAACCTCCAGGAAAACCCAAAACAAAACCAGGAGAGGTAAAAGAAGGAGCAAGAACACGGAGCAACAAACAAACCTAATTATAAATATATCTAAAACGGATCTAACAGCTGATGAACTAAGAGTTTTAAACAGAGGATTAGGTTTTGTTCCTACTTATGATACCAACATTCTAGAAACGGAGGTTGCTCTCTCTAAATTCATGAGAGTCTTGAGACTAAGACATTTTTTCACAAATGTGCTTCCAAAACAACCTGCACAAGAACCTACGGAATTTTTAGAGTTCAAACCTAAATCTAAATTTCAATCTCCTGTCTCACATAAGATTCTGGATGCATTTGAAAAATCAACTCGCAATGATTTGGAAAAATTGAATTTCCGGCGATCAAAGACAAAAAACCTAACAGATTATGACAAAAACACACTGAAAAATCTCCAAAGAAATGAAAAAATATTCATTCAAAAAGCTGATAAAGGAGGTGGTATAATTATCATGGATAAAGAATTTTATCTGAACAAAGTCCAAGAACATGTGTCCGATGAATGTACTTACCTAAAATTGGATGATGATCCTACTCATAATTTGGAAGTTACGTTAAAGATCCTTTTACATCAAGCCTTTGAACGAGGATATATTTCTAAAGCCACAAAGCAATACTTGACAGTCCAACATCCCTGGCGTCCACGCCTATACATGCTCCCCAAGGTTCATAAGGACAAATATAATCCACCAATGAGACCTATTGTCACTGGGTGCGGCACAATTTTTGAGCCATTAGGCCAATATATTGACACTTTTTTACAGCAGTTTGTGCAAAAATGGCCTTCTTATATTAAGGACACTAATCATTTTCTCCGTAAACTAAAAGAAATCTCTACCACTGAAAATCTACTACTCTGCACAATAGATGTCAAATCACTATATACATCTATTCCCCATCAATCTGGATTGGAAGCAGTAGAATGGGCATTGTTGAAACAAACAGATATTGGAGCAGATAAAACATTTATTTTGGAATTATTGCATTTCTGCTTATATCATAGTTATTTTCAATGGAATTCTGAGTTTTTCCTACAACAGAGCGGAACGTCAATGGGATTTGCTGGGGCCCCGGCATATGCCAATACTTTTATGGCAAAGTTTGAATCCGATTATATTTATGCAGATGAGGATTGGCAGAATAAAAGTATTATGTATCAGAGATTTATTGACGACATATTTGTACTATGGGCAGGAAATAGAGAAACCCTTGAGGAAAAAATTGAACTTCTGAATACTCATGTTGAACAAATCAAATTCACTCATGCTATTAGTGATCAAGAAATTTCGTTCCTGGATATGATAATAAAACTGGAAGAAGGACAGATGAAAACAGAGGTATTCCGAAAAGAGACAGATGTAAATAATGCACTACTGTATCAGAGCTTTCACCCACAGAATTTAAAGGATAACCTACCCATGTCTCAATACATGAGAATAAAACGAATCTGTTCAGAACCTGATGACTTGGAAAAACATCTGAGGACACAACATTGCAAATACATAGAAAGAGGATATCCACAAAAAATTCTAGAGAAAACCAATGATCGAATTAAAACTTATGATAGAGAGAATTTACTAAAACAGAAGCCAAAGAAAATCCAGGACAGGCAAGTCTTCGTGTCGAAATTCTCTACCAGTTCTGTGAAAATAAAAAATATCATTTTACGACATTGGGAACTCTTACAACATGAACCAGACTTTGAAGGGATTTTTTCACAAAAACCGATGTTTGCTTACACAAGGTCTAAGAATCTTAAAGAACTACTACAGTTACCATCTACACCACGGGAACAAGTACCCAAAGACATGAAACGTTGTATGAATTGTATACACTGCAACAATGTTATTATTGGAGCAATTTTGCATCACCCACAAACAGGAAAATCAATACCACTTTTCTACACTTGTGATTGTAATTCCCACAATTTAATTTATTACATCAAATGTCCATGTGGGAAACTTTATGTGGGAAAAACGGAGAGGAAACTCAAACTTCGTATATCAGAACATAAAAGTACCATTAGAAATGTCAACATGAAGAGTAATCTTGCAAAACACTGGTTTGATAATAAACATAATATATCCCAGTTGAAATTTTCAGTTTTGGAAAAAATGAACCCAAGAGAAAGAGAGGATCTCACCAGATCCCTCCTTCAGAGAGAAATATTCTGGATGAAAAAATTAGGAACACAAGAGCCAAAGGGTCTTAATGAAAAAATTGATTATTCATGCTTCTTATAAACCATTAAGCAATTAAAGGGTGCACCCGAGGGTTAATGCATATGCTGGTCAATGACTGAAAAACATGTAACATGTTCGAATTGTAAATATCCTGTATTGTGGCTTTTTCACTGTTCTTTTATTCTATTTTATTTTTTGGTTGATTCACTTTTTTTATTTTCATTTACACGTGTTTATATTGGAAGGGTGTTCGTTTATTAGTTGGAATATCTTCAGATAGCGAGGAGATTAATGCAGTTTATAGCCTTAGGGGTTTGTATACGAGGCATTTGACTAGAACAAGATGGCGCGATAAAGTAAACCATTGAGAAGTCCGTTTTCCATGGCGTTCACGGAAGCGAACGGTAGCTGCCGATTTGCTTCTACAGTATAAGGAGAGAGTTGGCCAAGAATACAGGGTGGCGACTTGCACCGTTTTGAGTAAGGAGAACGCAGCAGAGTGGAGACGCTGAAGGTAGACACGGGTGATTTCTAGCGGCATAAACTCTCGAGAGTTGTAAACAAGATGTGAGGGTAAATAGCGTATTTTTGTGTCTTCAGGTGTTAGGAAGGTTGTCGTTTTTGAAGGCAGTGGCGGTTTGAAATGCAGAGAAGACTCAGCAAGGTAAGATAGCGTAACATACCGAGAGTACTAGAAACAGAGTTTTATCATGATTTAGGTTGAGTAGTGACAACATTGGTTTCTGTGATAGGTGGTGTACATTCATTTCCGGCTGGAAATGTGAGTATGGGTTACACTGTGTTGTTTACACCACAGGGTGAGGTGGAGGAACATGCACGTCTGTGCCGTTTTTTTCGTTTTCCTTGAAAAGCTTGTTACATGCAGAAGATTGTGTCTTAGCGAAACTTGATTGATTGTATTTGTATATTCAGTTTCAGGCCCCTGAGGAAGAGTCTATCAAGACTCGAAATGCATCGGGCTTCAACTATCAGCTTGTCACGCTTGTAAAAATGTATTGTAATGAAAACAGCTCAAAAATATTTGTGTTTTCAAAGTGAAAAGTTAGAAATGTATTGTTTGATGATTTAAATCAAATTAACATTTGAAAAAATGAAAAAGTGTTGTTCATGACAATTTTGAATCGGTAAAAGTGATTTATAAACGTGTTTCAAACAACAAATGAATTGTGAATTATTCACACATAGCAACAGTGCGTAGAGGTTGAGTGGCTAGACCACTCAAGGTAGGAAGGTTATTGTTAAGGCACGGAATAAGGAAGAACGTGCTACCTCCACTGCACGCTTGTAAATAAATAAATAACAAAATATTTAATAGTGTACATATAAAAAGAGTTAAATAGAGTGGTGTGCTTCTTCGAAAATTTAACAAATTCCAGACAGCCACGGTACGTGTCAACGGTCATACATCCCCCCTGTTTGTCATTGAGAGAGGCACGAGGCAGGGGTGCCCACTGTCGCCCCTACTCTTCGCCCTCTACATGGAACCATTGGCGCAGAAATTGAGGCTTAACCCGCGAGTAAGGGGGATCAAATTTGGGGGTCACGTCCATACGATCAGCTTATATGCGGATGATGTCTTTATCTCGCTATCTCACCTGAGGGATTCTTTACCGGCGTGTTTTGCGGACCTGGAACTATTCGGTCAGGTGCCCGGATTCAAGGTTAATATGAGCAAGTCGGTGGCCCTTGATCTGTCCTTAGAGACTACTACTCGGGCTCTGTTGTAAGGCTCATTTCCCTTCCAGTGGGCGATGGAAGCAGTTCCTTACTTAGGGATTCAACTGGCCCCCTCCTTGCTAGATACCGTTAATATCAACTACGCTCAGTTGCGACAAAAGATTCGGCGAGAACTGGGGCGATGGAAACATTTGCCGTTGTCTTGGTTAGGCAAAGTCGCAGCAGTCAAGATGACTGTTCTCCCTCAGATCTTATACCTATTTCACACCATTTCCCTCTGGCCAACCCCGGGATGGATAAAACAGACAGAATCCGACTTGGCTCAGTTAATATGGAACGGGAGGAAACCGCTTCTGAAGCTTCGGCTGGCGATGCTACCCCCTGAAAACGGAGGAATTGGACTGCCAGATCTGATGGCATATTTTCAGGCTGCTCAATTACACTTTTTAGTGGAATGGAGTAGATGGGAGTCTGAAAAGCACTGGTTATTTCAGGACCAGGCAGTGGCTGGAAGGCCCCTGCAAGAAATCCCCTTTCTCCGTAAACGACATAGACCCCCTAATCTGTAGGCCTCAGACACAAAAATACGCTATTTACCCTCACATCTTGTTGTCAAGATGTGAGGGTAAATAGCGTATTTTTGTGTCTTCAGGTGTTAGGAAGGTTGTCGTTTTTGAAGGCAGTGGCGGTTTGAAATACAGAGAAGACTCAGCAAGGTAAGATAGCGTAACATACCGAGAGTACTAGAAACAGAGTTTTATCATGATTTAGGTTGAGTAGTGACAACATTGGTTTCTTTGATAGGTGGTGTACATTCATTTCCGGCTGGAAATGTGAGTATGGGTTACACTGTGTTGTTTACACCACAGGGTGAGGTGGAGGAACATGCACGTCTGTGCCGTTTTTTTAAAGTTTTTTTCGTTTTCCTTGAAAAGCTTGTTACATGCAGAAGATTGTGTCTTAGTGAAACTTGATTGATTGTATTTGTATATTCAGTTTCAGGCCCCTGAGGAAGAGTCTATCAAGACTCGAAATGCATCGGGCTTCAACTATCAGCTTGTCACGCTTGTAAAAATGTATTGTAATGAAAACAGCTCAAAAATATTTGTGTTTTCAAAGTGAAAAGTTAGAAATGTATTGTTTGATGATTTAAATCAAATTAACATTTGAAAAAATGAAAAAGTGTTGTTCATGACAATTTTGAATCGGTAAAAGTGATTTATAAACGTGTTTCAAACAACAAATGAATTGTGAATTATTCACACATAGCAACAGTGCGTAGAGGTTGAGTGGCTAGACCACTCAAGGTAGGAAGGTTATTGTTAAGGCACGGAATAAGGATGAACGTGCTACCTCCACTGCACGCTTGTAAATAAATAAATAACAAAATATTTAATAGTGTACATATAAAAAGAGTTAAATAGAGTGGTGTGCTTCTTCGAAAATTTATCATTTTGTCACATTGTCCTGAAGGAGAGTAGCACCCGCACATAACCAATCATGTCGTATGATCACATTTCAAGTTTAACAGATAACAGGGCGAAAACTCTGGCATACACAGCTGAACAAGCAACTGATATTTACACTTTAGTACAAGAAGTACAATCTTCTGATGTACAAGGAAATACAATGGGACAACAGTTAAAGCAATTAGAATTCTTGGCAAAACGCCAAGTCAGTCAGAGACTTCATGCATCAACTCTGGTGCAGTATCATACGGTCAAGAGAATTCCACGTGGTTTGAGGATGTCTATCAAACCGATGCTATACAGATTTCATATGAACAAAGAGTTTATGGAGAAATGGCAGTGCATCCTGAATAAATGTTCATTGGACTTGATTTTATTGTTAATCGAAGAATTGGCAAGAGTCATTGCTGAATTGACAAATGAAATCGACGAAATAAAGCAAAATTTGGAGACCAGGATGGACAAGGAAGATTGGGAGAAAGTCCTGAGGGACATAAACATCAACCTGGATAAACATTCTAAAGAAATTCAAGAAGGAAAACTCAGAAAATTCAAGAGGGATACGCTTGATTACAAGCTGAATGAAGTTTACACCTGGGCCGAGGTATATGCCCAGAGAAAAATTTACACCAAAAAGAGGGCACCAACTACATCTGAAGAAAGTCTTGTTTCAGACACAGACCTCAGTACTAATCGACCGTCAGCACAGACACAGATTCCCGGAATATCTGGAATAGTAGAAACAATGGAAACTGCTTCAGCTTCTGGAACTTCAAAGTCTTCTTTTCCCCAGGTCGGGGATTTAAATCAACGTCCAGGAAAACCCAAAACAAAACCAGGAGAGGTAAAAGAAGGAGCAAGAACACGGAGCAACAAACAAACCTAATTATAAATATATCTAAAACAGATCTAACAGCTGATGAACTAAGAGTTTTAAACAGAGGATTAGGTTTTGTTCCTACTTATGATACCAACATTCTAGAAACGGAGGTTGCTCTCTTTAAATTCATGAGAGTCTTGAGACTAAGACATTTTTTCACAAATGTGCTTCCAAAACAACCTGCACAAGAACCTACGGAATTTTTAGAGTTCAAACCTAAATCTAAATTTCAATCTCCTGTCTCACATAAGATTCTGGATGCATTTGAAAAATCAACTCGCAATGATTTGGAAAAAATGAATTTCCGGCGATCAAAGACAAAAAACCTAACAGATTATGACAGAAACACACTGAAAAATCTCCAAAGAAATGAAAAAATATTCATTCAAAAAGCTGATAAAGGAGGTGGTATAATTATCATGGATAAAGAATTTTATCTGAACAAAGTCCAAGAACATGTGTCCGATGAATGTACTTACCTAAAATTGGATGATGATCCTACTCATAATTTGGAAGTTACGTTAAAGATCCTTTTACATCAAGCCTTTGAACGAGGATATATTTCTAAAGCCACAAAGCAATACTTGACAGTCCAACATCCCAGGCGTCCACGCCTATACATGCTCCCCAAGGTTCAAAAGGACAAATATAATCCACCAATGAGACCTTTTGTCACTGGGTGCGGCACAATTTTTGAGCCATTAGGCCAATATATTGACACTTTTTTACAGCAGTTTGTGCAAAAATGGCCTTCTTATATTAAGGACACTAATCATTTTCTCCATAAACTAAAAGAAATCTCTACCACTGAAAATCTACTACTCTGCACAATAGATGTCAAATCACTATATACATCTATTCCCCATCAATCTGGATTGGAAGCAGTAGAATGGGCATTGTTGAAACAAACAGATATTGGAGCAGATAAAACATTTATTTTGGAATTATTGCATTTCTGCTTATATCATAGTTATTTTCAATGGAATTCTGAGTTTTTCCTACAACAGAGCGGAACGTCAATGGGATTTGCTGGGGCCCCGGCATATGCCAATACTTTTATGGCAAAGTTTGAATCCGATTATATTTATGCAGATGAGGATTGGCGGAATAAAAGTATTATGTATCAGAGATTTATTGACGACATATTTGTACTATGGCAGGAAATAGAGAAACCCTTGAGAAAAAAATTGAACTTCTGAATACTGATGTTGAACAAATCAAATTCACTCATGCTATTAGTGATCAAGAAATTTCGTTCCTGGCTGTGATAATAAAACTGGAAGAAGGACAGATGAAAACAGAGGTATTCCGAAAAGAGACAGATGTAAATAATGCACTACTGTATCAGAGCTTTCACCCACATAATTTAAAGGATAACCTACCCATGTCTCAATACATGAGAATAAAACGAATCTGTTCAGAACCTGATGACTTGGAAAAACATCTGAGGACACAACATTGCAAATACATAGAAAGAGGATATCCACAAAAAATTCTAGAGAAAACCAATGATCGAATTAAAACTTATGATAGAGAGAATTTACTAAAACAGAAGCCAAAGAAAATCCAGGACAGGCAAGTCTTCGTGTCGAAATTCTCTACCAGTTCTGTGAAAATAAAAAATATCATTTTACGACATTGGGAACTCTTACAACATGAACCAGACTTTGAAGGGATTTTTTCACAAAAACCGATGTTTGCTTACACAAGGTCTAAGAATCTTAAAGAACTACTACAGTTACCATGTGCACCACGGGAACAAGTACCCAAAGGCATGAAACGTTGTATGAATTGTATACACTGCAACAATGTTATTATTGGAGCAATTTTGCATCACCCACAAACAGGAAAATCAATACCACTTTTCTACACTTGTGATTGTAATTCCAACAATTTAATTTATTACATCAAATGTCCATGTGGGAAACTTTATGTGGGAAAAACGGAGAGGAAACTCAAACTTCGTATATCAGAACATAAAAGTACCATTAGAAATGTCAACATGAAGAGTAATCTTGCAAAACACTGGTTTGATAATAAACATAATATATCCCAGTTGAAATTTTCAGTTTTGGAAAAAATGAACCCAAGAGAAAGAGAGGATCTCACCAGATCCCTCCTTCAGAGAGAAATATTCTGGATGAAAAATTAGGAACACAAGAGCCAAAGGGTCTTAATGAAAAAATTGATTATTCATGCTTCTTATAAACCATTAAGCAATTAAAGGGTGCACCCGAGGGTTAATTCATATGCTGGTCAATGACTGAAAAACATGTAACATGTTCGAATTGTAAATATCCTGTATTGTGGCTTTTTCACTGTTCTTTCATTCTATTTTATTTTTTGGTTGATTCACTTTTTTTATTTTCATTTACACGTGTTTATATTGGAAGGGTGTTCGTTTATTAGTTGGAATATCTTCAGATAGCGAGGAGATTAACGCAGTTTATAGCCTTAGGGGTTTGTATACGAGGCATTTGACCAGAACAAGATGGCGCGATAAAGTAAACCATTGAGAAGTCCGTTTTCCATGGCGTTCATGGAAGCGAACGGTAGCTGCCGATTTGCTTCTACAGTATAAGGAGAGAGTTGGCCAAGAATACAGGGTGGCGACTTGCACCGTTTTGAGTAAGGAGAACGCAGCAGAGTGGAGACGCTGAAGGTAGACACGGGTGATTTCTAGCGGCATAAACTCTCGAGAGTTGTAAACAAGATGTGAGGGTAAATAGCGTATTTTTGTGTCTTCAGGTGTTAGGAAGGTTGTCGTTTTTGAAGGCAGTGGCGGTTTGAAATACAGAGAAGACCAGCAAGGTAAGATAGCGTAACATACCAAGAGTACTAGAAACAGAGTTTTATCATGATTTAGGTTGAGTAGTGACAACATTGGTTTCTTTGATAGGTGGTGTACATTCATTTCCGGCTGGAAATGTGAGTATGGGTTACACTGTGTTGTTTACACCACAGGGTGAGGTGGAGGAACATGCACGTCTGTGCCGTTTTTTTCCGTTTTTTTCGTTTTCCTTGAAAAGCTTGTTACATGCAGAAGATTGTGTCTTAGTGAAACATGATTGATTGTATTTGTATATTCAGTTTCAGGCCCCTGAGGAAGAGTCTATCAAGACTCGAAATGCATCGGGCTTCAACTATCAGCTTGTCACGCTTGTAAAAATGTATTGTAATGAAAACAGCTCAAAAATATTTGTGTTTTCAAAGTGAAAAGTTAGAAATGTATTGTTTGATGATTTAAATCAAATTAACATTTGAAAAAATGAAAAAGTGTTGTTCGTGACAATTTTGAATCGGTAAAAGTGATTTATAAACGTGTTTCAAACAACAAATGAATTGTGAATTATTCACACATAGCAACAGTGCATAGAGGTTGAGTTTCTGGAATTTGTAACCATTCATTACAAAGGTGGGGAATTTCGACCTCAACCCCACCTTCTCCAGCACCTTTTCTAGATAGGGCCAGTGGACGCTATCGAACGCCTTCTCGACGTCGATAGCCAACATCATATATGCCCCTTCTGTGCGTGTGGCCTTCTCAATAAGGTGCAAGGCCCGTTTAGTATTATCAGAGGTCTGACGCTCAGGGATGAATCCGGCTTGGTCTGGGTCAACAAGGCACCCATATAGGGCGCTAGTCGGGCAGCCAGAATCCCTGTGTACAACTTGAGATCTACATTAAGTAGAGAAATAGGACGGTATACCCCGAACGACGATCGATCCTTCCCCGGCTTAGGTATAACTGCAATGGAGGCCGCCAAGAGATCACCTGGAATCGCTCCCGGCTCCGAAAAGCAATTAAAGAGGCGCATTAGCAGGGGGGCAATCTGAGTACAGAAAGTCTTATAGAAGCTGCCGGGAAGCCGTCCGGCCCAGGCGTTTTTGCCGTTTTGAGGTGCGAGATGGCCGTAATAACTTCCTCCGGTCAGATGTCTCACTCTAGGCATTCTGCCTGATCCTGTGTGAGGACCGGAAGAGGAATAGAGTCCAAAAAGGAATCCGCATCTCCGTCATTATTAGGGTCACTGGAATAGAGGACCGCATAAAAGTCACTGAAGGCACCAGCAATCTCGTGGTCGTCCGTAACTCGCCTACCGTCCCCCCGAAGGATTTCCTACACTATCTGCCGCTGCCTCACTTTGCGCAGTTTGTGCGCAAGTAATCGCCCACACCTGTCCCCGTCAGTGTAATAGGAATGACGCAACCGCAAAGCCGCAAACTCTGCCCGGTCCTGATCAAGAGCTGCTAATTGTTGCATAATCGCCTTTAACTGCCTCCATACCTTAGGGGCCCTTGTCCTCTGGTGCATTTGTTCCAGTTCCCTAATCCGCTGGGTGAGGTCATCTCTCTTGCGCTGCCGCTCAACATTATCTGCGGCAGAGATTGCAATGAACTCTCCTCTGATGACGGCTTTCAGGGCAGCCCACTGTGTCGCGAGTGTAGTGTCCGTGTTGCTATTGGGTAAAAGATAGTCGGATATAGTGCGCTGTACCCGAGCAACCACCTCTTTGCGGTGTAATAACGTCTCTCTGAGGCGCCAAATTCGCTGCGCACGCTGAGCTGCGGGGAGGGAAAGAACAACCGTCACAGGGGCATGATCAGAAAGAGAGGCAACCGCTATTTCTACCTTGCTAGCCAGCGCATGTGTGGGTGTGGATGCAATCAAATAATCAAGGCGAGCATATGTTTTGTGTGCACTAGAATAATACGAATATTTCCTTTCCCGAGGGTGGAAGCTTCTCCAGAGGTCTCTGACCCCAGCTCAACTAGTCAAGGCTGTCCCTCAGTGGAGAGAGTACCCGCTTGGGAAGTGCGTTGGCACGACCTGTCCAAAATATTATCAAAGACTAAATTCAGATCACCCCCCAGCACAATGTGACGGTCCGGTGTGGTTGTAACCTCAGTAGGAGCCCTATGAAAGAACTTCTCCTGGCTGTCATTGGGGGCGTAGATGGAGCCCACCATGAGTGTAGTATCACCCAGAGAAAACCTGTAAGACAATATCCTTCCTTTAATCTCTGCTGATTTGTGCAAAACTCTACCCCTAAACTTCTGGGCCACTAATATAGCAACTCCCGCCGTCTTGGTTGAGTTAGAAGAAAAGAACTGGAGGGGAAACCTCCGAGACCGGAGACCATGGTAATCCCTTTGTAAGAGATGCGTCTCCAGCAGGAGGCAAATATCTGCATGGAATTGTTCCAAACATAGCAGGACCGCTCTGCGTTTAACTAGGTTATTTATCCCTCTCACATTAAGTGTGAGTATTGTAAGCTCTGTGGCCCGCATCTATTCTAAGGGATATGTGGACAGCTGAGAAGGCACATAAACAGTGAGGGGGCCAATGGCTCGTAAATCCTTCTTCTCAAAAACGCTCATTCTCTGGGTGTCTATCTGAGACCTAGGCACTTGGTGGACAAAGAACAGTAAGCTCCCTCCCAGAACAAACCCCCTCAAAAAAAATCCCCCAAAGGTGGAGAAAAAAATACTCAAACATATTGGCCATCATCTGTCGATGATCTGTGACTAGTAGAACAGGTAGTCCATCAATTGCCCGAGAACCCTCCCCCTCCCTCCAATGGCCCAGAGCCTATATCATTCGGAAAGTCAGCCAGGCTGGGTCGAAGTTAGGTCTGCTGAGACCGCTTCCACTGCGGTACGCTGTCCCTCCGCAATCTCTGCTGCAGGGGGTCTTCGCACTTGGCGTCGTCGTCGCTGTTGATGCCATTTGGGCTGGGAATCATCGCGGTCCGTCGCCTGGGTGGCTGAGTCGCTCTCCTCCGCAGGAGGGTCAATGCCCAGAAGACGGCAGGCCTCCAATAGAGAACGGAGCTGATATATCTTATTGTCCATTTTGAACACGAGGTGAAACGGGTGGCCCCAACTGTAAGAGATGTTTCGTTGTTGCAGGTAGGCTGTGACTGGTTTAAAAGTTCTGCGTTTCTGCAGGGTGAGGGCAGCCAGATCTTAAAACAGGACCGGCAACTGATCTCTTCCTTGGTGCGATAGTTCTGCACACATACTAAAATGTCAGGGCGCGGGCCCGAGGCGGAGCGTGGGGGGGGCCCACTCGGTGGGCTCTGTGCAGACAAAGCTCCGATGCTGGTGAGCGCCCCAGAATGTGGTTAAAAAGGTCCCTTGAGAAGCTAAACAGATCCTTCGTGTCTTCTGACAAAGTCACTCCCCGAATCCTTACATTGTGGCGTCGAGAGCGATTCTCTAGGTCCTCCAAATGGGACTGCAGGTCAACCTGTTGGTCATGGAGTCTGAGAATCTCCTGCTGTAGGGCCTCTATTTCATTGTCCTTTCCATCACTTTTGCCTTCCAGAGCCGCCACCCGTTCGCCAATCCCATCCACATCCCGGCAGATCTCCTTAATCTCCCCCGTGAATTATTTTTTCAGCGTGTGGATATCTTCCGGATGGGTAGTAAACAGTGATTCCAGGAAAGATTTAGTGATGGGTTCCGACCTACCCTCCTGTCCTGGGGTGGGCTGCGTAGAACTCGAGGCCATAGGGATGGGCTGCTGAGTCGCTTGTGCCTTGGCAAACAGATCTTTCAAGGTCTTGTCTTTACGCCCCCTAGAAGTGGACATGTCGCATACTAGGCTCTACAGGAATCACAGTCTCTCCTCAGGGACTCCAGCAGATTCACTCAAACCAGAGCATCTGGGGGTCTTCGCCACCGGGGTCCGTCTCCACAGGCCAGGTTGCCAACTCCCAGGACCCAAACAGGGCTTCCGAAAGGACCACTAGGCCGCTGCACCAGCACAGGTAGGCCAGCCTCTACAGCGCAGCCGTGCTCCCACATTCGCCAGGGGGACCCAGTCGCCAAAGTGAACTCCCAAGCCCCCTGGGCCCAGCACCGTCGGGCAGTCCGTGAGCCCCTGGCTTACGCGGGCATCTCCACTTATCACTCCTCTACACGGCGTTCCCTGGGTCTGACTCTGCTGCCATCATAATCGCCCGTAGCCCCCGGCTGGGCGGTGCACCACAATGGAGGCTCAACTGTTCACCCAAGATGGCGGCCTGGGCGCCCGACCTTCCCCTAGCTCTTCTGCAGGCGTGGTCCCACCGCACCTCTGCCCTGAAGGCTCCTCCGGTAGCTACACTGGGCAGCGGCTCTGCTTCTGGGTGACCCACCGGCTCCTCAATTGCACCTCAATGGGCCTGTCCCGCTTCCCCCAGGGAACCAGTCCTCTACCTGCCCAGTCCTGTGCCTCCCCAGCTAGTTAGCCGGCGGCCTCACCTCTGTCATTGGTAGTGTCCTCCAGGCCTGCTCTTCACTCCCTGCACCCCCGGGTCTCCTCCCGGGCGGCGCGCTCCGCTAGGCTCGTTCAGGAAGTGAGTCCGGGCCAGTCACCCAGCCGCTCAGCAGGCAGTGGTTCCCCTGCTCACGAAGACCGCCCGGCCCGCACCTCAATCCTCTGGCGGGAGAGCGCGGCAGCCTTCAGGGGGTCCACGACTGCACTCACAGAGGCCCGGAGTCCGGAAACTATGCCCTCACAAGATGAAGGGCTGGGCCTCCCTCCGCCACACTCCGTCAGCTATGGACCGCTGCGGCCTCACCGCTTCGCCGTCCATCAGTCCTCGCCTGGGGAGTCAGCATCTTCATTGGGGCTCGCCGTTCCTACCAGGCCGCCCGATGGCCGGGACTCAGCTCCGTCAGGTCCTCTCCGCCCCGACAGCGAAATGCAGGCCTCACCGCGCGGCCCTGCCCGTCTCACCGCACAGCCCGTTCTCTGCTGCGCTTCTCCGGGGTTATGGGCAGTTGGGCCTCATCACTGCTCTGGGACGGTACCTTGAGACCTCCAGAACCTCCCCAGCCCTTATGTTTAGGCCGACCGTGGCTAAACGACCCAAGGGCCAGTGCTGAATCAGGCCATCGGTGGGAGCTGGGGAGCAGTACGTCTCCTCACGCCGACATCTTGGCCACGCCCCCCTCCATGTAATTTTTAAACCTGTAACCCATCGCCGGTAAGCGACCTCTCACCCGAGTAGTACTACTCTGGGCACACTCTCTCGTCTTGTGTACCCCAAGACGTAATGTAAGAAGTACCTCAAATAACATTGCTGTCATTTTAAACAGAAAACCATGAAAATGCAACTGAAACACCAATGCAGAAAGTGTGGCCAACTAACATGTTTGACCTAAACATATGACCCACTTAATACTATGCCCTAATGTGCCAGCAATAGCCACGTAAAACATGCATACACAATAAAAAGATGATAAGTTAACCAGTAATGTTGGACAAATGGCGCCAACAACAGTAACCAAAACATTTTCTTGTGAGTGAACACTCTCTTCAGAAGGAAAGTTAGAGAATGTCCATTCAAATACAAATCCATAAACAGCAGCATGTCTTTAAGAAAGAAGCTCAAACTGACAGCACAGGAACAGTCTTACTGGGAACCCATGCGTAGAAGAAATCAACTTGGACAGTCCTTGCCACAGCCATTAGTGCGCATAGATCGCTTGCTGGGTGACAGTTTGAAAGTGACAAAAATGTGAAATAAAGATGATAAAGAGAGTGGCAGCCCGTAGAATACCTCGACATGGTGAGACATATACATGCTCCTATATCTCCACACCATACGCGGTTGGCCGAACATGAACAGAAGACACATTTCAGATGCAGGGGTTACATTAGACAGGCTCCAACCCCAAGATGGCGGCACGTACTTGATGCTGTGCCGGATGGCTCACGGCACATCCATGCAGCAGGGCATCCCTCAGCAGCCCTAAGCTGCGTAGAATCAACAACATCAGAAAAGATCCCACGAAGGCACTGCAGGACAAGAAGATGCAGGTAAGATCGCACACGCTGAGAACGACACCCACCTCCTTTTTCAAACCGCACCACTGCGGTTAAACTGTAATTAGTCCAGGGAGCTGCCAGTGACAAAACAAAGTTCAACAGCATTTCCAATTAAAATAACATCAATTTTTCTCACTGCAAATGTTCCACACCTTCCGCCGGTACCACGGCTTGGCTCCTCATGAAATAGTAGGCATTCCCCGGCAATAAAGCACATGCAGAGCTTTGCGCAGCAAGCCACAATATCTTACATCAAAAATGATGTGTGGCATCGCTCTAGTGTTTAGGTCGGAGGGCTGGAACCGGAAGTTACAACTCGGAACCGCAAGTCGGCCATTTTGTGTGGCGCCGGCTCACAGAGCAGAAAGACGTGCGATCCCGGCGCTCCGGGGAATATAGGCTTATACAACAAACAGCCTGACTCTGTGCCTCACTATATACACATGCACTACTTTACAATGGCGATGAGGCGGGATGGGATCCAGCTGTAGCCACGCTGGCCCCGCAGAGACAAAAAAAAAAGAAAGAAGCATCGGACTGCCCCACAACAGGCAGGGGAAGATCACAGAACCCACGAGGCACTGCACAGAGCCTCAGTAGGCAACCCGGAGCGCGGCAGAGGCGACAGTGAGCTTGTATGTCACCACCCCCACCACGCAGCACGCACAACCCAGCCCACTTACTACAACGACGACACCGCCATTTGGGAGGTGTCCAGGAGTCCCCAGCACAAGCGGATCACCACCAACGAAGAGGAGGGTGACCACGCGGGTAACCACTGCTGGACAACCAGGGAAAGTAGCAGCCCCTGAGAGCAACCGCCCGCACCAGGCACGCTGGTGGATCAGCAGGTGAGAAGTGAGGCGACAGGCAGCGGAGACGGGGGTAGACCGCATCCAAGCAACGGCGTAGAGGGAGCGACTGGTGGCGCTGACAGCGAGGAGAACGAAGAAGGAGGCAGCGAGACCAGACAGGCTCCCGGCAGCCCGCCCACCCATGCGGTTCCCGCCCAGGCATTCCAAGGAAGGGGTGGCAGGATGGAGGCGCCTTCCACCTCCCTCACCCACATGGTCCCTTTCCTCCCGAAGAGAGGAGAGCCCACGATGCCGTGGGAAGACTGGAAACGTTACTTCCTCAACTACCTGGAGGCCTTGGAGGACGAAAGTGAAACCGCCTACATGAGCCAAAGAAGAAGGAAGATACTACTACACAATTTAGGCCCAGAGGGGTACGAGTTTACGACACCATTGTCAAAGGCACCAGGGCCGCGACCGACACAGACGTGTTCCAGCATGCCATAGATGACCTGGACGCACACTACAGACCGGTGGTATGTGTGGCCATTGATAGACATACCTTCTTCCACAGGAAACAGGAGAGCGGAGAGACAGTAGATGAATATGTGGCGGCCCTGCAGAAACTGGCCATCACGTGTAAATTTGGAGCCCTGCACGACGACCTAATACGTGATCAAATTATAATGCACACAACGAGCACGCACGTGCAGGAAAAGCTGTGGGTGAACGGAGATGCTCCCTTGAAGGAGGTGTGGGCCATGGTGAAGAAGGCGGAGATGTCCAAACGTTGCGCACAGGCAGCCAGAAAGGACGGAGGAGGAACACAAACGATCTGCAGAGTCATGGTACACAACAAGGGAGACAAACCTAAACAACGAGAACCTACAAGAGAGACGGAAAGCAGGAGAAACCAACAAACGGGGGGAAAACACCCGAAGGCAAGCAGAGGTGGAAGACCAAGCTGCTACAGGTGTGAAAGCACGTCTCACATGGGCAACGACAAGGTTTGCCCAGCGTTCAGGACGAAGTGTTCGTTCTGCAACATATACGGACATTATGAAAAAGTATGTCGTAGGAAATCAAAAAGGCCCGCCGTCAAATACATTGACCAAGGAAACCGGGAACAGGATGACATACACGAAGAGGAAGAGGACCAGGAAGAACTCCTTTACATCGACGTCCAAGTCCTGAAAATGGGAGGCAAGGAGTCGGATAAGCCCAGACTAAACATGCACATGGGAGGGGTGCCGATCGAAATGATTGCTGACTCAGGTGCCCCTATCACAATTATCCAGAAACGAGTGTGGGAAGAGAAGTTCAGGACTCAAGTGAGAGCGGAACTGCTCCCCATGGACGTACGGCCGGTCACGTACACCGGACAGAGGATACCCATGCTAGAGTACTGCCCGCTACTGTTCGAATTCAAGGGTAGGCAGGCCAACTGCAAACTATATGTAGCGGAAAAGGGACCTCCGGTACTCAGCTGGAAAGATCAAGGCGCCCTTGGTATCATGTTGAACCCAGGAGGCAAGGAGAAAGTGTTACTCATGGACATGGAGAGTGAGCAGGACGAAGAGGTTTGGAGCAGAGAATATCCAAAGGTGTTCAGTGGGCAGATTGGTGAGCTAGTCAAGTTCAATCACGTGATAAGATTGAAAGAAGGAGCAAAACCAGTCATCCACAAGGACAGGCTGGAAAAGAGCAGAGTGATACAGACCATAGAGAGCGCGGAGTGGCTGTCGCCCCTAGTGGTGGCCCAAATGCCCAACGGGAAGGTGAGGCTATGTGTAGACCTCAGAAAACTGAACAAAAACATTATGATAGACAAGTTCCCGCTCCCACGCATCAACGAGATGCTTGCGATGACAAAGGGAGCTAAGTGGTTCTCTACGATAGACCTGTCGTCAGCGTACCATCAAGTGAAACTCCACCCGTCCAGCAACCATCTCACATCCTTTATAACACCTTTCGGATGTTATAAATTCGTGAGAATGCCCTTTGGGCTGGCATCCGCGGCAGCGGTATTCCAAAAGCTGATGCACAGGCTCTTTCAGAAGATGGAGGGAATCCAATTCTTCCAAGACGATATCCTCGTAGTGGGAAAGACCAAGCAGGAACACAACGAAAGACTCCACATAGTGCTACGCACATTACAAAACAATGGACTCACGGCGGAATGGTCTAAGTGCAGGTTCGGGGTCCCTTCAGTCACCTATTTGGGGCATGAGGTCAGCGAAAAGGGGATAGTGCCAAAGAAAGCCAATCTGGAAGCGATAAAGAACGCACCGGCGCCGAGGAAAAAGGAAGACGTCAGGTCGTTTCTGGGCATGGCTGAGTTCTAGAGCAAATTCATCCCCAACTTTGCCACCAAGACGCACTGCCTACGCCAACTGCTCAGGGAAAGAAACGGGTTCAAGTGGACCGAAGAGGAGCAGGAGGAATTCGAGTCCTTGAAACAGGAAATGGGGGAAGCCATACCACTGGAAGGCTTTGACCCTATCAATCAATCAATCAATCAAAGCATTTATATAGCGCACTACTCACCCGGAGGGTCTCAAGGCGCTAGGGGAGGGGGGGTCCGCTACTGCTCGAACAGCCAGGTCTTGAGCTGCTTCCTGAAGGCAAGGTGGTCCTGGGTCAGGCGAAGGTGGGTCGGGAGGGAGTTCGAAGTCTTGGTGGCCAGGTAGGAGAAGGACCTTCCTCCTGTGGTGGCTCTTCGGATGCGGGGGACGGAGGCGAGGGCGTGGCCGGTCGATCGAAGCTGGCGTGTGGGGGCGTAGAAGTTGAGGCGGCTGTTGAGGTATCCTGGGCCTTGGTTGTGTAGGGCTTTGTGTGCGTGGGTAAGGAGACGGAAGGTGATTCTCTTGTTGACCGGGAGCCAGTGCAGATCTCTCAGGTGTTCGGAGATGTGGTTGCGTCGGGGGATGTCCAGGATGAGTCGTGCAGAGGCGTTCTGAATCCGCTGGAGTCTCTTCTGGAGTTTGGCGGTGGTTCCGGCGTAGAGGGAGTTGCCGTAGTCCAGACGGCTGGTGACGAGGGCCTGGGTGACCGTCTTCCTGGTCTCGGTGGGGATCCACCAGAAGATCTTACGTAGCATGCGCAGGATGTTGAAGCACGACGAGGAGACGGCGTTGACTTGTCTGGTCATGGAGAGGGAGGAGTCCAGGATGAAGCCCAGGTTGCGTGCGTGGTCTGTTGGTTTGGGTGCGTTGCCCAGGGCGGGGGGCCACCAGGAGTTGTCCCAGGCGGAGGGTGAAGAACCCAGGATGAGGATTTCCGTCTTGTCCGAATTCAGTTTCAGGCGGCTGTTCATCATCCACTTGGCTACGTCTGTCATCCCTTCGTGTAGGTTGCCTCTGGCGGTGGCGGGGTCGTTGGTGAGGGAGAGGATCAGCTGGGTGTCGTCGGCTTAGGAGATGATGTTGAGGTTGTGTTGGCGTGCGATGGCTGCGAGGGGGCTCATGTAGACGTTGAAGAGGGTTGGGCTGAGCGAGGAGCCTTGGGGATCGCCGGATATGACTTCGGTGGCTTCTGATCTGAACGGGGGGAGGCGGACTCTCTGTGTCCTTCCGGCGAGGAACGAGATGATCCATTCCAGTGCCTTCTCCTGGATTCCGACGTTGCTGAGGCGCCGCACTAGGGTACGGTGGCTGACAGTGTCGAAGGCCGCGGAGAGGTCTAGGAGGATGAGGGCTGCTGTTTCTCCGTTGTCGAGCAGGGCTCAGATGTCATCGGTGGCTGCGATCAGGGCGGTCTCGGTGCTGTGGTTGGCCCGGAAGCCAGACTGCGAGAGGTCGAGGGATCCGTTCGTCTCGAGGAAGGCGGCCAGCTGCTTGTTTGCGGTCTTCTCGATGACTTTTGCAGGAAACGGGAGCAGCGAGATAGGGCGGTAGTTCTTGAGGTCGGTGGGGTCGGCTGATGGCTTCTTTAGTAGAGCGCTGAGTTCGGCGTGCTTCCAGCTCTCCGGGAAGGTAGCGGTGTTGAAGGAGGTGTTGATGATGTCCCGCAGGTGGGGTGCGATGACAGCGTCGGCCTTGTTGAAGACGTGGTGAGGGCAGGGGTCGGTCGGAGATCCGGAGTGGATGGAGTTCATCGTGCGGATGGTGTCTTCGGTGCTGATCGGGGTCCAGGCGCGGAGGGTGGTGGTGGGGGGCGGTGGTTCAGTCGTGGCGTGCGTTGGTTGAGTGCTGAAGCTGTTGTGTATGTCCGCGATCTTGTTGTGGAAGTAGGAGGCGAGGGAGTTGCAGAGGTCTTGCGAAGGGGTGATGTCGTTGTTTCCGGCGTTGGGGTTGGAGAGCTCTTTAACAATGTTGAAGAGTTCCTTGCTGTTGTGTGCGTTGTTGTCCAGTCATTCCTTGAATGCAGTTTTCTTGGTGGCGTGGATCAGTTGGTGGTGTTTTCGGGTGGCGAGCTTGAGGGCAGTCATGTTGTTCGGTGTTGGGTCTCTGCGCCAGGCTTTCTCGAGTGCTCGGCAGTTCTTCTTGGAGCTCTTGAGTTCGTCGGTGAACCATGGGGCTTTCTTGCTGCCGGGTCTGCTAGGCGGGGTCTTCAGAGGGGCGAGGTCACCTGCGCAGTTGCTGATCCACTTCGTGAGGTTGGTGGCAGCCTGGCTTGGGTTAGTTGCGCTGGTGGGAGGGTTCATGCTCACGGAGTTCGCGAGCTGGTCGGCTGTAATCTTGTTCCAGCTTCTGCGTGCCACCTGTTGGTGGTGGTGGTGGATCGTGGTCCTTCTGAAGCTGAAGTGGATGCAGCTGTGGTCCGTCCAGTGGAGTCCGGTGGCGTGGCTGAAGGTGATGTCCTTCCTGGATGAGAACACGGGGTCGAGTGTGTGTCCGGCGACCCTAAGGCGGAGTCCATTCTCACCACTGATGCCAGTGACCGTGGTTTGGGAGCGGTGTTGACGCAAAGATCTGACAGAGGAGACATATCCACAGTCAGCTTCGCATCCCGATCCTTGGCTCCGAACGAAGAGAAGTTTAGCGTCATCGAAAAAGAGATGCTGGCCGTGGTATGGGCGATGGAACGCTTTAGACAATACCTGTGGGGAGCCAAATTCGTGGTCCGCACAGATCACAAACCCCTGATAAAGGTTTTAACAGCGAGTGGACACGCGCACGCCACCCCGAGAATAGCCAAGATGACACTGAGGCTTTTGGACTTCGTTTATGAAGTGGAATATATACCAGGACCACAGAACAAAGTAGCAGACTTCCTGAGCAGAGCAGCAGCCATGGAAGGAATGGAGGAACAGGAGAAGCCAGGATGGGAAGGATACGTGGTGGCTACTGTGCAGGATATGGAGCGGGTGATCAGTGTGCAAGAATGGGCGGAGGCCTACAGGCTGGACGAGGACTTGGAGGCAATCAAAGGGTACGTCACTCATGGATGGCCCGAGAAGAGGCATCTTAAAGAAGAACTGAGGAGATACTGGGAAGTGAGAGACGAGCTTTCTTTGGGAGAAGATCCCCTGTTCCTACTCAGAGGAGACAAGGTTGTCCCCCCCCCGAGGCCTCATTGAACACCTGATGGCGTTACTGCATGAGTGCCATCAGGGTATCACGAAGACCAAAGCAGTGGCCCGACAAGCTTACTGGTGGCCTGCGATTGACGCACAAGTGGAAAGTCACGTGAGACAATGTGAATCCTGTGCTAAAGCGGACAAATCCCAAGTGATGCTAAGACCCCAGTTGGGGAAATTCCCCACGCCTGGAGGACCTTGGGAAATGGTGTCCATCGACATAATAAGACCGATCCTGGATGTGGAAGGAAATCAGAAATATGCGATAGTCTTGATGGATAGATACTCCAAGTGGCCGGAAGTGGAGGTGAAGGACGTAGTGGACTCGGATGCGGTGATCGCCTTCTTGAATGCAGTATTCATAAAAGAGGGAATCCCAAAGATAATAACGTGCGACAACGGTCCCCAGTTCGTCTCGGCAAAATGGGAGGCGTACATGTCCAGAAACAGAATTGAAGTAAAACACACACCCATATACCATCCAGCGGGAAATGGACTGGTGGAACGTTTCAACCGGGTGATCATGGGAACCATTCAAGCGGCGATAAATGATGGACTCGATTGGGAGAAGGAACTGCCCAAGATGCTATGGGCCTACCGCATCATGCCGGGCAGCACAGGCTACAGCCCTTTCAAGGTGTTAAGAGGAAGAGAGCCTTTCACCAAAGACAACATCGCGTGGAGGAAAATGGTGGTGCAAAGTAAGTGGTCACCTGCGATTGTGAGGAGAAACTTGGAGAAGGCGCAAGAAACATACACAGAACAGTTCAACAAGAGACGGAACGTACAAGGTGTGGCTCTTGAGAAAGGGGACTGGGTGAGAGTGAAAGTAGCAACTTTGAAGAGGAAGGGAGAGAGTAAATTCACCCCGCCCCTACAGGTGATTGAGCCGTTTGCGAGATGAGCCCTACTCAGCGACGGCAAGGTTTGGTCGCAGGACAGAATGGCTAAATGTAGCAAAATACTAAAGTGGACTACAGGAGTGGACGAGGAAGTAGAAGGGGACGCAGAGAGAAGAGAAACGGAAGGTTGTGAAGGAGGACAAGAGCAAGTAGATGAAACGACACCGCAAGTGGAAGAGAAGGAAATCGGGTGCGGCGGGAGCAGTAGAGAGAGAGAGGAAATTGGCAGAGAGAACAGGAGAGGAGCAGGTGAAGAGAGAAAGGTGGGAGAAGGGATGAGACTGGAAACCCGAGGAAGGGCCACGGTGATGGACAGACAAGGAGATGAGAAATCAGTGAAGACGAGAGCAGGAAGAACAGTGAGAACGCCCAAGAGGTTTGAGGACTATGATATGGACATTAAGTAAGAGTTGCTTTCCTTATTCTGTTGTTATTGTGTAAAGGGGGGAGATATGTGGCATCGCTCTAGTGTTTAGGTCGGAGGGCCGGAACCGGAAGTTACAACCCGGAACCAGAAGTCGGCCATTTTGTGTGGCGCCGGCTCACAGAGCAGAAAGACGTGCGATCCCGGCGCTCCGGGGAATAAAGGCTTATACAACACACAGCCTGACTCTGTGCCTCACTATATATACATGCACTACTTTACATGATGTAATAGTAACACGTTCTTTAAATCCAAAACTGTCCAAGTCGACATAGAAGGCACAATGAGGCAGTGAGCAGCAATCTCAAATAAGTGCACACATTAAGATGACTAAGCAGCTTGTTGACGCCACAGATGTAAAACATGAAAACTTCAAAACTCCTCCAAAACAGGTGGACACAGATCTTGTTGGGAAAATCGATGTAGATGTAAAAACTACCAACAATAAGTTGTGGAAGTACTGAAGATAAGGTGTGGAAGTAGTGAGACTCACACCACTTACCCACTTGCATAAATGTCATTTTGTAGATCAATGGAGCATGTCCAGGCTGGGGCTGTCCACTGACAAGGACGCTGGTGGGGCTGGTATGTCTGGAGCTCCATTCTTGACACTTTACTCTTTGTTTCTCTTGGTTTATTTGGGTTCTTCATGTCCAAACCACAGATTGGTTCTTTAAAACTCGTTGCATGCTTGAGTCTTGGTCCAGGTCACCGCCAAAATATGTTGTTTCCTACTAGACGTAGCTGAGTTGTATTTTAAGTATTTCTTTATTAACTTCAAGTTGCAGCATGGTTGTAGTCTATCAACCTGGTGTACCTTATTCTCCAGCTCCGCCAAGAGCAGCCTGCCTGCTGCTCAGCCCATATTCCAACTGTCACCACTCATCCACACAGGCACCCAAGCATTCCAAGCATCATTGTCACACCAACATTCCACTGTCAACACTCACACTGGCTGAGCAGCAGGGAGATAGCTAAGCTGGGAAACATATACTCAATAATCAGGATATAACAGAGTCACTATAAAAAGCTCAAAAGGGAAAACTCTTCTGCGATTGGCCCTGGTACTTTACTATTTTTAAATTAACAAATTAACTAGTCAGTCAGTCACAAAGTCTTTATTTCGATTTAAAATCACAAAAGACAATAATATAATACATAGAGGTGAAAAATATATAAAAGAATATAAACAAGTTTGGACATAAAAACAAGCGTATACAATAAATATAATTCATCCTCATTAATAGTGTACATGATCATATAATAAATATCTAAAAACTGCTAGAGAAAGCTCCGGCGAATCTGCCACCTAAAGATGAACAGGTTTCCAGGATTCTGCGTACATACCAAGTTAGTTACATTCTAAGCTAATACAGCAAGGTGCAAATGCATTGTACATTAGTCCCAAAACTAGGGAGCATTGGGCCATTAGCTAGAGCTCCTCTCTTTAAGACGAATCACCCACACCCAGCCTAAGTACTTAGCGACAGCGATCACTATGGACTCTTTGGTAGATGTTTTTAAAATCCTAAGTGCTTCGCTACTCGACCTAGTTCCCAAATTTGAACATAAGGGTTTCAACCATCTGGTCCTAGGATTTCTATAGGCTGGGCAAACAAACCAAATATGTGCCAGTGATTCTTTGTAGTTGAGACAAAATGGACATTTGCTGCTAATTGCGGTATGCCATTTACTGGTAAATACGTTAATGGGGAGAGAACCCACCCTGAATTGGTGGTAGAGTTTCCTGTCTTTGGGGATGGTGATAAGGTCCCAATAATCTGCATACTCCACTTCATGCTTTATCTCAAGGAAGTTTCTGGATAGTGAGGGACTAGTTAAGGCAGCAAACCGCTTCATAACTAGCGAGTTCCAATATGCTGCTTTAAAACAACTCTGTGTAAGAAAGGGATTGTTGAAGGGGTTTGCCCATAATCTACTCATCCCCATCTCGAAAAGAGTGATGTTTACTCACCTTAGCCACAGAATTTTACTAATACCATCGGCCTCCCTAACTTCCAGAAGAGCCTGAGCGCAGTGGGAAGGCTCCGGAGTGACCGAGAGCCTTCTCCAGTACGCCACAGGCCTAAAGTGTGCCACATCCTCAATTGAGTAACAAACCATATCTAAGAATAAGGGTAATAGCGGGGTGGACTGTGGATGGCCAATTAGTGACCTCAGAAATTTGTTTTGGGCTTTTACTAAGGGGACTAAATTGGCAAAACCCCACAGTTCAGCCCCATACAAAATCAAGGCGCTGATTTTTGAGGAATATATTTTTAGTGCTGGAGCAATTGGTTTGGTGTAAGAAGATCTCTGCTCCTTCAACAAGGCACCTGAGACCTGGGCGTGCCTGACAGAGAGTAAATCTATCTGGGGCTTCCAATTAAGTTTACTACCAATAGTTACCCCAGATAAGTACAATTCTGTGTCTATTCCAGAATACCTTCCTTCATTTCGACTCTACCCTTAATATTCTTATGTTTGTGTAGGATCATAAATGTAGTTTTGTCCACATTCACTAGAAGATCGTGGTCCTGCCAAAACTCCTCAAATCTCCCAAGGGCACACTGAAGGCCCTTCCGTGTCTTGGAGAGTATAAGTGTGTCATCCGCAAACATAAGCAACAGGACCTTAATCCCTGCCAGAGTAGGTGCGTCCGTGGGGCAATTCTGAAAATTCTGTACCACCCCATTAATATATAAAGAGAAGAGTGTTGGTGCTAGAACGCACCCCTGATGAACGCCCTTCTCTATGGGAAATCTTTGGGTAATGCTCCTCTGAGTATCCCAACGTACCTGCGCATAGTTGGCATCATGTAATGTGACCAGGCAAGCCAGAATTTATAATGGGATGCCTAATTTCAAAATGTTTCTCCACATTTTAATACGGGGTACAAGATCAAATGCTGACTTAAGGTCAACAAAAGCTGCATAAATAGTACCACCCCTAACATTACTGTACACCAATAAATCAAAATAAACCTGAACAATAGTGCTTGTACTAGAGAGAAAACCCGCCTGGAGTGGAGACAGGATGTCGTGTTCCTCAATCGAGGCCTGGATTTAACTCAAAACCAACCTAGCAGAAACTTTTTGTATGCAATCGATGAGGCTAATCGGCCTATAGTTGCCTGATTGAGAGCGATCCCCTTTCTTATAGATGGAGAGAATTTCTGCTCCTGACCATGTACCGGGCATAGGTGCTCCACTTGCTATCGTATTCACAATGAGCTGAATGTATGATGCCCAGTTGGGTATATCGTGGAGGAACAGATCCGCGGGGATGCAGTCAGGCCCTGGCGCCCTGCCTCTTGGGACTGAGAGTAGTGAAATTTCCACCTCTTTCTTAGTAAAATACAAGGTGGAAGTGGGAGGCGGCAGATCAAATATTTCTTGTGCCTCCACAGGGAGTGCAAACTGGGCTTTAAAGTACGATACCCACTGGTCTGAAGCTACATGATTCACTGGCACCCTACTAGGTGCACCACTGCCCCATTTCACCAAATTCCAGAAGGTAGTCATGTTTCTCCTCGAGCATGCCTTAAGCAGCTCGTCCCAGTGCTGTTTGCCCCAGTCCCTTTTTGCTCTGATATTGGGCCAATTTGTATTCTGCCCTTGCCCTTCGTATATCATCCCTATTCTTTGACCTGATCGCCCTAGCTAGGGTTCTATAGGCCCTTCGGCACGATTGGTCATACCAGCCAGCTGCCTTAAATCCAGAATGTTTCAAGGGTTTTTTAATTGTAGTAGTAAAATAGCCTTTAAGCTGATAAACAGTTCCACATGGACCTGCACAACTATTAAATTAATCTCTTCTTGAGTGGCACATGTCCGAAGAGTACCTAGTGCATTTACCACCAAATTACTCATTTGCTCTAGATGCTCTTCTTTTTTTATCACATTTGACCATTTTACTCTCCTAGCATCATTGGCCAGTAATGCCTCCACATGGTCAGTTCATGGTGCCAAACTAACAACAAGGGGAATACCTACAGGATGCAAGGAAAGCACTAGAGGGTTGTGGTCGTTCTCAGTACGATCACAAACCACCATGTCTATTAGGGTAGGCCAAAATTCCTTATTAAGCAGGATAAAGTGAATACGACTACTACACAACCCCTTGTTATAAGTATGCGTGCCCTGCTTATTGGAAGCTGTTCTCCCATTGGCAGCCCTAACCCCCTGTTCCATGCAAAACGCATTTAGTTGCAAGGCAGCCCCTGTCCATTTTTTAATTGGAGGAAGATCCAAAGTTGGAATAGACCACTGGGCATCCCCCTCTATGTTGAGATTAACACCGTTGATGTCCAGGGGTTCAAAAGTACAATTAAAATCACCAGCTATTATCAAGTTATTAACACCTCTATGTTCTGTTAAAACATATCTAGAAGATCAACAGTGGAAGAAGCTTTCCCCCTTGCATCCCCCTAGCATAAACATTAATAAGCAACAGGTCAGGCACATTTACCTGCTGTATCCTAACTATTAAAATGTCCCTGCTATTGATGTGCAACTCCTCCACCCTGTAGCATTCTGACTGCCTAACCCAAGTTGTAAGTCCCCCTTGGTCTTTCTCTCTGCCCCCCTTCTGCTGTCTTAGAAAAATGTAAATAGCCCTGACGATATACATGGTCCATAGCCCAGGTTTCCTGAAAAATCAGTATATCGTGGCCCTCAATAAAGATGGACCAGTCTACTGAGGGAATTTTTGATGTAAGCCCTGCTATGTTCCAAGAATCTAGTTTAAGTCCTATAACGGGGCCGGGATTGTAACTGCTACAAGGAGGATAACATGTACTAGTTACTTCCGCTAAACCAATAACCCCTACATAAGGGAGTTACTAGTAAGTATCGAACTATACTCCCAGCCTCACCCAGCCTGTTTACAATGAGGGCACTATCACAGCTTTTGCCGGTTGGAATGGTTGATAAACAACCTCCTAAATTAGATCCTGGTACACTTTCACCCTCACCCAACTCATCGAGTTGAGGAAGAACTGTATTATTACTGGAATTCTGTCCAAATCAATCGATATCCTTCAGACTGGAAAATACTTCGAATCTGTTGTGTGTGGGGACCACATAGTCATATGGGCCTGGTACCAAGTCTACGTCACTTAATCCTACCCTTCTTCTTACGTGGGGTGCAGAGTTACGGTAGAAGAAACCTAATGGTAGAATGTTAATATTGTCCTTGCTTAGATGCCCGGATCTGCCCTGTCTAGAATAGTTTGAACAAGACGCGGGGACCCAAAACTTAAGACCAGGCAGTCTCCTCTGAGGGCTTTTGGAGATTTCCCAACCCATGAGATTCTACGTACCATTTTAAATTCACTGAACAGAGCGTTACCCACCCCATTTCTAGAGTTCAACAAGTGAAGGGCCTTATTCTTAGAGGAAGCACGGGAGCATTCGATAATATGACAGTATATGGTGTAGCTTCAGGTGGAAGATGAAGAGACGTACTAATACTCTCAGCCCCTCCTTGTAACAATACTGGGGGTTGGTGACCTACTAAATCCCCTCTGTGTGATATGTTAGCAGTGGGTAGATGTATGCCCTGGGGGTTAACCATAGGAGCCCTCTCCTTACTGGGAGGGGGGGGCAACCATCCACATTAGTGGATATTTTAGTTATAGTCGTGCTTACATGACTAGGTACGTTGGGTCTCACTGGCACACCCTCATTCGCTAATTGGGGAATGGAAAATAAATGTTGCTCAATTTTGGCCAGTCTCTTGTCTATACCAGACAACTTTAATAATAACAGATCAAGCATGACCATACATTTTTCTTCAAACTTTGTTAAAAAAAAACAGCCTCAAAGTTGCTGGAAGGCTGTGTGTCTGTGACTTTGGGTCTATTATCACCAATACCCGGAATGACTGGGGTCGAAACAACCTTAGGGCCGCCCTCACTGCCCAGGGGTACCACTTTCTGTTTTGCCATTTTACAGGCCTATTGCGTGGTTTTAGGCAAGCCACACACTTTTCTTTTTTTTATTAGTGGCTGCCCCTCCAGGAGTCAATATAGACCTTTAGTTGCGAGTAAGTACCTTAGCAGGTGGTGTGGGCGATGATGATGGAATACTGGCTACCAGGGAAGACCCATTTAACTGTTGCTCTTCAGGAATAGAACTCGCTGGGATGGTACGGTCAATTACTAAGCTAGATTCTGATATAGACAATGAGGGAGGTGAGATGACTTCAGTGGAGACTTTGTGTGGATCTAATGAGAGTCTCCTTTCGGTCAATTCAATCTCATGGATTAGGACAGACTCCGCCCGTGACAAAAAAGCATCCAGCGTACCTACAACTCCTGGCCCCCCTCTCCCTTACGCTTGATCTTGCTCATACTTTCTAGGTTAATAACAAACAGAATTACTACAAGTAAGGGATTACAGTCAAAAGAGAGCTGACCAGATTGTGGAGAGGCTGAAGAAAGGGGGGTGGCCCAGCCCAGTCTCTTCCGGTCTCCAACGAGCTCCATGGGCCTGCCCTTGGCCCGAGCTTTGCCCGGGCCAAGGGCAGGCCCATCGAGCCCGTTGGAGACCGGAGGAGACTGGGCTGGGCCACCCCCCTTTCTTCAGCCCCCTTATATGCGCCTCCTGGCGCTCACGAGCGTGGTGCACAGCGTCAATGCCGCAAGAAATGATGGGGGATATAGTCCCCAGGCGGCAGCAGGGCAATGGCAGCACTCCGCGTCGGTGCAGCCCCAAGAGGACAGCGGGTGCAGAGGACAGCGGGTGGCAGCAGGTAAAATCAGTCAGAAACGGGCTCTGTTTCTGACTAAAAGCTTAATTGTATGATTATTTAATATCTTTACGAGCATTTAAAAAACTATATAACATCACAAGTTAAAATTATACAACCACTAACGTTCCCTTGAGCGATTTTAAAAGACAAGCATGTGCAACGTTAATGAGAGTACTATTAAAAGAGGTAGCAATTTAGACTAACAGCAATGGGTCAAAGAATATTTATAACCTATACTGGGTGCAGGTTGGCAGGTTCTAGGGGCATTCAATAAAATGCCTTGTGGCAAGGTTCCCTATTGACAATAACCTATCTGACAGTGCTTTAACAGTGATATAAAGTGCCCTGTGCTCCTTGCTAGTGCAATTATGAGTAAGTCTGCTTGACAGTCAACTACCTAGGTACCCTGCTATCTGATCTTGGCCAAGGGACATTAGGCATTGTAAGAAGCACTTACAGCTTTGCTGGACCCAGAAGTAAAGAGGTTCACATCTTACGCAAGTAGTAAAAAGGTCAAGGACTTACAACTTTGCTAGACCTAACAATCAAACAAGTACTGAAAAAGTCAAATAGGGTCTAGTCATTGAGGCAAGCACTTGCCGCTTTGCTGGACCTAAACATAAAGGAATTCATATTTTAAGCAGGTAGCAAAAGCCAATAGGCATTTCTGGCATGGTCTAGGTACTAAAAATCAGATTCGAAGGCTGTTCTATAAAGTGCCACAATGCTAGCGCAGATTGGTGTGCAAAATGCCCTGTTAACTGAATCCAGGCCCACCATGTCAGAACAGTGCAATAAAGTGCAACATGCTAATCCAATAAAAAAAACATGCTGGGCAATCAGCTGGAGAAGTGGTCTGTTGTCTAATCTTAGTGAAAATATTCTGCTTAATGATGTCCCGAGTTCAGTCTCCATGTTCTTATGGAACCGTTGCATTTGGTTGTCTTGCACCCTGTGGTATCCTTGTAGCTTCTGAGAAGAATTTGTCAATTCGGGGTAGGTCCTTGGGTACTGCTGTAGTGTAGATATATGTATGTCAATGCCTCTGTGCATGTTCTTATCCCATTTTGCAAAAAAATTGCCTTTAGATAAATTTGCTCCTGAGATAGCACACCCAAGCAACAGCATACAATGTGTGCTGAAGATTCAGAATGATTCTGGCACAACCTACACGTCCCACGCCGTGGAGCAGGATTCTTCCTGTGGGACCTTTATTTGCATATTGGCGTTGTTAAGAGACTGATCAGCCAGAGGAGGAGCTTAGCGGGCATCCGAGATGGCCGCGTGAGCACAGAGCTCTCCGGACCCCTGCCGCTCCCGGCATAATATCCTGAAAATATCCTGGATTCTTAAGAGGATTATTGAAGAGGAACATGGGCTGAACTCAATACTGGTTTCCGATTTTGATTTGGACCAGGGGCACCGGAGCTACGTCGAATCGGACTTCCGAGGCCCGCCTTGGGACACACCCGGGACTTGGCGAAGCTCTGATGCCGTGTCTGAGTTGAACAACAACGGCAGTGGGACTCGACTCATGAGTCCCCCCCTTAACTTTTGGTTTCGATTCTGACTCGGACGACGTCTTGGCCGGCCCTATATTGGAGAAGTGTACGGGAGCCTTTCGTTCGACTTGGATCTGTTCGGGCCGTCTCCCACCTTGACTTGCCCCCGCCGGTGACTTTTGTACGGTGGTGCCCGGTTCTCCAGCGGCCATTTTCACCAGGTCGCGAGGGTCCCTCGGGGGCTCATTCTCCAACATGTCTGGCAGAGGGGACCAAGAGAGACGGAAGACCAAGACGCCCCTTCGTGGGGGCCCGGTCCAGTCTAACATCATGGACCGGTATACCCTGTCTAAATCGTCCCCAGGTGCCATCATTCCTACCCCGAGTGCAATGGGAGACCCGATGGCTGCTTCGGCGGAGCTATCCCTACAGGACATCATGGGCGCCATCTCCAACATGAAAGAGACTATCGGCCAACAGTACGAAGCTCTGGCTCACAAAATTGACACGGTGGCCATTGATGTGAACTTGATTCGGGCCGATCTGTCTAAGACCAATGAAAAGGTGAAGTCATTGGATCTTAAGACGACTAGTCTCACGACCGACGTATCGGAGCTCCAGACGGAGATTGGCAATCTTAGATCGGCGAACGATCTCATGTCTCATCGTCTGGAGGATTTTGAGAACAGGGCACGACGCTGTAACGTGCGTGTAATTGGCGTACCGGAAAATCCTGATGCCCACTCCGTTGATCTCCTTGTCGAGGACCTGATTCAGAACTACCTTGCTCCGTCTGGGTTGAGCAAATTCTTTGCGGTGGAACGTGCCCATCGTGTTCCGGGTGGAAAGGGCAAGCCGGGCGCTCCACCGAGGCCCATCGTTGCCAAGCTTTTTCACTACAGGGACCGAGACGCTATCTTGCAGGCCTCGAGGGTAAAGAGCCCGGTGGCCTTTGAGAATGCCACTGTGAATTTCTACCCAGACTTTTCCCAGCTTGTACAGAGACAACGAATGGGCTTCCGTGGAGTCAAGAAGCATCTTCGAGACTTGGGACTGAAATACGCCATGCTTTTTCCTACCAGGCTGCGAGTTGAGTATGATGAGAGAACATTCTTCTTCGATCGACCTGAGATCGTTAGTGACTGGCTGGATTCCCTACCGGACCGGACGAATCGGACCGATTACGCCGAGCACCCGGGTGGAGCTGAGGGTGGCGTGGAGTGATGAAAGCGATCTCTCGGCCCTTGCCTCCGTACCAAGACACTCTCTGCTGGGGTTCCGTAATTGTGTAGATTATGTTCTCCGATGACCCCCCCTTTTTCCTTTTTCGGGGTGGCGGGTGGGACTGGGGCCCTTTCCTCCTCCGGGGTCTTTCTGTAGAATAGGGGTGTTTGGGCGACAGGCACACTGCATGTTGGGGTGGCTTTTTAGTCTACTGCAGGGGTGCAGGGAGGGGGGTGTTGCATTGGGTGTTGGGGGGTGGGTAGATGGGGTGTTTGTGGTTGTGTTTTATTCTCTTCTTCAAGGCGATGTAATGTTTGCAATTTTGTTTCCAGTGTCTTGCTCTTTGTGGGGTGGCTCCTGCGCTACATGTTGGGATGGGGGGTAATGGGTGGAGGTTCGTTTCGTGGAATGTCAATGGTTTGGGGGATCGTATAAAACGGGGGGTGGTGTTGCGATATCTGCGATGACTGTCTCCTGATATTGTGTTTTTGCAAGAGACACACCTAGTGGGTAACACTTGCCATGCGATGAATAGGTGGGGCTATCGCCTTGTTGCACACTCGGGATTTACTACGGGTTCCAGAGGGGTTGGCATCCTTGTCCGGTCTTCCCTTTCCCTTGAGATTGATGAGATACTCCTGGATGATAGGGGGCGTTATGCCGCCCTCATGGGAAGATACGAGGGCAAGACCCTTTCGCTGCTTACTGTTTATATACCCCCGGGCCTACAGACCTCCACCTTTTCAGATATTGGCCGAGTGCTGTTGGGACTTCCTGATGGTGTTCTTTTCATGGCTGGTGATTTTAACTCTGTTTTCTCGGGTTTGGTAGATCGTCACCCTCCCAGGGATACTCCTTCGGCCCAATCGTGGCTGGGTGGTTTCCTGGATACCTTTGGTTTGGTGGACTGTTGGAGACTCACGCATCCCACCCAGCTCCAATATACTTTTCACTCCGGGGCTCATGGGAGTCTGTCTCGACTTGATTACTTCCTCATGCCAGCTGCTCAGTCTTCCTCGGTCCGGGAGATTAGACACCTGGCCCGGGGCATCTCTTACCACTCTCCGCTTTGGCTCTGTTTTGAGATGGGTATAGAAGCAGTGGGGCGGGTGGCGCCTATCAATCCTTGGTACTTGAGCTCTCCTGGGACCCGTGATCAATTAATTAAGTCCTCAGACCTCTACTTCTTGGACAACGAAGGGTCCGTCTCCTCTGCAGTGTCCCTATGGGAGGCCTTTAAGACTGTGATCCGTGGGCAGGCCCTATCTCTTATCGCTGAAACTAAGAAAGCAAGGAATCGGGAGGTGGTGGATCTGGAGACTGAAATCCTTGGTTTGGAGGCCGACCTGGAGTCGGGTGTTACTCGTGATAAACTCCATGCCCTTGGTCTGAAGCAATTTGACTATAAGTCCCTGGTCACAGACGCTGCCAAGATGATGTACAGGGAGCAGCAGGGCAGACTTTACGATGTTGGGGATAAGGCGGGTAGATTGCTTGCCTGGTTGGACAAGAAGGAAAGAGCGAATCGTGTAGTGCCTGTGATCCAGACTTCGTATGGTGTGAGTGTGACTGACCCGGTTGAGATTGTGGAATGTTTTGCGGATTATTTCCGTATGGTTTACTCCCCGGTGTCGGACAGGGACGAAGACGACTCCCACTTCTTGTTGCGCGACATAGATCTACCCCGCCTTTCCGAAGTGGAGCGGGTATCTATGGAGGCCCCGTTCTCCACGGACGAAATAGCGGCAGCAATTCGATCTCTCCGTTCGGGCAAGGCTATGGGCCCGAACGGCCTGCCGATTGAGCTGTATAAACTGCGACCTGATAAGATTGCGCCCTATCTTCGTGCGATGTTTCGGGAATCACGTGATCTAGGCACACTCCCTTATGACCAACGCTTGGCCACGATCGTGGTCATTCCCAAGGAAGGTAAACCCCGAGACCTTTGTGCGTCATATAGGCCCATCTGCCTGTTAAACGCTGAGCCTAAGGTTCTCGCTAAGGTTCTTGCCACTCGTTTGCTTGCGGTCATTGGTGACTTGATGCATCCGGACCAATCCGGATTCATCCCGCACCGGAACACAGCCCTTAACCTACGGCGCCTTCATGGAGTCCTCGCGAGGGCGGGGTCTCTGACGGAGCCGGCCATTTTGGCCTCATTGGACGCCTCGATGGCCTTCGACACGATAGAGTGGCCCTATCTTTGGGCTGCCCTTGTGAAGTTTGGTTTCGGCCCAGAGTTTGTCGGGTGGGTGAAACTGTTGTATACAAACCCCCTAGCACAGGTAGTTGTTAATGGTCGAGTGTCCGTACCCTTCTCCCTTGGTAGGGGGACCAGACAGAGATGTCCTTTGTCTCCGCTGCTTTTTGCTCTCGCACTGGAGCCGCTAGCTGCGTGGCTCCGATGGGAGCCGTCTATCAAAGGTATACGGTGGTCCCCCGACTTCGAGGATCGTGTCTCGCTTTACACCGACGACATTCTTCTCTATCTTACCTCCCCGTGTAAATCTTTAAATGTCCTCTTTGACGTCCTTACCTCGTTTGGCAAGAACTCTGGCTTGGTTATAAACTGGGCAAAATCCTGTGTGTATGTTATTTCTGGCGGCTTGCCTCCGCTACCACGTAGGTTTCCCATCCAGGTTACTCAATCGGGCTTTAAATACTTGGGGATTTTTATTACACTGGACTCGTCGGTCCGCTTCGAACGCAATCTTTTTCCCCCACTTCGTAGATTGAGGCTGGACGTGGCCCGGTGGCGTAAATTACCTTTGTCGCCGCTTGGCAGGGCCGCCCTCTTCAAGATGATGTCCCTACCCCGATTTCTTTATGCACTCCAGAACTCCTTTGATGACATCCCTACTAGTTATTTCCGGGAGGTAGAGGGTTTGCAGAGACAGTTGATTTGGGACGGGCGTCCACGCATTGCCCTTGCAAAACTTACCATCCCTTGGTACGATGGGGGCATGGCACTTCCGGACATCAGAAGATATTATTGGGCCTCCCAGTTGTCCGCTATCAACCATTCTGTGTACTCCCCCGGCCCGAATCCGGCTTTTGAGATGGACAAATACCAGTTGCCGGGTGGAGACTTCAATAGAGTGCTTTATTCCAGGGCATCTAGGCTTCACCTTACGGGACCAACAAGGATTGCTGTGAGTGTGTGGCGGGCTGCGAACGTGAGTATGGGCTGGGATGATCGAGTTACGCTGGCGACTCCACTTTATGCGTCAGAACGGTTGGGATGTCTCTGGAAGACGAAGGGGTTTGAAAGGTGGGACATGATTGGTATCGGTAGAGTGGGTGACCTTTGGGTGAAAGGGGCGGTGAAGTCCTTTGAGACACTTCAGAATGAGTATGAACTGAGTGACAGAGAGTTTTTTAGATACTTGCAGGTCCGTCATGCTCTGACTTCGGTTCTGGTTTCCGGTACCGCCGTCCCTGAATCCTCTCCCCTTGAAGACCGTATACTTGACGGTCATCTACCTGATAGTACGATCTCTTTGATCTATAAGAAATTGATCAACAGTCGAACGGATCTGCTCGGCCGGCTTAGAGAACTGTGGGCCGGAGACGGGCTGGAATTGGACGAGGAAGACTGGCAATCGGCACTGTCCTCTCCGAAAGAGGTCGCCATTCCCGCCCGTCTCCGACTCGTCCAGCTTAAGATATTACACCGGGTGTACGTTACTGGCCCCGTTTGGTTGCAATGGGTTTTTCCCCGGATGGGCTGTGCAAGCGTGGTGCGGGATGAGTGCTACGTTTCTCCATATCATTTGGGAGTGTTCGGAGGTGGCTGATTATTGGACTAGAGTGCTTGCGGTGATGGCTGATGTTACTGGGATTGCCCTGATGCCTGAGGCCCGGAGGTGTTTGCTGAACGTGTGGGAACCTAACGATTACACAGTGGCCCAGACGAGATGGGCGACCCTGGGGTATATGATTGCAAAACGAGATATAGCGCAACTTTGGGGCTCGCAAAGACCCCCCACCGTGTCCGTGTGGGAAGAAAATATGGATTGGTCTATGTTTAGGGAAAAGACGGTATACTCAGCCAGGGGCAGACCAAGGGCATGGACGAAGATCTGGTGTCAGTGGAACACCTATCGCGGGAACATCTGTATACCTCCACTGGTGGAGACCCCTGATGTCCTCTTGTCCCCTTGAATTGGCACTCCTATATGTTCGATTTTTTTATTTCTATGGCTTGCCTGACCTCCCCTCTGTTTCCCCCCGCCCTGACTTGATCCATTGATTGCAATTTTGTGTTTCTCATCAGTGAGCTTTTCCCCCCCTCAGGGGCTGACTCTGTCCATGACGCTATTCGCCTTTGTTTTTGTGTTTGTTTCCTTTTGGTTTTCTCTAAAATAAGAAAAGTTTTCTATCCTGCTTCTACACTGTGTGCGGCATTTTGCATCCTGTCCTTGCCTGACCGCTGGGTTTTCGGCCACTGATTTTCATGTATCGCGCTATGCCTTGCGTATTAGCGGCCGGCCCGTGGGGTTGTAGGCCCGTGTTTGTAAATATAATTTTTGCTGCTCAATAAAAGTTTTTAATAAAAAAAAAAGAAAAAAAAAAAAAAGAAACTGATCAGCAATATATTTTTTTGCGCTTGTCTGCCCAAGGCAGCCTTTAAGTATGGTTGACAGGAGTTGGCTTCAAGAAATGTAGGAAGCTCCGCCGCTCCTGGGATGTTTCAGATTTGTTTTATATCGTAGTCTGTTCGAAATCGCTTGCTTTGCTCTTTAAGTGATCAAGGGGCATATGTATGAAAATCCCTCTTTGCGATTCTCCAATAGCGATTTTTTAGAAATCGCTATTTGAGAATTGCAAATAGGGATGTATGTAAAAAATCGCATTTTTTTTTGCGATTTCCTAATATTCCTTAATTGCGAATCGCAATTAAGGAATACTTTCCCATTCATTTCTATGGGCCAGGTGGCCCATAGGAATGAATGGGAAGTTATTCTCAATTCGCGATTCGCAATTTGAGAATAGCAAATTGAGAATAATTTCAAGGGTGCAAGGGTGTCATAAGGACACTCTGATGCACCCCTGAAATTTACATGTGTGCGCATATGGCACCTTTACAAATGCCAAAGAGTGCATTTATGAAAGAAATCGCAAATTACCACCAACTTCAAGTTGGTGGTAATTTGCGATTTCTTAATGAGAAATCGCACAACATGGGTGCTTCATACATAGCATTTAAGGAATCGCAATTTGCGATTCCTTAAATGCTGACGCAAAATTAAGGAATCGCAAATTTTGCGATTCCTCAATTTTGCGATGCGATTTTAATCATACATCGCATTTTCCGTTTTTTGGTCGCAAACGCTGCTTTTTTGCGAATCGCAGCGTTTGCGACAAAAAAAAGGATGATACATATGCCCCCTACTTGAGTCTTAAGTAAATCGGGCCAGGTTTAATGAGTCTCTAGCCCTGCCGAAGAACTTTGATCAACTACTTTTTTTTGTCTAGAAATATGGTATTCAGAGCACCTCGCAAGGAATCCGGATCTGCCCTGGTCACCCGATTATGGAATGGGGCACATGCATCATTGATAGCTTTTGCGATTCTTAATTTGCGAAAATTACCGAATCGCAAATTAAGAATTGCAAAATGCTATGCATTATTTTTTTCACTATTTATTTGCGAATCGGTAAAAATCGCAATTTTTACAGATTCTCAAATAAATAGCGAATTCCAAAGTGCATTTTCGCAATTCCCATTGATTCCTATGGGCCGGCCCATAGGAGTCAATGGGAAGGCAGTTAAGAATTTGCAATTTGTTGATGCATTCCACGGGTGCAAGGGGGGTCCAGAGGACCCCCCCTGCACCCCTGAAATGTATTTGAAAGTGCATGTTTCACACACACATGTCCTAAGGACATGTGTGTCTGTAACATGACACTATAAAAAATGCATTTTTTAGTTTTTGTAAACATTTTCGCAAATTAACACGGGGTTCAACCTCGTGTTAATTTGCACTTCCAAATTCCAAATTCGCAATTTTAGAAAAAATGATGCATTGCATTTAAGGAATCGCACAAATGTGATTCCTTAAATGCATTAGCTTTTTTTGGAAGTGCAAAAAAAAGCGAATTGTGCAACAAAGTTTGATGCATCCCAAAAATGGTTTTTGCATTCGCAAACGGCCGATTTTACCGATTCGCACCGTTTGCGAATGCAAAAACCAATGATGCATGTGCCCCTTAATGACATCCTTTTTCGATCAAATGTCCATTTTCACCAGGTCAAATCTAGGCGAATCAATGCGCGCCAGGTGTTTTGGGGAATGTTGAATATTTTCCTCTATGCCGCTGTGTGACAACGCTCTAATGGTTTGGTGAGTCTGTTGGGGAAGGCAAGGTGCCCGAAGTATACGGCAGGTAGCAGTTTCACCTGTATGGCTCTTCAGATGGCCTCAGCCGAGTGGCTTTGTAGGTTGTGACTTAGTGTGGATAATGCGTGGGTAATTTTAGATGCTTTTCTGTCGTTGCTATGGCCTGCCACGAGGGTTTGCCCGGATTAAATCAACCATTCCAGAGCTTTGGTTCTTCACAACCAATATTCCATCTACCATGGTTCTGCAGCTGAAAATGTGGATACATATAGTCAATATTTTATTTCAGCTCCTGATATATATTGTTTTTACAATGCGATCAATGTATTTTTCCTCTCAATGCCAATGAGGGGGAAAAGGGTAAGGTGCCCATCCCAGTCCAGGTCACTGGAGACACAATCAACAGTCCTGCACTTTTCACCTGCAAATCATCGATTTCAGATGTGTTAGTCTAATTAGTACAATGGTAGCAAAGTAAGACTACAACACCCAGAATCTATTAGGCTAAATGACAAACATCCCAAAACTGTCAACAGTATCCATAATAACTTGGAGGGAGATGGTCTCTCTATCTGTGCATCATGGGCAAGTCAACCTCAGAAATGTCCACAAACTCGTCTGTGTGATCATTATTTTGTACAGAGGCCTCATGAGCAGGTTTTGTTGCGATTGTACTGAGCAGGTGGGTCGAAGAAAATAAGACAGTCTGTATATATTTCATTGTCTCACTCCGCATAGGGTAGACCTACATGTTTACGGTACATAGGAAACATTATAGAACATTATGGAGGTTTGAAGTGTTACATTTATATTACATATTTATAATGCAAAAAGAACAATGGGAACTACTGATTGCTTAAACAGAAGTGTGTGTACATATTTTCTACCTAAACTACAGACCAGGTATTTGGTGACAAATGTCTATACCACAAAAAAAGTTAAAGCACGTTCACGTGTTTTTCTGGCATGTTTCTGTGAGGGACCACAGTAAACACTTTTTGAAATGTAATTAACTTGTCTTCCGGATCCCTAAAAAACACAAAGACAACGGAACTCGTACCCATATGACTCTCTGACGTAAATGACAAGCTGGCGACAAAAAATAGGGACTCGTTGACACAAAAAATGTACCCGGAGAAATAGTCGTCCATGACAAACGCTATCACTTCTTCATCCTTCGGTGGTTCTCGCGCACAAAGGAGAACAAAATGGAAAAGAAGCTTCACGCCTGAGAGAGGAAGCGCAGGGACGCTGCTGACGCGCGCGCCAGGTGGGCCGTCCATCCTCGCCTCGGTCCTGGATTTGCCTCGTGGGCGTAAAGTGACGCACCGTGTATTTATAGCTCAATGCCAATATTCCAGCTGCGGCCTTCGTGAAACGTGCTTCACTTAGGGGAAATAGTCGCTTCTCTGAATTTTGTTTAAACGGAGCTGTCGCTGGCTGCCCAGACCACTCGCCTCTACCGTACCTACTCGCAGATCCGGCAAGTAGAAATGCAATAAAAAAAATTCCCTTATGAAAGCAGTCATTAACAGGAAAGAAAGCGTTCACATCTGTGAGCACCATGCTAAACCCCAGCAATCGTGGGATAATTAGCGGACCGCCTTTGACAACGGATGCGCCGGTTTCCATGGAAATGACGAAACCTAGAAGAGGTAAACAAGTTCATGAAAACAGAAGTGATTTTGTTGTCATGTTTGCCATTAATGGAGGCGCACCTCAAATTTCCCTCAGACTTCTACCATCGGCTCAGTTCACATTGAGCCTCTCTTGGAGCAGTTTCTCTAGCTGCCAGCCAGCCGCTTACTCCGTCGAGCTATCCTACCAATCCTATCCATCACAGGAAGCTCCTCCAATTCCAGTGTCAGGGAAAAACGTATCTGTTTTCTTCTCTACCTCTAGGCCTGTCTTCCACACCGTGGGGTTTTAACCAACTCATGAAACCTGTTGTTTCCTTTCTCAGGTCCCAGGGTATAAAATTGATTAAATATCTAGACGACATTCTCCTTATGTGTCAAAATCTGCACACTCTTCACTCTCAAATTCACACCACTTGCTCTCTCCTTTCAGAGCTGGGTTTCCTCATCTACAAGAACAAGTCAATCCTAGTTCCTGCTCAACAAATGGAGTTTCTCGGTTTCCTCATTAAGGGGCAGATGTACAACCTTATTTTGCGGTCGCAAATATTTGGCCCATTTGCGACCGCTAAAAAGGTCAGCCCCATGTACAAACCATATTTTGTGAGTCGCTAGCCTATTAGCGACTCACAAAATATGGTTTGCGATTCGCTATTAGGAAGGGGCATGCCAAAGGCGTCCCTTCCTAATAGCGAGTGCAAATGGCATGTGCCATTGTTTTGCGACCGCATTTGCTATTGCAAAATACTCGCAGTTTACTGCCCTTTTCAAAAGGGTGGTAAACCATTTGCAAACGGTAAGAGGTCCCCAGGGGACCCCTTCCCCTTTATGAATGGGTGCGAAAATATATATATATATATATATTTTCAAATTTCTTTTTATTAAAGCAAAAAAAAAACAAGCTTCAGATACAAGCAAATCTTGTTGAAGACATGGCAATTACCAGGCATTATAAGGTGCAATACATACTTACAGTTTATACTCCCAGGAGGGATGTATGTCGTTACTACGCATGTATTTACAACGCATGCCTTTACGATGCAACTTTTACAACGCAAGTCGTTACAACGACTTGCGTTGGGGGGCGCTGGATAGTGAATAGTTTAATTTACTATTCCAACTCCAGTCCCCGTGGATAGTAGGGAAAGAGTTGGATAGTAAATTAAACTATTCCCTATCCTGGAGCGCCCCCCAGCGCAAGTCGTTGTAACGACTTGCGTTGTAAAAGTTGCATCGTAAAGGCACAGCGTTGTAAAAGTTGCGTAGTAAACGCTGTTCCCCCCAGGGGAGTCTATTCAACACACCTCTGCATTCCTATCACAGACCTCTATACAATGTCCAAGGACCCATATTTTCTCGCACTTGCGGGGGCATCCACGACTTTGATAGACCACCTGCGCTGCATTGTGACACCAGGCAATATCGCAGAGTCATGCAGCTACAGTCGGGGGCTCTGACGCCCCCATGTGCATGCAATATTCCTCTTAGTGACCCCCCCTGCTAAAGCTAGGCATATCTTGGCCCACTGTGGCCATGTGATCTCTCCCGTGACCCCGAGGGTATGCCATCTGGGCTCCAGTGGATCCTGCTTACCCACTATAGCCTCCATTACACGGGTGACGCCACTCCAGTACTTCTAGATCCTAGGCAAGCCCACAGGATATGAAAGAATGACCCCCTCTTACCACATCCCCTGGCACATAGCTCGGAACCCCCGCCCTTAATACGGACCTGCACCATTCTCGAGGCATACGACCTATGAAGAATGTGGAGTTGTACAAGTCGAAGCAAGCTCTGATGGCTATTCCCCTGGGGCACCGTAGGGCCTCCGCCCAGTCATTATCCTCCAACAGACCCACATCTGTTTCCTAGGCCTACCGCAGGGAACCCAGGCAGTCCGGGGTGTTGTTTACCAGTTTTTGTAAGTCAGTGACACCGCTTTCTCAGTCATGGGGTTCAAGAGAAGCCTATCTTCCAGTGGAGAATATTCTGGAAATACAGTCCCCTCTTTTGAAATGGCACTGGAGTGCAGAACACAACTGTCGGTATCTAAGAAATTCACCTTCCCCCATTTCGAAGCACTCCCGCAGACTCTCGAATGTCACCATTTTACCACCTTTCCGGACGTTCCCAAGCATGTCAATACCTATAAGGCTCAACTTCCGGAAGCCCTGAAGTCTGTGCACTTCTGTCAGAAAGTCTGCCACCCAGGGTGGGGTCTAGTCAGTGAGTTTCTTCTCCCATCCTGCAAGCCTCTACCCCTACGGTACAGTTCCCCCAGGTGACTATGTTCACCCAAGACCAGTCTATCCACCCTGTGGGCTGATTCCTCCAGTAGAGAAAAAACCCAACCGTTGATACTGATACGATGCGTGGGCCAGTAGTATTTCCTAATATTCGAGACTGCCAGCCCCCCTTCGTACACCCCATTCTGTAGCTTCTTGAGCGCAATCCGGGGACTGCCCCCGAGTAATTTGCATAACTCGGACTCAACCGTTTGAAAGAATGAGTCCTTAATGCAATAGGGACTGTTTTGAACGGCGTAAAGTAAGCACGGAAAGACCATCATCTTAAAGAGGACTGCCCTTCCCATAAGGGACATCGGGAGCCCCCTCCAGTGCTTCACATCATCACGTAACCTGGTGCGCTGCACCTGTAGATTCAGTTGTGCATACTCCGCCTCTGTCTTGGTTCTACAGATGCCCAAGTACTTAAATTTATCTTGCAACACCATGCCCGAGCATGCCGACGTTAAAACCGGGGGGTTTCCCGGCTAGCGAAAAAAACAATGACTTGTCCCAATTGATACGAAATCTGGAGTAGGAACCAAAGGACCGTTTAATATGAATGAGCCTGTGGAATATTTAACCGGGCTGATGGGCGTAGAGAAGGATATCGTCCGCATACAGTGCCCCCCCCCCCCCAGATCGATGCCCCTCACTGCCTGGTCGCTTCCGATCCATGCCGCAAGGGGTTCCAGCACAATAACACCGGGGACAGAGGAAAACCCTGCAGCGTCCCCCTGTGCAGCGTGAAGGCTCTGGAGACAACCTTGTTAACCCGAACTCGAGCCATCGGGGCAGAGTATAACAACTGGATCTACGTTTGCAACTGCGGGCCAATGCCCACCTTCTCCAGCACAGCAAAGAGGTATGACCATTCAATGCTGTCGAACGCCATTCTCGCGTCTAATAAAAGGAGAGCGGCTGGGACATCTGGATGCCTTGGAGTCATATACATGACTCCTTACAGTCGTCTCAAATTGAGCCTTGTGCTCCTATGAGGCATAAAGCCAGATTGATCCGGCTGAATCAGAGATTGCAGGACCGGACCCAGCTGGCTTGCGATAATCTTGGCAAGAACCTTGGCCTCGAAATTTAAGAGGGAGATAGGTCTGTAGGAGCTACAGCGGTCATGCAGTTTGCCATTCTTAAGGAGTACTACTATAGTTGCCATTCTTGTGTCTTCTGGGAGTTGTCCCACTTCGACCTCTTCCCTGAACATGTCAAACATGTAAGGGGCCAGCTTCCCGCCACACATTTAAACTGCTCGGTGGGGAGCCCATTCGGGCACACGCTTTCCCGGATTGCAAATCTCTCATGGCATTTTCTACTTCTCCCAAGTGGAAGTCAGAGTCTAGGGCCTCCCTGTCCTCCGACCCGAGAGTCAGTAAAGAAATATCCTGTAGGAATTCAGTACAGTCTGACTCCCCCCATGTGGACTGGGACTGATAAATGTTTTTGTAGTACTTGGCAAAAATTTCTGTCAGATTGTTCTTTGAGTCTGAATGAGTGCTTAAGCCCACCGACACCCCCCGATTCTGCAATTACTGTGCGCTCCAATGCGAGTGTCTCCTGCTCGAGTTCTTCGCGCAGGATTAGTTTTGTTTATGTTGAGCACCGCTCGCCGCCTGTTCAAAATCTCTCGCCACCACCTTGTCTGCCTCTCAGAGGGTACTAGCGGAGCTAACAGAGTTGACATTTTCGGCAAAGTACAGTTCCGTGCGGTCTTCACAGCGCTCTCAAAATTCCTGATCCTGAAACATAAAAGGATCCAATCTCAGAGGAAGGGACCAGTTGCGAGCCGGCCTGTGCAGCTGCACCTCCACCGGTGAGTGGTCTGATGTCCCTCGCGCCTTATGGCACCCACCCCGGAAAAGACCAGTCGAGGTAATATGTATAAAAATATAGTCCAACTGTGCCCACTGCCATGTGCTGCAGAAATATGAGTGTATTGTCTAGACCTGGGGTTGTGGCATCTCCATAGATCCACCAGTCCCAGTGCGCGCGCACGTGAATGTGTACAGTAGACAGGTCCCCCTTTGCCTCAGGGAGGAGAATTTCCCTATCAATCTCAGGCATCAGCGTGTCATTCATATCGCCCCCCCCAAAAGAAAAAGTCCCGGCTGGAGTTCCAGCAGAAGCTTACTGAGATCTGGAAATGTAATTTCATGCAGTCGCGGGAAATGTACACAGAGCATATATTTACCGCCTGCCCCTCCCAAGATCCTGATAGAGCAACATAACGTCCCAGGTGGTCACACCACGTGCGCTGTATCACCAGAGGGAGCGCATTTTTAATGAGTATAGCCGTGCCCCTGGACCCTGACGTGAAACCAGCGTGGGCCTGCAGGGTGTTATCTATTAAAGTTAAGTAATTGTTCCCCCTGAGGTGCATCTCTTGAAGTAAGACAATGTCTGGAGAATGTCTGTGCAAATCCTGTAGCACCATCGTGCTCTTGATTTTGTCCCCCAAGAACCTTACTGTCGAGCAGGGGTAGTCCTTCTCTTATCACACACCTTTAGAGGGACCATATGCACCAAAGTGGCTGATGTGAAAGGCCGTCTCTTTTTTTTTTTGTGTAAATATGTTTTTATTGCAGGAAACAAATATAATCACATTATGGACACCTGGCAGACGATTCATATCAATGTCGGCGGTATTGGTAAAATAACTATACACGGCCATTCAGCCCACAACCCGGGGGTCGGGCGGCATGTGCCACTAGTGTTCAGTAAATAGCCCCAAATTCTGGCAGTGTAAAACAGGTGAAAAAGAATAAGTCTCTTCTGCTTTTCCAAACAACCCAAACAAAACACCCTTCCTCCCCTAAACAGTCCTATCCCCCCAGAGGAGTGAATCTCCGGTCTCAATGGTACATATCTACGATGTTCGATGGAAGCGAATGGCGCTCCCCTTTCCTCTTTCCCCCTCCCCCCTCCCCCCTCCCCTCTCATCATCGGTAATATAGTATACGGTCAAATATCGTGTTAGAAGAGACATACAGCCTGATTCATGTACGGGCCGTTTTGCGTGTCCCTAATAGCGATTAATAGCGACTCGCTATTGAGGAAACGCAAAACGGCATTCATGTACTTTTCGGGGAAAAAATAGCGACTCGCACGCGGGCGCTAAAGCCGTTAGCGACCGACAAAAAACGCAGAAAAATCGCTATTTCCGGCTACCTGCGATCGGGATAGCGACTCGCATTCCCGATCGCACGGGATAGCGACTCGCAATCCCGATCGCACGGGATAGCGACTCGCAATCCCGTGGGATCGGGAATGCGAGTCGCAATCTCGCGGGATATGGAAAACGGGAAGACGCATTACGAGCACCGTGATGACATCACAACCAGGAAGCAGCCAAATCCCACCCCCAAACAACACAGTGACGCTATCAGTCGAGTGTTGAAGACCGAAAGCTGCCGCTAAACCGCCGTTAGCGACTCACAACCCCGCCGAAATAGCGACCGACATGTCGGACGAACCCCAGCCAGGCCCCAGCAACAGCGCTGGCCGCAAGCGCAAACTGAAATTCTCCGAACAGGAGCTGGAGAACCTCATCGAAGGGGTGGTGGCCAACCACGACCAGCTGTTTGGTGCCAACTCCCGGAGGGTCCCAGAGCAGGAGAAGAGGAGGATATGGGTGGGGATTGCCTCCAGTGTGAACTCTGTGGGCGTTGCGGACAGGTCTCTGGAGGAGCTTAAAAAGCGGTGGTACGACCTCCGAGGCCGTGCCAAGGAGAGGGTGGCGGAGCGCCTTGGTGAGGCATCAGGCACCGGAGGTGGTGGACCGACTGTCCCACCCAACACCCCCCTGGAGGACCAGGTAGAGGACACCTTGGAGAGGGAGGTGTGTGTTGGCGTGACCCCTCTGGACTCCTCCCGCCCCACCCAAGACACCCAAGGTAAGTGGCATGCGACTGCGACCCTGTCCCCTATGACCGCCCCTGACCAAATAGGCTCACTCATTGGCCCTTAGTCATGCCTATGTTGTGCATCAGGAAATGCCCTGAAGCATTGTGGGAGACGTAGTATGTCCACAATGTAGTAGTACCACAATGCGGCCAGAAGGGTTCCAAAGTGCGCAAATACACAGCCACCCAGGGAATGACACCCAGCATGCATGTAACATCTGCACGTCTGACAGTCACATGCACCTAATGAGTATCCACTTACCCTCACAGGTGCGGGTGACAGCAGTGACAGTGAGAGGCTGCTGATCGATGAGGAGGCCCAGGAGGAGGAATCCCTACCTGATACACAGCCACCAGCCCCTGCAGCAGCGCCAACACCAGCAGCCAGGCCCCCCGCCTCTGCTGCTACAACACCTGCAGGCCCACCGTCTGCCAAGGCCAGGCCCCCCGCCTCTGCTGCTACAACACCTGCAGGCCCACCGGCTGCCAAGGCCAGGCCCCCCGCCTCTGCTGCTACAACACCTGCAGGCCCACCGGCTGCCAAGGCCAGGCCCCCCGCCTCTGCTGCTACAACACCTGCAGGCCCACCGGCTGCCAAGGCCAGGCCCCCCGCCTCTGCTGCTACAACACCTGCAGGCCCACCGGCTGCCAAGGCCAGGCCCCCCGCCTCTGCTGCTGCAACACCTGCAGGCCCACCGGCTGCCAGAGCCAGGCACCCCACCAATGTGCCTGCAGTGGCTGCCGCACCTGCAACACCAGCTGCTACAACACCTGCAGCACGTCCAATAAGATCTGGGCCAGCCACATCCGCTACACAGCGGCCCAACAGCAGGCGGGGCAATGGGCATCTCCATGCCTGCATGAGCGTGGAGCGGCGCATGCTCCGCATACACCAGCGCCAGTCCCAGCAGCAAGGAGCCATCCAGCTCCAGCTGCATAAGATAGGCCGCAATGTGGCTGGAGTAGGCGAGAGGATGGACCGCATGACGGCGGCCATGGACCGCATGACGGCGGCTATGGAAGACAACACTGCAGCGCTGGTGAAGCACCGCAGTGTTGCAAGCAGGCGCCACCACCAGTTGCTGAGCCGGCTGTCCACCTATAGCCGCTCCAATTATGTCTCGGCAAATGCCACCACCCTGCTTGCGCGGCGCTCGTTGACCCAGCAGCACCAACTGGTCCAGTGCTGCGAGGATATTACCCGGGTGCTGGAGCATTTGACCACCGCCGTCACCGCACTGCACGCACCTGTGCTACCGGCAATTGTGGGGGGTGATGATGCTAGTGAGGGTGCCTCCAGTGTCAGCAGCCACTCTGCCACGCAGGCCCCCCCACCTAGGCGCAGCACAAGGGCTACGCCTGCTCCAGCTGCCCAGGATGAGGAAGAGCCTCACAGGCGCCTGGGAATTGTGCGCCGGAGGCGCCAATGACATTGTGTCAGGGACACAGGCGCAGGCTGAACTTAAGCCTGCCATGGACCGTCTCATGCAGTATGCATGAATACTGCATTTTGTAAATAGTTGTTACCAAGACCCTGCCCTTTTGCTGGATTCCTGATTCTGCGAGGGATTTGGCCCCCTACCTGTGCTGCTACTGCTGGGGCTGCGTGGACGCTGTGAGAGCGCTGTGTCAGGCAGTGACTGTGAGCTGCTGACCCCTCCCTACCGCTGCGGGACTGCGAGGCTATTCTGCCAGCTGTAGCCTCTTCCCGCTGCGGCCACGCCCCCTGGACCTCGAGGAGTATAACTTTTCGCAGCACCCGCTGCGCGGGTGCTACTCATTCACCTGCTCCCTGCCCTTTTGCTGGATTCCTGATTCTGCGAGGGATTTGGCCCCCTACCTGTGCTGCTACTGCTGGGGCTGCGTGGACGCTGTGAGAGCGCTGTGTCAGGCAGTGACTGTGAGCTGCTGACCCCTCCCTACCGCTGCGGGACTGCAAGGCTATTCTGCCAGCTGTAGCCTCTTCCCGCTGCGGCCACGCCCCCTGGACCTCGAGGAGTATAACTTTTCGCAGCACCCGCTGCGCGGGTGCTACTCATTCACCTGCTCCCTGCCCTTTTGCTGGATTCCTGATTCTGCGAGGGATTTGGCCCCCTACCTGTGCTGCTACTGCTGGGGCTGCGTGGACGCTGTGAGAGCGCTGTGTCAGGCAGTGACTGTGAGCTGCTGACCCCTCCCTACCGCTGCGGGACTGCGAGGCTATTCTGCCAGCTGTAGCCTCTTCCCGCTGCGGCCACGCTCCCTGGACCTCGAGGAGAATAACTTTTCGCAGCACCCGCTGCGCGGGTGCTACTCATTCACCTGCTCCCTGCCCTTTTGCTGGATTCCTGATTCTGCGAGGGATTTGGCCCCCTACCTGTGCTGCTACTGCTGGGGCTGCGTGGACGCTGTGAGAGCGCTGTGTCAGGCAGTGACTGTGAGCTGCTGACCCCTCCCTACCGCTGCGGGACTGCGAGGCTATTCTGCCAGCTGTAGCCTCTTCCCGCTGCGGCCACGCCCCCTGGACCTCGAGGAGTATAACTTTTCGCAGCACCCGCTGCGCGGGTGCTACTCATTCACCTGCTCCCTGCCCTTTTGCTGGATTCCTGATTCTGCGAGGGATTTGGCCCCCTACCTGTGCTGCTACTGCTGGGGCTACGTGGACGCTGTGAGAGCGCTGTGTCAGGCAGTGACTGTGAGCTGCTGACCCCTCCCTACCGCTGCGGGACTGCGAGGCTATTCTGCCAGCTGTAGCCTCTTCCCGCTGCGGCCACGCCCCCCCTTGATTGCTGAGGGCTACAAGAACACTCTGGGCTATCCGCGAAGCGGGACGCGCGCGGGACTTAGCACTGGGCTAAGCCCGGGCAAAGGGCGGGCCCTCTGTGGCCCTCAGTTGCCGAGGTAGGCCGGGCTGGGCCCCGGTATCTTGACTCTTTCAGTCGTTTGCTCAAGTTAGTAGTTTGCGTTATTTTATGGTATGGTATCGCAAATACGCTGATAGAAGTATAGGCACGAAGCAGTTGTACTGTTAGTTTCTCTCCCATTTCATTTTTGGTTTGTTTATATCGTTCTAAAACTGTGTTTTTAAAAGTTTGGGAGATTTATTGTAGGCTTTCTTATTAATTTTTAGTATTATGGAGGCTAAGACATTACGATCTGGGAAGGTTGTAATGGAGAATCACGGTACAAGTCACGGTCTGAGTCATTTGAGGAAAAAACAAGCCAACAGTGCTATCTTGAAAGGTCAGATGCAATTAAAACAAATTTGGGAGAAAAGCTTGAATGGATCGCTTGAAGCTTCTAGGAAATCTGATAATGATCCATCACAGCAATTAAATCCCTGTTTTAATAAGGAGGAAGGTAGTGAGGTTGCCCCTATGGTGGAAATGAAAAGGTCTCTAAGTCAGGCTAGTGTGATAGACCTTCCAATAGGTTCTGAGCATGTGGCTGCTGTTGATCCCCTGTTAATATCGCAATCTCTGTTACATGATACACTCAAGGGAAATGATATTCTAGAAGAAGATAAGGGCGATGTTTCCATAGCTACTAGTATTGACCTTGAACTCTGCGGGAGATATGTGGATAAGAAATCTCTACCTCTCATGGTAGTCAATAAAACGCCTAGGGGAGAAACACCATCTGGTCTGCTGTTATACAGCAGTACCCCCTCCATTAAATCCACAGATAATTTGTCTCCGCTGAGTAATGAACAATCCCCTCACTTTAATCTATCTGGGATTTGTCCCTTTACATCTTCAAGTTATCCGAAAAATGACAAACCCATCTCTGAGTCACTCATAGCCCTGGAGCAAATTCTCTCTTCCATACTACTGCTAATGGGTAAATTTGCTGTAAATTCTGATTGTATTTTATCCTCAGTTACTGAAATACTGCAGGCACTGTTGGCACAAAATGTGAAAAATGTTGAAAATGAATCTAAGACTATTGTTCCCCCTCCTAATCCTGCGCCTGTTGTACATCAAGAGGTTGTTTATTCTACTGAAGGGAGGGGAATTGCCCCTCTGGGATTACCTATAGAGGTGGAGATTCATAAGTCCCCTAATCCACGCACCTCATCTGTCCTGCCTTTGAGTATGGAAACATCACTAACTGAGCAGGAAGAGAAAGTGTGTGAAGTAGTTCAAACGGGGGGCCATGATCTTTTTCCCATTTTTGTGCAGGATAAAAAGGAGTCAGAAGTTCTCTTGGGGTCTCCTCGAGTTGTCAAAACGATAACAAGAGGAAAAAAGGGGAAGCCTATACGTAAACACAAAAAGAAAAGACCCAGACAAATTATTTTTCCAAAACATATAATAACTGAAACGCCCGTTCCCATAGGAAGAGGGTATAGCCCACCTCCTGATATTCCGGATAACGTAGATGGGGAAGGTATCTTAAATGATACCAATGATACCCCAGTTGAATTAACTACGAATAGGGTGGTTTCTGGATCTGTAATTGATGCCCCTGTTCCCCATTCTATAAGTGTGGCTGATAGACATTCTCCAATTGTATCAAGAGTATTTAACCCAACAGCTCCTATTTTTCTGCCTCAAACTAATGTAGCTAGGAATGTAACTCATCAGTCATCAAAAGATAATATTTCATATGTTGATACTTTGTCATTGGATTTTCTGCCATTACTTGACTCTGATTTAAGAATGAATAGATCTTGGCTACTTAGCTGTTTTAAAGAAATTGAAAGCTTAAAGTTGGTCTTAACGAATGATATTGATTTAGTTCTGCCTATAAGAACCTCAAACGGCCAACGAATAAGGGTAAAATTTTACTCAAAAATAATTGCTAATCTAGTCCTTCAACAAGCAGAAGCCTTTCAATGTAGAGGAATTGACGTGTTACCTTTTGTTAATAAAAACTTATGTCTTTCTTTCTCTGAAAGAAATACAAGGTGGTCCTCTGGTCAAGATGATTATCCAGTATGTAATAATGACCTGAAAATTTGGCTCTCCAGAGGCAAACGTATGGTTTCTCAGGTCTTTCCTTTAGCGGGTTGCACGGATAACCCTCTAGCTGAAGACGCTTCGATGTGGAATTGGTTACCGGGAGTTCTCTCAAACACCACCTCGAGAAACCCACGACCATCTACACATCTTTAACCAGTGTTTAAAAATAGTTTCTTGGAATGCTGCTGGCTTGTCTAACTGTCCGGAGAAATTTGATTATCTTCTTTCCCTGAATGCTGATGTGTACTGTATCCAAGAAACATGGTGTGATACTCTCCCTTATGGAGGGAATGATTACTTCATCCTAGAAGCCGCTGCAACTCCATCTAAAAGGGGCCACGCTAAAGGTGGAATTGCTTGTCTGCTATCCAATACATTACAATGGCAATTCTCACATTGCAAGGATAAGAGTAATCTATTCCAATCCATAACCATTTCTAACCTGGATAATACTGTACAACGGTCGTCGTTTATAATATTAAATGCCTACATTCCTCCCGAAGATAAGTTTACCCCAGTTCTTAACCGTATGTTCTCCTACATAAAGCAGTTATTAGAGGTGGATGACCCCCCATATTTATTATTGGTGGGGGACTTAAATTGTAAAGTGTCCAATACTTCCCTAGACATGTTTAGAAACAAGGTAAAAGAAGAAGTATTTAATATTCCCCAAGCTATCTTCCCCAATAAAATAAAAACGAACAAAAGGGGTAAGATTCTTCTCGGGGAGCTCAGTGCCGTGGAGGGAATTATTATTAATGGCAGAATGCCTTCTGATTCCCCGGCACATTATACACATGGTTTTACTAGTGGTGAATCTATTTTGGATTATGCAATAACAGACTTTGACACGTTCTCTTGCTTTAAAGACTTGGTAATCTCCCATACTCCTTTGAGTGACCACAAAATTATTAAATTAACTGTTTCATTAAAACCCCCTGAATCTGACCGCTGGTCCCTAAAGAACAAAGGCTTCTCTATTAATCACCATTCTGGGAAATGTTACTGGGGTTCCAGTCACAATAAGGATGTACAAAACATCCTTATCCAATTTTTAACTGAACTCGACTCCTGGCAAGGTAGGGAATTCAGGTTCCTTGAAATGCTTATCCAAAAAGTTACTGAAAAGGCCAGGAGTAGAGGAAAGTTTAAAAAGAAATATTTCTCTCCTAGCCCTCTATTAAAGTTAAATAAAGAGATTAATAAATTGGTTAGGATACAATATCTCAATAGATCAGGAGAGATTGGGATACAGTTAGCTTTGTTAAAGAGAAGGAGGGTGAGATTGAGAGCCAAGCTAAAAAGAGACAAAGAAGATATGGTTTGGATCAGTCTAAGAGAAGCATCCAGGAGTAAAAACTCTAGAGCTTTTTGGTCCATAATAAGACAAGGATGTGGTGCTGTAAAAACATCCACTCCTTCTGTTATCTCTGAAGATGTCTGGACCCAATTCGTGCTCACCTTATATGCATCAAATGAGGCAGGGGGTGATGCTCGGGTTCCAGACTGTAATATTGATGCTCAAATGGAATTCCCCACTGAGTCTTCCATAGCTACCGCAATTAAGAGCATGCGCTCTTCCGGGGCCATGGGACCGGACGAAGTGCCCATGTCTATAATTAAGCAAGACGTAACCACTTGGAGCAGGATTCTTCTTCCAGTGTTCCAGGCGTGCTTTAAAAATCGATCAGTTCCTGACTCTTGGCGGGGAAGTATCTTGATTCCAATTTTTAAAAAAGGAGACCGTGATAATCCCTCTAATTATCGCCTAATCGCCTTATTAGATGCGATAGGAAAAATCTTTGCGAAACTTTTATTAATTTTAATAACAGACTGGGCACTCTTAAATAATATTATTCCTAGGGAACAGACAGGCTTTCGAAAAGAGCATGGAACTCTAGATAACCTAACTATGCTACATGTAATCGTAGACAAATATGTGCGGGTTCGTGGTGGGGGCATATATGCAGCATTTATAGATTTCTCCGCAGCGTTCGCTAGGGTTGACCGACCGACGCTGTGGAGAAAACTGACGTCATTGGGTATGCCGCGATACTTATTGGACTTAGTTAAGTCCCTACATTGTAATACTTGGTGTAGAGTGTTACAAGGCGGAGAAAGGGGACTCACTCAAGCAATCCCCTCCCGGAATGGTTTAAAACAGGGTTGTATATTGGCTCCCACTCTGTTTTCCCTGTATATGGCCGATTTACCAACTACAGTTGCAGATTGTGAGGGTCTTGCCCCAGTTATTGGAGGGACTGCCATATCTATCCTAATGTATGCAGATGACATACTAGTTTTAGATCTGACCCCAAAAGGGCTTGCTAATCGTCTTCATGCATTGAATGATTTCGCGGATAAACACTATATGAAAATTAATAGCTCAAAAAGCAAGATCATGTGCATCTTTGGTAAGAAGAAATGCAGATCTAGGAGCTTTAATTGGTCATTAAGCGGAGAAAAACTTGAGGTAGTTAACTCCTATACATTTCTGGGCAAAACAATATCTTCTAATCTTAGTGAGAAGCCTCACATTGAAAATAATTCTAGAAAAGCAATGGCCCATGGCAGGGGATTATGTTCCTTATATAATGCAACAGGGAAGAGGCACCTCTCTTCTTGCTTGGAGGTATTTCGAGCGAAGATTCCTGCCACCCTCCTTTTTGGAATAGAATTGGTGGACTTAAATCAATGGGATTTTATGCAAAAAACGGAGGGAAAGGTATTAAGGAAAATTTCCTCTCTTAATTCAGCCTGCTCCACATCCTCTTGCAGACTGGAATTTGGTCTGCGAAGCTGTTGGGCTCAAGGGCTGGCCGCTCTTGTAAGGTGGGTAGCATGCCTGGCCAGAGGTAAACCAGGAACCCTACGTGAAATCTTAAAAAAGGAGCTTTTAGGTAACTTTAATGAGTTCTCGCAGCTGTTAAAAAACTTCAGAAAAGCTGTTTTATTTTTGGAACTTGATGAAAGTACGTTATTTTCTCTCTCTCCATCAGAGTTAAAGCTAAAGCTAAAAAGTAGGTCCTGGGAACTGTGTTATAAGATGGATATACTTGCCCAACAGAAGTATAAAGAAAGGGAAGCCCTGGTCCTAACCTATACACCTAAACAAGCACAACAATACTTAAGGTGGAATATCCCACATGGTGTCCGGAGGATATGGTTCCTTTTACGCCATAATTTGCTTCCACTTAATACACTCCTTGCAAGATGGTATGGTGTGTCTCCGTTATGCAACCTATGTAATAATGCTGCTCAAGACCTCAACCATGTATTGTTTATTTGCCCGATATTACGCTTATTGCGCAAAAAATGGATAAAACCAATTTGTCTACAGTTGGGAATTTTGAATATAAAAATGTTTTTCAATGCTCTGTATTGCCCCCCTAACGAAATGTTCTGTTTCAGATTATTTAATTATTTTAAAGAATTTTTAGACATATATTAATGTGATTTTGGGAGAGGTTGATGAGTGTATTATGCGTCTATATTTCAGTGCTTATTTTTGAAGCTGTATGTAACCTTTGCTTATTTTGCCATGTTAATATGTATGTTATTTTATGTGGCCCTCAATGAGAGCCAAATCATAATCAATAAACTTTGAACTTTGGAACTTTGGACTTTGTTACCAAGACCCTTTTTTTTCTGTGATTCAAACAAATACATTTATTTTGGTGCACACATACGCCTTGTGTAATCATTACAGTTTGCATGCAATTGTGATATGTGGGGTGGGGGAAGGGGGTGGGCTAGAAATTGTTAGCTGTGATGTGGTTGCGACGTCTGTGGCCTTCAGCTGGGTTCTCCCCGCGTGCATGGTGCGCATGTGCTGGTGGCCGGTCGTCCCCCTCAGATTCACTGCCTGAGATGTCAACTGGTATCCGGCGCTTGGTTGCAATGTTATGAAGCATTGCACAGACAGCCACAATGCGGCAGCACGCTGCAGGACTGTAATACATGGCCCCACCTGTCTTGTGCAGTATACGGAACCTGCTCTTGAGCAGGCCAAATGTCCTTTCAATACAGTTCCTTGTCCGGATGTGCGCAACATTGTAGCGGCGTTGCTGAGGTGTGGCAGGGTTGAGGTAAGGGGTCAGGAGGTATTCCCGTAGGGCGTAGCCACTGTCACCTGAATGAGAGGAGCAGATGTTGATTGCCTGTGCAGCGCAGTTACATCATAGCAATGTGACATTGTCGACAAAGTGTACTTACCAAGTAGGTGTCCTTCCCCAAACTCTCCCCTGATCAGTCGTGTGTGGAGTCCGCTGTGCCTGAAGATAAAGGAGTCATGGGTACTCCCTGGGTACTGGGCCACAATGTCAGTGATGATGGTCTTGGCATTGCAGACCATCTGTATGTTGAGGGAGTGGTACGACTTCCTGTTGCGGTACATATACTCCGTGCCAGCTGGTGGGCAGATGGCGACGTGGGTACAGTCTATGCAGCCAAGGACATGGGGAAAATGGGCAACATTATAAAATTGTAGTTTTGTGAGGTCCAAATCCTGTTGGCTCGTGGGAAATGTGATGTGCCGGTGGAGCTGGGTGAGCATGGCGTCAACAAAAGTGTGGAGGCAGCGTGACATGGTGGGCTGGGATATCCCCCCAGCAGCGGCTACTATGCCCTGGAAACTGCCGGATGCCAGGAGGTGCAGGCTGCACAATACCTGCACATGTGTGGGCACAGAATTGTTTCGCCTTGTTGGGTGCTGCATGATGGGGTCGAGTTCTTGTATCAGCCAGGTGATCATTTCCCCATTCAGCCTGTATTTAGCATAAATCTGTTCTCTGGTTTGCCCCAGCAAGGTGACCCGCTGCCGGTACATCCTTGCCTGCCTCATGCGTCTCCTCCGTGCTGCTCGCTGTAGCCTTCGCCGCCTCACCACCATGTACATCCCAGGCATTGTGGAACGCCTATTGCTGCTGCTGAATGTCCTTATGTGTGATTGGTCAGGCCTGGACCTGTTGGTGATTGGCTAACAGTTTTTCAAATTTTGGTTAATCATGGCTTTTATGGTTACCACCTGCTTTGAGTTGTCCTTAAATTGCGCCGCGCTAATGTGCGATTTAGCGCTTTTTCGCTAATGTATTTCTTTCATGAATGCCGATTGAGACAATATTGCGTTTCGCTATTCAATTCGCAGATTCCGTGGTTGGTCGCTATTTCATTATCGCTAATGCTCGACTTCCCGGAGTCTGCGACTTTTACAGCGTAATCGCTATTCCGCTCGCTATTATTTTTTAGCGATTTCGCTATTTCGTACTTGAATGCCGATTCCGTGTTTTGCACCCGCAATTGCGCTTTCGCAGCCATTGCGGGCGCTATTTCGCTTCATGAATCAGGCTGTTAGTCCTTCCTATTGGGTATATCTCACCAATAGTATGTTATTGGGGCCTAGGCAGTTCCTCATCAGCACTATCAGAGTCAGTATGGTGAAAGGCCGTCTCTTTGTATTACACCTGACTCTTGGGCATTGATCTAGCTGCACTGAATTTATCTATTATCAACTCCAGCCCCACTCATACAGCTGGCCACTTGTTGGACCCCATAATAACTAACATCAGTGAACTCACGTAAATCGCCACCGTACCTTCTGGCTGGTCCGACCATCACCTCATCAGCTTTAGCATCTCTTTTCCACCCTTCCCTAGAGCGAAACAAAATACTACTGCCACTAATCGAAGGAATTGGAAGTCAGTCGACATAGACGCCTTAAATGAGGCACTCAAACTACACCCTCCTAGCCCAAACTCCAACATGGACCACGTAGCAATTGAGACACAAAATTGGCTAACATATGCCGCTAATAGCTGTCTGCCTTCTACTCAAACCAAAGGGAGTAGACATCGTCCCCCGGCTCCATGGTTCAACGACAGCCTTAAAACCGAAAAGTCAAGATGCAAAGTATTAGAACGTAAATGGCGTAAAAAGTACGACCCTTATGCCAAAAAATGCTATCATGAAGCCAGAAACCACTATCACGCGGCATGTACAAAGGCAAGAGCGGCCTTCGTCTCAAAGGCAATCACCGAAGCAACTAACATGCCCAAAACTCTTTTTGCCAAAGTTAAGGAATTGGCGGGCGCACATACTACAGCCGCTGCACCCCCCTTAAGCGCTCAACAATGTCAGGCATTAGCTTGCTTCTTTACTGAGAAAATCGACAAAATTATCTCAGACATCAATACTAAAATATCTAATGATGATCCTCCCCCTCTGTCTAACCCCAGCCTACCTCAACCCACTACTGTTGACAACAACCTGCTGGAAGCCTGGCCGAATCTCTCATTAGAGAATCTCAAAGGAATCCTAAAAACTGTCAAATCCGGTTCCCCTAGGGACCCCATCCCTATTAAAATTATAAAACAATTGGATGACCAGTCCCTGAATATCATTGCCAACCTCTTAAACTTGTCCCTCGACCTCGCCACTGTCCCGGCCTTATGGAAGCACGCCATGGTGACACCCCTCTTGAAAAAGCCTAATGCTAACCCAGAAATACTGGCCAACTATAGGCCTATATCTCTGCTTCCTGCTTTTTCTAAGTGCCTCGAGAGACACGTACACTCCACGCTAGCCACTTTTGCAGAAGAAAACCTCCTACTCCACCCTTCGCAATCTGGTTTCAGGGCTGGTTTCTCGACGGAGACCGCCCTGTTAGGTGTCACTGAAAATATCCGACAACGTCTTGACCAAGGCCAAACGGTAGCACTTGTGCTGCTGGATCTAAGCGCGGCGTTCGACACCATCTCCCACGAAACGCTCCTTAGAGAATTACACACAAATGGCATAAGAGGAAAGGCTCTGGAATGGATCAAATCCTTTCTGGCAAACAGAACCTTTCAGATCGCATCAGAACAGGCCGAATCAGACACCTTACCCGCAGCTCATGGAGTGCCACAGGGGTCCATTCTGAGCCCTCTGTTTTTTAATATCTATCTCAAACCATTGGTAGAACTTGTTGAGAAGCTAGGGCTCACACTCATGAACTACGCTGACGACACCCAAATCATTTTTTCCTTGTCTAATTCTTGTCCCCACTCCCCGTCACTACTCAAGGAAGGATTACTAAAAATACTGAACTGGATGACAGCAAACCAGTTAAAACTGAACGGGGACAAGACGGAAATTCTGATTTTGGGAAAAGACAAAGATCTCTGGAACCCCGCGCATTGGCCAGAACAGATGGGTATTCTTCCTACCCCGGTGTCCCATGCTCGAAATCTGGGTTTTGTACTAGACAACGCCTTATCCATGGATAAGCAGGCCAGCAAAGTTACTGGAGTGTGTCTCACCATAACCAGATGGTTGAGAAAAATCCTATGGATGTTGCCTATGTCAACTCAGAAGACCGTAGTCAATGCCCTTATCACATCAAGGCTTGACTACGGCAACATCCTATATTTAGGCGCAAATAAATCTGTCATTGGACGACTACAAGTGGCGCAAAACGCTGCGGTCAGACTCCTGTGTAAGATTCCTAGGAACGCTGGTGTCTCGAACCATCGCCGAGACCTTCACTGGCTCAGGATTGAGAACAGAGTTCGCTTCAAGGCCTTGAACTACATGTTCAAAATAAAAACAGGAGGAGCCCCAAAATACCTCCAATCCCTTGCTTGCCTTTACACACCTAAGAGAAACCTCCGGTCCCAGACAGCAGCACGGTTCTGCATACCAAGGTTCAAACGTGTAAGATCAGGGGGCAGATCTTTTGCCTATCTTGGACCCTCCCTGTGGAACACGCTTCCTCCAAGCATTCGGAAGGAAGATAACTACCATAGCTTCAGAAAGCTTGTAAAGACCTGGTTGTTCGAACAATAATCCCTCAATGTTCCCTCCGTTTCTGTCTCTTCGCTTCTAGCTGTGTCTAGGCGCCGGGAAACCCTTCTTGGGTAGCTGTTGCGCCCTACAAATTGACAAAATAAATAAAAATAAATAAATATCTTTAGTGTTGGGATCCACAGCAAACGAGGGCCAAGAAATATTCATTCAAGCGGCACTCACAGAGGTCCTCCCCTCCCACGACTGAACCATTCTTGTGGGTGGAGATTTTAACCTAGTACTAGAAAATGCCCTCGACAGGTCCACGTCCATGTCCAGATTTGGGCAGACAGGAGCACTCTCTGAGGAGGGGCACCCAGAACTTAGGGAGGTGGGCCTTCACGATATATGGAGAGAACTCCATCCTAAGGCCCGGGAATATATCTATCTCTCACATGCACACCAAAAATAAATATGTGAGACTAGATTATTTCCTACATACTAAGGACACCGTCAACCTCACCTCTGACATCAAGATACTCCCGGCAGCCCTATCAGATCACTCCGCGGTCTCATTGACAATCAACTACCCTACCCTCGCGTAGACCTACAGGTTTTTGGCGGTTGTAGGATACTCTCCTGCAGCGTCCTGAAGTTGTGAAACAGATGGGACAGGCCATCTCTAATTATCTTGAGTTGAATGACTCCCCCAAGTTATCCACTGCCACACTTTGGGATGCCTTAAAGGCGGTCACCGACGGGGAGTTTATCGCTATCTCATCCGCGGATAAGAAAATCCGCAAAGAAAATAGAGAAGCCCTGATGAGGGGTGTGAAGGAACTGGAGGGCATTCACCAACATATGGAGCGCCGAGAATCTGGCGGCAATTGACAACTGCATTAAGAGTGAACAGCCACCATCCACACCCTCGCACATCAACAAAGGCACGCGGCAGGGGTGCCCCAAAGAAAATAGAGAAGCCCTGACGAGGGGTGTGAAGGAACTGGAGGGCATTCACCAACGTATGGGGCGCAGACAATCTGGCGGCAATTGACAACTGCGTTAAGAGTGAACGGCCACCATCCACACCCTCCCACATCAACAAAGGCACGCAGCAGGGGTGCCCCCTGTCCCCACTGTTGTTGACTCTTTATATGGAGCCTCTGGCCCAGAGGGTCTGCAATAACCCAGCAATCACGGGCACAATGTTTGTAGGCGAACAACATAAAATCAGCCTCTATGGTGGCAATGTGTTGGCAACCCTAGACAGACCATTGACGGTCCTATCCGCCTTTATCACCGAAGTTGAAGCGTTTGGCCTCACCTCGGGCTTCTGAGTCAATGTCGCGAAGTCCCAGGCCTTGAGCCTCTCTTTATCTCACGAAACAGAATCCAGTCCTGCTGCTCAATTCTCTATACAGTGAACTAAGACCGCAATATCCTATCTGGGCATCCAACTAGGGCCCTCACTCACATAAAACTACAATTGATCCGGTGGGGCCGCCTCCAGACATCATGGCTTGGAAGAATTGCAGCGCTTAAAATGACTAACCTCCCTACGATTCTCTACGTGTTCCAAAACGCTCCCCCTATCACCTGCGGCGGGGCTACTCCATAAGCTACAGGTTAAATTCCACCGCTACGTTTGGGCTGAAAAAAAGCTGTGGTTGCGAAGAGAGGTCAGCTACCTTCCCTTTAGTGAGGGGGCTTGGGCATACCCAACCTTCATTTATATTTACACACTGCCCAATTACGATACCTGGTCGAAAGGAATAGGGATGAATCTGAGCGTCATTGGCTAATTGTAGTGATCTGCTTTGCCTACTACTTGTTGTGGTTCCATTACTGAACTCTGTGATGTCACCTGTGGGGTTTCTATGCTCAGGGCATTCTACCCCTGCATTCCCTGTGCGGCAGTTGCAGCTGCTCTTGTCTCCTTCAAGCTGGACGGCTCTCTTTCCTACAATAAACCTTTGACCATCATATCCTGTCTGCGCCTCATCTTTACATTGGCGACAGAGGATGGTCAGCTGTTTTACAGCTGTTATCTCAACTTCTACGACGAATACCATCGTGTAAAGCGCTGTGAAAGTGAGGACACTTAGCGCTGTGAAACCAACGACATTTTCTTACTTCACGATCAACATCAATGTGAGTACTTTTTCAAATTATTGCTTTGCCTGCCGTACTCATTGAGAGCCGTCACAGCTACAGGATTTTCCCTGCTATTTTTCTGCTAATTAAACCTGATCTACGTTCAGTCAAGCAGCGAACGATTTTTCCTGTACCAACGCACATCATTCCTGCCAGCTTGTTTCACCGGGGTTTTTCCCTCGCAATTTTAGACTCTTTTTGTCATTTATTTGGCTTTTCCCGCATTGCACACATCTCCTTTACCTGCTCCTTCTCCTCCGAGCTGTGCTTTGTTCTGATGACGTCTTAACATCTCCAACGAACATCAACCCAACGTCATCACGCCTCACGCTTGCTGGTTGCCATAGACGCTGCTGCTTGTCATTCGGCCACGTCACAACCACGCTCTTGCTGCACGACGTTTCTACTATTTCTCGGATATTGAACGTCACAAAGCCCTCACCCATCAACGAAAGCCTTGTTTACAGCTTCCAAGCCTTCATTGTCTCTGTCGTCACAAAGGCTCCATCTGCTGTCTTCACGTCTTTATTGTTCCTTTCGTGCACAGCCAACCAGCCAGAAATTCTACATCTTCGCTGATGCACACAGCAATTCTCCATTCACACGCTGATGTACACAGCTCTGTTGTACATATTGATACATATATGTACAATTCTTTCCTGCAGAAAAGAGCCTTATCACGCTGATGTGCACAGCTTGCGCACACAGCAAATAATTTCTTTTTGTAATTCCTATTCTGATACGCTGATGTGCACAGCCATATATATATACATTTATATATCATCATAAATTTTTTTTTAAAAAAAACAACTACGCTAATGTATACAAGACTTTACTTTCTAAAGTGACACCTTCACACTGGTGCGCACAGTTTTTTTTTTACACGTTAAAACTTTTACACATCTGTTTTTTTTTCTCGTTTCATTTCATAGGAGAAAATAGAAGATTTTACAATGCAAAACGTTACAGCTCCAGCTCCATTTCTCCAGACTCCTGGCGATCCCCCTCTTGAATGGAAACTCTGGTTGAGATCTTTCATGGCTTATTTAGGTGCCATTGATGGTCTTAGATATCGTGCGGGAAAAAAAAAAATCTCATGTATTATCATCTTGGCGTAGAAGGCCAAAACGTTTTTGACCATTTACCCCCTTATGCTCCACCTCCTGGTGAAACTCCAGATGAATTCGATATAGCTATAGCCAAATTAGACAAATATTTTGTCAAAACTAAAAACATGGTTGTACATCGTTATAAATTTTTCACCAGGCCTCAAAAACCTGAAGAAAGCATTGACACCTTTGTTACTGCCTTGAAAATCCTCGCTTCCAAATGTGAATTCGATAATTTCACCTCACAACTTATTAGGGATCAACTAATTGCCCGTTGCTCTTGCAAACAAATTCAAGGGAAATTATTATCTTGCAAAGACCCTTCTCTGGATAAAGCTATTGACATAGCTAAAAGTATAGAGACATCTTTGGAGGATTCTAAACAATTAGAAGTTTCTCTTTCTAACACTTCCATTTCAGGTGCAGTCTCTACCAAAATGCCTGTTTCTATCAAAACACCTAACTTCATTCCTCGTGACTCACGTGGTTATTTTAGAAGAATAGGAACTACAAGTACCAGAAGACCCTTTATGCCTAATAGACAATTTAGTCAAAGTACTTTTTGTTTCAGATGTGGTTCTTCTTACCATGTTTCTAATTTCAAAAATTGTCCTGCAGTTAACCAACAATGCAGCCAATGTGGCAAAAATGGTCATTTCTCAAAGGTTTGCATGAGAGGTAGAAGAGGCAATGTGCGATGTGTCATAAATGAGAATGATTCTTTTTCCGATTTAAACTCTCCAATGCTTGCCACTGATTATCCTGATTGTGATGTAACTACTCAAGAGTATGTTGTTGTGGTAAAAGATAGTGATGACCTCAGCCATACACTTCATGTTCCTGATCCCGAAGTTGATACCATCATTGATAATTATCATGTTCAATTACTTGTAGACACTGGGGCTCGCATCACTATCGTTTCTCATGACAAATACTCTCATTTTTGGCAAGACAAGTGTTTACTTCCTCCAGATGTTCTGACCGTAGCTTTTGAAGGGAGCAGAATTAATCTCTTAGGATACTTCTGGGCTAAAATCTCAATTTTTAATAAACATATTAAAGGGAAGGTTTATGTTGCCAAGCGAGGCATTAATGTCCTTGGTCTCCTAAATCAGGCTGAATTCGGTATTACCATCAAACCTGGATTACCTAATCCTGTGTTTATTGAAGAGTGTAATTCTCCTTGTTCCACACCTTCACCTTCTGTTCCTGTATGCAACATTTTAAATGGTAAATGGTGGGAAAGTAAATATGAGAAAATTTTTGAAGATCGCCTTGGTAAAATCACCAATTTTCAGCATTTCATTAAGGTCAAAGACAACATTACTCCAATCAAACACAAACTCAGAAATGTTCCACTTAGCATTAGAAATGATTTATCTAAACACCTTAAGTCACTGTGTGAACAAGGAATCATTGAAAAAGTAGAATCCACGTTATGGCTTTCTCCCATTGTTCTGGCCAGGAAGAGGTCTGGTGACCTTAGGATGTGTGTGGATTTACGCAGCCTTAATGAGGCCATCTGGGTCGATGGTTTTCCCCTTCCCCGTATTGAAGATTTGATAGCTAAGGTGGGCTCTTCTACTTGGTTTTCCAAACTTGATCTTAAAGCAGCTTACCACCAAATTGAATTACATCCCCTCTCACGACATCTCACTGCTTTTGTAACACCTGATGGTGTTTTCCAATTTCGCCGTCTCCCTTTTGGCCTAGCTTCTGCCGCTGCTGTTTTCCAGCGAATTATGTCTGAAATGTTTGAGGAACTCTCTAATGTAGTCGTTTTCCAAGATGACGTTCTCATTTTTACTCAAACTGAGACTGAACATGAGAAAGCCATTGACCAAGTTTTCAATATTCTAGAACAAAGAGGTGTAACTTTACAGAAAAGTACATGTGTATTCAAAACCAGAGAGGTAGAATATCTTGGTCATATCATTTCCGAAAGTGGCATCAAACCCAGACCAGGTTTAGTCAAAAGCATCATTGAAGCTCCCCCTCCCTCTAACAAAGAACAACTTTTGTCCTTTCTTGGTCTTTGTGAGTTTTACTCGAAATTCATGAAAGACTATGCCAAGACTACTGAATGTTTTAGACTTCTACTTAAAAAAGGAGCTACCTTCAGCTGGTCTGATGAATGTGAAAAAGGTTTTCTGCTTATTAAAGAGCACATTACTAAAGCCCCTGCTCTTCAGCCTTTCAATGGTGATAGAAAAACTGTGGTCACTGTTGACGCCTGTGAATATGGCTTAGGAGCTGTTCTTTCACAATTAGCTTATGGGAAAGAATTTACAGTGGGATTTGCCTCCAGGACCCTTCGTCCTGTTGAGAGAAAATATTCAGTTATAGAAAAAGAGCTCCTAGCATGCGCTTGGAGTGTTGAGAAATTCAAGTCTTACTTATGGGGCAGACCGTTTGTTCTTCAGACCGACCATCGACCCCTTGTCGATATTTTGTCAGGCAGAAATATCAAACGTACTACTGCACGTTTAGCTAGGCTTTCTACTAAATTGTTAGAGTTCAATTTTAAAGTTATTTATATTCCAGGTGGCAAAAACAAACGGGCAGATTGTTTGTCCCGATTACCTGTACAAGATTCTGATGAAACCGATTGGGAAACTGAGATCGAAGAATGCTTTGTGGCCAACATTTCTGAAGATTCCATTTCCTTTGCTGAAAGTGATTGGATTAAAGCAGTTGAAAATGATGTTGTACTTAAAGATGTATCTTCTTTCATTCAAAAGGGTTGGCCCAAAGAAAAATCTCTTTCTCCCGAACTTCAGATTTATTGGAAAATTAATTCAGAACTTTCTTTAGAAAATGGTAAAGTTGTTAGAGGCAATACATTTATTCCTCCTGTTTATCGAGAGAAAATAATTACTGATGCCCATTCTGGACACCTAGGAGCCACCATTACCAAGAGAAATGTCAGATCGAATTTTTGGTGGCCTAAAATGGACAATCAAATAGTTGAAGCCATTAAAGTTTGTCCACGATGAGTGTTTTCTTAAACAATTGCTGTATTAAACACACCAGAACTCCCTTGTATCATCCCCAGAGCAATGGCAAGACCGAAAGATTCAATAGAGTCATTGTTGAATGTGTGCAAGCTGCTTTCAGGTCAGGCAATTGTATTTTTCAAGCTGTAAGAGATCTTATATGGTCTTATCGCATTTCCCCTCATGTTGCCACTGGCTTTTCTCCCTTCGAACTCATGAGAGGAAGAAAAGCTTGCTCCCAAGCTTTCCCTTTTTGGATGGCTAAAAGTTTCCACCAGGGCTGTGATTTAGAAGAAGTTTGGCAATGTGCTAACAAAAAATCTTCAAGTTCTCTGCCCAATAATGAACAATTATGCAAAAAGTATTTTCCCAGTATTCGTGCAGGTGATTGGGTTAGAATTAAGAATCCTGTCACTGTCAAAAAAGGTTTCTCGAAATTTCTTGACTCTCAACAGGTTGTGGAAGTTCGCAAAAATGCTGTCAAATTGTCTAATGGTAATTGGTGGAGCACTTCTCGTGTTGCTAAAGATCCTTCCCGTACAACTGCTCTTTCTCCTAAAATTGTCAATGTTGGGAATAGTTTAAGGAAAAGTTCCAGAGCAACTGTTAGACCTAACAAGTTTCGTGATTACATCTAATCTGTTTTTTTTAATTGTTTTTTTGTTCTCAGGATTGTTTTTTTTTCTTCTTTTGTTTTTCTTCAAAAAGGGGGGAGGTGTGTAGTGATCTGCTTTGCCTACTACTTGTTGTGGTTCCATTACTGAACTCTGTGATGTCACCTGTGGGGTTTCTATGCTCAGGGCATTCTACCCCTGCATTCCCTGTGCGGCAGTTGCAGCTGCTCTTGTCTCCTTCAAGCTGGACGGCTCTCTTTCCTACAATAAACCTTTGACCATCATATCCTGTCTGCGCCTCATCTTTACACTAATCCAAGACCAGGCAATGTCCAGAACCTCCCTATGGAAGATCCCTTTCCTGAAGAAATCGCACCACCCCCCAGATATCTCTCACCCATCACTAAGGCGATTATGGACTCCTGGGAGTGGTGTAGTACACACAATGGACTGTCATCCGGAGACGGGAGGGGTTAGTACGTGGGTGGGGGGTGGAGAGAGGGGGGCGGGAAGTTGAATGAGTTATTTGTTTATTCCTACAGAATTATTAAAAGAGATGACAGATGTACTGCTGATCTGTAATAAATGCCAAGAAGTTGTGTCATGCTAAGGACATTCAAAGACAATATACTGCACAGCAATGTGTACATGACTCAAAGATAATCCTGTAGAGATAGGAAAGTAGGATAGAGGGGAGAAAAGTAGAAAAAGCGGCTGATGCAATACTATGCCCACATGTAATTGGTTTTCTTCTTCTCTGCACAGCTTTGAATAAAGAGTTAAAAAAAAAACAAAAAACAATGGACTGTCATCCTTCCCCTCCCGGCTGTCCCTCTTATTTGATAACCTGGATTTTTTCCGCCGGGAAAAACCAGGGCGCATTCTCGGCTTGGGGCCAGACTAGCTGCCGCTCCATGGGGCACTTCATAGATGAAGAAGGGTTAATTACCTTCCCACAGCCACGCTCAGACCTTAACCTTACCCGCAACTCCGTCATTGGCTCCTACTACCCTAAAACAAGGCTACAACTCAGAGACCCCTCACAGTCTATGAAAAATGGCTAATCATGCAAACTTCAAACAGGGGGACAATCTCTGACTTGTACACCCTTTTACTCCAACCCATGAGGCACACATACAAGCCCAACGAATTGCGATGGGAAAGGGAGATCGGAAGACAAGTGTCCGAAGCAGATTGGGGAAAGATTTATCGAAGAGCCCGACACACAGCTCGCCATACCTCCCTCACCGAAACATTCACTAAAGTAGTGACCTATTGGTACCTCACCCCCGAGAGGTTACACAGGATCGCTCCATCCAAAACAGAATTGTTGAAGGGGTTGTGGGATGGCAGGCTCTTTGACGCACCTCCTTTGGGATTGCCCTCTGATTCAGGCATATTGGGCACAAATACTCAGCGATATTGATTGTCATCTGGATATCCAACTCCCCAGAATCCCCTCTTATATATTCTGCTATCCTCTCACATGCCCTTCAAATCATTGCGAGAGCACCAAATTGGACTTGTACTCGGGCCAGCTACGCAAAACATTCTTTCACACTGGGGAACAAATCACATACCCACTCACTTAGGAGGGCTTCACTACCTATGGTACATCCATGGTATGGAAAGAATCACACTTACCACCACAAACAATCAGTTATCCTACGGCGACCTATGGCAACCATACATCTCTCTCCTGTCCCAATACTTTCGGATGCTCACATGCCCCAAATACCTTTGTTTACTATGGCTCACTGAACTATCTGCACTTTCCGCTCAGGGTCGACCCCATGATTCCAATTGACGACTGTGTTGAACAAAGCCATGAAGCACAATGAGTGTGTTGGGGGGAGGTTGGCGGAATAGGGTGTCATATTTGTTTATATTTGTTGGCTAATACATGTACGACCCCCGCCTAGCGGACGAGATATATATGTTATACACCCCTTCTCTATTATCCTGCTGGTTGATCTAAAAGATTTTCTTATTGTTTTTAAATATTTGAACCACAGAAGTTAAGTGAAGGCTGTGTTTATTTTACATTATTATCTTCAGGCTGCAGAAAGCAGGGCCTGATAACGACCAGTGTGGGAGTCAGATTTATGACCCAGGGAACAGAGGTGAAGCACCAAGGAACTGAGGTATTCAAATCTTATATAAAAGTCCTTATCAACTCAGTATTGGAGGGTGAGAACAAAACAATGTTTCTGAATGCATTTAAATGCGCGAAAATTAAAATAAAAAGTTACCTTAATGATTAAGTTAGCACTTTAGAATTTTTTTCCCATTTCAAAGTGTCGCATTTACAAACAGCAGGTCTGTTCTTCCCAGTGGCCAGTAGACACTGCTATATTTATAACTGAAAAATACAGTCATTTTTTGAATGGGAGAAATTTAAAGTGAAGAAAAATATTTCTAGGAAATATTGAGTCAATGTTTTTCTCCTCTTCCAATTAATCCAATTGCTTCTTAATATTTTATGAAGAAAGTTTCATCACTTTAAAATACTCCCATTTAACCCCTCCCATGCTCATGACGAGCTCAGCTCGTCATGAGGCACGATGGCCGTGAGCTCATGACGGGCTCAGCTCGTCATGACCGTTGCTCTGTGCCCACGCGGGGATAATTTCCCTGCTGTGCTGGGCATTCCATTGGAACGAGCGTGGTTGTGACGAGCTCAGCCCGTCATGAGCACACTGCCACCGTGGCTCATGACGAACTGAGCTCGTCACAAGCACCGGGGCGCTACTCACGCCCCCCTCCCCCAGCACAGCGGGGGAATTAGCCCCGCAGGCAAGGGGTTAACCAAATGACTTTATTTTTCTGTTATAAGTATGGCACCATGTCTGCAGGCCGTTGGGTGCAAGATGCCTGTTGTTTGTAAATGCAATACTTTGAAATGGGAGAAAATTTAAATGATGAGTTTTATGGAATTCATATAAACGTAAAGTTAACTCTTCAGTTTAATTTTCTCCTGTTTCAAATTGTTGCATATACACTCTTCAGCTATCTTGCTCCCAGTGTCTGATAGACACTGTGTCATATTTCTAACTAAACAATACAGCCATTATTTAAGCGGGAGAACTTTAAAGTGCAGAAAAATGTTTGACATTATGTACATTTTTGCAGGACAGTTTTCTGCACTTTCAATTTCTCCCATTTACAAAAAAATCATTGTATCTTGGTATTATACATGCAACAGTGACACATTAAGGGAAAGGTATGTCCTGTGTCACAAGTAAATACAACGCAGGGTCACATTCACCCATACTCAACTATCCCATTCATACGCACACATGTTCAAACATCCCCAAAGATCTCACTCTCAGTAACACATATGGCAGCCCTGTCATAGTGGTTGTATGACAGTACAACGCGGGCTATTACCACGCGTGCCATTACAACGCTGTTTTTACAACGCAAGTCGTTGCAACGACTTGCACTGTACGCGCTGGATAGTGGAATAGTTTAATTTTCTATTCCAACTCCAGCCCACGTTACAGTAGGGAAGGTGTTGGAATAGAAAATTAAACTATTCCTTGTCCAACAGCGCCCTTCAGCGCAAGTCGTTGAAACAACTTGCATTGTAAAAGCAGCGTAGTAATGGCTGCGCGTGGTAATGCCCGCGTTGTAAAGGCTGTTCCCCGTCATAGTGCCCCTAGTCAAAGTGTTTTGTTCAAACCATTGTATCTGGCTCTATAATAATAATAATAAATAATAATAAAAAACATTTATTAAGCGCCTGGTTACACAAGAAAACAGTGCGTCCCGCGCTGTGAATGCATTCCATCAAAACTCCCAAGACAGACCCAGCAAAGAGGGGAAAAGACAGAAGGATCCTACAATCACTAGACTTTGGGGAACAGATAGGTCTTCAAATTCAGCCTGAACCGTAATTAAGATGGTTCCATCCTTAGTTCAATAGGAAGTTCGTTCCAGTATTTACTGGCAAGGAACCTAAAAGACCGCCCTCCCATCCGCGCTCTGCGGATACGGGGCACCACCAGCTGCATACTGCCCATGGATCTCAGCAACCGTTTGGGACAGTATGTGGTCAGCATATTTTTGAGATAGACAGGGCCGTGGCCATGTGCTATACGGTGAGCGATGCACATGGTTTTAAACCGGACGCGTTCCTGCATGGGGAGCCAGTGCAAGGTTTGTAGAGCACGCTTCCCAGATGGCTTCCTGGGTAGGTTCAGGACCAATCGAGCCGCCGCGTTCTGGACACATTGGAGTTGATTCAGGCCCTTTTTACTAAGTCCACAAAGCAATGAGTCCCATAATCCAGATGGGAGGTAACTAAGGCATGCACTAAGGTTTTCCTCGCTTTGATGGGGAGAAGATCTAAGATTTTGCGGAGGACCTTTAGTATGCCATAGTATTTCCCGGCTACAATCCCAACATGTTGGGAGTATGAAAGATTGGAGTCCAGACGTACACCCAGATTTTTCACCGTATCAGAGGGAAAGGGCACAGTGCCCAAATCCGCAGGCCACCAGGCTGATGTCCAAATCGAGGGAGACGAACCGATTATTAAAAGTTCCGTCTTGTTCCCGTTAAGGCGCAAACAGTTATTCTTCATCCAGCCAGCAAGTGCCACAAGACAGGCGGAGAGATTCTCAGCTGCCTCAACTGGGTTATGAGATAGAGTGACCACCAGTTGAGTGTCATCCGCATATGACACAATATCCACCCCATAAGATTCTACCAGCCTTGCCAGGGACTCCATGTAAAGATTAAACAATGTGGGGCTCAATATAGAGCCCTGTGGAACCCCTTGTCTGAGAGAACGAGGTTTGGATTTAAATGGGGGGCAGTGCACTTGAAATTTCCTATCAGCTAAAAAAGAGTCCATCCATTCATAGGCTAAGCCGGCTATCCCCATCTCACTTAAGCGAGCAAGGAGCCCTGAGTGCGAGACGGTATCAAATGCCGCACTCAAGTCTAATAGTATCAAAGCTGCTGTGTGTCCCTCATCTGCTTTGCGACGAAGCAGTTCAGTGGAAAACAGGAGGGCGGTCTCCGTAGAGTGCTTCGCCCTAAAACCCGATTGGGAGGAGTGAAGAAGGAGATTATCCTCCACAAAAGTAACTAGTTGGTTATTAACCAATTTCTCCACTACTTTGGCGCAAAAAGGCAGGAGGGAAAAGGGGCGGAGATTATTCAACTGAGTCATACTCAAATTGGCTTTTTATTTTAATAGGAACAACCTGGGCCAATTTCCATTCCTCAGGCACCAAACTTTCTTGAAAGGACAAAGTTGCCAAATTGCTTATATAGTCACTCAAAAGAGGTAGATGACTTCTGAGGATCTTAGCAGGGGCGGCATCCATAGGAGATCCAGAATGGATACCCGTAATTATTTTATCAACTCCTTCCGCGGAGGGAGCTTAATTTCCATGAGACGACCAGTTTTCATAGGCCCCTGACAGGTCTCCCCAGCCGAGATATCTTCGGCTGGACTCTGCTGAAAAGATTCATAGATCTTCTCCACTTTGCTCTCAATGGAAGGAGGATCTTTTATCATAGTCGCCGTAAGAGATGTTAACTCCTTATAAATTATGAAAAGCTCTTTGGAGGAGTTATCAGATAGATCAATCCTCTCTTTTATGTAATCCCTCTTAGCCTTTCTAATCAGACTATGGTATTCCCTTAGACTGCTCCTATAGGATTCTTTGCGGGCAGGGTCATAGTCTTTTCGCCAGAGGCGTTCTAGGACCTTGCATTTGGCCTTAACTGCGCGCAGATCCTCGCTAAACCATGAGGCTGATCTAGATCCGCGCACTGGATCTTTATGTGTCCAGGGGGCCACCTTATCTAGAGCCTTAGTAACCCAGTCCTCATAGTCCTTCCAAGCTACCATGAGAGTCTTACTAAGCGGAGGGGCTTCCTGGCTTAAAGCAGAATCAAATACCTTATGGCTGAATTTTCTACAATTCCTGGGCTTGGGTAAAAAAGATCACTTGGGTTTTTCCCCTCTAGGCATACCTAGGACAGTGAATGGAATTAGATAATGGTCAGACCATAGAATCCTAATAGGGGGAAGCACTCTAATATCATCCCAATTAGAAAAGATGGGATCGAGAAGGTGCCCCGCTTGATGGGTAGGCCTTCAATCAGACAATCTAATCATCAGGGCTTTCAGGGAGGTAATTACGAATTGTGCCTCAGCACAGTATGCATCCTCGAAATGCAGGTTAAGATCACCTACTATGAGGAGTTTACTGTACCGTAGGGCTGGCTGAGTCACCATTTCCAAGAGGCTTTCGGCAAATTGTGTAGACCTCCCTGGAGGGCGGTAAATAAGGTAGCCCTTAATGGTACACTCTGGGGAGACTGTGATGGAAAATAAGCCCGCTTCGCAATTGCTGATATTCACTTGCTCCAAGGAGCACTCAATTTCCATTTTATAAACAGTGGCAATATCACCCCCTCTTTGAATTCCTCTATCAATTCTTAATAGGCCATATGCCGGGGGAAGGGCCTCCAGAATATCAGAAGCAGAGGCCTCATCCAACCAGGTCTCCGTAAGAAACAGCAAATCCGGTTGATAGTCAATAAGAATATCCAAAATGTTCAAACTGTGTTTTTTAAAAGAACGGCAATTCAGTAAAAACATAGCAAGTTGATCAGGCCCCCTCACAATCTCTGAGTCAGTGATAGGGTGGAAATGTCACTCCCTACACTCTCGAGGCATAAAATCAGGCATCATACTATGAGTACATGCGGCTCTAGGAATAGGGCGGAGAAGAATTAGTTCATCATGGGAGTAACGCAAATCTCTCACCTGCTCACTAGAAACAGAAAGAGGGGTACTGGCCCCTGGCCGCGTCCAGTCGCGGACGGGCGCAGACGGGCTAGCCTTGTGTGCGCCTTTGGCGCGCACTCGGCGCGCCCGCTGCGCGGTCGCTGGCCCATCCTCCTAAGTAGGGTTAGGTCTGCGAAAACTAGAGCGCTAACCCGAGCGCTGGTGAGGCAGGAAGTGGTGGGTTCCTCACCCTCCGCTCAAACGCCCACAATGGACGCGGCGGAACGGGGCGGGATCAGGGAGCAGGTAGGGATTAAAAAATCAAGAGCTTAGCAAGCTCGCACCAAAACAAATGCATTCAGTTTTTATAAAATTACATACAAAGTTAAAAACAGTACAATCTGACCAGCAGGTTCATAAAGAAAACGGCCCCAATTGCACCGTGAATCTCCCCTTAACACCCTCGCACTGATACTGTCCCCAGAGTTAGCCAACGGAAGTAACTGTCGCTGCCACTGACAGCTTAACTTCCACTAAGCAGCGTCACCCTCTTCCTCCCTAAATAAGCATAGGTCAGCGAAAACTAGAGCGCTAACCCGAGCGCTGGTGAGGCAGGAAGTGGTGGGTTCCTCACTCTCCGCTCAAACGCCGACAATGGACGTGGCGGAACGGGGCGGGAGCAGGTAGGGATTAAAAAATCAAGAGCCTAGCAAGCTCGCACCAAAACAAATGCATTCAGTTTTTATAAAATTACATACAAAGTTAAAAACAGTACAATCTGACCAGCAGTTTCATAAAGAAAACGGCCCCAATTGCACTGTGAATCTCCCCTTAACACCCTCGCACTGTTACTGTCCCCAGAGTTAGCCAACGGAAGTAACTGTCACCGCCACTGACAGCTTAACATCCACTAAGCAGCGTCACCCTCTTCCTACCTAAATAAGCATAGGTCAGCGAAAACTAGAGCGCTAACCCGAGCGCTGGTGAGGCAGGAAGTGGTGGGTTCCTCACTCTCCGCTCAAACGCCCACAATGGACGCGGCGGAACGGGGCGGGATCAGGGAGCAGGTAGGGATTAAAAAATCAAGAGCATAGCAAGCTCGCACCAAAACAAATGCATTCAGTTTTTATAAAATTACATACAAAGTTAAAAACAGTACAATCTGACCAGCAGTTTCATAAAGAAAACGGCCCCAATTGCACCGTGAATCTCCCCTTAACAACTTAAGCAGACATGTATACATACGCCCCTGTTTTAGAGATATTGTGATCCGTAGTGGATCAAGGGATAGAGAAGAACGACTGCTGGGCTAATTGCGAGATGTACCAGGCCCTGAAACGACCTCCCAGAAAACCTGATGCCAATCGGAGTGAATCACGGCCTCATCAGGGCATGAAGTGCATAATACAATACAAAACATTAGCAGCAGTTCTACAGAAAAGAATGTCTTCTGAGAGCTTAAAGGGGAAAATTCAAGTAAATGTTTATGTCTTAGTACTTACTACCTTAGGGAGGAAGGAATGTTGTGTTAGTAGGTAAAGAGTATCATAGCTACAAACACTACAAACCTTAGTATTTATGTCCACCGTAGGGGGTCTGGCAGATATGCTGGCTGCTTGTTGCCATTTTTCAATGCTACCTTATCTAAATTAACAGGAAAGATGAGATTCTCACTGTGCTTTACTAACAAACAGAAAATATGCCTTACAAATATCTGAGGTACAATTGTTTTCACTTTACTGCGCTTTTTACAAATGATCTTGGATTAGGTTTAAATTAGCCCACCAGTAACCTCCAGAACGAGGCGGCACAGCTCATTTAAATATGCCATTAACTAAAGTATGCTCGCTGTTGTAAATTTTCATAATGAATTAAATTCGTGACAGAACACCAAAGTCTCACATTTAATAATCATATTGTTTCAGGCCGCCATAATTATTCATAGCAACAAAATAACTTGATTTGTAGCATCAATCTTTATTAGTTTTAATGGAAAACAATATGATAGACGAGGTAGCGCACTGCAATATTTTTCAGTTATGTGATTTCATCAGGTCGCCGCATATTGAAGGGGGTGCAGTGTGCATAATCAATATTCATTTTGTTTATTGCATGCAGTCTGCTTTTACTGTATATCTATTTTATGGGCTGTGCTTGTCACGTTCGAGTATACATTATTTATGTGCATTAAGATCATTGGAAAATCGAAGGGCCGTCCAGGTATCTCAGTGCCTGTGACATCATAAAGGGCTCATATTGAAAAGCAAACGCAGTCTGCACTATCACAGCGGTATGCTTTTCACTTTCAAGTCGTCACTGATGATGTCACCCAGTATCTACACTCTCCTTGGCTCACACCACTGGGGTGACCCTGATATGTCTTTAAAAACGAAACTAAGGGCCATATTCTCAAGAACGTGTGATAACCATCGCAAAAGTAACTTAACGCAACTCCCAACATCGCAGTCAGTCACAGGAAAATTACGCTGTGTTAACGAAGCATTCTCAAAACGGCGCTACCATGCGATAGTCACCAGATAACGCGTCAAATGTCAGCGTTAAAACCAACGCCACACAGGAAAAATGCGAAACACGAACCCCGCGATGAGGCCAATCGCGATACAAAAAGCAACAAAATGCAGCGGCAGACCTGCAAACCCCACGCTTCTGGCAGCAAAATGCACCAAAAAGGCAGAGTAAAGAAACGGTGAGATGACAACGTGCGAGCACAACCCCACAGCTGTGACGCAGAACAAATGACCATTGTCCAAATCAGATAGGCATGTCCCCACAAACAGCCACAATGTACATTGACATGCAGTCAGTATGTAACCTGCGCCAATGCGGAAACAAACATGCTACACACTGTGAAACTGCATCTCTGCCTCACATTGCAGAGGGACAGACAACACCCCCTGCGCACCGACGTGCCATGTCAAACAAGAATGAAAGCACGGACCAATGTAGGAGCAGTGACTCAACCCGACATACATGTTGCCCATGTCATGGGACTTGAGACACAGGGTGCATCCCTGCATCTTGGCGGCACATATCACAGCATAAAAGAATCCCTGTGGATACTTGTGGGCTACAAATGACAGCCAAAATGGAATGAATTGGGACACAAGTGAAATGCCGAAGAGTGGCATATCGTAAGAACTGTGACACACAGAACTGGCAGTACGAATACTTGCCACCATAAACAGCCTCACTGCACAGAGGTGACACACCCACGTCCATTAACAAATCCCTCAATTGACAGCACAACATGTTGCACCCACACATGTCTGAGTGAAGTGCCTGTACAGATGAGTGACATGCATGCAGGGAATGTGTATCGGAATGCTTTAATTCGCACATGCAGTGCCTGTGGCCAGGCAACGTACTGTGCCATTACTGCTAAGGACACACACAATGTGACATCAACCATAGAAGAAACTGTCAATGATGTAGTCCCTACGTGCAATTCCTGCTGCGGCTGCAGTGGGGTGTGGTCCACCTGCCTCATCTTCATCATCATTGTCCAGTGCATCTGGCACTTGTATCCATGGGGCCTTGCTACGTACACATATGTTGTACAACACACAACACGCAACGATCATCCTGCACACGGGGTCTGGACTGTACAGGAGCTAACCACCTGTGATGTCCAGGCAGCTGAAAGGTGACTTCAACACACCAAATGTGCGCTCCACGATGCCCCTGGTGCATTTGTGTGCCACATAGTACTGCCTCTGGACCTGTGTGTTCGGGTCTCGGAGGGGTGTCATCATCCAAGCGCAGAGTGCATATCATTGATCACCTGTCACAGTGCAGAAAGACATGAGTCAATACATAGTGTTGCATGATGTGTTGGCAGGCTCACTGGTTCAATGGTGTGTGATATGTGTGACTTAGTGATTCGATTGTGACATGTACTGCTTGTTGCAAATGAGCGGCATCAAAGTGTATTACGTAGCCTCACTGCTGCTCCTCCCTCCCCCGAGAATAATCATTAGTGTGTGCTGTGCGGTTGCATCACTTGCACCCCTAAGGCACACCATTGTCATGCCTGTCTGCGCATGATTACAAGCCTGAGCATGACACAGTGATGATGATGCACAGAATGTGGCCTGCCACGAGGGTGTAGGCCCATTGCAAGGACAGGACGGACACCGATGTAGAGCGCCTGCCTGGCTGAGTTCGACATGCAGTTGAGGGTACATCTGTGGCTCATGCTGGTGCAATAGCAACACACATAACTGTTGGCATGTGTGATCCCTGACCCCGAGCGGCCGTGCCCTCCCCCATGTACCCCTTTGGCTGGGCACGCACACCGGGGGCATGCCACATAGCAACATTGTAGATTGCGGGACGGGTGGCACAGACACTACAACAGAGACACACGCATCAGCCACATCCCTGGCAAGGGTCACACTGAAACACATCCAGATCCACGTGTGGAGGTGCCACACCCCTACGTTGTACTGTCATACGCCTGTCCACCCTGCTTACGCTCAAATGAAGATACGACACAGTTACATGTCCCAGGTCTACACCACTGCCTGCGGTGACATGGTTGTGCACGCTGTACACAGCACAATGTAATGTGGAATGGCCCCAGTCCCACATGCATTCATAATGACCACACAGACACACTGAGTGAGTTTGTGTAAATGGCCATGGGCACGTGCGCCCGGCTCCTTTTATTGCCAGGGTCACATCTCCAGTGACACCTGTGCTGGATGGGTGTTGGGTAGTGTAAGCCACTACTCAGGGCTTGATTGGTGCTGCCAAAAAGTGTTTGATTGGTTCAGATGCTCCGTCCAACACCACCCCCTTTTGTACCGCTTTGGCCGCCATAAGTGTGGCAGGGTATGCTCAGACGTGAGTCCCTTGCTCACTTTGCCACTGGATTCAAGCAAGCCGGGCTGAAGACTGCTGTAATGCCAGAGACCGGTCCTCGGAGGCTTGTTTCCGGTCCAGGGAAGGCATGGCTTGGCAGTTCGGCTGGACTGTTCCCATGAGGCACAGGGTCAGACTGATTTGCATATAGCCATGTCTGAACTGGGGTGGCAAGGTGGGCTAAAGAACGGTGATGGATCAAACCCAGATATTTTGACTGGGTGTGAGTGTTTGATTGGTTCAGATGCTCCGTCCATCACCACCCCTTTTGTACCGCTTTGGCCGCCATAAGTGTGGCAGGGTATGCTCAGACGTGAGTCCCCTGCTCACTTTGTCACTGGATTCAAGCAAGTCGGGCTGAAGACGGCTGTAATGCCAGAGACCGGTCCTCGGAGGCGTGTTTCCGGTCCAGGGAAGGCATGGCTTGGCAGTTCGGGCTGGACTGTTCCCATGAGGCACAGGGTCAGACTGATTTGCATATAGCCATGTCTGAACTGGGGTGGCAGAGTGGGCTAAAGAACGGTGATGGATCAAACCCAGATCTTTTGACTGGGTGTGAGTGTTTGATTGGTTCAGATGCTCCGTCCATCACCACCCCCTTTTGTACCGCTTTGGCCGCCATAAGTGTGGCAGGGTATGCTCAGACGTGAGTCCCTTGCTCACTTTGCCACTGGATTCAAGCAAGTCGGGCTGAAGACGGCTGTAATGCCAGAGACCGGTCCTCGGAGGCTTGTTTGCGGTCCAGGGAAGGCATGGCTTGGCAGTTCGGGCTGGACTGTTCCCATGAGGCACAGGGTCAGACTGATTTGCATATAGCCATGTCTGAACTGGGGTGGCAGAGTGGGCTAAAGAACGGTGATGGATCAAACCCAGATCTTTTGACTGGGTGTGAGTGTTTGATTGGTTCAGGTGCTCCGTCCATCACCACCCCCTTTTGTACCGCTTTGGCCGCCATAAGTGTGGCAGGGTATGCTCAGACGTGAGTCCCTTTCTCACTTTGCCACTGGATTCAAGCAAGCCGGGCTGAAGACGGCTGTAATGCCAGAGACCGGTCCTCGGAGGCTTGTTTCCGGTCCAGGGAAGGCATGGCTTGGCAGTTCGGGCTGGACTGTTCCCATGAGGCACAGGGTCCGACTGATTTGCATATAGCCATGTCTGAACTGGGGTGGCAGAGTGGGGCTAAAGAACGGTGATGGATCAAACCCAGATCTTTTGACTGGGTGTGAGTGTTTGATTGGTTCAGATGCTCCGTCCATCACCACCCCCTTTTGTACCGCTTTGGCCGCCATAAGTGTGGCAGGGTATGCTCAGACGTGAGTCCCTTGCTCACTTTGCCACTGGATTCAAGCAAGCCGGGCTGAAGACGGCTGTAATGCCAGAGACCGGTCCTCGGAGGCTTGTTTCCGGTCCAGGGAAGGCACGGCTTGGCAGTTCGGGCTGGACTGTTCCCATGAGGCACAGGGTCAGACTGATTTGCATATAGCCATGTCTGAACTGGGGTGGCAGAGTGGGCTAAAGAACGGTGATGGATCAAACCCAGATCTTTTGACTGGGTGTGAGTGTTTGATTGGTTCAGATGCTCCGTCCATCACCACCCCCTTTTGTACCGCTTTGGCCGCCATAAGTGTGGCAGGGTATGCTCAGACGTGAGTCCCTTGCTCACTTTGCCACTGGATTCAAGCAAGCCGGGCTGAAGACGGCTGTAATGCCAGAGACCGGTCCTCGGAGGCTTGTTTCCGGTCCAGGGAAGGCACGGCTTGGCAGTTCGGGCTGGACTGTTCCCATGAGGCACAGGGTCAGACTGATTTGCATATAGCCATGTCTGAACTGGGGTGGCAGAGTGGGCTAAAGAACGGTGATGGATCAAACCCAGATCTTTTGACTGGGTGTGAGTGTTTGATTGGTTCAGATGCTCCGTCCATCACCACCCCCTTTTGTACCGCTTTGGCCGCCATAAGTGTGGCAGGGTATGCTCAGACGTGAGTCCCCTGCTCACTTTGCCACTGGATTCAAGCAAGTCGGGCTGAAGACGGCTGTAATGCCAGAGACCGGTCCTCGGAGGCGTGTTTCCGGTCCAGGGAAGGCATGGCTTGGCAGTTCGGGCTGGACTGTTCCCATGAGGCACAGGGTCAGACTGATTTGCATATAGCCATGTCTGAACTGGGGTGGCAGAGTGGGCTAAAGAACGGTGACGGATCAAACCCAGATCTTTTGACTGGGTGTGAGTGTTTGATTGGTTCAGATGCTCCGTCCATCACCACCCCCTTTTGTACCGCTTTGGCCGCCATAAGTGTGGCAGGGTATGCTCAGACGTGAGTCCCTTGCTCACTTTGCCACTGGATTCAAGCAAGTCGGGCTGAAGACGGCTGTAATGCCAGAGACCGGTCCTCGGAGGCTTGTTTGCGGTCCAGGGAAGGCATGGCTTGGCAGTTCGGGCTGGACTGTTCCCATGAGGCACAGGGTCAGACTGATTTGCATATAGCCATGTCTGAACTGGGGTGGCAGAGTGGGCTAAAGAACGGTGATGGATCAAACCCAGATCTTTTGACTGGGTGTGAGTGTTTGATTGGTTCAGATGCTCCGTCCATCACCACCCCCTTTTGTACCGCTTTGGCCGCCATAAGTGTGGCAGGGTATGCTCAGACGTGAGTCCCTTGCTCACTTTGCCACTGGATTCAAGCATGCCGGGCTGAAGACGGCTGTAATGCCAGAGACCGGTCCTCGGAGGCTTGTTTCCGGTCCAGGGAAGGCATGGCTTGGCAGTTCGGGCTGGACTGTTCCCATGAGGCACAGGGTCCGACTGATTTGCATATAGCCATGTCTGAACTGGGGTGGCAGAGTGGGCTAAAGAACGGTGATGGATCAAACCCAGATCTTTTGACTGGGTGTGAGTGTTTGATTGGTTCAGATGCTCCGTCCATCACCACCCCCTTTTGTACCGCTTTGGCCGCCATAAGTGTGGCAGGGTATGCTCAGACGTGAGTCCCTTGCTCACTTTGCCACTGGATTCAAGCAAGCCGGGCTGAAGACGGCTGTAATGCCAGAGACCGGTCCTCGGAGGCTTGTTTCCGGTCCAGGGAAGGCATGGCTTGGCAGTCCGGGCTGGACTGTTCCCATGAGGCACAGGGTCAGACTGATTTGCATATAGCCATGTCTGAACTGGGGTGGCAGAGTGGGCTAAAGAACGGTGATGGATCAAACCCAGATCTTTTGACTGGGTGTGAGTGTTTGATTGGTTCAGATGCTCCGTCCCTCACCACCCCCTTTTTTACCGCTTTGGCCGCCATAAGTGTGGCAGGGTATGCTCAGACGTGAGTCCCTTGCTCACTTTGCCACTGGATTCAAGCAAGCCGGGCTGAAGACGGCTGTAATGCCCGAGACCGGTCCTCGGAGGCTTGTTTCCGGTCCAGGGAAGGCATGGCTTGGCAGTTCGGGCTGGACTGTTCCCATGAGGCACAGGGTCAGACTGATTTGCATATAGCCATGTCTGAACTGGGGTGGCAGAGTGGGCTAAAGAACGGTGATGGATCAAACCCAGATCTTTTGACTGGGTGTGAGTGTTTGATCGGTTCAGATGCTCCGTCCATCACCACCCCCTTTTGTACCGCTTTGGCCGCCATAAGTGTGGCAGGGTATGCTCAGACGTGAGTCCCTTGCTCACTTTGCCACTGGATTCAAGCAAGCCGGGCTGAAGACGGCTGTAATGCCAGAGACCGGTCCTCGGAGGCTTGTTTCCGGTCCAGGGAAGGCACGGCTTGGCAGTTCGGGCTGGACTGTTCCCATGAGGCACAGGGTCAGACTGATTTGCATATAGCCATGTCTGAACTGGGGTGGCAGAGTGGGCTAAAGAACGGTGATGGATCAAACCCAGATCTTTTGACTGGGTGTGAGTGTTTGATTGGTTCAGATGCTCCGTCCATCACCACCCCCTTTTGTACCGCTTTGGCCGCCATAAGTGTGGCAGGGTATGCTCAGACGTGAGTCCCCTGCTCACTTTGCCACTGGATTCAAGCAAGTCGGGCTGAAGACGGCTGTAATGCCAGAGACCGGTCCTCGGAGGCGTGTTTCCGGTCCAGGGAAGGCATGGCTTGGCAGTTCGGGCTGGACTGTTCCCATGAGGCACAGGGTCAGACTGATTTGCATATAGCCATGTCTGAACTGGGGTGGCAGAGTGGGCTAAAGAACGGTGATGGATCAAACCCAGATCTTTTGACTGGGTGTGAGTGTTTGATTGGTTCAGATGCTCCGTCCATCACCACCCCCTTTTGTACCACTTTGGCCGCCATAAGTGTGGCAGGGTATGCTCAGACGTGAGTCCCTTGCTCACTTTGCCACTGGATTCAAGCAAGTCGGGCTGAAGACGGCTGTAATGCCAGAGACCGGTCCTCGGAGGCTTGTTTGCGGTCCAGGGAAGGCATGGCTTGGCAGTTCGGGCTGGACTGTTCCCATGAGGCACAGGGTCAGACTGATTTGCATATAGCCATGTCTGAACTGGGGTGGCAGAGTGGGCTAAAGAACGGTGATGGATCAAACCCAGATCTTTTGACTGGGTGTGAGTGTTTGATTGGTTCAGATGCTCCGTCCATCACCACCCCCTTTTGTACCGCTTTGGCCGCCATAAGTGTGGCAGGGTATGCTCAGACGGGAGTCCCTTGCTCACTTTGCCACTGGATTCAAGCAAGCCGGGCTGAAGACGGCTGTAATGCCAGAGACCGGTCCTCGGAGGCTTGTTTCCGGTCCAGGGAAGGCATGGCTTGGCAGTTCGGGCTGGACTGTTCCCATGAGGCACAGGGTCCGACTGATTTGCATATAGCCATGTCTGAACTGGGGTGGCAGAGTGGGCTAAAGAACGGTGATGGATCAAACCCAGATCTTTTGACTGGGTGTGAGTGTTTGATTGGTTCAGATGCTCCGTCCATCACCACCCCCTTTTGTACCGCTTTGGCCGCCATAAGTGTGGCAGGGTATGCTCAGACGGGAGTCCCTTGCTCACTTTGCCACTGGATTCAAGCAAGCCGGGCTGAAGACGGCTGTAATGCCAGAGACCGGTCCTCGGAGGCTTGTTTCCGGTCCAGGGAAGGCATGGCTTGGCAGTTCGGGCTGGACTGTTCCCATGAGGCACAGGGTCAGACTGATTTGCATATAGCCATGTCTGAACTGGGGTGGCAGAGTGGGCTAAAGAACGGTGATGGATCAAACCCAGATCTTTTGACTGGGTGTGAGTGTTTGATTGGTTCAGATGCTCCGTCCATCACCACCCCCTTTTGTACCGCTTTGGCCGCCATAAGTGTGGCAGGGTATGCTCAGACGTGAGTCCCTTGCTCACTTTGCCACTGGATTCAAGCAAGCCGGGCTGAAGACGGCTGTAATGCCAGAGACCGGTCCTCGGAAGCTTGTTTCCAGTCCAGGGAAGGCATGGCTTGGCAGTTCGGGCTGGACTGTTCCCATGAGGCACAGGGTCAGACTGATTTGCATATAGCCATGTCTGAACTGGGGAGGCAGAGTGGGCTAAAGAACGGTGATGGATCAAACCCAGATCTTTTGACTAGGTGTGAGTGTTTGATTGGTTCAGATGCTCCGTCCATCACCACCCCCTTTTGTACCGCTTTGGCCGCCATAAGTGTGGCAGGGTATGCTCAGACGTGAGTCCCTTGCTCACTTTGCCACTGGATTCAAGCAAGCCGGGCTGAAGACGGCTGTAATGCCAGAGACCGGTCCTCGGAGGCTTGTTTCCGGTCCAGGGAAGGCATGGCTTGGCAGTTCGGGCTGGACTGTTCCCATGAGGCACAGGGTCAGACTGATTTGCATATAGCCATGTCTGAACTGGGGTGGCAGAGTGGGCTAAAGAACGGTGATGGATCAAACCCAGATCTTTTGACTGGGTGTGAGTGTTTGATCGGTTCAGTTGCTCCGTCCATCACCACCCCCTTTTGTACCACTTTGGCCGCCATAAGTGTGGCAGGGTATGCTCAGACGTGAGTCCCTTGCTCACTTTGCCACTGGATTCAAGCAAGCCGGGCTGAAGACGGCTGTAATGCCAGAGACCGGTCCTCGGAGGCTTGTTTCCGGTCCAGGGAAGGCATGGCTTGGCAGTTCGGGCTGGACTGTTCCCATGAGGCACAGGGTCAGACTGATTTGCATATAGCCATGTCTGAACTGGGGTGGCAGAGTGGGCTAAAGAACGGTGATGGATCAAACCCAGATCTTTTGACTGGGTGTGAGTGTTTGATTGGTTCAGATGCTCCGTCCATCACCACCCCCTTTTGTACCGCTTTGGCCGCCATAAGTGTGGCAGGGTATGCTCAGACGTGAGTCCCCTGCTCACTTTGCCACTGGATTCAAGCAAGTCGGGCTGAAGACGGCTGTAATGCCAGAGACCGGTCCTCAGAGGCTTGTTTCCAGGCCAGGGAAGGCATGGCTTGGCAGTTCGGGCTGGACTGTTCCCATGAGGCACAGGGTCAGACTGATTTGCATATAGCCATGTCTGAACTGGGGTGGCAGAGTGGGCTAAAGAACGGTGATGGATCAAACCCAGATCTTTTGACTGGGTGTGAGTGTTTGATTGGTTCAGATGCTCCGTCCATCACCACCCCCTTTTGTACCACTTTGGCCGCCATAAGTGTGGCAGGGTATGCTCAGACGTGAGTCCCTTGCTCACTTTGCCACTGGATTCAAGCAAGTCGGGCTGAAGACGGCTGTAATGCCAGAGACCGGTCCTCGGAGGCTTGTTTGCGGTCCAGGGAAGGCATGGCTTGGCAGTTCGGGCTGGACTGTTCCCATGAGGCACAGGGTCAGACTGATTTGCATATAGCCATGTCTGAACTGGGGTGGCAGAGTGGGCTAAAGAACGGTGATGGATCAAACCCAGATCTTTTGACTGGGTGTGAGTGTTTGATTGGTTCAGATGCTCCGTCCATCACCACCCCCTTTTGTACCGCTTTGGCCGCCATAAGTGTGGCAGGGTATGCTCAGACGTGAGTCCCTTGCTCACTTTGCCACTGGATTCAAGCAAGCCGGGCTGAAGACGGCTGTAATGCCACAGACCGGTCCTCGGAGGCTTGTTTCCGGTCCAGGGAAGGCATGGCTTGGCAGTTCGGGCTGGACTGTTCCCATGAGGCACAGGGTCCGACTGATTTGCATATAGCCATGTCTGAACTGGGGTGGCAGAGTGGGCTAAAGAACGGTGATGGATCAAACCCAGATCTTTTGACTGGGTGTGAGTGTTTGATTGGTTCAGATGCTCCGTCCATCACCACCCCTTTTTGTACCGCTTTGGCCGCCATAAGTGTGGCAGGGTATGCTCAGACGTGAGTCCCTTGCTCACTTTGCCACTGGATTCAAGCAAGTCGGGCTGAAGACGGCTGTAATGCCAGAGACCGGTCCTCAGAGGCTTGTTTCCAGGCCAGGGAAGGCATGGCTTGGCAGTTCGGGCTGGACTGTTCCCATGAGGCACAGGGTCAGACTGATTTGCATATAGCCATGTCTGAACTGGGGTGGCAGAGTGGGCTAAAGAACGGTGATGGATCAAACCCAGATCTTTTGACTGGGTGTGAGTGTTTGATTGGTTCAGATGCTCCGTCCATCACCACCCCCTTTTGTACCACTTTGGCCGCCATAAGTGTGGCAGGGTATGCTCAGACGTGAGTCCCTTGCTCACTTTGCCACTGGATTCAAGCAAGTCGGGCTGAAGACGGCTGTAATGCCAGAGACCGGTCCTCGGAGGCTTGTTTGCGGTCCAGGGAAGGCATGGCTTGGCAGTTCGGGCTGGACTGTTCCCATGAGGCACAGGGTCAGACTGATTTGCATATAGCCATGTCTGAACTGGGGTGGCAGAGTGGGCTAAAGAACGGTGATGGATCAAACCCAGATCTTTTGACTGGGTGTGAGTGTTTGATTGGTTCAGATGCTCCGTCCATCACCACCCCCTTTTGTACCGCTTTGGCCGCCATAAGTGTGGCAGGGTATGCTCAGACGTGAGTCCCTTGCTCACTTTGCCACTGGATTCAAGCAAGCCGGGCTGAAGACGGCTGTAATGCCACAGACCGGTCCTCGGAGGCTTGTTTCCGGTCCAGGGAAGGCATGGCTTGGCAGTTCGGGCTGGACTGTTCCCATGAGGCACAGGGTCCGACTGATTTGCATATAGCCATGTCTGAACTGGGGTGGCAGAGTGGGCTAAAGAACGGTGATGGATCAAACCCAGATCTTTTGACTGGGTGTGAGTGTTTGATTGGTTCAGATGCTCCGTCCATCACCACCCCTTTTTGTACCGCTTTGGCCGCCATAAGTGTGGCAGGGTATGCTCAGACGTGAGTCCCTTGCTCACTTTGCCACTGGATTCAAGCAAGCCGGGCTGAAGACGGCTGTAATGCCAGAGACCGGTCCTCGGAGGCTTGGTTCCGGTCCAGGGAAGGCATGGCTTGGCAGTTCGGGCTGGACTGTTCCCATGAGGCACAGGTTCCGACTGATTTGCATATAGCCATGTCTGAACTGGGGTGGCAGAGTGGGCTAAAGAACAGTGATGGATCAAACCCAGATCTTTTGACTGGGTGTGAGTGTTTGATTGGTTCAGATGCTCCGTCCATCACCACCCCCTTTTGTACCGCTTTGGCCGCCATAAGTGTGGCAGGGTATGCTCAGACGTGAGTCCCTTGCTCACTTTGCCACTGGATTCAAGCAAGCCGGGCTGAAGACGGCTGTAATGCCAGAGACCGGTCCTCGGAGGCTTGTTTCCGGTCCAGGGAAGGCATGGCTTGGCAGTTCGGGCTGGACTGTTCCCATGAGGCACAGGGTCAGACTGATTTGCATATAGCCATGTCTGAACTGGGGTGGCAGAGTGGGCTAAAGAACGGTGATGGATCAAACCCAGATCTTTTGACTGGGTGTGAGTGTTTGATCGGTTCAGTTGCTCCGTCCATCACCACCCCCTTTTGTACCGCTTTGGCCGCCATAAGTGTGGCAGGGTATGCTCAGACGTGAGTCCCTTGCTCACTTTGCCACTGGATTCAAGCAAGCCGGGCTGAAGACGGCTGTAATGCCAGAGACCGGTCCTCGGAGGCTTGTTTCCGGTCCAGGGAAGGCATGGCTTGGCAGTTCGGGCTGAACTGTTCCCATGAGGCACAGGGTCAGACTGATTTGCATATAGCCATGTCTGAACTGGGGTGGCAGAGTGGGCTAAAGAACGGTGATGGATCAAACCCAGATCTTTTGACTGGGTGTGAGTGTTTGATTGGTTCAGATGCTCCGTCCATCACCACCCCCTTTTGTACCGCTTTGGCCGCCATAAGTGTGGCAGGGTATGCTCAGACCTGAGTCCCCTGCTCACTTTGCCACTGGATTCAAGCAAGTCGGGCTGAAGACGGCTGTAATGCCAGAGACCGGTCCTCGGAGGCTTGTTTCCAGGCCAGGGAAGGCATGGCTTGGCAGTTCGGGCTGGACTGTTCCCATGAGGCACAGGGTCAGACTGATTTGCATATAGCCATGTCTGAACTGGGGTGGCAGAGTGGGCTAAAGAACGGTGATGGATCAAACCCAGATCTTTTGACTGGGTGTGAGTGTTTGATTGGTTCAGATGCTCCGTCCATCACCACCCCCTTTTGTACCACTTTGGCCGCCATAAGTGTGGCAGGGTATGCTCAGACGTGAGTCCCTTGCTCACTTTGCCACTGGATTCAAGCAAGTCGGGCTGAAGACGGCTGTAATGCCAGAGACCGGTCCTCGGAGGCTTGTTTGCGGTCCAGGGAAGGCATGGCTTGGCAGTTCGGGCTGGACTGTTCCCATGAGGCACAGGGTCAGACTGATTTGCATATAGCCATGTCTGAACTGGGGTGGCAGAGTGGGCTAAAGAACGGTGATGGATCAAACCCAGATCTTTTGACTGGGTGTGAGTGTTTGATTGGTTCAGATGCTCCGTCCATCACCACCCCCTTTTGTACCGCTTTGGCCGCCATAAGTGTGGCAGGGTATGCTCAGACGTGAGTCCCTTGCTCACTTTGCCACTGGATTCAAGCAAGCCGGGCTGAAGACGGCTGTAATGCCAGAGACCGGTCCTCGGAGGCTTGTTTCCGGTCCAGGGAAGGCATGGCTTGGCAGTTCGGGCTGGACTGTTCCCATGAGGCACAGGGTCCGACTGATTTGCATATAGCCATGTCTGAACTGGGGTGGCAGAGTGGGCTAAAGAACGGTGATGGATCAAACCCAGATCTTTTGACTGGGTGTGAGTGTTTGATTGGTTCAGATGCTCCGTCCATCACCACCCTCTTTTGTACCGCTTTGGCCGCCATAAGTGTGGCAGGGTATGCTCAGACGTGAGTCCCTTGCTCACTTTGCCACTGGATTCAAGCAAGCCGGGCTGAAGACGGCTGTAATGCCAGAGACCGGTCCTCGGAGGCTTGGTTCCGGTCCAGGGAAGGCATGGCTTGGCAGTTCGGGCTGGACTGTTCCCATGAGGCACAGGGTCCGACTGATTTGCATATAGCCATGTCTGAACTGCGGTGGCAGAGTGGGCTAAAGAACGGTGATGGATCAAACCCAGATCTTTTGACTGGGTGTGAGTGTTTGATTGGTTCAGATGCTCCGTCCATCACCACCCCCTTTTGTACCGCTTTGGCCGCCATAAGTGTGGCAGGGTATGCTCAGACGTGAGTCCCTTGCTCACTTTGCCAGTGGATTCAAGCAAGCCGGGCTGAAGACGGCTGTAATGCCCGAGACCGGTCCTCGGAGGCTTGTTTCTGGTCCAGGGAAGGCATGGCTTGGCAGTTCGGGCTGGACTGTTCCCATGAGGCACAGGTTCAGACTGATTTGCATATAGCCATGTCTGAACTGGGGTGGCAGAGTGGGCTAAAGAACGGTGATGGATCAAACCCAGATCTTTTGACTGGGTGTGAGTGTTTGATTGGTTCAGATGCTCCGTCCATCACCACCCCCTTTTGTACCACTTTGGCCGCCATAAGTGTGGCAGGGTATGCTCAGACGTGAGTCCCTTGCTCACTTTGCCACTGGATTCAAGCAAGTCGGGCTGAAGACGGCTGTAATGCCAGAGACCGGTCCTCGGAGGCTTGTTTGCGGTCCAGGGAAGGCATGGCTTGGCAGTTCGGGCTGGACTGTTCCCATGAGGCTTAGGGTCAGACTGATTTGCATATAGCCATGTCTGAACTGGGGTGGCAGAGTGGGCTAAAGAACGGTGATGGATCAAACCCAGATCTTTTGACTGGGTGTGAGTGTTTGATTGGTTCAGATGCTCCGTCCATCACCACCCCCTTTTGTACCGCTTTGGCCGCCATAAGTGTGGCAGGGTATGCTCAGACGTGAGTCCCTTGCTCACTTTGCCACTGGATTCAAGCAAGCCGGGCTGAAGACGGCTGTAATGCCACAGACCGGTCCTCGGAGGCTTGTTTCCGGTCCAGGGAAGGCATGGCTTGGCAGTTCGGGCTGGACTGTTCCCATGAGGCACAGGGTCCGACTGATTTGCATATAGCCATGTCTGAACTGGGGTGGCAGAGTGGGCTAAAGAACGGTGATGGATCAAACCCAGATCTTTTGACTGGGTGTGAGTGTTTGATTGGTTCAGATGCTCCGTCCATCACCACCCCTTTTTGTACCGCTTTGGCCGCCATAAGTGTGGCAGGGTATGCTCAGACGTGAGTCCCTTGCTCACTTTGCCACTGGATTCAAGCAAGCCGGGCTGAAGACGGCTGTAATGCCAGAGACCGGTCCTCGGAGGCTTGGTTCCGGTCCAGGGAAGGCATGGCTTGGCAGTTCGGGCTGGACTGTTCCCATGAGGCACAGGTTCCGACTGATTTGCATATAGCCATGTCTGAACTGGGGTGGCAGAGTGGGCTAAAGAACAGTGATGGATCAAACCCAGATCTTTTGACTGGGTGTGAGTGTTTGATTGGTTCAGATGCTCCGTCCATCACCACCCCCTTTTGTACCGCTTTGGCCGCCATAAGTGTGGCAGGGTATGCTCAGACGTGAGTCCCTTGCTCACTTTGCCACTGGATTCAAGCAAGCCGGGCTGAAGACGGCTGTAATGCCAGAGACCGGTCCTCGGAGGCTTGTTTCCGGTCCAGGGAAGGCATGGCTTGGCAGTTCGGGCTGGACTGTTCCCATGAGGCACAGGGTCAGACTGATTTGCATATAGCCATGTCTGAACTGGGGTGGCAGAGTGGGCTAAAGAACGGTGATGGATCAAACCCAGATCTTTTGACTGGGTGTGAGTGTTTGATCGGTTCAGTTGCTCCGTCCATCACCACCCCCTTTTGTACCGCTTTGGCCGCCATAAGTGTGGCAGGGTATGCTCAGACGTGAGTCCCTTGCTCACTTTGCCACTGGATTCAAGCAAGCCGGGCTGAAGACGGCTGTAATGCCAGAGACCGGTCCTCGGAGGCTTGTTTCCGGTCCAGGGAAGGCATGGTTTGGCAGTTCGGGCTGAACTGTTCCCATGAGGCACAGGGTCAGACTGATTTGCATATAGCCATGTCTGAACTGGGGTGGCAGAGTGGGCTAAAGAACGGTGATGGATCAAACCCAGATCTTTTGACTGGGTGTGAGTGTTTGATTGGTTCAGATGCTCCGTCCATCACCACCCCCTTTTGTACCGCTTTGGCCGCCATAAGTGTGGCAGGGTATGCTCAGACCTGAGTCCCCTGCTCACTTTGCCACTGGATTCAAGCAAGTCGGGCTGAAGACGGCTGTAATGCCAGAGACCGGTCCTCGGAGGCTTGTTTCCAGGCCAGGGAAGGCATGGCTTGGCAGTTCGGGCTGGACTGTTCCCATGAGGCACAGGGTCAGACTGATTTGCATATAGCCATGTCTGAACTGGGGTGGCAGAGTGGGCTAAAGAACGGTGATGGGTCAAACCCAGATCTTTTGACTGGGTGTGAGTGTTTGATTGGTTCAGATGCTCCGTCCATCACCACCCCCTTTTGTACCACTTTGGCCGCCATAAGTGTGGCAGGGTATGCTCAGACGTGAGTCCCTTGCTCACTTTGCCACTGGATTCAAGCAAGTCGGGCTGAAGACGGCTGTAATGCCAGAGACCGGTCCTCGGAGGCTTGTTTGCGGTCCAGGGAAGGCATGGCTTGGCAGTTCGGGCTGGACTGTTCCCATGAGGCACAGGGTCAGACTGATTTGCATATAGCCATGTCTGAACTGGGGTGGCAGAGTGGGCTAAAGAACGGTGATGGATCAAACCCAGATCTTTTGACTGGGTGTGAGTGTTTGATTGGTTCAGATGCTCCGTCCATCACCACCCCCTTTTGTACCACTTTGGCCGCCATAAGTGTGGCAGGGTATGCTCAGACGTGAGTCCCTTGCTCACTTTGCCACTGGATTCAAGCAAGCCGGGCTGAAGACGGCTGTAATGCCAGAGACCGGTCCTCGGAGGCTTGGTTCCGGTCCAGGGAAGGCATGGCTTGGCAGTTCGGGCTGGACTGTTCCCATGAGGCACAGGGTCCGACTGATTTGCATATAGCCATGTCTGAACTGCGGTGGCAGAGTGGGCTAAAGAACGGTGATGGATCAAACCCAGATCTTTTGACTGGGTGTGAGTGTTTGATTGGTTCAGATGCTCCGTCCATCACCACCCCCTTTTGTACCGCTTTGGCCGCCATAAGTGTGGCAGGGTATGCTCAGACGTGAGTCCCTTGCTCACTTTGCCAGTGGATTCAAGCAAGCCGGGCTGAAGACGGCTGTAATGCCCGAGACCGGTCCTCGGAGGCTTGTTTCTGGTCCAGGGAAGGCATGGCTTGGCAGTTCGGGCTGGACTGTTCCCATGAGGCACAGGGTCAGACTGATTTGCATATAGCCATGTCTGAACTGGGGTGGCAGAGTGGGCTAAAGAACGGTGATGGATCAAACCCAGATCTTTTGACTGGGTGTGAGTGTTTGATTGGTTCAGATGCTCCGTCCATCACCACCCCCTTTTGTACCGCTTTGGCCGCCATAAGTGTGGCAGGGTATGCTCAGACGTGAGTCCCTTGCTCACTTTGCCACTGGATTCAAGCAAGCCGGGCTGAAGACGGCTGTAATGCCAGAGACCGGTCCTCGGAGGCTTGTTTCCGGTCCAGGGAAGGCATGGCTTGGCAGTTCGGGCTGGACTGTTCCCATGAGGCACAGGGTCAGACTGATTTGCATATAGCCATGTCTGAACTGGGGTGGCAGAGTGGGCTAAAGAACGGTGATGGATCAAACCCAGATCTTTTGACTGGGTGTGAGTGTTTGATTGGTTCAGATGCTCCGTCCATCACCACCCCCTTTTGTACCGCTTTGGCCGCCATAAGTGTGGCAGGGTATGCTCAGACGTGAGTCCCTTGCTCACTTTGCCACTGCATTCAAGCAAGCCGGGCTGAAGACGGCTGTAATGCCAGAGACCGGTCCTCGGAGGCTTGTTTCCGGTCCAGGGAAGGCATGGCTTGGCAGTTCGGGCTGTACTGTTCCCATGAGGCACAGGGTCAGACTGATTTGCATATAGCCATGTCTGAACTGGGGTGGCAGAGTGGGCTAAAGAACGGTGATGGATCAAACCCAGATCTTTTGACTGGGTGTGAGTGTTTGATTGGTTCAGATGCTCCGTCCATCACCACCCCCTTTTGTACCGCTTTGGCCGCCATAAGTGTGTCAGGGTATGCTCAGACGTGAGTCCCTTGCTCACTTTGCCACTGGATTCAAGCAAGCCGGGCTGAAGACGGCTGTAATGCCAGAGACCGGTCCTCTGAGGCTTGTTTCTGGTCCAGGGAAGGCATGGCTTGGCAGTTCGGGCTGGACTGTTCCCATGAGGCACAGGGTCAGACTGATTTGCATATAGCCATGTCTGAACTGGGGTGGCAGAGTGGGCTAAAGAACGGTGATGGATCCAACCCAGATCTTTTGACTGGGTGTGAGTGTTTGATTGGTTCAGATGCTCCGTCCATCACCACCCCCTTTTGTACCAAAAACTACAAAAGAGAGCAGACAATCAGCAGTACAAGGTACGGACATCATGGGTCTGTTATGGGACGGTGACTTGCGGGCACTGAGGCAGGGCCACAGGAGCTGAGCGTGTACCCGCCAATGTCCAAGGGGAATGTCGCAGAGGGTTGCGGAGAACAGTGGAAGGTGTCTTTCCAGGGCATCATGCAGACGGCAGAAACAAGCAGGTACAGGCAAATGGCGGAGTTGAATGCTACAGACTCCTCTTTTCTACCTTGTCAGTATCAGCTACATGTAGAGGAAGACAACCTCCAGCCCATGTACCCATACGCCACTGATGTACAAACAAAGATCAACCATGAATTACAGGGCACACACTCAGGGGCACCAGAGCTGGAATGGGATGCAGTTTGCAATGAGGCCTGTACAATGACATGTAGAGTGCAAGACTCAGTTCAAAATGTGTGACCTACTCCACCGCAGTGTGTCCCGGAGCCAGCGGTCATCACGTATGGTAGGCATGCGCTGCACAGAGTCAGTGGTACCAGTGCAGTTGTTAGTAGTGTCCCATCACGTCCGTAAAGGTGAGCCTTTCCTCCTCCGGACAGAAGCGCGTCTCCCACTTTCTCATCTCCTTGCGTACTGTGACATGTACACTGCCATGAAAATATCAAGACTCAGTTCCAAATGTGTGACCTACTAGTCCGCTGTGTATGACGATGGAGTACATCAACGAGAGAGGAGTACTGCAGGCCTTGCTCGCAGAGGGCGGGATGGTCTGAGGTGGCTGCCAGGGGCACAGGCCTCCGGCTTGGAGCTTGCACCAGCATGTGGTGGGCCCTTTTCGACACAAGCCGGTGTCGGCAGGTGGGCATTGTGGCCTGGGTGCGCAGGGGCGGATAAGACAGGTTCGGGGAGCAGTGTCCCGGGGTGCAGCAGGAGCACAGGATCGCAGGCAACCCTGCTCACGGCGACGGCCTCATGGCGGGGTGAGAGGCGCCGCCCTGGCAGACAGGTTGGTCATTCCAGAAGTGAACCACGCCCAGGGCTACATGCTTTTTATTCACACCCCTACACTGGGATGGCATACGCCAGACCAGCCCACTCCACTCACGCTTAGGAGGGGGGGACGTAACAAGCTACATTTCCTTGATATCCCCCACATGCTCGGGTGACATGGTTGTGTTCACTGTTCACTACACTCCAGACACCAGCAGTATATGTCGACATGGGCATGTCTGTGGTCTGCATACTGCAGTCTGGCCAGCACATCCACGCCACACTTGGCATTGTGTACATGCTTATTCATGGGTCACTTGCCTCCCTCGCACATGCCTGGTTCCCACCTCTCCCCACAATCTGCTATTGTGTGGCGAGGTGCCATGCCATTGATGGCTTGTGTACATGGCTAGGCCAGGTCCCCACAGTGAGTTGTGCTGTCGTGTCTGGTGGGTGTGCATGTTGTTCGGCATGTTGTCAGTGAGTTCGTAACATGTGCATTCCCAGTGTTTTGAGTTGCATGATTGTGAAGTTTAGGTGTGTGGTGTATTCCTTTGGTACTTACCAACGAGCAGTGCTTGTCAGTAGGTGCCATCCTGGAAGCACCGGTTCATGACGGACTGTCGGAAGATGTAGGAATCATGCACACTGCCTGGGTAGTTGCCAGTGATATTGGGGAAGAGTCCCCGGTGGTCCACTTTTGCCTGCACATTGATGAAATGTGTGTGCTTCCTGTTGCGGTAATTGTGTGCAGTTTCAGCAGGGGGCACAAGTAGGACATGTGTGCAGTCAATTGCCCCCAACATGTGTGGGAAGCTAGCTATGGCGTAGAAGCCTTGATTGGTCTCCAGTTGTTCCTGCGCAGTGTGGGGGAAGTATGGGTACTGGGGTACCAAGCTGATGATGGCATCCGGGACAGGTTTGAGGAACTTTGTTAGGGCTGGCTGTGAGACTCCTCCGACTCTCGCTGTTGTTGGTTGGAAGGTACCCGAGGCCAACAGGTGCAGCACAGCCAGCAGCTTTGTCTGCGGAGACATGTTGGTTCTCCGCTGTGTTGGTACCATCAGCCTGTGGGCAATCATGTTCAGGATGCGGAGGATGGCTGTCCTTTTGAGCCTGTAGTAGGCAATGACATTCTCTGGTGTTAAGTCTGTGAGGTTGGTGCATTTTCTGTAGGTCTGCAGTCTGTGTCTACGCTGCCTCTGTGGTAGTCCCAGGAGGGGGGGGGGGCTGGTGCGGGGGGTTTCCAGGGGTAGTGGCGGGGGGGATACGGGGGGTGGTGGCGGGTGTTCTTCGGGTGTGGCTCTGGGCTAGGCTCCCTTTTGTTGTGCCGGCTGCAGTCCGACTTTACACCAGGTCAGAGCAGGTGTTGATTTCCTGCTGCTAACCTGCCTCATCGAATATTTTGTGTTCTTATCGCAGATCTGGCTGATCGTTGAGAATGCTGGGGTGTGGTTTTGCCATGGCTTTTTGCTCTGGAAAGCCTAGACTGCATCTCATTAGCGATAGTTGCCGGGGTCATCCGTAGCGATGTTTTTTGAGGATGCTATCGCAGGAAAACTGGTGATATCGGCTGTTTGCATTGGCTTGTGAATGGGGCGATGAATTTATCGCCACTTTGGCTGCGATAAAGTGCCGATAACTCTGCGATAAGTCCTTGAGAATATGAATATGCCCCTGAAGGTGCCGTTTAGCAGGCTCCCCTCTCACCCAAGATTCAGTTTTACCTCCCTTAGCCCATCCTTGCCCCACTTTTTTAAATAAATAAGGTGTGTCCCCCTCCGCAGATGCCAGTTTATTGTAGCAGTAAAAAGAAAAGAGACCCTTTTAACTCTCCGCCTTCAACTCATCCCCCATCCTCTCCCCTCATAGGGGCATGTGCTACACTTGCATATCCACCTGTCTCTAAGATCTGTTGAATGGCTTCGGAAATGTTTTTTACTATCTTATAAATAGAGGTGTGGCATTTAATCTGGGGAGGGACCTTTCTTTCTTGGATCAGGATGCGGCCTACTGCATTGCTACATCCTGTTTATGTAAGGATTAGGACCATGAAGGATTTATATAGACAATGGCATTATTATTTACCGATAATCTTTATAATAACACACTGAGTAAACAATTTAGTGTTGGAGCATGGGACAAGGTAAGGCACATCAGACGGCAGTGAGGGTATCTGGCAGGGTTATATGTGCACATCTCGAAAATGCTGCGGCCCTCAGGGCTGTTATAGGCAGTTTAAATTAAACAGATTGAAGGAATGGGTGAAAGATACATAGGAGCTCAAGAGGAGTGGAGGTCGCTGCCTTCTGTACAAAAGATTCTTGGGGGGAAAGGGAGAAGGCACAGAAAAGGTGTCATATCATCACACACTCAATGTGCGCTTGAATGAGAGGCTTGTGTAACACAGTCTGTGGGGAATAGATTTTTTGCTCTGTGTGGCTGCATTATTGGCTTCCTATTGCATTATATACACCTTAAATTAGTGGAAGCTGGTTGCAACAGTGGTAGAGAAATGAGGTAATTGGTGGTGAGATCTTATGAGCACAGTAAATTCTAAAAGTAGCCTAGAGCTGATAGCACAAATGAATGCGGCCTCCTGCATCAAGGTTAGTGGCAGGCACTACCCCACGCAGTGGCAAGGCGAGCAGGAGGCACAGATAAGGGGGTGGTGGGAAGAGCCTCAGTTATAAACTATGGATTAGGAGTGGACAGAAACAGTGTGATGGAGGAAGGGCATCGGGCACATATACTGCGCTCTTGGATATACACTGTGCATAGGAATACTAGTAAAGATATAGGTGCAGATGGTAAAGTTCCTTCCTGCCTCGAAGGGGAAACAGAGGTCCAAGATGAGCTGGCACATGGCATTAGAGTGTGCGATGTAGACTTAAGAAAGTTATAGATCCATTAGTAGAGAAATAACCAGAAGCTAAGTCAGGTGGTAAGTTTAGGGAGGTAAGTTGGAGCAACAAATCTGCAGGGAGAATTTAAAATGGGCTCCTGGCTTGGTGCACGTAGCTAAGAAATGAGGGCACAGTAGCAATGTAGAGCTGTGTAGTTCATCAAGTACAGTTGAGAGGAGGAGAGAGGGAAATTTGTCTTTGCTTGGAAGATATTCAAAAGTGGTTAGGGGGTCTGGCAATAGTTCAGTACGTGATGATGAAGGTTGTAAGAAATTAGGTTATTGTTTGGGGGGCTAAAAACCCCACTCAGGCAACAATCACAATCCCTGTATGTGTCAATTACAAAGGTCACTAAATTAACCAAATTTGGTTATCCCTATGGTATCTTGGCACTACTTAAAGTATTTATGCAGCACTCAAACTTAATAAAGTGAAATTGCAACACAAGAAAAATCCCAAGCCAATTAAGACAAATAGAGTACATTTTAATAAATAAAATTATACTAGAACAACAAAAATCCAATCAGTAGAACTGGAGATGTTGAATTTCAAAGTTTTAAGTCAGTTTAGCACCTAAAAGCACACAGCGCCACTTGTGGTGAACTGATTGTGCTAGACCAGGGCTAAGTCACATGTTCAGCTCAACGACAAGGGGGTGCAGGTCGAATATAGGGACCAGGTTTGTCTCGCTGAAAAAACGTACCTTCTCAAAGTCCAGTGCGAACATTCCAGTTTGCGGTGAAGGAAACCGCGAGGAGCAGATAGAGAATCATGGATGGTTGTTGCTCAAGTGCAAAGAGCAGGCCGGTAGAGTGGATGGTTGTTTCTGGAGCTTCGCGTTGGCAGTCACAGTCATTGCTGTTGTACAAATGCAGGTCTGTTGGTGCTGTAGCGCAGAGTCGGGTTCACCGGAGCTTTGCGTTGGGGGGTCGTTGCAGGCGACAGAGCTCAGAACATGAGGTCAACCAGCTGACCCTTGAACTCACTCAGGTATCCTGGGATGAAGACAGCAGTTCCAGTCTTCCTTCTCAGAGACAAGGGGAGGCCTCAAGCTGCAGGACAGTAAACTGGGGAAAAAGGCAGGCATTAAGCAGCAGGGCAGTCCTCTGGTAGCAGTACAACAGTCCTCTGGGGAACAAGGCAAACTTCAAGCAGCGGGGAAGTCCTCTGGGGAACAAGGCAATCCTTTGTCCGTAATGTACTCAGGTACACAGGTCCTGGAGTGAAATGATGAGGGTCTCAGGAAGTCCAATATTTATACCTAGTGCCAACCTTTGAAGTTGGGGGCTTCCCTATACTACCCCTATATTTGGTTCTGGAAAGTTCTTCCCTTCTCCTAACAAGGCTCCAAGAAGTCTGGGATGACAAAAAGCTAGTGTCTATTCCTTCGTGTGTGCTGGAAGCAAGCCCTTTGAAGTTTAAGTGTAGAAAGTAACAACTCCACCTGCAGCCATTCAGGCAGGATGACCCATCCTGCCCACACCTCTCCCTTTTTGTTGTCACTGTTTGTGAGGAATACACAAAGCCCAACAGCAAAGCCAATCACAGTCACATGACTAAGGGCATGGCAGCAGATACCAAATGCTTAGGACAAGAAAATGCAACTTCCTAAAAGAGCCAATTTCAGAATTGTAAGTTAAAATCTGACTTCTCCATTAAAGTGCGGAATAAATAACTATTCATTTGAGTGTAAATACCATATCTCTACCTGCTCCCAATCTAAAGTTATCACTTATCACATGTAATAATGTAAACTAGTGTTAGTCAATGGGAGAGATAGGCCTCACGTATTAAATGTAATAATTTAATCTTGTGTTAGTCAATGGTAGAGATAGGCCTTGCAGCTGTGAAAACAACATTAGGAGTTTTTCATTACCAGTACATGTAAAACTTAAACCAAGATGTCCTACTTTTTAAATAAAATGACCTATGAACCTTTCAGGCCTACCTTCAGGGTGACTTATATGTGTTTAAAAGTAAGGTTTAGGCCTGGCCAATGGTGTATTTTGCCAGTTCGAAAAGGATATTTAAAACTGCACTGCAGGCTGCAGTGGCAGGCCATAGACATGTTTTAAAAGGCTTCTTTAGTCGGTGCTACAAAGATTGCTACTAGTAGCATTCAATTTACAGGCCCTGAGTACTGGGAATACCACTTTACTAGGGATTTACAAGAAAATTAAATGTGCCAATTTGGTGTAAGTCAATTTTCCCATGTTTAAAGAAGAGAGCGCAAGCACTTTAGCAATGGTTAGCAGTGGTAAAGTGTGCAGAGTCCCAAAGCCAACACAAACTAATTCAGCAAAACAGGAGGAGTGAAGGATAAACATTAGGGGTAATACCACGCCAAGGATGTCAGGTCTAAAAAGGATGGTGACAAGAGTTGAAGCAAATCAATACGAATAGATGGCTATGCAGCTAGGCGGTGTAATGGTGAAGGGTTCATGCCATGCCGAAAAGAGAGCCAGAATGAAGAAGGATAGAACTACAGAGAAGGGGAACAAGAGAATGGTGCTAGAAACATAGACAGAAGCCGACAGAACCATTTTTTTTGTTTTTAGTCACACACATAGTCAGACCGAGGGTGGGGGTTTTCAGCGGCAGCTCCCTGTCTCTGGAACAACCTCACCAGGTATATCCCCAATCCTACAATCCTATTCTGTGATGAAGATCGTTACTTATGATCGTGACTTATGATCTATTTGTCCTGAATTATTATCCTAGGCTTCTTCCCCTTCTCCTACACACACCAATGTTTCTATTTACCCTCTCATTCATATTGTTTTGTATAAGTCATAGTTTATTATATAAACGTGTTATTATGCTTTGCATGTATATTGTATGTTAATTCTTTAAATACCTACTAGGCCCGGTCATGGAACCTCAACCGTCCAGCCATGCTACAGCCATTCTTGATCCATTTCACCACTGTACAGCCTAGGTAAATATCAATCCTACTATTGAACCTAATGACCTTAGTAATCTGAGCTATGTAACCTACCCTCAACTGTCGAGTCACGGATCAGTTCCAACCTCTTCCTTGCCAGTGCCAAATTATCTCATTGTAACCATTGTAATTTCTCTTTATAATCCATCTCAGTGGTAAATACTCTTCACGTAGAAGCAGCGGCGGCCGCTCCATTAGAGCGGGCAGCAGTGGCCGCTCCATCAGTGCGGAGAAGTGCCGCCCCGTCACCACCAGCAAATAAAACGATAATAAAACAGGTTTTAAACCAGTTTTATTATCATTTTATTTTAATCCCCTGGACCTGCCACCAGGACTCTGATGAGTCTTGGGGGCTGGTCCAGGGGAATGACACTGTTGTGGGGCAGGGTAGGGGGTAGTGCTCTCCCCTCACTATGCTTGAGGGTTTGGCCGGACCTCTCAGGCCGGCCAAACCCTCAAGCGCAGTGAAGCTTTCTCTAGCTCCAGCTGCGTTGCTGGGGCTGGAGAAAGCAGGCACAGGCTCCCAGTCTGGGAGTGCAAGCTGCCGGCTCTCCGGCCAATCCCGATGCTGCTTTAGAGTCAAGATTGGCTGCTGTGCATACTGGCAGCCTGTCCCAGAAGCAGGAAGAGCGTGATGCAGCAGAAGACGGTGTTGCAAATGCCCTCAGCCTTTCCTCGGGCATGTTATCCAATATATAAGGAGGGTAGCAGGTTATAAATGAAAGAAATATCTACATGATCCGAACCATGGGGCATCCCTCACAAGAGGACATGTCTGCCGCTCTAGGGGCACTGTAGTAGATGTGTAGTAGATGTTTTATGGTAAGTTACATATTTAATTAAATATAATTGTAGAGTTTAGATTCCCTTGACATTCTATGTTCTGACTTCATGTAGAATTCTGTGGAGTGTAACGGGCATTACCTACCTGCCTACGAACTCTCTGGATGCTGTTTTACTATGTCCAATAAAGACATAATATTTATAAATTCAATGGTTTTCTCGATGTTACTACATCGTTTTGGCGACGATCTGGGATTTATCTGAACTACTAGAGACACTCTAAGGATTTATTTGAAGAATTTTTTACTTTATTTGCTTACTTTGAGGATTTAAATTGGCGACTTTCAAGGTACTATCGTGGTTTTGGACTTTCACTCACTATAACAAATAATAAGGAACCAACTGGAAGGCAACCTGAACACTTCTGCGTACTCGGAATTGTAAGGCGGATTTGGTGTTTAAGACGTAATCCCTGTTTAAACTCCGAAAGCAGTAAGTGATATTTTTTTAAGTTAATTACTATGTTTCGCAGTGTGGGACGTCGGTCCACTGCATAACTTAATGTGCTATATTTAATTTAACGGTTGACCTTACCGGTGGCATCTTTTGAACTTCAATGCACAGACTTTCGACGTGCGCTGTGTATTCGTTTCTGGAATACATCTTTGAAGCACAAAGCAGTCTGTTTGTCATCACGTACCTCTAGCGTTCCAGCTCATCACACTGAGGTCGTACTACCTATACAATCATCACGTTGAGGTCACGTTACGTGACCCATGGAAGCCGCCATCTTTGTTTGCATTTACATCGTAATTTAACGCCGGTGAAATGACGATTCTGTTTCTTCACGATAAGTCAATTTCACAGTGAACTTTACCAGCGAGTTACTGTATTACCTCAAGTAAGCTTATATTTATTATTATTTCTTAAGTCATCTCACGAATTCAAGTCATTATGACTAAAACTGCAGCATCTCCTTCAGCCACAAATTCATTAGTAAATTTAAGTAATCCAAAATAATTTTTATCTGCTCCTGGCGAACCTATAGTCAAATGGCTTGAGTGGAAAGACTATTTTTTAAGTTACATTGCCACTCAGGAAGATAATGTAGGCATATTATCTCCAGAGAGAAAGAAAAGAATTGTGCTTCACTGTTTAGGTTCAGAAGGTTTAAGGGTTTATAATTAAATGCAAAAACCTGAAAGAGCAGGTGATATTGATGTTTTTAAAGCAGCTATTCTTGATCTTACTGATCACTATTCTCCAGTTGTGTGTGTTGGTGTCACGAGGAGAGCTTTCTTTAAAAGAAAACAACTACAACACAAGTCTGTTGAAGAATTCGTCTCTGCATTAAAAAAAATTTGGCTGTGCCTTGTAAAATTGGCTCATTACATGATGAACTAATAAGAAACCAAGTTGTTGTGTGTTTAAAGAACAAAAGTATACAAGATAGATTGAAGGAGATTCTAATCTTAAAGATGTCATTGCTTTAGTCAAGAAAGCGGAACTTTCTGAAAGGAGTTCTAAAGCTATTGCTGAGCAAAATGAATCCACCAACTCTGTCAACAATATCACAGAGACTAAAAAAGGGAAAGATTCTACTATGAAAAATAATTTTAATCAGAACAAATGTTCAAGTTCTAAAAACTATTCTAAACCTAAATTCACCCAATTTGATTCATCTTCATTTGCTTGTTTTCGTTGTGGCAGTAAATCTCACAATGCTAGTTTCGAGAAATGTCCAGCTAGATCAACTAAATGCTCTAAAATGTGGAATTGTTGGGCATTTTGTGAAATCTTGCAGAAGGACAATTGTAAATACACCTAAAGTTTCTTGTCTTAACGAAAGTGATTCTGATTCATCTTCATGTGATTCTGATGAGAAACATCTCTCTGAACATAGAAAATGTAATATAGTTCTTAATATTAAGTCAAATGATAGAAGTAAACCGTTATGTATTGTTAAGTTTGGTGGTATTACTTTGCAGTTTGCTGCAGATTCTGGTTCGCCATTCACTATTATTGCCAAAAGTGTATGGGATACCAATCTTCTTAATTCACTGTGTCCCCACCTGGAACCTCCTGTTGTACTTCCAGAAAGTTTTACAGGTGACAAAATTGATTTAGTAGGATTTCGTTGTTTGGTTTTTGATTTAAAATATGGTTCTGCTGAGTGCAAACTTTACATAGCCACTGATGGTCCATCCGTTTTAGGTTGGAAGGACCAAAGAGCATTAAATATCATTCTGGATCCTAATAGCCCAGAACAGGTCCTTGTAGCATGTGAAAGTGAGAGCACTAAGAATTTGGTGGTTAAGGAGTTCCCTAAAGTTTTTTTCAGGAAAGATTGGTAAACTTGATGGCTTTTCTCATCGTATTAGACTTAAGGCCAATGCAGTTCCTAGAATACACAAAGTAAGCAACATTCCCATGATTGTGAGAGATGAAGTAAAAACAGAATTCCTTAAGTTACAAGAAAATGGCATTATTGAGCCCGTAGAGGCCTCTGAATGGATTTCTCCATTGGTCGTGGCAAGACGTGCCAATGGTAAAATCCGTCTCTGCGTTGATTTAAGAAGTTTAAATGAAAACATAATTGTTGACCAATTTCCTTTAACAAGGATTGACGAAATGTTATCCATTACTCGAGGTTACAAATATTTTTCCACTATTGGTTTGTCATCGGCATATCGTCAGATTGCTTTACATCATTCCAGCCGCAGTTTAATGAGTTTTTATACACCTTTTGGGTGTTTTCGTTTTAAACGCATGCCTTTTGGATTAGCATCTGCGGTTGCTGTTTTTCAAAGGTTATTGTCTCAGCTCTTTGGTGATATGCCTGGCATAACCTTTTTCCAAGATGACATTCTTATTATGGGCCATGATACATTACAACATTATTCTAGACTTAAAAAGGTACTTCAAGTCCTTGATAAATGTGGTTTAACAGCTGAAGTTTCTAAATGTACATTTTCAGAAAATAAAGTGGTTTATTTAGGCCATGAAATTAGTGAATTTGGCATTAGACCTAAAACCAAACTTGTTAGAGCAATATTAGATGCTCCTGCTCCTAAGTCCAAAGACGAACTGAGATCGTTCTTAGGATTAGCCGAATTTTATTCCAAATTTCTAAACAATTTTTCTGAAAAAACCCATGCCATGAGGGATTTACTCAAGAATAAAGTTTCTTTTTTCATGGTCTGATGAATGCCAACAAGCCTTTCATTTGATCAAAAAGACCATATGTAATGCTCCCAATCTTCAGGGTTTTGATACCCTTGCTACAACATTTGTGACCACTGATGCAAGTTCAAATGGTCTTGGTAGTGTCTTAACTGATAGTTCTGATTGTCACTTTCCTGAGACTCAGCCGGGAAAGCTAGGTTTATAAACTGTAATTTTTAAAATACTGTTTTTAAAATCACTGATTTAGCTGTTGTTTTTTTGTGCACTTATCTCGCACGGTTTTTGCCTTTACCCGCAGTGCCATCGCAAACCCTGCAGCCGAATAGGTGCTGTACAGGGACTCAGCCGGGAAAGCTAGGTTTATAAACTGTAATTTTTAAAATACTGTTTTTAAAATCACTGATTTAGCTGTTGTTTTTGTGCACTTATCTCGCGCGGTGTTTGCCTTTACCCGCAGTGCCATCGTGAACCCTGCAGCCGAATAGGTGCTGTACAGGAACTCACGCGGCCCAGAAGCCATATTGGGACGAGTTTGGGGTAGCGGTATAGTTGTCTCCCACACTCCCCTCTCCTCTCCACTATTTATGGCTGCCATTAAACGCCCGCGCAGCGTACGGGCACAGCGGGCGCGCCAAAGGCGCGCCCGTCTGCGGCAGACCGGGGCCAGGGGCCACGACCGCTGCCCCTTCCCTGGAACTTAGGAAACATTACAGCTCAGGGTCTCTTCACAGACTATGGACCTCTGTAACAACAAGTTGCTGTCACTCTTTTCACCCCCTGGAGCTACCCATGTCTGCCCTCACTGCAATACAGAGCTCAATATCCCGCGAAGCAAGGATGACATGCTGGATTTCAAAATGTTCCTTTTAAACTGCAGGTCCTTGCCCAAACATAGCCTGGAAATGTCTTTGTTGTTGGATGAATATATGCCGGACGCAGTCTTCTTGACTGAAACATGGCTAACCCAAGACTCCGAGCCCGACCTGGTGCAAGCCCTCCCACCAGGCTATCAGATTACCCACATAGACCACGTTCACGGGAAAGGTGGTGGGCTCGCAATCATTTATAAGGACATATATACGTGTCGCTGCTCCTTGGAGACCATTGCTGATTGCGAAAGTATGCCCTTTGTTATTGAATTTTCCCCTAATGACAGCTTCACAGGCATCCTTATTTATCATCCCCCCCCCCCCCCGGGCCACTAAGACAGTTTCACACAGACCTACCCTCTGCCGTGGCCGAACTGGTCTCTTCCCCCTCCAATTTTACTTTGCTTGGCGACATTAATATACATTTCGATAATACTTCGGACAACGTTGCCGTAGAGTTGACGGCGAGCCTGGCTGCAGTCCAGCTGGAACAACTTGTTCCATCCTCCACTCACGTTAAAGGCCATCTTCTGGACCCTGTATTTAGTAACTGCATGCACCTTAAAGTAGGCGCCATCAGTCGTCTCCGCTAGACTGATCACTTTTTGATTCCCCTCACTTGGACCACACACAAACCCCTACCCAGTACCCCTACCCCGCGGAAAATTAAAAACTGTCCCAGACTCCTTTTGGACCAGTGGACTAGCATTCTAACAATCTCTAGACCCTCATTTACTCATGACCCCTCCTCCAATAATAAGGAGTACAATAATTGGATTACGAAGTCACTTGACTCCATACTTCCCTTCCATAATACCAGCCTAAAAAGGCAGCGGAAAACAGCGCCCTGGTACTCAGAAGAGCTTAGAGGGAAAAAACGTCTATGCAAGAAGCTGGAAAGGAAGTGGCGCCTGGGTTATGCGGCCACGGACAAAGCTATATACAGGGAGGCTATTAGATCCTATAAATCTGAAATAAAAGTAACACAATCGGCTTATTATAGTGAGAAAATCATGTCGGTCAGATCCAAACCTAAAGAGATGTACCAAATAGTAAAAAGCCTGACCATGCTTCCACCACCCTCGGCTGCCAACTACAATCAACTCTCAAGATGCAATGACTTAGCGGAATTCTTTTTTCAAAAAATAAATAATATTTACTTATCCTTCTCAGATACGGATTTAGATCCCTCCTTTCAAGAACCATATCACCCCATAGACGCTGAGGACTTCCATCAAAACACTTTAGATCATTTTCCCCAGTTAGATTTAGAAACACTTGAGCCTCTGATGCACCAAATAAAGTCAGGCTCCCCATGTGACCGCGCCCCCCCCCCCCCTCCCGAGTGCACTGGTTTCAACTGGCCAGGTCATTCTTCCCATGATCATGGAGCTACTTAATTCCTCCATAGTGACTAGCACTGTACCGCCCACCTGGAAACACGCCATTGTCCAGTCCTGCTCCACGGAATCCGATTGATGCTTATAAGGGTCCACCTCCAAACGTCACAAACCCTCTTGTACAAATACACAGAGGATTTGAGCCATTAGGTGAGGGATAAAAAGAACAGGGAAGGGGAAGGGAAGGGCCAGCAGGGAAGGGATATACCTGAAATGACAAAACATATACTTAGAAATACACCCGTGAAAACAGGCTACTCTCATATGATCTCGCTAAAGAACACCTGTGTACCTTGTGGTATGAAAGCAAACGGCTCTGGCAATACGTCTCCTCAATCACCCCCTTTCACCTCATGAAGCCTATTGGGACACAAATACAGGTAAGGAAAATGCACACTCTCCTGAACACATAGACCACAAAAAGCAAACCCCTGTATTCTGCATACCATGACAACAGGCAAGAGAGGCTGATAACTGGATTCTAGTATATACAGCACCCTGCTGGATTAGCAAATGAAATAAAGATTCTCTAGGATTGAAGAAATAACCACGACTTCCTTATTATCAGAAACGGCAGTGCGTGGGAAGCAAGAACCACCACACTCCGCTCTGTATGGCATAAGGTTATGAACGTAGACTGCAACCCTTCCAAGAATGTATATGTAACATAAAAGTAGTCACTGTTAGTTCCAAAAGCGTGAAACCTCTCCGCTCGATATTCTGCCAGGAAAGTAAATACGTGAGATAGTCAGTACACGGTAGCGCGTAGATTCGACCACCACCCCGCTCCGCAAACTGTGTACCAAAAGAAGTCTTTAATCCAGAAAGAAACAAAGGCCAGAGATCCCTCAATACTCTCACAGAAGTTTTCTCACTCCTTGAACGAGAGAACGGTAACGCGTGGCTGTTAACCACCGCGCTCCGCTCTTTAATGACTGAAATCCAAGCATGGCATAGCTGAAAGCAGCCCGCCCGTTAGCGAGTGACTCCCCCGCAATCCCGATCCTACCTGGGTCTCGAGACACGGAAGAATCCGGCTTCGCTCTGATCAAGACCGCCGAATCAACGCGGCGTGAAGCGTCTCCAAACAACCTCCGGGGGAAGGCCGGAAACCAACGAATTACACGCAACAGGAAGCGTGTTGGAGTTGCTCTAATACTTCCCATCAGCGGGGAGTCTCGGAGTTGTAGTCATTTACTCCCGTTCCGGTTTTCATGTCCTTCCTCCTCGTACTTGCACCCACAAGCAATTGATAATGCAGGCGCAACCCAGAAAATCCTGACAGCCATGGTGCGAGCACTCCTGAAGAAGCCCACCCTGGACCCCGGCAACCTTAACAACTACCACCCAATCTCTTTTCTCCCATGGGTGAGCAAAATCCTCGAGAAACACATTAACATCGACCTAACCATGTTTCTCGAGAGCAGCCATCTACTTGATGTCACTCAGACGGGCTTCCGTCCCAAACACGGGACGGAAACTGCCTTGTTGGCGGTTACAGAGGAAGCTAAGCGGATCTTGGATCAGGGGGGATCAGTGGCAGTTATCCTCCTTGATTTGAGCGCCGCGTTTGACACGGTGAACCACAAAATCCTCTTGCGCGGTCTCTATATACTAGGAGTATCAGGAGAAGCTTTGGCCTGGTTCAAGTCCTTTCTAAGTGACAGGACTTTTCAAACCTTTGAAGGAGCCTCTGTCTCCTCAAGCAAGCCCTTGGGCTGCGGGGTACCGTAGGGCTCATCCTTGAGCCCTACGTTATTCAATGCATACATTAGCCCGCTGGCTGAGATCCTTCGCCCATATGGCATTAAGATCATCACATATGCGGACGATACTCAGCTAGTGGTCTCTCTCACGCAAAAGAACTGCCACCAACCACAGACCAGTCTGACAAGTTGCTTGGAACAGGTCAAGAATTGGATGACGAAGTCGTGCCTCAAGCTCAACGGGGACAAAACCAAGCTTATGCTCCTCGGCCCACCAGCTTCCCCCACCATGGATTTTTTATGGCCTAACAGCTTGGGCGCGCCTCCCACACCCAGAGACAACATAAAAAGTCTGGGGGTGTGGTTGGACAAATCCCTGACCTTCAACACGCAAGCAACTAAATTGTCAGCGACTTGCTTTGGTCTCATCAGGATGATGAAGAAAATCCTTCCGCTGCTACCTTTTGAGGCCAAGCTAGTAGTAATGCAAGGTCTAATCCAATCCCACCTAGACTTCAGTAACGCCCTATATTTTGGGGCGCCTGAATATTGTCTGCAAAAACTTCAGCGGATTCAGAACTGTGCAGTACGCACATTGCTCAGTCTTCCACGCAGAACTTCGGCGGAGCCTGGGCTGAGAACTTTGCACTGGCTCCCTGTCAGGGAGAGAATTAAATTCAAGTCCATGTGCATCTCCCATCAAGCATACTGGAAATCTGGCCCAGCAATCAATCATTTTCTGATTACATCTTACCGCCCCAACAAACAGCTTCGCTCCTCTCATGCCTTCTTGGCGACAGTCCCCCGGATTAGGAGATCCAGAGCTGGAGGCCGGTCTTTTTCTTACAACGCAGCCAAGTTATGGAACTCACTCCCCCTTCATTTAAGATCTAATCCTAACTTGATGACCTTCCGCAAACAACTCAAAACCTTTCTTTTCAATAAACCAGACTAATTCCCGGGCTGACCACACTGGGAGGCACTAACCTAGCTCTTAGCGCCTGGACGCCTCAGGGCAGCAGTTGCGCTTAATAAAACCCCTTTTCATTTCATTTCTTTCGTTAACTCAGATTTCTGAACATGATAAAGAAATTGCTGTTGCATTTGCATCAAGGTCTCTTACTCCTGCTGAACAGAAATATTCAGTAATTGAAAGAGCAACTTTAGCTGTTGTGTGGAGAATGGAACACTTTAGAAAATTTCTTTGGGGCAAAAGATTCACGGTTAGACGTGATCATAAACCACTTACTAAATTACTCACCACTGATGGTTTATATAGAGCTACTGCGAGAATGTCTAGACTACCCATGCACCTTCAGGATTATTTATTTGATATTCAATAAGTTCCTGGAGCCAAAAATGTCATTGCTGACTGTTTGAGTAGGCTTTCTTTACCCATTACTGAGATTGATTCCAATTTTTGGAATGATTTTTCTGCGGCCAATATTCTCTTTAATGAAAATTCTAGTAATTGCATCTCTCAAGAACAATGGTTAGATGCTGATATTTCAGATTCTCTTTTATCTGAAGTTAAATCCAAAATTATTAATGGTTGGAACATTCTTAACAAAAAGGATTTGGCTGATAACTTAAGACCATTTTGGGAAGTCAGGGATGAACTTTTTTTTTTTTTTATGTTCAAACTGCGTCTATTGGATATTGCAGACAGTACACAGCTTTCTGTGCCTACAACCCGGAGGCCGGCAGCATGACATGCGTCTGAATAATAAAGACATAATAGAAAGAACACAGCTGTGAAACCGACATCCCGGGGGCTCGGTAGCGTCAAGACTGCAGTATACAAGGTATGGCCTACAGCTAGTGTACAAGACAAGGACTTCCGGATGCACTGCAGCAGAACAGGATTTTGTAGGGTTCTTGCACTTGTAGGTTGGTGAAACAGTTCACAACTTTAGAACAAAACAGTGGGGGATGCACGGTCACACCCGGGAATATATACCTAGGACATATTGATGGCAGCAATGAGCAAGAGTCTTCTAATGGAATGTGGTGACACATGAACGTCACAACGGTATCTGTTTATCTGAAGGCTAAAAATGATATGGAGCACCAGTGGGCGGTGGCGGGTCCGAATATAGAGGTGTATGGGAACGTTAGGTCAGGGGGGAGTACATGTCGAAGAGGGATCTGACGGCAATACCTGGGACTGTAATAACAGTAGGTAGTCTGCATGAGAGTGGTATGCAGATATGTAGTTAGTGGGGCAGCTTGTGGAGCAGTATGTTAGTGAGATAGATCGGAGTCGCCCCTCTCATCTGTGGATAGCAGTCAAGAGCCCCTGTTGCCTCCGAGTTAGTTAATCACCCACAGTCCCTTCCGCAGGACCATCATCGTCTTCTGCCTGGGCAAGTAGATAACTGACTAGCGGGCTCCAGATATCTTTGGGTCGGCTAGAGATCGGTAGCAGCTCAGCAAAGGTGAGGTGCTGTTCCTGACAAGTTAAGTCCGTCAGCCACTCCTTAAACTTGGGGGCTCTGCCCCTACCCCAGCGACATGCCACTCAAGTCAGGGATGAACTTACGGTCAATGATCAATTTGTTCTAAGAGGAGATAAGGTAATTCCTCCTACATCACTAAGAGATCATATTATTCAATTATCACATGAAGGTCATCCTGGTATCACTCGTATAAAATCAAGAGTTTAAGATTTGTATTGGTGGCCAGGAATTGATAACTCTGTTGAAAAAAAAGTTAGATCTTGTATTAATTGTGAAACATCAGATAAGTCAAAGAAGACTTTCAATCCTCTTTTAGGTATTGTTTGTTGTCCAAATGTACCATGGGAATAAATCGCTTTGGATATTATGGGTCCACTAACCTGGATTGATGGTACAAGTAAATTCATTCTTGTTTCAGTTGACTAATTTTCCAGATGGTTTGAACTTAGTATTGTTGAAAAAATCGATACGAAATCAGTCATTAAATTCCTAGAATCGATTTTTTTACAAGAAGGATTTCCTGCTTCCTTACTCACTGACAATGGAGTACATTTCAAATCCAATGAGATGTTAAACTTTCTTTCTGTCAATGGCATTAAACAAAATTGTACCCCTTTGTACCATACCTCTTGCAATGATGTTGTAGAAAGATTAAACCGAATAATTAAAGACACTTTGCAGTTGTGCAGAAATTCTAAGCTATCTTGGAATGATGAACTAAAGAAAATGTTATGGTCATACAGAATTACTCCACATCCTTCTTTAGGTGCAAGTCCTTTTTCACATATGAGGTGTAGAGTTCCTTATCTAAAACCAACCATGGATGGATGAAACGGAATGGTATGTTTTTTTGTAATCTAGATGATGTTAAAAGTACTTTAACAAAGTCTCAAGAAAATAACAAATTTTATTATGATGTCAAACATGGCACTCATTCTTCTGATTTACAAGTTTGTCAATGGGTCTGTGTAAAAAATGCAGGAAAAGAAAAGTACCTTAAAGTTTCAACAAATTTTCTGAACCAAGGAAATTTCAAAAATTCATCACAACACTGTCACTTTAGACAATGGTGAGACATGGCACATGAGTCATTTAGCTTTGGCTCACTCCATTCTCAATGATGTATCTTCTTCTCAACATTCTTCACTTTCTCCATTTTGGTGTTATGATAATGTTCTAGAGTCATCTTTTCCTATTTTCCTATGACTCTAGTGATAATTCTCATGATGTTCCTGTCATGGATATGCTCCCACAAAATGTGCAAACTTCCTTTGGAAGAATTGTTAAGAGACCAGAAAGATACAATGAATGTATTTGTTATTAAGTTGTATTTTTTTTTTTTTTAAAGAGGGAAGATGTGTAGTAGGTGTTTTATGGTAAGTTACATATTTAATTAATTATAATTGTAGAGTTTGGATTCCCTTGACATTCTATGTTCTGTCTTGATGTAGAATTCTGTGGAGTGTAACAGGCATTATCTACCTGCCTACGAACTCTCTGGATGCTGTTTTACTTATGTCCACTAAAGACATAATATTTATAAATTCAATGGTTTTCTTGATGTTACCACAGGCACCCCATCACATTTCCATTAAGTTCTTGCTATCCATACATTTAGTCACAAACTCCACCCACAGATCTGCCAGTGGTTTTCTGCTCAGCCCGGTCGTTTTCCACACTTAATGCTGCACTTTTTGCCAAAGCCCAACTTTCTACTTCACTTTGCCACCGGCTATGTGCCGGCTCCTGATGAGATTTCCAGTGGCAGGCGACATCTCTACAAAGGGCCAGATCGGGATATCTAGCACATGTCTTCTTTTCTGGTCGCTTTTTATATAACCCCAGGAAGCATATGCTGGCGGTCTGGAGGTGCTGGTGGTATAGAGTTCGCTCTAAATCTCTCACAACCTGCATCTAGAAGCGCCCTTTCATCAGACAGCGCCATATCATAAGAAAAAGTCTGACTCGACCTGGCTGCATCTGTGGCACCCCAAGTCTGTAGTATGGAGCATAACATTCAACCTATGTGGCAAGAGATGCATACAGTGCAGATAGTTGAACTGTATAAACTTAAAGTGTTTGTTTGCAGGTGTATTTGTATGAGCATTCTAGAGTGTGTGTTCCAACTCTTTCCTGGCAAAGGCTCTACCAAACAGATTTTCCAGTTTAGCACGCAGTATAGGTAAGTCGTCTGTTCTCATGAAGAGCGCAGTTCTAAACAACCAAGAAACCAGATGACTCCCTAAGCCAAAGTTCGACAATATATGCAGCAGTTTGTGAACCGATAGTTCTGGCTCCAGCACTCCAGACAACAGTCAAACTGCCTTTATCTGTGCACCGTGAGGCACAAATTGAGTGCCCGCCAGTCCGCTCGCTGTCTCTAGTTTTCCCACTCCTCAGAATGCCCTCTCAGAATAGCAGTACCCCAGCATCTCCACTATCACCCCCGTCCATACTCCCATTTGCTGGGCTGTAAATAATCTCCATACAATTACACCCAGAGTACTCCAAAGTCTGCAAATGGAAGCAGGTACGTTTATTGTTGGCAATTCAGTGATCCAGCTTTGTTTGAACACCAGAAGACAGCCGACATGTGTTTCGCCCTAGATTGCTTTTTCAAGGCTGTGAGTTCAGTAGACACACATATAAGTATATCTTTCCAGTGGAAATGGTGCACCCCGTGCCACCCACATGCCTTCATCCTGAAACGGTTATATTGTGGGAGACAATGCGTCATTATCTAAGACCAGTACATAAAGAGACCATATCTACGATGCCTGGACCAAATCCAACTAAGCCAAATGTTTTAACCACCACAAGTGATGTCCTGAGTAAGAAATTCCATTAACGTGAAAGTCTTTACTGCTGAAGAAAATAATCTAAAAAGTGAAACAGGAACACACCTATTAGAAATGATCATTTAAAAAGTGCAGTAGACCCCAAAGAGAAGTGATGGTGCAAAAATAAAAAGCACTTTGCTCCCAGTCGTGTGTCCCATATTATCAATAAACAAGTGAAAAGTAAAGTATGTTCGTCAATGTCGAAAAAATACCTGAATAACATACGAAAAACTGAAGTAAACAGTTCCTCGAGAGTCTGGTAAATAAACCAGAGCTTTGTAATGAAACGCGGAAATAAATCAGTATAATGGTACAGAGTAATTCATGAACATATACCTATAAGTAAATTACAACATATGTGCTTAGACAACACAGGCACTTTCAAACAGGCACTTTCAAAGGTATGCAGTTCCTTTAGAGGGAAGTAGAGACAGCTCAGTAGTTCTTTAGAGATGAGGTCAAGGGATCTGATTCATCAGGAGAAAAAGCCCCCACACACCCCAAGGGGTGTAATGCTTCGTTATAAGGCAGCTCCTTGTTGGGCCAGCGGCTCAATGCCGCAAGGGCTCCTCAGCGGGGACTCTTTGCCGGAGTTCTTTTCGGTTGTCGATGTGAAGAGTGAGGTGCTTTGTGGGTGTGGTAAGGTGAGAAGATTGCAATTAATTGAGGTAAAAATAACAAAGGCTAATCCAAGCACAATTTAATATCTAGATTGCTTTGTTATATTAAAAACAGGTAGCGGCCAGAAATGGATGGACTGTTCCAAGGTGGCTCTAAAAAGCTATGTGAAGGTCAAAATGTTTCTTGCCTTTTGAATGTCACTACTGACCACGGAAATTCTTCGTGACCGAATGTAGGCTAAACTACTTGATATTGAGGCAGTCAGTGTTTGTGCTGTTACCATAGCTGTCCCTATTTCAGTCATACAGAGTATATAGTATACCTTAAAGCGATTGGTTAAAAAACAGCCGTCAGGGGAACAAAGGGGTCAATTAGGATGGCGGAGTGCCTGCCATGTTGTATTTTGAAACGCAGACCCCATACCCCCCTTCACCCTGGGGGCCCGCAACAGGCCCCCAAAGCAAGGACCGTATGCCTTTTCATGGCGGCATTGCCGCCACGGAAAGGCATAGCCCCCAGCACATCCTAATATGGCATAGCCCCCAGCACACCCTAATATGGCTGGCGGTGTCTGATAGACACAGCCACCATATTCGAGTTTTTCGGTTGCAAGGCGACCGTGGCGGAAAAGCGGCGGATGGCCACGATCCCCCCCTGTGGTATATAAATAAATAATACCGGATCTAGGTTTGACTGGACATAGTAATAACAGATAGCTCAATAAATAAGAGTCAAGATTCGAGGTAGTAGGAGTTTGCAGGTTTTAATACAGCATAAAGGACAGGAACAGGACAACCTGCACAGGAATAGGATGGCAGCGCTGCCGGGGGCAGGATCGGAATCGGGGACGACGGCGTAACATTTAATAACAGTGCACAAGCATATATACTAAAACAGTTGCATTACAATACATACGATAGGCGGAGCAGTGGGTGTGGTCAATAGCAGTCGCGAAAGATAAGGGTGAAAGTGGGTGTAACAAGAGGCGTATACATAAACATGTGATGTAAACATAACAGAATATGTCATAAATGGGGCGGAAACATGGAGGGGGCTACCTGAGGAGCCGGGACCTCTAACCTAGTGGTGCGCGCAAACTGACAATGACGTGTTACTAGGAGAAGCTGGGGGCTATGACTTCTGCGCTAGGAGCAGAGACTGAAGTCTGGAGAGTCAGGGCGACATGTACCCAAACACTATCTAGTATCTGATGTTTGGAGAACATGTTGATAGAATCCAAAAGTTATCGGGGTAAAGGCTAACAGATTCTAAGACTGGTGCATGCATTATTCTACATGTAGTGCGTGTTGAAGAATATAAAATGACCATTAATACAGTATTTCTCTTACATGGAGACGTAAAGGCTAGACGATGACGGAAACCATTGATGCGATTCAGTAGCTAAAGAATGCAGAGAAGGAGGGCTGGACTGATAACTAGAATCATAACATATTCTTGGCAGACTCAGAGGCAGAGCCAGGCCGAGCCGGGCACTGTGAGGCAGGAAGTAAGTGAAGGGTCAGGAACACAGGTGGGGGCTGTATCGCTCCTCAGCGAGGCTCAGGAGACGGGAGCTGAATCTGGTGTCCGGGCCCTTTTGAGGCCTAGAAACGGGGACTTTTCAATGAAATAACGTGCACACTGAGAAACGTGGCAACGTAACTTTACATAGGCCTAATACTCGTAGCTTTAACGAGAACTGGAAACTGGCATACTAGAGATGGACACAACTGTAATTGTGTCTTTTAATCGATCATGGGGAATACATATGCATATTAATCATGCACATACAACATAGGATGGGGAACACGTAGGGACACAGAACATGGCAAAATTTACTTTTCCACATTCCCTCCTTGTCACTACGTTTCCATCAGGAAACATCAATATCCATGATACCATCTATTATTTCATATAGTATCATTTGCTCGTCTCGAATTTTCTTGGAACTGGATTTAGAACGGGACTTGGGACTAGGAATACAAGAGGTAGCACAAATGCCGCAAATCGCAGGGCCACATTGTATACAGAGGCAGCAACTGAATATGAGCGCTACTGCAATACCTAAAAAGGACAATACTTTCCATCCCCAGGTGGAAATTATATTCCAGAACCAACCGGACCATGTCCAGGTGCCTGGATTTTGGTGTAACAGATGGGCAATTGTATGCAGTCTGGTTATAGCTGAATAAACAGACGGCGCGTTATTAGGAATGAAAATGCAGCAACTAGATCCGATGACTCTACATGCCCCGCCCCTATCGGCCAGTATGACGTCAAGGACGAGACGATTCTGGAGCACGACAATTCTCATAAAAGATTGCTCTTCGGTTAAGTTACCTAGAGCAGAGGTAGTCTCAATCACTACTGCTTCAAGGGTTCTGGTTAATCTACGTATCAGTTTACTATTCACGACAGTACCTAAGTAGGGGAAGACACCTTTATTGATATCTATGTATTGTTCTAGAGCAGTTTCAGTATAATCGACAATCGGGAGGTCTCTCTTGTGTCTAGTATGTACTAGGTGGGAATTCCTATGATAGTCAGGTGGGGCTAGAAAAACTGGTGGCAGAAGGAATGCAATGTAACAGGTTCCCTCCCAATCGAGGGGCAGACGAACATATGCGGTCTGACCACAAACAAAATAAGAATGACGTGAAGCTTTGAAAATAGATTTCTCACTGTCACTATACTTGACAATAGTAGTACAATCACTATGTCCTACATGTACGGAACCATTCTTTCGGACACATAATTCACCTTTAACGGGTAGTACTGACATAGCAGGTAAGTCTGGAGTAGTATCAGACTGAACATTCAGGACCATGAAATTCGAAGAATAATTACCTAAATTATAAACTTCATTTTCTAGATCTAACCCTGTTCTGTGGGGAAGACCTTGCTTGTCTGGAAAACATGTACTGTTAAGAAAAGACATATCTGTTGAGGATGACGTTAACGTGGACCATGCTCCACACGAACCGTTATGTGAAAATGGATAAGGAAAGAGTGGCAGAACTCCCTTCGGTGTCTGGAAAGGGGGGAGTCGACCACACACCCAACAATTAGTGGCATTGCTGGTCTGGTGTGAATAATGTAACATGCGGATAAATGAGTTGTTACGCATAGCAAGACGATAAGAAAGTTCATGAGGAGGCAGATCACTAAACGTGTGCTCTACCGTAACATTAGAAGACTTATTTACATGAGAAATAGGAAAATACAAATAAAAAGCATAACTTGTGCAGGTAGTCATAAGGCTGAAAAACAATATGAAACTTAGAAAAACGATACATCGGATTGAGTTTTGACTAACTCTCTCACTATGGGGGTCTATTTTATACATGTCAGAAACCGGTCTAACCGTTTCACCTAGGGGAGGACTTAGACAATCAAACTGGCTGACTTATTTTACTAGACCTTAATTTTAACTTATACTCCTGTTGCGGAGTTTTCTCTAACAGGGAGGGATTTATATCATTGTCTTTTGCGGGACAGTCCCTAAGAATAGTACTTTGGCAGTCTTTCAAATCCTGGGAAATGTTCTTGGAAACAGTCTTTAGTCCATAAAATTTCTTTACATGCGACAAATGGACCCAGCCCTTCCTGCCTTCCAGCTTGACGGCAGTACGGGTGGCCAGGAGTACTTGTTTTGGCTCCTTCCAGCAAGGCTCCAGCGGACTTGAACGATCAAAGTTCCTTACAAGAACCAGACTTCCGGGAATGATGTCATGCGGTGCCACCTCGGTATTGTCTGGAAATGCGGCGGAAACCTGTGAACGACAAGAGTGTAGGGCAGACATCAAGGAAGCTAGGTAATCTGTCAGCATATTACTTGAAACATCTGTAATACTTCGGGGTCTAGGTGTACCCCACATATTCGGGGGGCGGCCAAATACGACCTCGTACGGGGACAGACCTGATCTGGAATGTGCGACCATGCGCATATAAAATAGAGCGACTGGCAGAGCTACTAGCCAGTCTACACCTTTTTCTTTACAAACTTTGGCGATGCGGATTTTCAGGGTCTGGTTATGTCTCTCTACTAGACCGGCTGCTTCAGGATGGCGTACACAATGGAACTTCCACTGGTATCCTAACAACAGGGAAACGTGTTTCATCAATTCAGATGAAAATGGCTGACCGTTATCAGAATATACGACCCTAGGGAGTCCATAACGGGGGAAGAACTCACGAACCAACTGCTTGGCAGTGGTCGCGGCTGTGTAATCTGGGACTGGATATGCTTCTGTCCATCTGGACAAAGCGCATACAACTACAAGGACATACTTGAAACCTCGACATCGCTCCATCTGAATATAATCCATCTGGAGGACTTCAAAAGGGTGGTCAGGGGGCTGGAATCCACCTTGTTCCACCGGGACTCTTTTACCTGGATTAAACTGGCAACATATCATACAGGTACGGACTTTCTGCTTAGCTGCAGCTCGTAAATGCTTGTTAAACCAAATGTTCTGGATACTGTCTAACATGGCTTTTTCTCCTAGATGTGCTGGACTATGTGCGGTATTGATAATGACTTGGACCATAGAGTCGGGGAGAAACCATGTGGCTTTTCCCTTCGTTACCCATCCCTGATCTGTCTGGACCCCTCCTTGTTCGGACCATTTCTTGATTTCATCGGGAGTAGCATGTAACTGGATATCTATGACATCTTGAGTAGGGTCCTTAACTGTCATACAAGTAGTCTGTTCTAGAATGGATGTCGGTGTCTTGTTAACTGGTATATCTGGCGTCTGTGCTGTAAGCTTGGCTGTGCGATCTGCTAGATCATTACCCTGGGAAATAGTGTCAGTAACCTTCGTGTGTGCTTTGCATTTCATGATAGCAATAGATGTCGGTAAATGGATTGCATCTAACAGAGCTTGAATAAGGAGACCATGCTGAATCTTGGTTCCATGAGAAGTCATGAAACCTCTCTCCTGCCAGAGCACTCCGAAGTCGTGTACGACTCCAAATGCGTAGCGTGAATCTGTATAAACATTGACTTTCAGGTTCTTGGCGTGTATGCAGGCTTGTGTCAGAGCAACTAGCTCTGCTGCTTGAGCAGACAGGGTGTCAATACGGTGTGTTTCTATAACTTCAGTGTCAGTAGTCACTGCATACGCAGCTACTAGTTCTCCTGTATTTGTTCTCATACATGAACCATCCACATAAAGTGTCAGGTCAGGATCTGGTAATGGAATATCTGTCAGATCTTGTCTTGGCTTAGTCATGGTGTTAACAACTTCCACACAGTCATGTGTGGCAGGATTTGAATTAACTGACGGTAACAGTGTAGCGGGATTTAGAACGTTGCAGCGTCTGATTTCTATGTGTGGCTGGAACAGTGTCAGTTCATAACCTGTCAAACGTGCAATTGTCAAGTGCTGAGTCTGTGTTCGGTTTAAAAGAACTTCCACGGAGTGTGGAACTTGTACTGTCAGAGAGTGTCCTAATACTATGGAATCACTTTGTCTGATAGCTAGTGCTGTGGCTGCAACTGACTTAAGGCACGCAGGCAGAGCCTGGGCTACTGGATCTAATGTGCTCGAAAAATAAGCACAGGGCTTGTATTGTCCTGCTTGATCTTGTGTGAGAACAGATAATTCTGTACCATCACGTTCTGTGACAAAAAGTGTAAAAGGCTTACTGTAGTTCGGTGTAGCTAGAACAGGAGCTTGGCATAGAGCTTTCTTTAGCTCATTGAAACTAAGAGTATGTTCAGATGTCCAAGGGAGGACAGTCGATACGGCTGCCTCCTGTGTCGTTAACTGTATCAGTGGCTTGGCTAGAAATGCATATTGAGGAATCCATTGTCTACAATAAGAAGTAAGGCCGATAAAAGCACGTACCTCCTTCTGTGTCTTGGGCTGAGGAAGACTCGCTATTAACTGGATACGGTCTGGTGTCAACTGCCTACCCCACTTGGACAGTAAGTGTCCTAAGTAGACCACTTGCTGGACACAGAATTGAAGCTTCGAAGGGGACACCTTGTGCCCCATCTCGGCAAGGAAATACAAGACTGTAAGTGATGCTCGCTCGCAAGCACGTTCAGAACGGGCTGTAATCAGTAGATCATCGACATACTGGAGCAGGGCAGTGTCAGCTGGCATGTGAATGTTGTCTAGTTGTCTCTTAAGTGCTTGACTATAAATACTAGGACTTTCTGTAAAACCTTGAGGAGCTCGTGTGAATTTATAGCTCCTTCCATTTAAACAAAAAACGAAAAGAAACTGGCTGTCTGGATGAATGGGGACACTGAAAAACGCGTTCTTGAGGTCAATGACTGTGAAAAATGTGGCTTCGAAATCAATGGCTGTCAATAGGGAAGAGATATCTGGAACCACTGGGTACTGGGGAATAATACATTTATTGAGTTCTCGAAGGTCAATCACTAATCGATATACTAGGGGTGCATTTGGATCAGTACGTTTCATGACTGGAATGATCGGAGAATTACATACATTGGAGTCAGTTTCTACAACTACTCCTTGAGCCATGAGCTCGTCAATAATTTTGGATAAGGCTGCTACAGCCTCAGGTGGCAATCTGTACTGTCTGATTCGTGGTAACACTACACCTGGTTTGAGAGTCACACGATGGGGTGTGATTTGCATGAAACCAACATCAGTTGGACCTTGCGCCCATAGATGCTGCGGAACATTAGACAATCTTGGATCAAAATCTCGTAATACATAGTGACCCTTGAAGTCACGTAAAAACAGACGTATTCCCTCTGGGGAACAACATATGACTGCACCTAATTCTTTCAGTGTCTTAATGCCTAACAAATTTTCTGGACATGACTTCGTAAGTAACAGATCAGTTGTGCGGGACAATGGACCTACTTCTAGAGTAACTGGCTTAGATATCTCGTTTACAATAGGCTTTCCTGAAAATCCAAGGGAAACATTTCTAGAGCCTGAGAGCGGAGCCCCTGGAACTTCGGCGTGACTGATGGTCGTCCTACTTGCCCCTGTATCAATCAAAAACTTTCTGTCTTTCCCTAGTACTTGACTATGAACATAGGGACCTTCTTGATCTACAGGAATCTCGATGAGAGGCAAACCTACCTCCCTCTCTAGGCTGTTTCATGAATACTGTTGATACTCTGGATACTCTGCCTGAGCATACTGGTACATCTGCTGTGTAACATGCTGTGTTGCAGCAATAGGCTGCGGTGCTGGAACTGTCTGTTGTGCATTCTGTGGCTGAGAAGTCTGTGAAACTTGTTCTTGTCTAGGCGGACGTGGTCTTTCTTTAGTTTTACCGGTAGCTATATTATGTTTCAGAACTGCACACTCGTTTATAAAATGACCTGGCTGTTTACAATAATTACATGTCCCTTTAACGGGAGCTGCAGGATGACTGGCTTGATTCGGACCCCTCTTCTGACTGTCTTGTGGAACAGATTGTGCAACTAGTACTTTCATTTTCGTGTCTTTCATACGTTTTCTCTCGTGTTCTTGCTCTTCTCTGATTCTATTCTGGTGGTACTGGAGCATCTGTAACATCTGGGACGGGGTACTAGCTTGCCATGTACTTTCGACTTTCAAAACTCGATTTTTAACTTGTGGACTTGAATTCTCGACTAATTTAGTAACAAAAAGATGAGGGTATGACTCACTACTCGTCTTCAATCCACTGTTTATAATGAAACATTTCTCAAACCTAGAATAAAAATCACTAGTGTCTTCGTCTTGTTTCTGTTTACAGGCTGAGATTGCATCCCAGTCTTCCTTTTTAGTAGCTAATAATCTGGGCAAAACTTGTATTAACAGTTCTGGTAATTCTTTACATTTCTCTCCAAGACCGGTACCTGGTACTCGTATCTTATCTTCGGCTTCTAGAACTGCCCAATCGATCTTTTTCTCTCCCACCTCCCATTCTTTTTCCTTGAGTTTTTCGTATACCCCTGCGGGCAACAGGACCTTTAGCATTTTAATAATATCTGGATACGTGTATTCTCCCATACGGAGCATGTCCTTTAACTCTCGGTGGAACCCTGCTGGATCTTTGTCGTGACAGGGAATTAATTTCTTCATCTCTAAGAGTTCCATCTTTGTAATCGGGGTGTAAACAAATACTCGTTGCATTTCACCATCTGCTGTCCTGACTGGGTGTACTTCTCGTAACGGATTTTGTCTATCTATGTAAAATGGTTTACTTTCTGGAGGTGAGACATGAACAAAATGCGGGTTCAAAAACATACTATATTTACAACGCTGTTCTAGAATGACACTAATTAAATCGGTACCTAAACCTTTCCATCTATACTGGAGTAACTTGTTCAGGACATCATGTAACGGACCTGGATCAGAATGTTGACCCTCATACAATGTGATGAGGTGCTGAATCATATACATACCCACCAGTCGTTGCTCGGCTGGGGGCAGTTTCAGAAACATTTGTGCCACTATTTCATCTGGAAAAGTGGTAGAATCAGTAGTCCATCGGACTGCTGATCGGGCTAGTTCTTGTTCATGCATAGTACTTAACTCACTATAACCGATTCGTGATTTCAGAATGTGATCGGTAGCTTGAAATACTTGTTCTAGAGAACCTTGTTCTGGTGCTGGATGATGAAAGATTTTCTTGTGTTCTAGGCGTAGATGGCGGTCTGGAAATCTAGATCTACCTACATACGCTATTCTGGCGGGATTCTCGTCCTCTACCTCTTCTGTAGAAGAGTCATTCTCTTTCTCGCTTACTTGTGCTGCTTTACGTTGTTCGTGTAACCTTATTATTTCCTTACGAATTTTCTTGTACATACTCTCTATACTACTGATAGTTCTGTGTTTACCCTCGGCTATATTATCACTCCACCTTGTCAGGATTCTCATTTCGCTCGGATCTTTGGTCGGATAATCTTGTTCTCTTATTAAACAATTAATCAGGAACTTTAATATCATGAGCTGGATCTCAGCTTTCCTTTGGGACATGGTTTCGCCAATACTTTCTGGATCATCCCCTGTACGGATGAAACGATATATTCTGTCTAGATCTTCTTTCATATCCGGTAGGGTGTCCAAATACCCGGTCACCCGTCTTACACGTATGGAATATATAACTGTACTATCATCGCCTGCGACTGGATCATAGCGGCATTCAGTAAGAGCTCGTCGGATTTCTGCAACGGACTTATATTTGGGCGTACGCTGTAACGCACGTTCATGTAACTCGACTAACGTTACACGTTGGTGTGGTGGCGGGGTACCAGGAGGACCTCCTCCTGCGGCCCCTAAACTAGAATCGTCGACTGATACTCTTCGTGCTGGCAGAGTGGCTGAGGTGGCGGGAAATTGTACTATGGGCTGGACCGGGGGTACCGTAGCAGATACTGCAACAGGTGCCCTGGTGACTGGAGGAGCAGGATTTACATTATCTACAGGAGCTGGTGGAACAGGATTTGTATATTCTGGGACTGTGTCGTCCAAATAGGACGAGATGAAAATATCAGCTGCGGTCGGTTTGTGACGTAGCTTAGTCGGAACTAATGGTGGCGGAAAATTACTGGATGCCTCCGGGGTTGCTTTTAGCAAGCCCTCGGCAAGAAGAGGATACATACCCTTAATGAGGGCATTCCTCTGTCTGTCTGACTGTTCGGTTTTAACTCGCTCACCTATCTCGATTAATTCCCTTTCTTGGGCTCTTTCTGTGGATTCTCTACTTAATTCTGACTTTCTGATTTCTTTTTCGGTTCTTTTATGAGATTCTTTGCGCCATAACTCGATGGCATCTTTCTGTGACTGTCTGGCTTTCTTTTTCCATAATGCTTCTTCTACTCGCATGATGCACTCGGCATCCCACGTACCTGATACGGGCCATCTATACTTTTCTTCTAACTCTTTGGTATACTCTACCCATAAATCTAGATACAATATGGCACTTATGCCATGCTTCTGATACATAAAGTGACCTGGACTGTCCCTAGGCGGGACAGGAACTGCTTCTTCTAACAGACCTTTTCTAGTTCTTAACTGACGTAGTTTGGAAAACAACGGCATGACTGGACTGTAATCTAGACACAATTACAATACACAATGAACACGATAATTACACCACTTTCATACCACGACATTAAAATACATGAAGAACATTTAAAATAACAGTTCGAACAGAATACTACCTGGAATACGGAAAATAGAATACATGAATCTTCTCGAGAACAGAACTGACTAGAACGGAGACTAGATGCACTGCTGAAACAGTACGAAACTTACCGGTCTCATAAAGAAACACGTCAGGACCCGCATCCACCGGAGTGGACACTTCGTTTTGGGTCTGTGTACCACCAAAACCCACGGACCAGAGTCAATTAGATTGACCCTGTCTAGATACTACCCCAGCAACGGTACTCACCGGGCAGCAAGAACGGAAGGCCTCGGACTGGACTGGACTGCTTCGACGCCGGACGGACGAACTTCGGACTTCTGTTACGGGTGGGCCTCCGGATACCTCGGACCTTGGACTCTCGGCTTGGGCTCTGGTCGGGACTCGCCGCGTTCCTCCACCGCCTCGTCTGGATGCTGGACCGCAACCTCCGTCTCCTCCTTGGGCCTGAGGGATACTTGAAGCAGAAATATCTGCACGTGCACGGTATGGTTCCGTCACGGCTGCAGAGGATCAGGGGGCATACGTGGCTTCACCGGCGCGTGGGGAAAGGGCAAGTCCCTGTTCGGGCGCCATTATGTGGTATATAAATAAATAATACCGGATCTAGGTTTGACTGGACATAGTAATAACAGATAGCTCAATAAATAAGAGTCAAGATTCGAGGTAGTAGGAGTTTGCAGGTTTTAATACAGCATAAAGGACAGGAACAGGACAACCTGCACAGGAATAGGATGGCAGCGCTGCCGGGGGCAGGATCGGAATCGGGGACGACGGCGTAACATTTAATAACAGTGCACAAGCATATATACTAAAACAGTTGCATTACAATACATACGATAGGCGGAGCAGTGGGTGTGGTCAATAGCAGTCGCGAAAGATAAGGGTGAAAGTGGGTGTAACAAGAGGCGTATACATAAACATGTGATGTAAACGTAACAGAATATGTCATAAATGGGGCGGAAACATGGAGGGGGCTACCTGAGGAGCCGGGACCTCTAACCTAGTGGTGCGCGCAAACTGACAATGACGTGTTACTAGGAGAAGCTGGGGGCTATGACTTCTGCGCTAGGAGCAGAGACTGAAGTCTGGAGAGTCAGGGCGACATGTACCCAAACACTATCTAGTATCTGATGTTTGGAGAACATGTTGATAGAATCCAAAAGTTATCGGGGTAAAGGCTAACAGATTCTAAGACTGGTGCATGCATTATTCTACATGTAGTGCGTGTTGAAGAATATAAAATGACCATTAATACAGTATTTCTCTTACATGGAGACGTAAAGGCTAGACGATGACGGAAACCATTGATGCGATTCAGTAGCTAAAGAATGCAGAGAAGGAGGGCTGGACTGATAACTAGAATCATAACATATTCTTGGCAGACTCAGAGGCAGAGCCAGGCCGAGCCGGGCACTGTGAGGCAGGAAGTAAGTGAAGGGTCAGGAACACAGGTGGGGGCTGTATCGCTCCTCAGCGAGGCTCAGGAGACGGGAGCTGAATCTGGTGTCCGGGCCCTTTTGAGGCCTAGAAACGGGGACTTTTCAATGAAATAACGTGCACACTGAGAAACGTGGCAACGTAACTTTACATAGGCCTAATACTCGTAGCTTTAACGAGAACTGGAAACTGGCATACTAGAGATGGACACAACTGTAATTGCGTCTTTTAATCGATCATGGGGAATACATATGCATATGATTCATGCACATACAACATAGGATGGGGAACACGTAGGGACACAGAACATGGCAAAATTTACTTTTCCACACCCCGCCATTGTAATATGGCGGGGGAAAATAGGTGGCGGACGGGCAAGGATGGCGGACGGATCGCCACCGCCTGCATGGCGGTGGCGATCTGTCCGCCATCCTAATTGACCCCTAAGTTTGGCCCCTCCATCGGCAGCATGGTCTCGCTAAGTTGTGCCGGACCACAGCCAGTCACATGCTCAGTTTGCATGCGATCTACCCCGGGGCTGCAAACCTGTAAAAGTGCCTGCATTTTTGGGGCGGTATGTGCTGGACCTTTATTCACCCTCTGTTACTCTCCTTTGTGACTTGGAACACATACCTGAAAGTCAAGAGACATTAGATCAAACATGGAGTGTAAGACGGCAACCTCGTTAAACCAGTATTTTCTCCACCATGCATAACTAATAAAAAAGAAGAAAAGGGGATGGGATGGGTAAGAAATATGAAACGGCCTGTCAAATTTACATATATATAGGGTCATCAAGTAAAAAGTTACTAGCATGATCCGGCCGTAAAACGTACATGTTACAATCCAAACGTGTGTGTCCTGAGGAAATTGCAACCTTCTAGACATACTATTTATAAAAACTAAGCAATAGAAATTGAAGACTGCCTGATCCTAGCCATGCATTCGGCACAGAACAAGTGCCATTTTTTAGGGGCCCAATAGATTTAATTCCAACAGTTTTAAAAAATGTATACAGTTCAAGCCCATCCCTATAAGCTGGGTATTGTGTCCTGGTTAAATGTTAAAACCAAAAATGGGGTCTAAACATGTATAAATGGTAGTGGAGCATAAAACTTATCCCGTGAGCGCAGTTGCTGTCTGTGGGTACCTGCATATTATTGACATCACAGTATGTAAAATGAAATGAGTGGGCTGGTAAGCACAAGTACACGCCACCTTAAAACATTTCATTGTAAATGACCCACATACAAGATAGAATCAGCTCTAATCGCAAAAGGTTATATTTAGACATAATTGCAATCAATGTGTGTAACCTAGTGTCTAGATAAACACAAATCTGTGATTTTGTTGCAGCATGTATTTGACAACAGAAAAAGTCAGTCCATATAATTCCCTCCCTATAGAACATGGTAGAATATGAGGTTCTTATGCAATTGTACAGGGATATTGGACCAAATTAGTCCAAATGTACCAAAGCGTGTCTTTCAATGTCTTGAAACGTGCCAAGCATTCCAATTAGAGCGTAGATACGAGATTAAGTCACGTGTCCCGCAAACCTTACATCTCGGATAGCATATGGTTCAATGAAGGGTTAGCTAGAAGCAAAAATTAAATTAAAAGGGAATCCAAACAGGAGAAAATAGAGGTTGAGACCATTTAAGAAATTAGGAAAATGCCAAGTGAGCCTAACACAGTTATATTTACAGCTGAGCAACTCATTTCAGTAAGTTCTCTTTGGGGTCTATCTACTACAAGTTTTAAATCATCATTTTTAACACTATTCAGATGTGTTCCTGTTTCACTTTTTAGGCTTTTCTCTTTAGCAGTAGTTAAGACTTTCATGTTAATGGAATTTCTTACTCAGGACATCACTTGTGGTGATTAAAACATTTGGCTTGGTTGGATTTCAACGTAGCTATGGTCTCTTTATGTACTGGTTCTAGCTGGTGACACAGGGTCTCCCACAATATAATCGTTTCAGAACTTAGTCATGCCCACCAAACCATAATTGTGAATCACCAACTCTGTCTCCAAGTTTTTAGGCTTGTCATCTGCAAGGAAATTAAAGTGTCTGTCTAGTAAATGTATGGGACACTGAGCATCTACAAGATACATAGTAGCTGCTAGATGCAGTAACATTTCCCAAATTTCTTGCCAAAACTCCTTGTTCCACTTCACAGGGGAATTCTGTATCTCAGGCACTTCAAACACCACCCCTGGATCTCCTACCGGGACCTGCACCAACTGTTCATGCAAAACTGCAGTTTCTGCCTGTATGTACCACTTGATCACATTTGTTTCTTGTGTATTACATGTTCTGTATACCTCAAGGGAATTCATTATTCATTGCATTAGAGAAAGTCAAAATGTTAAAACCACATTGTACCTTATTGTCATCTGCCTAGTGTCTGTCAGTGTGCAAAAACACAAAAGCAACTGTATCTGTCCAGTGTCTATCAAAGCAAGGTTTGTCACTCACTGACCAGTCTGACTTGTAACTGCAACCAGCAATAGCTAGTTCTAACAGGCTGATTTGTTTATCTTCTCTGTAATTTCTAAAATATTCCTGCATGTTACATTTGAGGCTAAGTGAATGAAACTGTGCTACATTTTCTTGATTCAGCATTAGTTCAGAAGCTTCTAAATAAAACAAACGTACAAGTCATGTTATTTAATACTCCTCCGGTCTCAGCTGAAATGTATCCAACATACCATTAATTTCTAACTGAGGAAAGTCCTCCAAATAATTAATTAAAACCTCCTGTGAGCATTGTAAATTAACCCGCAGCTCTCCTTTAACCACATTCTTTGTCTGCGATTCACTCTGGCCATCTAAACAGTCTGGTAATATGAACCGTGTCATACACACAGTTTCTCGATCTTGCCCTGCCTGGTACATTTGCAATTCTTTTTTCAATGATTTATTTTCAAACAGTAAAACAGATCAGAATTTTCTTTAACTTTAACTAACTCTCTTTGTATTTCATTAAGTTCTCTTTCTAACTGCGCACATTTTTCATACATGCTGAAAAAAGCATTCAAAAGGACACATCTTTATCTCTCGGAAATACCAAGTTGTTTTCTCTCTTCAAAAGAAACATTTTGGATACATTTAAATATCTCTGCTTGCCCCTCATCTATTAAACATTCATTAAACACAACTTCCCACCCCAATGATTCTGTTGGCATCTGGGTATCTGCAACTGAAAACATTGCCATTTTAGAAAACATGTTACTGCAGAGTGACACCAAAATGTATTGCTGCGCCCTCCTGAATAATAGAAAATAGTGCCCTCACACAAGGAGGCACAAACATTGCTAAGCAATCAAAACACCTGGATAGGAATTTCACTCTCATAAAATGAGGCACATCAAAAGACTGTTCTCAGAATAAGGCATGGGGTTTTATTTGCTCAACACTCTTTAACTAAAAGGCTTTCCCAGATGTCAAATGTATATATGTATGCAAGCAATATTAACATGCTTATAAGTAGGCAAATTAAACTGTTAAATGCATGGAATAAAATACATGAACAACAAACAAAATACAAGCAGAGTATAATATGGACGTCCAGTGCAAGAAATCAGAAACATATATACACTAAATACATCAGATGAATATACCCACTGGAGACTTCAATATGGACACAGACACACTTACTCATCACCATGAAAACACCTCAGATGATTATAACCACTGGAAACTTGAATGTGCACACAGACACACTTATACATCACAAAGTCAATAATCAAAAATAAAACGTCTGCAAACACTGCGACTTATCCCACTCCAGACTGGGGGATTCACAGCTGGGCTTAAGAGCCTCAGCAAGCCAGGTTCTGCTACATTGAAATAGTCGGGTCTATCTCCATTCAGGTCCAAAATCCCGGTTTCCAAGTCAACAAACCCCAGTTTTATCATCTCAAAGCAGTAGAAGTTTTTAAGAGGCCCTTATCTTCGCCAAGGAAACATATTGGAGTTGGCCACTCTCCATGAAAGCATTCCGAAGGCAAAAGAGTTCTCACGTATCCTTCTGCGCTCTCACATGTTCCAGCCCCTTATATGAACAAAGCTTACGAAAGAAACCATGAACGTGAATAACCTAAACAACTTGAGTAATATGGGGGCCTGTCAGAATTCAAGATTGCATGAGGGCATGTCAGAGCCAATAGTAAGAACTTCATAATACTTCCCAATGTACAACTCAATGCACATTTGTGCACCAATGCCTAAAGCATCATACACTTCATCTCCTAATGTACAACATAATGCACATCGGAGCACCACTGCATATAACACTACACTTCAGGACTGATAAGTACATTTCACTCCTCTCTCTCTCTCTCTCTCTCTCTCTCATGCTTTCAAATGCACATCCGACACGTTCTGTACCTGGCAATGCTGTTCTACTCTGTCTAAGCACTCCCCTCTTCAGCTACAAGAAGACACGAAAGAAAACGTCAAGGAAAAAGGCACATGCAGGAAAAATGATGTCATTCATTCAAGCTAGGATAAAGTAAAACACCAAAAGCTATTTAAAACAATGGTAGTCAAAGGTCATCACGTGTTCTAATACATGGGAGTCCACCCTCGGGGCACAGTAGTGTCCTTGCCTGCATCAGTGATGGGGCATGAAAACATATGTATGCATTTTTAAATTTCCCACTGATGTGAACAAACAAGCCTTCCCAGCCTGCCGAGGTGTCGGCAGGAAAGGCAATTCTGCTCCCACCCATTGGAAGCTTTACAAATGCTCCCACAGGGAGGGTACAGACTTCTGTTATCCTGCCTGCACTCCTTTGGACAGGGGCACACAGATTGCTCCCACCTGGCCTCAGCATGCACAAATAACTGCTCCCACCTGGTGGGAGTAAATGCGGGCTTCCACAGTGTGCAAGGTGTTGGCTCGGACCGCAGGAAACCTAGGGCTCTCCCCATGGACCCCAACTTGCTGCTTGGTGGGTGCTCGGATGGACACCCAGTCACCCACCTATAATTAAGATATGACACTGGGGATGGAGTCCAGGAGCCACAAAAGGCTCGGACAGGAGAGCTGCGCATCCCCCTCCTCTTTATTATGACAATGGGCCCTGGTATGGGGTCATGTGCCTAATAAGGCTAGGAGAGCAGTGTTGTGGGCCTCCATCCCCTATATTAAAGCAATGGCCTCGGGGTGGGGAACCTGGGACCACTATTGGCTTGAGAAGGGGCCATGCAGCCCCCCTTCCATTGAAGGCCCCAGGAGTTGGGGGTCCCTAGGCCTCTTTGTAGATCCTGGAGATGAGGCAAACACCTCCCTCCCCTTTACAAATATGTTTGGAATTGGGAATGGGGACCCCCAGGCCTCTGGGAAGGGGGTCTCGTACTCCTCCCCATGAAATGGCCTCAGGGGATGGTGCCCAAGGGCCCAAAATGGCTTGGGGGAAGCTGTGCTAATGGGTTGGACTCAGGGCCTGGATGCATGGCAGGCCCTACCGCACTCCGAGCATGGCCAAAGGCTGTGCATGGCATGGGGTTGGCAGCCAAAGGGGGGTTGGCGGCCAGTGGGTGGGGGGGCAGACCCTGTGGCCAACCCCACTCTGCCAATGGCTGTAGGGTTCCCTGCCTGTGGGGGGCCTAGCTTCCTTTCTTCCCATTGATTGCAGAGCCTTTACTCTTGCCTCTGGCTGTTCCTACTTGGGTCAGATACTCAACAGTGAGGTAAGGGCTTCTATGTAGGGTCACTAGTGGACTTTGAAGCTGAACCGCACTGTTTATAACCGAATCAGCAAGCATACATCTCACTGTAAAACACAAGTAGGATGATGGTGACACTTTTAATGGACCCTCCAAGGAAAGGTTCTACAGGCTCAGAATATAAGGTATTTTCCATAACTGGAGGCACATGCTTCCTATTCGTGGATGATTTGTGCAGCAGACCTTTAAGCAGAGGCTCGAACAGAATACTTTCCCAAAAATGCAAACAAAGCACAGATTTCTGTAACCACTCCAACTTTTCAGTCACAGATCCTGATATGTCCATAAACCACTAATACAGTACCTGAAGCATTGGATGAAGCTGGGGGCAGATCAAAAGATGCATTAGTCAGAATCTGTGCCTGTAACTCCACCCAAACTAGATTCTGTGAAGCATAAGAGCAATACGTAGATGCTCACATAGCCAGATTGAGGCCAAAATAAGCCAAAAATGCAGACATTGTTTATATTTTGTCCACTGGATCTGGAAGGGTTGCATCTTCCTTGACCACGGCAGAATGTTCTAACAAATTAGCAAGCTTTGGATCTTCAACCACCATCTGAGGAAAAGCCTTGTCATCCACAAGATACATCCTAAATGAAACTTCGGAAATCGCCATCTTTTTTTGTCTCCTTTTGTTGCTGGAAAACACCCTCCGGAACCACTGGAATGACTGGAACTGCGGCCGACAAACTGAGTTAATATATCTGAGTGATAAACCTGAATAGTAATTGGTAAATCTGGAGAGCTTAAAGGCAGTCCCAAAGTGTCCCTCATATAACTTAATGCCAGATTCAACCCATCCAGGCGAAGAAAGTGGGGATTCCAGCGAATCAAGTCTTATAACACTTTAGATATCAGGGAATAAAAAGCTTTTGTCATTAATTCCCTAATGCACCCTTCAGACGGGCTTTTGGCTGCCAGGTAAGTTCTTTTCTGTATATGCCTCACACACCCTCTTGTAAGGCTCTTCCCTTACATTACACTTCTCAGCAGAAAACACAAAACCCAAATATGAATATCATCGCTCTCTGTAAAAGATGAGTCTGAGAGGCTACCCACTCTGTTGCACTCGAAAGGACCTCATTGACTGTAGGAACGCCAGACTCCTCACATGTCGGCTGCGCTGGGGACTGAAAAGGGAGTGGGACATGTAGTGATGCTGCACTTTTTGACACAGTCAAAACCAAGATGATCAGAACCTACACCAGAACTTCAGGGTCTGACTGGCCTAAAGAGCAATCAGGGAGTGCCCGATGAGCTGCTCTGACAGATCGGTATGAGGGTCGTTTTTTTAGCACTTTGTCCGCCTGTTTTATGGCCACATGGGCAAGTTTTTACTGTTGATTTCCCTGATATTACCACAAATATTGTCTGCAGCAAACACAAAGCCATGCAGTCTCCCATATCTTGCAAAATGCCCGTACAGTGTATCTTTACAAGTTGTAAACTGGTCTGGAAGCTTTTTTTTTTGTTGCAGTTTTTAACCCCATTGCTGCTGGCGACGTCCAACGGACGTCGCGTGCACTACCTCGGTAGTGTTGCGCACGTCCGTAGGACATCGCTGCCCCGCCCGCGCAATAGAACGTTCCGCACTAGCGCGGAACGTTCAGCGCAGGTAACGGGTTAAATGGTGCGAACTCCACCGAAGGTATTGGAGCGCTTTACATGAGCACCAGTTACATTAACACCATATATAACTACATCCCACCCAGACACACGCTCCCTTCTGTAATTACACCTAACAGACCACCTTTTATCACTAACAAACATATAATCATCCTTCCATCAGTAGCCCAACAAACATCCCAATCTCCCTTCTATCATAATAACACTAACGCACAACACACACACTGCACACCACCACACTTTTTAACTCTTGCAACAAACCAGTCTATGTGAGCCACATTTTTAGCTATCTGGTTCACTAACTAATTAAGAGCATTTTTATATAGGTGCCCGGGCCTATTTTTTGTCCTTGTCCTACACTTAAGTAAAGAAAACGCCATCCACCCCCAACCAGAGGCCCTGCCAGGAACAGAGACAGATCTCCAGAAAGAGTCGGGCACCCCACCTCCTCCGTTCCCCCATCAAGCCCTGTCCACTGAGCTCTTAAGCAGGAGAGTGGAAATATAAAACTGCAGAACCCTTTCATCCAAGCCATAGAGTGACACCAGTACAACAAACGTCAGCCAGGAAGCAAAAAAAAAGAAAAAACCAAGAGGATGGTGCAATGGAGACTGACTTTTAGGCGGTCTCCTGATAGAAGAGTTGTGTAAAAAATGTTTAAAGTGCGACAGAATATCTTATCAGAAAACCGACCTCCGACAAGATGTGCTAGGGTGCGGTGATTATTTACTCACCAGTCCATAGCACAGCTAACGCTTTCATCACATACACAGCATTACATATACAACAATTGCGCACGTATTGTAGCGTGCAATCCGGCACAGAAGTGTGACACTATACTGGAATCAGCAAAGAGCAGCTGATTCAGTCTAAGCGAGAATTCGGGAATTACATTAAAATCAGTCTAACCTGTTATGTGTGGCACTTGTCGGAGCTATCATGTGATGAGGCTTCACCCCTATAATAAAAAGTAGGAAATATACATGTTGAATGAATGCTGAGCTTTCGTACAAAATGGTCTCCTTTAACTTTGTATCAGCATTACGACAGTTTGTGCTTGAAATCACTGAATTTTAAAGGTGGGTCTTTGTGGTTTCACACAATTAAACTTCTGCCTTGATTGTTGGGTAAAACCAAATAAATAAACGTCTTTGTGAGGGATTGTGGTGTCTGGGGTCAAGGACATTTGCAAAATTGATATATCCTGACATTAATTTCTATACCGCACGATGGCGCTGTAGAATGCTACATTTAACTAGATTTATTTTGAATGATGAGCAGAGCTTAATTTTTCTCAACACGTGTTTTCCTAACGCGACTTGGAAGGATTTTTTTGTTGTTGCAGTTTTTAGGTTTTGCCTCGCCAAAAAGATGCGCTCTGCGCATCTTTTTCGCGCAGGCGAAAACCTGATGAGAATTGTAGTGTGCTTTGGGTCGGCCCTCCTCATTCATTGGCTGGCTCCGTAAATGGAGCCTTGCCATTGGACGAGGGGCCTGTCCGTCAATGCCGGACCAGACACGGGGGCGTTCCCGACATTCTTTGGCTTTTGCCGACGTCACGCGACGCCGGGAACGCCCCCGAGTCTGGTCCGGCATTGCCGGCACCTCCCTTGCTCCCCCTCCCTAATTCTGTGGCGGAGATTGCCAGAGTACCGTGCACGTATAGGCAGTCCGTGACGGAGATCGCCAGAGCCCCATGTACTACTAGACACACCAGCTCTAATGCACAGTGGCATAGATCGCCGGAGCACCGTGTACTCCTGGGAACTCTGTGGCGGAGATTGCCAGAGCCCCGTACACTCCTAGGCAGTCCTAGGCAGTCTGTGACGGAGATTGCCAGAGCCCCGTGTACTGAGTGGGCCGCGGCTGACGGAGAGCGCAGAGCGCTCAGGCCCCCACCCCTCCCGTCCCCAGCCCCCCATCCTGAGCTCTAGAGACGGGTCCCCGGCCGCCCAAGAGCCACCGGTGACAGGTCTGAATGTTCTCTTGTCCGGCCCAGGATTGCATGAGCGGACGAGAGAAACAAACCACGTCCAAGGTCACCGTCAGACTAGAACAGCCACCGCGAGACGATTGTCATGAACCAACTCTGTCACGACACGATCGACACCGCTTTCTGTTACATACACATGTATGCACGCACACATGCACCCCCACATGCACCCCCACATGTGTATCACGGATCCCTGCGTTTCTTGGTCACACACTGACACCGAAGGGTAGTGGTGCGTCATGGTGTCCCAGAACTGTCCTTTCAGGAGCACAGTGCAGAGTGGAGCTTCAGAGTGCAGAGTGGAGCTGCAGAGTGGAGCTTCAGAGTGCAGAGTGGAGCTTCAGAGTGCAGAGTGGAGCTTCAGAGTGCAGAGTGGAGCTTCAGAGTGGAGCTTCAGAGTGGAGCTTCAGAGTGGAGCTTCAGAGTGGAGCTTCAGAGTGGAGCTTCAGAGTGCAGAGTGGAGCTTCAGAGTGGAGCTTCAGAGTGCAGAGTGGAGCTTCAGAGTGGAGCTTCAGAGTGCAGAGTGGAGCTTCAGAGTGGAGCTTCAGAGTGCAGAGTGGAGCTTCAGAGTGGAGCTTCAGAGTGCAGAGTGGAGCTTCAGAGTGCAGAGTGGAGCTTCAGAGTGCAGAGTGGAGCTTCAGAGTGCAGAGTGGAGCTTCAGAGTGCAGAGTGGAGCTTCAGAGTGGAGCTTCAGAGTGCAGAGTGGAGCTTCAGAGTGCAGAGTGGAGCTTCAGATTCAGAGTGGAGCTGCAGATTCAGAGTGGAGCTGCAGATTCAGAGTGGAGCTGCAGAGTGGAGCTGCAGAGTGGCGCTGCAGAGTGGAGCTGCAGAGTGGAGCTGCAGAGTGGCGCTGCAGAGTGGCGCTGCAGAGTGGCGCTGCAGAGTGGCGCTGCAGAGTGGCGCTGCAGAGTGGAGCTTCAGAGTGCAGAGTGGAGCTTCAGAGTGGAGCTTCAGAGTGCAGAGTGGAGCTTCAGAGTGGAGCTTCAGAGTGCAGAGTGGAGCTTCAGAGTGCAGCTTCAGAGTGCAGAGTGGAGCTTCAGAGTGCAGCTTCAGAGTGCAGAGTGGAGCTTCAGAGTGCAGCTTCAGAGTGCAGAGTGGAGCTTCAGAGTGGAGCTTCAGAGTGCAGAGTGGAGCTTCAGAGTGGAGCTTCAGAGTGCAGAGTGGAGCTTCAGAGTGCAGAGTGGAGCTTCAGAGTGGAGCTTCAGAGTGGAGCTTCAGAGTGGAGCTTCAGAGTGGAGCTTCAGAGTGGAGCTTCAGAGTGGAGCTTCAGAGTGGAGCTTCAGAGTGGAGCTTCAGAGTGGAGCTGCAGAGTGGAGCTTCAGAGTGGAGCTTCAGAGTGGAGCTTCAGAGTGGAGCTTCAGAGTGGAGCTTCAGAGTGCAGAGTGGAGCTTCAGAGTGCAGAGTGGAGCTTCAGAGTGGAGCTTCAGAGTGCAGAGTGGAGCTTCAGAGTGGAGCTTCAGAGTGCAGAGTGGAGCTTCAGAGTGGAGCTTCAGAGTGCAGAGTGGAGCTTCAGAGTGGAGCTTCAGAGTGGAGCTTCAGAGTGGAGCTTCAGAGTGGAGCTTCAGAGTGGAGCTTCAGAGTGGAGCTTCAGAGTGGAGCTTCAGAGTGGAGCTTCAGAGTGCAGAGTGGAGCTTCAGAGTGGAGCTTCAGAGTGGAGCTTCAGAGTGCAGAGTGGAGCTTCAGAGTGGAGCTTCAGAGTGCAGAGTGGAGCTTCAGAGTGGAGCTTCAGAGTGCAGAGTGGAGCTTCAGAGTGGAGCTTCAGAGTGCAGAGTGGAGCTTCAGAGTGGAGCTTCAGAGTGCAGAGTGGAGCTTCAGAGTGGAGCTTCAGAGTGGAGCTTCAGAGTGGAGCTTCAGAGTGCAGAGTGGAGCTTCAGAGTGGAGCTTCAGAGTGGAGCTTCAGAGTGGAGCTTCAGAGTGGAGCTTCAGAGTGGAGCTTCAGAGTGCAGAGTGGAGCTTCAGAGTGCAGAGTGGAGCTTCAGAGTGCAGAGTGGAGCTTCAGAGTGGAGCTTCAGAGTGGAGCTTCAGAGTGGAGCTTCAGAGTGGAGCTTCAGAGTGGAGCTTCAGAGTGGAGCTTCAGAGTGGAGCTGCAGAGTGGAGCTTCAGAGTGCAGAGTGGAGCTTCAGAGTGCAGAGTGGAGCTTCAGAGTGCAGAGTGGAGCTGCAGATTCAGAGTGGAGCTGCAGATTCAGAGTGGAGCTGCAGATTCAGAGTGGAGCTGCAGAGTGGAGCTGCAGAGTGGAGCTGCAGAGTGGAGCTGCAGAGTGGAGCTGCAGAGTGGAGCTTCAGAGTGGAGCTTCAGAGTGCAGAGTGGAGCTTCAGAGTGGAGCTTCAGAGTGCAGAGTGGAGCTTCAGAGTGGAGCTTCAGAGTGCAGAGTGGAGCTTCAGAGTGGAGCTTCAGAGTGCAGAGTGGAGCTTCAGAGTGGAGCTTCAGAGTGCAGAGTGGAGCTTCAGAGTGGAGCTTCAGAGTGCAGAGTGGAGCTTCAGAGTGCAGCTTCAGAGTGCAGAGTGGAGCTTCAGAGTGCAGCTTCAGAGTGCAGAGTGGAGCTTCAGAGTGCAGAGTGGAGCTTCAGAGTGGAGCTTCAGAGTGGAGCTTCAGAGTGGAGCTTCAGAGTGGAGCTTCAGAGTGGAGCTTCAGAGTGGAGCTTCAGAGTGGAGCTTCAGAGTGGAGCTTCAGAGTGGAGCTTCAGAGTGGAGCTTCAGAGTGGAGCTGCAGATTCAGAGTGGAGCTGCAGAGTGGAGCTGCAGAGTGGAGCTGCAGAGTGGAGCTGCAGAGTGGAGCTGCAGAGTGGAGCTGCAGAGTGGAGCTGCAGAGTGGAGCTGCAGAGTGGCGCTTCAGAGTGGCGCTTCAGAGTGGAGCTTCAGAGTGGAGCTTCAGAGTGGAGAGTGGAGCTTCAGAGTGGAGCTTCAGAGTGGAGCTTCAGAGTGCAGAGTGGAGCTTCAGAGTGGAGCTTCAGAGTGGAGCTTCAGAGTGGAGCTTCAGAGTGGAGCTTCAGAGTGCAGAGTGGAGCTTCAGAGTGCAGAGTGGAGCTTCAGAGTGCAGAGTGGAGCTTCAGAGTGCAGAGTGGAGCTTCAGAGTGCAGAGTGGAGCTTCAGAGTGGAGCTTCAGAGTGCAGAGTGGAGCTTCAGAGTGGAGCTTCAGAGTGCAGAGTGGAGCTTCAGAGTGGAGCTTCAGAGTGCAGAGTGGAGCTTCAGAGTGGAGCTTCAGAGTGGAGCTTCAGAGTGGAGCTTCAGAGTGGAGCTTCAGAGTGGAGAGTGGAGCTTCAGAGTGGAGCTTCAGAGTGCAGAGTGGAGCTTCAGAGTGGAGCTTCAGAGTGCAGAGTGGAGCTTCAGAGTGCAGAGTGGAGCTGCAGATTCAGAGTGGAGCTGCAGATTCAGAGTGGAGCTGCAGATTCAGAGTGGAGCTGCAGATTCAGAGTGGAGCTGCAGATTCAGAGTGGAGCTGCAGATTCAGAGTGGAGCTGCAGATTCAGAGTGGAGCTGCAGATTCAGAGTGGAGCTGCAGAGTGGAGCTGCAGAGTGGAGCTGCAGAGTGGAGCTTCAGAGTGGAGCTTCAGAGTGGAGCTTCAGAGTGGAGCTTCAGAGTGGAGCTTCAGAGTGGAGCTTCAGAGTGGAGCTTCAGAGTGGAGCTTCAGAGTGCAGAGTGGAGCTTCAGAGTGGAGCTTCAGAGTGCAGAGTGGAGCTTCAGAGTGGAGCTTCAGAGTGCAGCTTCAGAGTGCAGAGTGGAGCTTTAGAGTGCAGCTTCAGAGTGCAGAGTGGAGCTTTAGAGTGCAGCTTCAGAGTGCAGAGTGGAGCTTCAGAGTGCAGAGTGGAGCTTCAGAGTGCAGCTTCAGAGTGCAGAGTGGAGCTTCAGAGTGCAGCTTCAGAGTGCAGAGTGGAGCTTCAGAGTGCAGCTTCAGAGTGCAGAGTGGAGCTTCAGAGTGCAGCTTCAGAGTGCAGAGTGGAGCTTCAGAGTGGAGCTTCAGAGTGCAGCTTCAGAGTGCAGAGTGGAGCTTCAGAGTGGAGCTTCAGAGTGCAGAGTGGAGCTTCAGAGTGCAGAGTGGAGCTTCAGAGTGCAGAGTGGAGCTTCAGAGTGGAGCTTCAGAGTGGAGCTTCAGAGTGGAGCTTCAGAGTGGAGCTTCAGAGTGGAGCTTCAGAGTGGAGCTTCAGAGTGGAGCTTCAGAGTGGAGCTTCAGAGTGGAGCTTCAGAGTGCAGAGTGGAGCCTCAGAGTGCAGAGTGGAGCTTCAGAGTGCAGAGTGGAGCTTCAGAGTGCAGAGTGGAGCTTCAGAGTGCAGAGTGGAGCTTCAGAGTGCAGAGTGGAGCTTCAGAGTGGAGCTTCAGAGTGGAGCTTCAGAGTGGAGCTTCAGAGTGGAGCTTCAGAGTGGAGCTTCAGAGTGGAGCTTCAGAGTGGAGCTTCAGAGTGGAGCTTCAGAGTGGAGCTGCAGAGTGGAGCTGCAGAGTGGAGCTTCAGAGTGGAGCTTCAGATTCAGAGTGGAGCTGCAGATTCAGAGTGGAGCTGCAGATTCAGAGTGGAGCTGCAGAGTGGAGCTGCAGAGTGGAGCTGCAGAGTGGAGCTGCAGAGTGGAGCTGCAGAGTGGAGCTGCAGAGTGGCGCTGCAGAGTGGCGCTTCAGAGTGGCGCTTCAGAGTGGCGCTTCAGAGTGGCGCTTCAGAGTGGCGCTTCAGAGTGGCGCTTCAGAGTGGCGCTTCAGAGTGGCGCTTCAGAGTGGCGCTTCAGAGTGGCGCTTCAGAGTGGCGCTTCAGAGTGGCGCTTCAGAGTGGCGCTTCAGAGTGGCGCTTCAGAGTGGCGCTTCAGAGTGCAGAGTGGCGCTTCAGAGTGGCGCTTCAGAGTGCAGAGTGGAGCTTCAGAGTGGAGCTTCAGAGTGCAGAGTGGAGCTTCAGAGTGGAGCTTCAGAGTGCAGAGTGGAGCTTCAGAGTGGAGCTTCAGAGTGCAGAGTGGAGCTTCAGAGTGCAGAGTGGAGCTTCAGAGTGCAGAGTGGAGCTTCAGAGTGCAGAGTGGAGCTTCAGAGTGCAGAGTGGAGCTTCAGAGTGGAGCTTCAGAGTGGAGCTTCAGAGTGGAGCTTCAGAGTGGAGCTTCAGAGTGGAGCTTCAGAGTGGAGCTTCAGAGTGGAGCTTCAGAGTGGAGCTTCAGAGTGGAGCTTCAGAGTGGAGCTTCAGAGTGCAGAGTGGAGCTTCAGAGTGGAGCTTCAGAGTGGAGCTTCAGAGTGCAGAGTGGAGCTTCAGAGTGGAGCTTCAGAGTGCAGAGTGGAGCTTCAGAGTGGAGCTTCAGAGTGCAGAGTGGAGCTTCAGAGTGGAGCTTCAGAGTGCAGAGTGGAGCTTCAGAGTGCAGAGTGGAGCTTCAGAGTGGAGCTTCAGAGTGCAGAGTGGAGCTTCAGAGTGGAGCTTCAGAGTGCAGAGTGGAGCTTCAGAGTGGAGCTTCAGAGTGCAGAGTGGAGCTTCAGAGTGGAGCTTCAGAGTGCAGAGTGGAGCTTCAGAGTGGAGCTTCAGAGTGGAGCTTCAGAGTGCAGAGTGGAGCTTCAGAGTGGAGCTTCAGAGTGGAGCTTCAGAGTGCAGAGTGGAGCTTCAGAGTGGAGCTTCAGAGTGGAGCTTCAGAGTGGAGCTTCAGAGTGTCAAGAGCAATGCCAATAGCTCTAACTTTAACAAAGGCAAAACCATTGCATTGTAAATGCTTGTTATATAGCGCGAACTCCACCGAAGGTATTGGGGCGCTTTACATGAGCACTAGTTACATTATACAAGGGCACGTTAATTTTTAGTAGTCATGGGGAGATCAAGGGGCAATTGTATGACCGTTTTAGGCGGGCGCAAATGGTGAATCGGGTTGTTAGCGACCACTAAAACTTTGGCATGTATTTTGCAAATCGGTAACCTATTACCAACTCGCAAAATAGGGTTTGCGAGTGAGCTATTAGGAAGAGGCGTGCCAAGGGCGCCCTTCCTTTTAGAGAGTCTCAGGGGATGTAAGAAGGTTTTGCTTCCGTAATGCAATCGCAAAACAGTAGCAGTTTACCACCTTCTTCAAGTAGGTGGTAAGCCAGTCGCAGACAGACCCCTTCCTATTTGTGAATGGCAGTGAAAACGTTTTTTAAGATCAGGAAGTGGTCCCATGGACCCCCTGCCTACTCTTAAACAAGCATTTGCAATGCAATAGGTCTCGCAATTGTTAAACTTAGAACCGTTGACTTTGAAAATGACAATGTTTTTAACTTTTGCTAAGTATGGATGGGGGGGAGAAAGAGAGGCACTGGAGATGAATGGGGAGAGAAAGAGAGGCACTGGAGATGAATGGGGAGAGAAAGAGAGGCACTGGAGATGAATGGGGAGAAAGACCATGAATGCAGGTGAAGTAAAACCCCAAAACTGTATAATGGAGAGACAAAGTGGAGCAAAGCATTGGTGGGTACAATATTAATTAAAGAGACACAGGATAGACGAAAAGCTAAGAAGGAGAAAATAAACTGTGGAACGATATGCTAGAAGGCAGAGAAACTGCCCCTATACCGAAAAAATAGGGGGTTTTCAGAGGAGAAGTAAGAGGAATAAGACAGGTGAGAGAAGCTGTACACAGAAGTGAAATTATTTGGTAAGAGGAAATAAGGAGACTGTCTGATTGAATGAATGTGACGAGAGAACGGGCTAATAGGAAAAAGTTAATATGGAGGCGACACGGTTAGCACAGCAAGTTTGACTAAAGGTGGCAATACCATTCACATGAGCACACGGGAGATTGCCACACTTACCAGATCAACTGGATATCTTTAGGAAAGCCACCTGCAAAAGTGCCACTGAGCTGGGAAGACGCCATCTTCTAAACAAACCTATTACATTACAAATGAGGAAACAAATACCTGTGTTACTCCCTGCCCACCTCCTCACATATAAAGGAGCCAACGCTGCCTATGCTCCTCGAAGCACGAACAGAAAAATAGATTTTTGCGAGCCATGCCTTTCACTTGAGTAGGGTGAGGCGGGGCTTGCAGAATGCCGAACAGAGTATGCCCAGTTTTGTAATGCATGCAAATATAACCAGAACACTAGTCGCCTGCCAGCAGCACCAATAAATACACACGGTCTGCAGAGTAAGGCACAGACTAGTAAGGAGGGGGGGCACTACACACCCAGCCAAAAATAACTAGTCTAGTCAATTTTTAAGACGTGGACATCGCGCTGAATGTACACAACCCACTAACAGATCCTGCCAAGAACCCTACTCAGCAATGGGGAAGAACCAGAGTCCGTACTACCAATTTTGGAGTAGACTGCACTGGACGCTCCTACATGCACCCCAACAGTCTGCAGCAGACACAGTCTGGATTTCATGGAGTGAGTTTGTCAGTTCCGAGTAAGCCCCGAATGAATCATGCTCACTGATCTCAGCATGTGCAATAGTTATCCTGCACAGACCCAGGAGTATCAGTGGTATAAAGAGCTCTGACTGATCAGAGCCCAGAGTATCAGTGGTATAAGAGCTCTGACTGATCAGAGCCCAGAGTATCAGTGGTATAAGAGAGCTCTGACTGATCAGAGCCCAGAGTATCAGTGGTATAAGAGCTCTGACTGATCAGAGCCCAGAGTATCAGTGGTATAAGAGCTCTGACTGATCAGAGCCCAGAGTATCAGTGGTATAAGAGCTCTGACTGATCAGAGCCCAGAGTATCAGTGGTATAAGAGCTCTGACTGATCAGAGCCTCGAGTATCAGTGGTATAAGAGCTCTGACTGATCAGAGCTGTGAGTGAGTGTTGACAGGTGCATGAACATGACCCTTTTTGTCTTCCAGTAGTTCTGGCGCAGAGATCTCAGTGCCTGTGGGTGTTCCAACAGGCCTCTCAGTGTACCTTGATGTTCAAGGAAGGGTATGGTTATCGCTGGTTATTATCACACTAAGATAACCGCAATGTGCTGCAGAAGAAAAGCATTCTAGGTTCGCAGCGCCCATATTAAATGGGCGCCAGTACAACAAACAGGAACAAAACAGGTGTAGTGCCATCTTCCTAGTGTGTGGCAGCCTTCACTGTCATTAAATGAGCAGAAAGTATCTCCATCCAGACTTTATTCTGCTGCACGTGACTCGGTGGCCCCAGTGATCCCGCGGCCACTGCTTGACCTCACGAAGACGCTACTTCTAAAGGTAGCACTTGCCCACCACAGCTTTCCTTGCTGTATTTCTGAATGATACTGTTTTCTGAAGGCTTCGCGTCTTCTGCCGGGGCATCTCTGACTGACGTTCCTTGTCTGTGGCTCGGTGTTTCAAGTGTCCTGAGAGGTCACACTGGCTTCTGGTGGTGCGCCAGGGGTGTAGCTGGGCACCAACCAATACATCTGCGTGGGAATACGAAGGGTTTGGGACATTCTTGAAAATGAATACGTGTGTGATTATGGGTAGTTATCAGTTTTTTAAAACCACTATTCTTTTAGTTAGCTGACTGATACCACGGACCAGCACCCCCCTGTCCACCCCGCCTGCCCAGGGACATGTGGAGCAGCTCTCCTTGTGGTCTCTCAGAAGGAGGGTTCGCTCTTTGCAGAGAGGCCCGTCTCTTTAGTGCACAGTGTCAAGTCAAGTCAAGTCAAAATATATGTTTATTATGACCATAGTCTTTAAACAAATGCGAATAACCGTATCACCGAATAGAATATTCACATAAAATACAATAAAACCTTGTAAAAATTAGTCCAGTACAAAATTCCTACGCACCATTATAAAAATACAAAGCAACAATAAAATTACGTTTACCTTAAAACTTAAATTTACATTTAAAACCCATTCCTTCGTTTACTACAGGGTATATTTTCATTGGTTTAAAATTTCATACAGTACGACAGATTATTCATGATTTCTTAGTGCACTCAGGGCCACCTTTAAATATTTCCCAAGGGCAATTGCAATATCAATAGTGGGGATTTCAGTTAGTAGGTTGGCCGCCTGCGCCCTTGATCTTATATCGTGTTTTAGGAACACGGGGTGCAGCCACTGTTTCCGCGGTTCTAATAGTATCAAACAATCAAGTAAGATATGTAGCAGGTCACCTTTGGTTCCCAGCTTACACCTGCAACACCCTTGCTGATCTAGCATTTTTGCTTTGAGGTCTCTGTTTATTAACCAAGGGTTAATCCCAATCCGCAACCTCAGAATCTCTTGCCTATATCCGCGATTGGGTAGGATGTCTAAGTAGTAGTGCACAGTGGATCTGTGTCCGGGCAGTCCTGCCAAGTATCACGCATCGGCCGTGACACTAACGCATTTCAGTGTGGTGATCCGCATCACCGCACTGAAATGCATTGTCACGCATTTGCATACTATCTCAGCATCCTGGTGGCACTGCCTAAAATCCGTGGGTCAGGGAAAGAGTGGCAGCTGGCAGAGCGCCATTTCGCTGTTCTCCTTGCAGGCTTGAGTCTTGCAGCAGTGTTGAGGCTGCTGTAAGGCTACCCGGACACAATGCAACAATGTTTCTTGGTGATTTCCGCGGCGGCGCCCGGCTTTCACGCAACCCGACGTCATGGTAGTGTGACCAGTATTAGTCTGGCGCCGCGGGCGGGGTTGGGAGATGTTCAGTCCTGCTTGTGAGGCGGGGAGTTTGTTTTAGGAGAACGTGGTTTTGGGTGGCTAAAGGTGTGCAGGCGCCGCTGCAGTCTTGGCGTTCGCAGCTCTGCCTGCTGCTTGCACTGCCCAGTCCGCCATTACGTGCTGACTGTACCACGGTGAATAACATTTTCATCACGGGGCCTGTGGCACTTTGAATTGCACGGAGAGGCAGACAGTTGCAGCAGCATTGGCCAGGACTTTCACTGCAGCACCAGAGTCCAGGCCAGAAGACTCTCTGAGGAGGAAGCGGCAATCGCTAATTGCCGCGGAGGCTCGAGCTCCAGTTACTGCAACTTTTAGAAGTAAGTGCAGCCACCTGACTCTGTGTATGTGAATAATGAATTCCTAAAGACAGCGCGGGATCGGCACAGCGGGTGCTGGTAGATATCGTGTGTGGCAAAGTGAGTAAGTAGTGCCTCGTGATGTATTTCTGTTTGCTGCAAATTGTTTTATTGATGGCGCGCCGCCCTGCTGCTGGTCGACTACATGATTTTAGCTTGGAAAACTGCATGCAGCAATACAGCAGGTCTAGGAAAAACTAGGCCTGTTTAAACTTGATCAATTGCCGAGTAGGGGCGGCACTGCTAGAGTGTGGGTAGAAAAACCTAGGCCATCTGTAGAATAAGTGACCAGAAAGTCTAGGACCAGTGGAGAAAGGAATTATCGAAAACTAATGTGTATATTAAAAAATATATATTTAATTGCACATAGATAAAAATCATATAGAGACTCAAACACATAAGTCAAACTATATGAGAGTGAAATAGTGACGTAAAATAATGATAAAAAGGGAAAATTCAACATCAATAAATTAAAAACAGATACATCATAATAACATTATAAATCACATAGAATTGCACATGATTATACATTCAGAATTAAAAAATGACATTTTCAAATATTACAAATTTATAAGAACTCACTAGAGTGACCATTCGTCCTCTGCCTCCAGAATGCAGCCCTAGGGGGTGCAAGAAGGTCTGCATTGAGCAGGGGTTGCTGAAGTCTGACAGCAGCATAACAGGTATTGAATATACAGATGATCGGATGAACGGAATGTACACTTCAGTGAAGTTCAGTGAGTGGTGGAATTTTTCAAATGGAGATTTGTTTCTGTTTAAACCATGTAATCTGTTTTAAAGGGTTAAGCATGTGGGAGGGTGCAGCACTGATAAATAGTTTGCACCTGCCGTTCATGAAGACAACGGAGAACCAGACGGTTGGAGGGGATATATATATATCCCGTTATACTTCTGAAAACAAATGTGTATCGGGCCCTCTCTGTTCAAATGGGCAGCTTGCGGGCTCTGTATTCACATCACGTTATGCTAGAATTGCATGTTATCTCATAACATGTTGGAGAGACGACATAGGGACTCGTTGATCAGCTCGTTTTCTAAGAAGTTTTCATGGAGTGCAAGTTTCAACTTTGGGCCGAATTTAACTGTGCATCTTTATTTGTTTTTGTTCTTGTTCATGTGCGCAGGACTGCTTGGCAATACCCCTGATAGTTATTTTTTTTTCTTGTGCCAGAGCCATGATTTTCTTCTGAGCTGTCACCTGTCTGCCCTGTTACAACTGAGAACTGACTGTACAACACATAGCAGTCTGTCTTCTCACTGACTGTAAGCTGTGTTTGTAGTCGCTCGCACCTGGACCAGGTGATTGTGAGAGCCACTGGTGCTTGCCAACGTAACTTCTCAGTGCGCCAAGCATCACTGAGTCAGCAGAGGCTGTAGTGTAGCTCTGTGTGACAAACTGCCAGTGGGGTGATGGTGCCACCAGCGGGGTTTGGCAGGTAGTGGGCTGCATGCAGGACCAGGGCGCAGTGCTCAGTAATCTAGCTTGTGGATTATGATGTGACTCGTCATAGAGTTCTTTGTTACTCAAATGGGTGTAATTTCGGAAATGTATATATTTCTCTTGTCTTCATTGCTAGATTTTGTTTGCGAGAAAGTGTCACTCATAATTGTTGAAATGTCACTCATAATTACACTGAAATTAGGAAAATGTCACACATAGGAATCTGAAACCTTGGCAGCTATGTCCGGGGGAGGAGGGGGGGGCTCACCTGTGGGGTGTCCATGCCCAGGCAGCAGTTGTGCGTCAGATCAGAGGCACTGGTCTCGCTCTCAACACCCCCCCCCCCCAACACCCCCCTCATTTCCAGGCATTTCACATAAATGCCGATCGTATCAGGACCCCAGAGACATCCCGGGGGGCTGATGTGATCCAGGGGCGCGCCCTGCCCAGGGTGGCCTGGTTGGAGCTCTGGGCGTGCCTCGCACAGCATTCCCACCCCGGGGCAGGGCAGCACGGGCAGCATGTCCACAGGGCCACTATGGCAACGGGGAGCTCACATCTCGGTTTCTTCGCTGCGATTTCGTAGACTTTTTCGGAAACGGGACCTCTTTATTTAGGAGTTCTCGATACAGCGCAAGCACACCTTTTTGGAGCAGTGACATAAACCGGAACACAAAAATACATTAAAATAAATAAAGAACATAGAAGTTAGAAAACCGAATGGCAGGAAGGGAGGGCGTGTGAATGGTGCCCGGCGGCCAGGCTGGTGAGGGCTAGAGCTCGCTGGACTCCCGAGAGGGTCCGCCTGGGGGTGCTCCACTCAACGGGTGCACAGCTAGGGCGGTGCGCCAACCAGGTGCCCGCAGAACACTTCAAGCACCCTCTGACAGGTCTTCAGGGCGCTGAATTCAGGTAGGATGGCACATACAGAGGGGTGAGGATGGTGTGTGGGGGCGGGGGGGGGTGGTACTCTAGGGGAGTACATACCATACCTGCTGCGTGCCTCAAACACCCTCTGACGTCATCTCTTGAGGCTGGCTATCCTGGGAGGGTGCATGACATCATACCCTGGCCTGGCCATAGGCACTCTGCTGCCCCAGACCCGTCTGGCATCCCTCCCCGCGGGGTCCGCAGCTCAGCCGGCCGGCCTGCTGCTCAGACACGAGCGCTGCATAGGTTACATCATTCACAGAAAAGCAGCCTTTACATTCCGCCAACTCGCGCCTTAGCAGCGACTGTCTCCGGAAACTATTTCAATCCTCGTCTCGCCGCCTGAATATGTAAATCCGATTCCACAGACAGCAATTAAGAATCATAAACTGGATTTAAATCACAGAAATAAAACACCCGACATCCCAGGCACCGCTTTAGGAGCCAAACACTCAGCACGAACTGCAGGAAAGTCTTAATATGACTCAATATAACACAGAATCCATGACAGTGCGAGACACTGAAAACAAAATATACCAAAGCAGAATCAATGTCATTCTAAAGCCTACACAACATGCGCCTGAGATCACAACCAAATTGACTTGCAGCAGAAATTCAGAGGGAAAAAAAGATCACATCGATTTCAACACCATTAACAGTTATTTAAACCTCGAGGATTTTGATAGGAAGCGTCACAAAAATAGGAGCGGTCAAAGCGTGGCTTCTTTCCTCGAACATATGCAATTCAAGTTTGGGAAATCTAGGGTCCTGTAAAAGCAAACAAGAACAAGCTAGCAACAAAGCAAACAAATCTCGCCGCCCCCCGTCCCTCACTTACCTACCTCCGGCCGCTGGAACACGCTGTGACGCACACCGCAACCGCAAGTCGGCCTGGAGCGCGCCTCGGCAGAGAAGCGGGAGGACAGGAGCGTGACGCGCGTGAACGTGCACGTTGACGTTCCCGCGCGTTCACGGACCTGAGTCGGCTCGTGCCCAGCTCTGTGTCGGGCTCGTTCACAGCTGCTACTCCCTTGACAGGGATCAAGGCGGCTATAGAACTCGCCTGGCGGGAGCGCTTTGCGCTCCAACGCCAGGCGAGCCCTAAAAACCCACAGAAACGTTGTATTTCCCTTTTTGAAACGCATCCCGTTTTCATTTAATAAAAATGGGTTGTATTAAAAAAAAATTTGCTTTATTTCAAAGAAAACAGGCATGGTGGTCAGCTGTCCCCAGCAGGCCACCATCTTTGTGTTTACAGGCCATCCCCAATGGGGTGCAAAGTGCAAACCGCCTCGTGATCATTGATGAGACAGGTCATTTGGACCCCATTGGGAATCGCTAATTTGTCTGAGACATAGCAGTACGTTTCTTTTTACGTCTCGCAAATTGAGATTTGCTGAACATGGCAATTTGCAAGTCGTGAAATGTATTGGTCATACATCTGGCACCAATTGATTTGCCAAGAACCACAAGATGTTGAGTTCATGTGGAGACTTGAACCCAATTCCAAAGTTCCAAAGTCGTCAGCTAGGGCCTTTACCCACATCCTCTCCCCTATATTGTAGGCGATGGTGCAACAAACTATATGACAACAAAATAAAGTGTAAAAGGCTGCTCCATTCGGAAAGGTTTTGCGGAGCCCTACTGTGATGACGTAAAATGTTATGGTTCTAGAGTGTTAGACTTCGAGAGTTCGATGAGAGTCAGTTGGCTTCTGGCTCTCAGGGAGGATTGATGCCAAGTTTTGTGCTGAATAAAGAAGTTGTATTTAAACTAGATTTTGGCATCCGTGTTGGTGCTACTACAATTTGGCGACAAGTTGTAGAGGCCTTAAAGGAAGCGACAGTAGCACACAATCTAGGTGGTCCATCACTTTTGTAGGAGATGCGTTTGAGAGCGGTTCAGAGTAGTGAGCCCATGAATTGCCAAGCTACAGTAGCAAGATACTTTGTAGAAAATCTCTGGGCATAAGGCACTGCAATTTTAATAATATTGAGCACTGGGGCAAGAACCTACTGTTGGTAGTGGATGTCTCGTGCTTAGAAGGCCTGCGCTTTGGTTTCTATCAACCTGACGAGTGTTCTTTGGCTCGCACCTCGATCTAGCCCACACGTCAGGGAGGCAGAGTGCAGACATTGCTATCTTCAAATGTGTATGACTATATGCGCAGCGCGCTTAACGTAGCGCCATCTTCGATTGAGTTCACCAGCATATTTCGCGGTGATCTGCACACCAGTGTTGTGATGTGTGGTTAATTCTGGAGCACAGCGACATTATTTACAGTGATCTACATATCGGAGAAGGCAGTGCCATAGGTAGAGGATGGTAAATTGGAATATGTGGGGCAAGTGCGAATCCACAGCCATCTGCACACCAATAGCAACAGTGCAGGTACGCAGCACTTTACAGTATTATCGTTATGGAAGTCAATGTGTGATATTGCATGCAGATTCTATCCACAGTGATTTGCATAGTATCCACAACATGCAGATTACACATGGTTATATTTTGATTTCAACAACTGCTTTTATTTTCTGTGGCAAAATTAACATTTGGCTTCAGTTCTTCAATGCTTCAGAGATCATCGCACAACATCTTAACATCTTACAGAGGTGTTCAATCTTATTTTCAAGACCAGAGTATTTCCAAAGCAATGGAAAAAGGCCTGTATCTTACCGCTCTTGAAAAAACCTAATCTCATCATCATCATCATCATCAAACTTTATTCGGTTGTTAAGACCATCAAAGTGCATAGGCGTACAATACAGTATAATAGCTAAAACAAGATTTTCATAGTAGGTATTGTAAGCCAAGATAGATGACATTATTTATACGACGAGGGAACATAGTAAAAACCGAACCATTAAAACTGAAGAACAAGTTAAAAACCGTCTCCAAGATAATAAAACCATAAAAAGCTAAAAGCCCATAAAAAAATGTATGTAGCCATGGAAATACATGACGTGCTAGTGCATAATTAACAGGAATACAATATTGCACAAGTTCTCTGTAATTTAAACATGAGTCATATATTGACACAATCAAAAGATATTGAATGCGGACTGGACACTTAAAAAGGAATGATACTTAATCTAACAATATGCTTAGTTCATTTTTGCATCTGCTTCCTAATCAACCACATTCTCCCCAGGAATTTGGTCATTGCACATACTATGTGTGGCCTTGTATCTGTCCTGAGGATACGTAGTGCCTCTAAATGACTGCGGGTTCCTAGTTGTCTACAAGCAGGGGCTAACCATTTAGATATTGGGTTTTTGTACCGAGGGCATGCAAAGAGAATGTGCTTAGTCATCTCCTCTATCTCGAGGCAACATGGACAGTTGGTAGGTTTGTCTAGGGAGCCCCTATTCCATGACGCAGTAAAGGAGTTTAAGGGGAGACATCCAAATCTAAATTGGATAAATAACTTCCTCTCTTGCGGTACAGTGATGAAGTCTAGATAGGGCTCATACACACCAAGCATCTTAAACTCCATAAATGCTATCGTGAGTCGACCTCCTTTCGCCTGTGTGACTGTTCTTTCTGCCACCCATTTCCAATAATAGGACTTGACCCACTCTCTACTGGGCAGTAAGCTAGAGTCCCTTTCTTTCCAAAGGTTTCCCAGACCTATTTCAAAAAGCAATGTTTTGATGTTACAGAACCAGACAATTTTTTTTCAAACAATCCAGCTTAAAAACCTCCTCAGTAGCAATCGCATAGTGGACAAGCTCGGGTGTTTTTTTAATGCTGAGCCAAAAAAGAAGCTTTGCAAAGCCTTGCTTCATCCACTATTATAGTTCTACCCAGATCTAGCCATAAAGGAGTGAGCGGGGTACTCTGTCGGAGTAAGCAAAGTGATCTTAGAAATTTGTTTTCTGTAAGAAGTAGGCCCTCCAAATTATCAAATCCCCAGGTTTCAGCCCCATAGAGAGCTGAGCCAACCACCTTCTGGTCATATATCTGAAGCGGGGCTGCAATCGGTCTAGTTTGTGATGACCTATGTTCTAAGATTATAGCCCCCGAAGTCCTCCGCTGCTGAAGAATTCGCTTTCAAATATGTTGTTCCCATGCAATTTTCTCTGTGAGGGTTACACCAAGATATACGATGGAATCCACCCTTTCCATCGGAATCCCCCCCAATAATAGTTTCCCTTTAAACGATTTGTGGGGATTCATTAACAAAAGTTTTGTCTTGGAGGTGTTTACTTCTAATCCTCTCATCTCACAGAAAGACGTGAAGCGATCTAGTAGCAGTTGAAGGCCACTTGGGGTTTTAGAAACTGTATCATCCGCAAAGAGCAATGTGCTTATTTTTACACTCCCCAATGAAGGGGCATCTGCGTGGACTTCCGCTAGGTAATTCACCACCACATTTACAAAAAGCAAAAATAAGGTGGGAGCGAGGATGCAGCCCTGCCTTACCCCTCTTACAACCTTTATTGGGTCTATCAGTTACATTTAAAAAACATTTTTTTTTATTGTTTTCTCCGTCGAATCACACGCTTCAAGCAACCATCACATTCAGGGCCATGTCGCAGATGGCCTAAAGGTCAGTTTGGAAAACAGGAGAAATCAATTCTCATCTTTCTTCCCCTAATTCCCCATCCCCCCTCCCTCTCTACTACCCCCACCCCCCCGTCAGTGTGCCCTTGCCTGCCCTACATCCTCAAGTGAAACAATAACCCCCCCCGTACTCTGAATCATCCAACACAAATCAACAGGATATAACAACAGAGCTGATCTCGGAGACAGGAAGATCCATTGTCCAATCATGTATGATCTGTGCCCCTGCTCCAACTCCGCTGTGCATCGTAACCTAGAATGTGCAAGCTAAACCTTCTCCATGTGTGTCTGGGCTCCCCACCCCAGCTTCACCCCTCAGTGTTCTACCTCCCTAGCTCCCTCGGCCGGATTAATTTCCGTGTCCTCTTCATCTTCTTCCTCCTCCCCTATCGGAGCCTGCAGCTCTGTTACTAGCGCATTCCACGCTCTCGCTGCTTCCAATGCCTTGTCATTGTCGGTACGCCTGGCTAGCTGTAGACGAAGCGTCCCTTCACTACCCGCCCTGTTCAAGAAACTCGCTCTCCACCTTAGGAAGCTAGGCCCGCTCTTGATTTCCAATGCATAGTAAGCTCCCTCTTCGCCATTATCAGTCCCAAGTCAGAAAACGTACTAGTAATTTTAGTAGCGGGAGTGTGCGGGAACCAAAGCAAGAGGCAAGTTCCCATCTCGACTCCCAATGTACGCCCCGTCACCCGGTTCAAACAAGCCACTACCTCCGTCCAATAAGAGCCGAGCCCCGCGCATGACAAAAACATGTGACGAAAATCAGCACCCTCCACGTTACACCTAGGGCATAGCGACTGCGTTCCTCCGAAATACTGTAGGATTTTCATCGTCTATCAGTTACATTTGATCTCCCCATCGTACTTTAGCATAATTTCCCTCATGAAGGCGTATTAGTGCCAGAATGTTATGAGGGAGCCCCTGATCTTGTAGGACTTGCCAAAGTGTAGCCCTTGGAATAAGATCAAAAGCTGACTTCAATTCAATAAAAGCAGTGTAAAGACTGCCCTGTTCCAATAGCACAGACTTCCAGGCCAATAAGGTAAAGCGAAAGACTTGATCCATAGTGCTAATTTTTTTCCTGAACCCTGCTTGGAAGGGGGATAATATGTTGTTCTCTTCCATCCAATTAGTAATTTTGGTAAGCAGGACACGAGAGAAAACCTTCTGTGCCTCATCTATCAAACTTATCGGTCTGTAGTTTGAGGGCAGCGATCGACCCCCCTTCTTGTAGACTGGGATGACCTCCTATCCTTGCCAAGAAGGAGGTATGGGGGCCCGGCAGCTATACCATTGGCTAGTAACCACATATAGTTGGACCATTTAGGAATATCAGCTAGAAAGACATCACCAGGTAGTCCATCTGGGCATGTATTTTACGTATAGAGCTAATACTTTCAGTAATATCTGCTGCAGCAACAAAGTTAACATTAGCCTGCAAATTAATTAGGTCTGGGGAAGTACCTCCAGGAGTGGACACTCCTGTGCCAGAATAAATTCCGGAAAAGTGGTCAAACCAGACTGCCGCTGTGATATTATTGGTGGGTGAACTAGGTCTCTCAGCATCTCCCCTTGTTACAAGAAGCCAGAATTGCTTTTGATCTTTCACTTTACAAGCGGCTTTGATCTGTAGCCAGCGATCCTCCACATGCTCCTTTTTGGCTTCCCTCTGAGTTTTCTTATATGCTCTTCTAGCTGAACTTATATTGGTATGATTTTGGGCTTTAATCTCAGCTGCCAGAAGTGACCGTGCCTCCTTGCATTTTTTGTTAAACCAGGAATAATGTGAGTTAGCTGACGTCTTCTTACGATGAGATCTCAAGCAAATAAAATGGGAGGCTAACTGTGCAAAAAAAGACGAGTGTATATCTGTGACCATTTCAAGCTCATCTTGCTGTTCGACTCTATTATAAAGGGGGAACATCCTTTACAACGCAACTTTTACAACGCACTACCATTACGACACAACTTTTACAACGCAAGTTATTACAACGCATTGCGCTGGGGGGCGCTCTAGGATAGGGAATAGTTTAATTACTATCCAACACCTTCCCTACTATCCACGGGGACTGGAGTTGGAATAGTAAATTAAACTATTCACTATTTAGCGCCCCCCAACGCAAGTCATTGTAACGACTTGCGTTGTAAAACCTGCGTCATAATGGCATGCGTTGTAAAAGCATGCGTTGAAACGTCATACATCCATTATAAAGCCTATCAATGTTTTCTTGTAGGGTTAAGTTTATAGCTTCAATCTTATCAATATCCAACACTACCCGCGCCCACTTTAATCGTCTATTATCATTTGTGGGGTATAAATTCTTGGACTTGAGCATTATCTCTGAAATGTCACTGGTTTTACTCCAAAAGGAGGTCATGGAAAGCTCAAATGGATTATGGTCACTGTCAATTGTTTCTCCGACAACCATATCCAGTACTTCTGGCCACAACCGGATATCTATCAAAACACAATTAATATGGCTCATATTAGATGTCCTATTAAAGGTATTGGCTCCCATCTTATCAGAGTTTACTGCCCTAAGCCCATAACCAAGGGTTATGGCCTGAAGCAGCAGGGCAGTTTGTGTCCATTTTCTGATTGGTGGTAAATCAATGGGGGAAACATGCCAATATGCCTCTACCTGGTCGCTATTAGATACATCTTTTGTGCATAATGGTTCGTACGTACAATTAAAATCTCCAGCAACTATCAGGGCTGTTGATAACTCCCTCTCTTCAAGGGTATTTTCTAATGCATGGAGGGTTAGTGAGCATATGCCTGCCTTGGTCCCACGAGCGTAAACATTAAAGATGTCCACCATCCTACCATTTCTACCCTTGAGGCTAGTTGCAAGTATATTAGGATTATTCGTTTTAATCTCTCTGATTGTGCATAGCAGATCAATCCTAATCCAGATCAATAACCCCCGCTGGTCTTCCTGGTCTGCCAGTAACAGCCGGTCGGCATAAAGTAACATACCCAGGAATGCAAACCGGTGTAGTGGCCCAGGTTTCTTGTAAAATACAGACATCAAATTGTACAATATATTCAATCCAGTGAGGGAGTAGCATCTTAGATTTTATTCCAGCCACATTCCACATCAGTATACAGAGTGTTGTGTTAGTTTCTTCTAATTCTCGGTGAAAAATATTTCTGACATCTCTCTAATGCCCTGCACATCTGTGGAACTCGGGAAATGGTTTGCTGATAAGACCTTGACTTGTTTCATTTCCCACACTAGAATCCAATGGATCAAAAGGCTCAGAACATTGAGGCAGCATTATGGTCAAAGAAACAGTAGTAAGGCCTCCTCGTTGGAATATCTTCGGAGCCAGATTGATGTTTTTATCGTAAAGACTAGAGGTTTTGCAGGGTGTGATGTCATGGCACCTCAGTCAGTCATTCTGAGCTAGGGAGGAATCGGACCCCATCAAGGCACTAGCTCTTCCATTTATGTGTGGCTGTGCTAAGCCAGAAAGACTGTATTTTATCTGGATGTTTGTGGTTGTTGGGGAACAAGTTCTTGCTTCTAGAGCAATTAAACAGTGGACTAAATTTTCATCTCTTAAATGGAGTTCAATAGAATCTGTAGGGGAGGCACCATTTGAAATTTGTTTTGCCCAGATAATATTGTCTCTAATGATAGATCTACACCCTCTTATTTTTCTAATCCAGTGGATTGATTTATTGAGCAGTGAATGTTGGTCCTCTTGTCTGCATACCGATAAAACTTTAGGCACATTAGTCATAAAAATCCTCTTAGACTATGTTCCTGAGTCTGCCTTACAGTACTATGACCTCTATTCACCGTCGACATGTTTGGGTAGACATTAGGAGAACTGGATTTCTCATAGGCCCTGCAGAGGAATTATTATCTTTTGCAGGGGCATGATCCGTTAAAGAACTAGTGAGCAGATCACTGGATTTTACAGTCAGTTGTTCGTTTGTTACCAGGCGTTTCACTTGATTTGAAAGCACTAAAATTGATTATTTCAATGAATTGACTTCATCCCTTAGTTCGGCAATGAGCTTACAAGCGAGATTCTCTTCCTTTGGGTGCTGTACTCAGGAAACCTCCCCCCTTTCCCCAGGGACCTCATTCAGGCTATTCGTACCTGTAGCACCCTGGCTGAGCTGTGGACTATCTCCCAACACTGCTTCCTGCAGATCCGCCATTAATTCTGTCTGGTCTAGTAGCGAAAATCGGTTAGATAAGGGAATTATGACTGTTGTGTAGATATCATTCCTACTCTTATCGATGTTAATATCTGACTCAAGAGTGGAAGGGGGAAAAATCCTGACTCCCTTCCATACTCCTCAGTTGCGTGCTGCATATCGATGTTATGCTCGAGAACCTTAGGGACCTTGGGGGCAGTGCTTCATGTAGTGTGCTTAGTGAATATAGATGGAATTCGCTTTGTTTTGGTAACGGGTCTAGGCTCTGTGTCTGGTTCAATGGTGGAATGCTGTTCCCTTAACATAGATGTAAAAACAGAGGTGCTCGAGGGTGGAGCTAGGATATCTTGACATTCTACTAGTAAGTCATCTACACGATCTAAAACACAATTTTGGGCTGCAGATTTGCGCGCAATTTTTGCTTTCCTAATTTTCCTGCGCCCCCCCTCGGGTGACCTACCCTCCTTGTTAACACTCAAAGTTGATTTCCTTTTCCCCATAATGACAGAAAACCACATTGTCAGAAACTGAGATAGGTTTTTGATTGGCCAATATATCCAAATTTTCCGTGACCATATATACAATAATACCAACTATACAATGTCTATGCGTATATAACTCACGGTTTTGGAGCAACTAGCGTCCAAGACTCCCAAAAGGTTCCACTATATCCTTGGAAATAGAAAAGCCAAGGGAGGAGGCCCTTCCCTGCCTCTTCTTGGCAATGACGGGCAAGGACGGGTGCTGCCCACGCACGTCCCGCGCTGCGGTAGATGACAGAGCTTTTTAAGCGCTACAGCAGCAGTCTCCTCCCTCCAGGGAGCAATGGATCCTGGGACTAGAAGTCCCCCTTGGCAAGGTTGGTGAGCAGGCAAAGCGTCCCACAAACAGCGTGTCGAGTGCTGCGGTAGATGACGGTGCTTTTTAAGAGCTACAGCAGCAGTCTCCTCCCTCCAGGGAGCAAAGGATCCTGGGACTAGAAGTCCCCCTTGGCAAGGTTGGTGAGCAGGCAAGGCATCCCACAAACAGCGAGTCCTGCACTGCGGTAGATGACGACACATTTTTAAGCGCTACAGCATCAGTCTCCTCCCCCCAGGGAGCAAAAGATCCTGGGACTAGAAGTCCTCCTTGGCAAGGTTGGTGAGCAGACAATGGATCCCACAAACACCGCGTCCCGCGCTGCGGTGGATGACGACGCTTGTTCAGCACTACAGCAGCAGTCTCCTCCTTCCAGGGAGCAAAGGATCCTGGGACTAGACATCCCCCTTGGCAAGGTTGGTGAGCAGGCAAGGCGTCCCACAAACAGCGCATCCCCTAATCTGGATCTTCTGGATCCCAGCAGCTATCGGCCCATTTCACGTCTTGCTCTGCCAGCAAAAATCACAGAGAAACTGATAAATCAAGAGCTTACCACTTTCATTAAGAATAATCATCTCCGGGGGGGCGGAGCTTGCCGGCGCTGATGGCGGACGTGTGATTCCCGAGCACGGTGCTGCCGCCTGAATAATCCTTAATGTATCCTACACCGGCTAACTTTATTTGCTGCTGGAAAGCACCTACTGGCGCATGTAACACTCTGGAGTGCAGCGGGAGCCGACTTGTGAAACCTTGGGGCGCTTTGCATCTCCGACGTCCAAGGCGAACTGACCCGCCGGCGAGGCCGCTGATCCGCGGCCTAGCGCAGATTGGACGCTGCAGTACGTGCTACGGCGTGCGGCCGGAGGGAGCTGGCAGAGGCCGGCGGGCATTGCGAACCTGGATCCCGGGGGGGCGAAAGTCACGATCTGTGAGGAGCTGAGGCTCAGGACACCTGGGGGCATCCCCACGGCCCCTATTCTTCGACCTCCTACCCCCCCCGGTCACAAAACCACATTGGGGTGAACGCTGAGGGAGAGGCCTCTCCAACACCTACACCCCTGCTGCCTACGGCGCTCCCCACCGGCTGCTCGTACCTGAAGACCCTTACCCCAGCGGGGCAGGATTTCCTACGCTACCGGAGAGTTGGCGAGTCCCCTCTCGACGCTTGGACAGCGGATCTTCAACGCTTCAGTGTGCGGTAGAGCTCGGGGGCTAGCGGAAGGGGCTTGGCGCGAACCTGATCCCTGAGCGGGCTCCGGGCCTGGACTGTTGGGCGTTGCCAGGTGTCGCAGTAAGTTACCCATGGTCGGTTGGCGGGAGAACGAGAGGACCCCAAATGGGGAAAGGAGACAAGACGCAGAGTAAACTCCCCTTCGAGAACCGCCGAACCAAGCCCACTGAATCCCTTGAGGCGGACCAGGCCCACCAAGCGGGCGGTGCGGAATCCACGATCTACTCGGACATTAAATCCTTGCTTATATCGATGGAGAAGGGCCTTCAAGACAGTATAACCTCTATAGGCACCAAAATCGATGCCCTTACTTATCGTATGGACAGCATGGCGGAGCGAGTAGACAAACATGCGGAGCGTCTGGACATGTCTGAGCGATGCCTCACTGAGGTTGAGGAGGCCCAAACGCAACTCGACAGCGATCGCAACCAAATCGGCAAACTCTTACAGGTGATACAGGACAAAGCGGAGGATTTGGAGGCCCGCTCGAGACGCTCCAACATACGTATCACGGGGGTGCCGGAGACGCCAGCGACCGGCAACATGGAAAAGTTCGTCGAGAAACTTCTAGTCACGCTCCTTGGTGAAACTGCCTTCTCCCTGATGTTTGTAGTGGAGCGGGCGCACCGCTAGCTGGGCCCCCGTCCACACCCGGGAGCCCCGCCGTGGCCCATTATCGCCAAGCTCTTGAATTACAGGTGTCAGGCTCCGTCTTCTCTACTTCTTCGGGGCTCTGCTGAATAACCTATAACCTCCCCTACGCGACTCCCCCAGAGCCTGAAGTATACACACAGGCGACTAGGACAGTCCCGTAGGGAAGGGAAAGGAAGGGGACAGCGGGGAGGGAGATCTGAAACGAGATCGACAGACAGTTATAAGGTACCCTCCCGCACCCCTAAACACATTTCTAACCCCTAATCTTCCTTCTGTACGCTGTATGGAATTACCCCTACCTGTAAAGGAAAATACGTTGGACCTGAATCCTAGGGGAAGAGAGTCGGGGCGTTGCTAGAGTGTTGACACCAACGTCTAAGGGATACACAACATCAAATATATAATTCACATTCCCAAAAGGTAGAAAGAATCATACACACAATACACATGCATACCTAACAGTGTTTGTTCTCAATCTTGTTGGCACAACACCCCCTTAGACTCTTGAACCCCTGTCTCTCTTCTCCTTTGTTGGGATGAAAATAAGGTATGCACATAAATTGGCAGACTTCACATCTGTCTTTGTAATCACAAGGGATCTCAACACAATGGAACCAGTAGATTCAAGGGTTCCCGAACGGCTAATGTTTCTTAGACGTTCCAGTTATTTACATTGCACAATACAAACATGAAAAATAGTTCGAGTCCTGACTTCCTAAGGCATGAAGTTCAATACCCGAAAGTGTTTAGGCTCAAGTATCTCCCTGCAATGAGACGAACGATATGCGTCTCTTCCAACAGGGAGTTGTTGGCTTTAGTACGAAATGCCCCACAGGCAGTCACGGAGACGTTCTCCGCTCCGAGCATGTGCAGGAAGTGTCCAACCCAAAACGGGACACTGGAGGTTTCCTTTAAACAAGAATATAGCTGTATCTTACCCGACCGGCTCGATACCAACCGTCTTCATATCCTTGCAGGAATAATTGGCGAAGTCGGCGTCTTTGGGATGCCCTTTTACTTCCGCGTCTTGCGTGATTTACGTCAACCACGCAACGCGATGCCGGTAAACGTAGTTTTTGGTGTCTTTGTCGTTGTTTGTTGCCGTTCTCAGGGCGTAAAGAGCCTACAGAGGGCCGCGGCTAATACGAACATGACAACAGGGACAGAGACACGGCCCTCCCTCTGGCCCACGACAATAAGAAACTGCAGTACGAGGGGTCTGATATTTCCCTGTATCCGGACTTTACGGCCAAAGTGCAAGAGGAACGGAAGCATTTCGCCCCGTACAAGAAACAATTACGCGATCTGGGGCTCGATTATTCCATGTTGTACCCTGCAAGGCTGAGAATCAACCGGCAAGGTCATTCCCATATATTCACGGACCCTAAAAATCTGCAGCAGGCCCTGAGTGTGTGGACCAAAGAGCATCGGAAAGACACCGGCAGCCACGCGGAAGGCGAAGCGACTCTGAGCCAGCTCGACGATCAGGACTGACTTAGCCTGGTTATAGCCTAGCTGCATTTCGAGCTGTGCTCACTGAAATATGTTGTATTTCTGGGCAAGAATGCAGGTAAGAATCTTCTTTTATTTCAAATGTAATACACCCACAGGAAAAGACCGCCGCTCGACTCCAGGACTCCGGGCAACTGACTAGCGTTGCCCAGAGCGCTAGAATCGAACGGAGGGGCAGAACACAACAAGAGAAGGCAATCCCTCGTGCTGGGCACAGCACGAGGGAAGACATATACTACAACTTCTCCCTCTTCACAACATTTCAAACAAAAAGAAAAAATGAAAGGGAGGCAATGGCATGTAAGTTATGACATGAAAAGAATTTGGAACTGAGACATAAAATTAAGTTCAACTTAAAACATAATCATTAAACCTGACAGGTAACCTCCTACATCGAACAGATTGGGGGAAAGCTTGATGTGAAACCTCCCCATCAGCCTCAGAAAGAATGGAAGAAGGAGAGGTAGACAACAAAGAAGAGGAGAGACCTGACGAGGAAGGAGAGGAATCAGTTAATGATACAGAAGCATCTGATAAAGGAGATGAGAAAGAAGAACATGAGGAATCTAACCAAAAAGACCAGTCACACTGATCAAACTGTTGTTTGGACAAACTTAACAAGGAACGAGCCTGTGAGTCGGACAGAAGAACCAAAGCCCTTTTGTTCCACCATCCTCTGCTGCCAAGTAAAGCAGAGGCCTTACTGACAGCAGTTACCTGAACAGGAGTTGAAAACTTAGAGAGTCCTTTGGCAACTTTTCTAGGATTTTTGATGAGGACCCAATCACCAACTTTAAGAACAAAAGAAGTGAACAATTTACCTGAATCATGCCTGGTTTTCATAAGGGCTTGTTTCTGAGAAACTTTTTCAGAAAGAGAGACATCTGAAGGTCGAAGGGTCTGGTCATTTTTCGCAGACAACCATGTGGGACACAATTTGGTATGAACACTCCTATTTCTTAATAAAGAAAAGGGGGAAACACCAGTAGTACAATGGGGAGAAATGTTATATGACCAAAACTTCTCTTCAACAAAATTCCTAACGTCATTGTGTGAGGAAATGGCTGTTTGAACAGCATCTTTGAGTAGTCTATTGGCCCGTTCAACTAAACCGTTAGAAGTGGGCGAATAGAGAGCAACCTTGAAATGAACAACATCATGTTCCAATAAAAATGAGTCAAATTTTTCAGATATGAAATGGGAACCATTATCGGTAACCACCACAGAAGGACAACCTTCAATGATGAACAATTTGCGCAAAAATTTGATGGCATTGGCAGAGGAGGGAGAGTCACAAAACATGTGGTACAACCATTTTGAATGATAATCAATGAGAATAATGACATATTTCATGTCATGAGGAAGGACATCAAATGGGCCAGAAAAATCCAAACCAACCTTTTCCCAAGGTTTGAGTGGAAAGGGAAAAGGATGGAGGGGTGTACTAATGAGTTTCCATTTCTTATCTGAAAGCAAACATTCATTGCAGGAATCAATGTAAAACTTTACCTGGGACTCAATAGAGGGCCACCAATAATGTGATTTGATGAGTTGAGATGTTTTAGTTATGCCAAGATGTCCTTGATGTGCAAATTTAATGATATCGGGTCTGACATCAGAAGGCGGAACAAAAACATCATGCCTCATAATTAAATTGTCGACAAGAGAGAGTTCAGAAGAAACCATGGAAAAGGCCTTAAGTTCATTTGACAAATTTCTACTCTCAGGCCAGCCCTGAGAAATGTATTGTGCAACCAATTTTAGATTCTGGTCATTTTCATAAGCTCTTGACCAAGAATCCTCTGTAATGAAAGGGCACGATTTGGTGGCGTCAAGGGTGGCGACAACACACTCAACATCACCAAAATCTCGAACATCTGAATCAGAATTGAGTGACATGCGAGATAAACAGTCAGCCCGAAAATTTTTGCCACCTGAAATGTGCTTAATATTGAAGTGAAATTCATGTAATTTTGACAAGAGTCTGACAAGTCTTGAGGAGGCTTTACCTAGGCCATCACCATTGAGAAGTTGAGTGAGAGGCTTGTGATCGGTGAACAAATCAAATTCTCTACCCCAAATGTAGTTCTTAAACTTTTCAATTGCCAAAACGCAAGCCAATGACTCTCGCTCAATGGTGCTATAGTGGGTTTCAGAATCCTTAAGTGTTCTGGAAGAAAAAGCGACAGTGTGTTCCCTACCAGAAACCCACTGACCAAGGACAGCGCCCAAACCAGTCAAGCTGGCGTCAACCATGATGAAACACTTGGCAGAGTCTTGAAAGGGGTGCAAAGCAGGAGCACCAACAATCATGTCCTTGATATGTGAAAAAGAGGTATTGATCTCTTCAGTCCAAGCATATTTGGAACCTTTGCGAAGCAAAGAGCGAAGGGGTTCAACAATTTGGGCATAGCCTTTTACGAAACGGGCGTAATACTCCGCTAAACCCAAAAAGGAGCGGAGAGCATCCTTGTCATTGGGAGGAGAAGCTTGAGAAATAGCCTCAATGAGGGAGGACTTGGGTTTTATGCCTTCGGGAGTCAAAGTGTGACCCAAGTAATCCAGGGATTGAGAACCAAATTTACACTTGTCAGCCCTGACAGTCATGCCAGCTTCATTAAGCTTGCACAAAACAGAAGAAAGATGGGATAAATGAGAATTCCAATCAGGAGAAAAAACCAAGATGTCATCCTGATAGGCCTGAACCCCAGGAACAGACTCGAAGAGATGATCCATGATTTTTTGGAAAACACTAGCTGCGCTAGCAAGTCCAAATGGGAGTTTCAAATATTTAAAAACACCAAATGGAGTGACAAAAGTGGTGAGGTCCTGAGAAGATTCGGTAAGGGGTACTTGATGGTACGCGGAGCGCAAGTCAATAAGGGAAAAATACTTGGCACCACCTAGGTTGGCAAGTAGGTCGTGAATTTTGGGAAGGGGGTGGCAATCAACCAAAATATTTTTGTTTAGGGTGCGAAGGTCGGCACATAGCCTGACCTCACCGTTCTTCTTGCGAACGATAACAATGGGGGAAATCCATTCGGAAGAATCCGAAGGTGCAATGATACCATCCTTTTTGAGAGAGGTGAGCACAGATTTAAGTTCGTTTCTGGCACTGATGGGGACAGGGCGGACTTTATGAACAATGGGTTGGGCAGAGGCTTTAAGTTTGATCTCATGTTTAAAACCTTTGACGGTGCCTGGTTGGTTGGAAAAAACATTGGGAAATTTGTCCAAAATTTGTTTGATGTCTGACTCATGATTATCAGAGAGAAGACAAACTGAAACAAAAGGTGGAACAGGGGAATAACCTTCAGGAGGATCACAAACTCTAATGGGATCATCCGAACCAGGAACTAGGTAGATACCCATTTTGGCAAGATCTTGCCACCCAACTATATTGGGACCCTTGGTTGCAATATACATTTTGGTAATAATAGATCTCCCAAAACACTCAAGCCTATAGTTGAAGTAGCCAAGCATAATTATATCAGACTCATTAAATGCTTTGGGACTAAGGTCAGATTTGAGCAAAGAAATGGAATTGTTCCATTTTTCAAGAAAAATTGCTTCATTAAGAATGGTTATGGGAGATCCAGAATCTGCCATGACTGTAACTTCAATGTTACCAAACAGTGCAGAGCAGTAAGGACCTTTGACCAAATTAGAGGTATCAATGAAGTTGCAATGGATAGATACAACCATGTCTTGAAATTCATCAATACAATCATCCAAATCAGGACATACAATACTATTTACAGAGGGTCTGGGCGATCTTTTGACAGATTTGCACATACCTTGGAAATGTCCTAATTTTTTACACAAAACACACCTTTTTCCTGAAGCAGGACAAGAGGGGTTGTTGCCAATATGGGACTTAGAACCACACCTGTAACAATAAGGGTTAGGGTTAGGTTTCTTTTGAAAAGATCTAAAAGACCTATTAGTGTTAACTACACTAATAGAAGTGGCATTGTCATATGAAGAAGAATGAAGAGAAGAATGAGCTTGGTCTTTTTGCAGCGCGTTAGATGTGGTGATGGATCTTTCGATGTTCTTGGCAATGTCAATAGTTTCTTGAAGTGTAGGCTTCTTGCAGCTCAAAAGGCGTTGTTGAATCTTTTTAGAAAAACAAGCAAAAACAAATTGATCCCGAATGTAAATGTCGGGATTAGATTCGAATTCGCAAGTAGAGGCCAAGATTCTTAACTGGGCAATGTACTCTTCAATGGACTCATCTTCTCGCTGTCTCCTTTTAAAGAAGTTATGTCTCTCAAGCATTTCATTAGGTTCTTCACCATAATGTCTTGCGAGTCTGGATAAGGCTTCTTTATACTCATCCCAATTATCACCAGCCTCCCCAGTGGGAGGAGAAGATCTTGGGAGGTTTTCAAAAGTATGTTGTGCAGCAACACTCAAGCAACCATATAAAATAGCAACTTTCCTCTCAGGAGTGAACTTGACTGCATCAATCGCTACAATATGGTTGGCAAAAGCTCTAACCCATTGACGCCAAGGAATGGTAGGTTTTCCAGGGAGTTGAAGAAAAGGTGGGGGTTGAGCAAATTGCTGAGAAGAAGCCATGAAAATAGAATGAAAAATACCAAAGTTGTGGTTGTAATTGAGAAGAAATAATGAAGGTGGTTGAAGATGTTCAAGAAATTATAAGTATGACTTGAAGCTTAAAACAACATATGAAATGCAGGCAGGGGTGTGCCTGTCACCGAAGAAGCACACACAAGAATAAATAAATTTGTTAAATATAACAAAGAATATTGTAAAAGTACCAGTATTTAACTCCAGCGTATGAATGAATGCCCAGGAAAAGAAGTGAAGATCGTGCTGTAGCGTCAGGCATCAGGAAACTGACTCCGTGTGAGGAACAGCGCGGAGCGTGTAGATGTAGACAGCTGTAGCTAGGCAACGAGTGAAAAATGGCTGCCGAGCGTAACGTGATGACGTGCCAGCGTGATGAGATGAGGTGCTGGAGGATCACGTGTATCAGCGTTAAGTGCGCGTAGAAATTGAAGACGCGCAAGGACAATGACGCTTTGGAACGTTGGGCACTCACCGGCTGAAGCTCGAGCCCTCAAGGCAACCGTCAGCATGAAAGGCAAAGCGGTGGAAAATGACGGAAATTCGCCGGAAAGCAGAGTACCGTCGGCTTCAACAGCAGGTAGAAGCGATGTCCGTGATGTCCGTGAGGAGTAGTGAAGTACTTGGTAGGAGTAGGAGGGCGGGTATCGAGGGAGTAGGCCGAGTACCTCCTGGTGGGTGTCTGGTAGGTTCAGGACCCGCTCTTCGCCAAATGAAATATGTTGTATTTCTGGGCAAGAATGCAGGTAAGAATCTTCTTTTATTTCAAATGTAATACACCCACAGGAAAAGACCGCCGCTCGACTCCAGGACTCCGGGCAACTGACTAGCGTTGCCCAGAGCGCTAGAATCGAACGGAGGGGCAGAACACAACAAGAGAAGGCAATCCCTCGTGCTGGGCACAGCACGAGGGAAGACATATACTACACTCACCCACCTCCATCTCCATTAATGTGCCAGGACTGGGACTGCATTTGAATCTGGCACCCGCTGCTCTCCCGAGCTGGAGGTACTCGGTCTACCTGGGTACGAGGACAAGCTTGAACTAATCGTTGGTAAGACTCTACCATTCCGCACGTCCTATAAGTCAATCGTCTGTTGGGGTTGTTGCTGATACGTTTAATTGAGGGTGCTCGGACCATGGGGGGCATGGAGGAGCTGCTGCCCGTAAACATTTTGCCTAGCCTGGGCGCGCCTACGGCCATTTGGTGCTGGACTGTTTGCAAAAAGCCGGAGCACGATGCTAGGAGGTGGACGAGGGGCCGGGCCTTTAGCTAGCGTTTTGTATAGTTACCTTACGGACTGCCTGGCAACCTTGGCCCCCGCGCTGTATGCCTCTCTAGCCCCTTTGGGCTTTTTCTAATTCGCTGCTTGGGTAGGGAGGGGGAGGAAGGGGTTTGACCATGCAAGGCCGGGTTGGGGTTGGTCTGCTGTGGGAGTGGGGTGGAGGGGATTGGGGAAAGGAATGTTTTGTTAATTCTAGGGGGGTTTGCTATCTGATTTCTGACACTTCATATGCATTCGATATGTGCGTGATGTCCCCACTTGGGGCGCCCATTCCATTTAGTAATGGCTGACAAGACCACTGAGATCGAGGCCCCACATGTCCCCAGCTTTAAGGCACTCACTTGGAACGTCAGTGGCCTAAATGACCACCGCAAGGTCCGGAAAGTCATTAGTTATCTGCAACGCCATCACATTGATATAGCGCTGATTCAAGAGACTCATCTCCCTATGACCAGCAATATGCTACGATGTAGAGGCTTGGAGGGCAACATTGCCGCTGCGGGCTTCACCTCACATGCCAGGGGTGTTTTAACCTGGGTGAATCCGAAATCCAAACTCACGTTACAAACCCTGGAGGCGGATGTTGAGGGCAGGGTTGTTATATCTAGGTGTGTGGGACTGGGACTGGATTTCATAGTTATTAACACATATGGCCATAACTTTGACTCTCCATAATTCTATAGCGCCCTCGCTGCAAAGGCTGGACACTACGACCCATATCGCCTCTTCTGGGGGGGGAGACTTCAACCTCACCCTTTATCCTGAGCTGGACAGATCAGCTGGCCCCCGACGCAGCCTTAGAATTGCAGAGTGCGATGATGTGTATGGGCCTGGAGGACGTGTGGCGTTTCCGAAATCCACAACAGGGGGGCTGCACACACTACTCCGCTTACCATAACATACACACCAGGATAGATTATTGGCTTGCTCCCTCCTCCAGGCTGGGTCAGATTAAGGACTGCAGAGTGCTACCTAGAACTCTGTCTGATCATTCGCCTGTACTTTTGGAGATACTATTCCGCCTTTCACGTGGCGGTTCCCGCCATACTCCCTTCTGGACCCTGTGTTCAGAGGGGAACTTGCTGAAGCTATAGATGTATTCTTTGAGGCCAATGTGGGCTCCGTAGACAGTTTTCAAGTGGTATGGGAGGCATTCAAGGTATACATAAGGGGAGTGGCGATGTCCAAACATTCTGGTATTCTTAAGTCCATCAGACAGAGACTTGCTGAACTTGAGAAACAACTAGCTGACCTGGAGAGTAGACAGAGCAGCCTGGCGAGCAGATAGATGAGAACATTAAGACGCTGGTTGCGGAATATCACAAGGAGGCAGACAGGGAAATCAAACACATGAGGAAATACGCTACTGCCAGGGTGTACGGGGAGGGTGAAAGACCCAGTGCAGTTCTGGCCAGGGTGTTGAGAGGGAAGAGAGAACGACAGCATATCGCGGAGGTGAAGTCTGCGGATGGTGAGGTGTTCACTGACGAGACTGACATTGCGAACGTATTCAGGGCCTACTATGCTGACCTGTACACATCTAAGAGCGGGGACATAGCAGATGACATAAATGACTACCTCGGCCATATTGACATTCCTACATTGACCAATGCCCACAGGGAGTTCCTCATGCACCCTATAGAAAAGGACGAAAGGCTCTGTCGAGCATGAGGTCGGGCAGCGCTCCGACGCAGACGGCCTCACAGCGGGCTTTTATAAAGCTTTTAAGGAGCAACTGCTCCCCCATCTATCAGCTCTATTTGATGATATTTGTGTGGAAGGCAGCATGCTCCAATCAATGAGGGAAGCGCTCCTGGTCACTATTCCGAAACCTGTCAAACCCGAGATGAGTGTGGCTCATACAGGCCTTTATCTCTGCTGAACGTTGATGCTAAACTGTTTGCTAAGGTTTTAGCCATCAGACTGGCGCTCCTGGCTCCGGGGCTGGTAGCCTCAGAACAGGCAGGGTTTATCCCGAGCCGGAACCTGGTGTACAATATCCGGACGGTGTTGAGCACGATACAGCATCTGAGACAGGACAGGGAGGCGCTCGCAGTATTTCTTGATATGGAAAAGGCCTTTGATTCAGTTGAATGGCCCTTAATGCGCCTGGTACTGCAACGCATGGGCCTAGGACAACCTTTCCTGCAGATGATAGGAGCGCTTTACCACCAGCCTAGAACACGGCTCAGAATGGGGGACCTGGTCACGGAATCCTTCACTATCAGCAGGGGCACCAGGCAAGGGTGCCCGCTATCGCCCCTCCTCTATGCCCTGGTGGCAGAGCCGTTAGCCTGTGACCTTCGAGAATATCATGGTAATGAGGGTATTGGCTTCCCGGGATACAGGATTGTGGTGTCAATGTATGCTGACGACGCCCTGCTGTACGTCCAGGACCCGGAACACAACCTCTCTTCTGTGCTTAGAGAAGTGGTCCATTTTGGTGCGCTATCGGGTCTGAGGGTCAATTGGCCAAAGTCCTTAGCCTTCCCCTTGACTCCTATCACACAATGCACTACTATGGAATACCCATTGCAGTGGACTACTGACAAGGTCAGGTATCTGGGGGTCCAGCTCCACACCGATTCGGAGATCCTGTTCAGGGCCAACTATGGCACTGCCGTTAGCAGACTGGAAGATGATGTTGCAGTCTGGTGCAAGCTCCCACTATCTCTCGTGGGACGTATATCTATAATGAAGATGGTCGTGCTACCCAGATTTTTATTCCTATTTATGACCATCCCGATAGTCCTCCCCAAATCCTTTTTTCTGTGACTACAACAATTGATGGTTAAACTAGCTTGGGCAGGCGGTCAGCCACGTGCCAAATGGACACTACTCACCCTACCCTACACTATGGGAGGTCTTAACGCCCCAGACCTGGAGTTGTATTACAGAGTGGCACAGGCTGCACATTTGCACACCTGGATACACGGGGAACGCGACATCCCCCATGTACGCATGGAAGCGATCTTTGCCAGCCCCCTCTTGCTTCCGCATACGGTCTTTCAGCCGACAGACCATAGGACAGGAGTACTGGACTCCATCACAGCCACGAACCATGCCTGGGATAGTCTTCTACAGGCGCAAAACGGTGCTCTGCTATATGCCCCGGTGATGCCGGTGGACTGGGCCGGGTGGCTACCCCCTCTTCTGGAAAAGGGGGGTGATCCTTGCATTGTGGAAACTAAACATTAGTGTTGCGGGTGACTTGTTCAGCGAAGGGGTGGTCAAGACTTGGGAGCTGGTTGCGAGCGACTGCGTGGAGCCGCCACTCCTGACGCGCTTTCAGTTTCACAGAGTTCGACGCGCTCTGACTGACCTATTGGGCGGAGACATGGCGGAGCCTCCTGAGGTTCCAGAGCTCACTTATGTTATCAAAGCTGACTCTCCCCGAAAGTTATTGTCCAACCTGTACAAATTATCCCAGACACACAAGGAGCACTCATACACTAAGGCATGGCTGGCATGGCAGACCGACCTGCAGACTGTACTAGATGACGATATGTGGCGATACTGCTGCACTAACACTAGGAAGCTTTCCCTCAATGGCCGGCACAGACTGGTGCACTTTAAGTTCTTAAACAGGGTGTACAACACTCCAGCTAGACTGTGCAGATATGGCCTACGCGACACCGTGAACTGTGAACGATGCCATGCCCCTGACTCAGACTTCCTACACCTCGCTTGGCAATGCCCTGGGGTCTGGGACTTTAGGGAAAAGGTTTTTGCCGAAATTAGTGCTGTGACGGAGACTACTCTAGCGCCAGACCCCCTGGTAGCGTTACTGGGATACACCAAAAAACTCCCTAGGGCGGTGCGGAGATTAGTGGATATGGGCCTGCTCGTAGCCCGGAGGGTAGTTGCATGTTGTTGGATGAGAGGCCCGGTACATAGATTCTTTTATTCGCTACCTGGAAAAAAATTACAACATTGCACCTATCATATCACAGGGGCACGCTACAAAAACATTAGCATATGCTGACGACATTGCTATATTCAACCCAGATCCTGTAGGTGCAATGCTGAACATCGAGGCCGAGGCGTTGAAATTTGGACTTGTCTCTGGCTATGCACTCAATCAGGGGAAGACACAAATTATTTTAAATCAAAAAATTGTGATGGACGACCCTAGAGTGGTAAAGGGAGCAACTTACCTGGGGGTTACCATCTCCTCAAACCTGGCGGAAGTTGTGGATATTAATGTCAAGCCAATGCTGAACTCAATGCATAAGGACTTACGACGCCTAGATAACCTTCATCTGTCCATCATTGGGAGAGCAAACGCAATCAAAATGGTGTTTTTTCCAAAAATATTATATTTATTTAGGGCAATTTACTTGGAATTTTCTAATCAGTGGCTTACCTCAATGGAACGTACATTCTCAAGATTTATGTGGGCATATGCACAACCTCGGCGGGCATATAAATATCTCACCCTTCCTAAAGATAGAGGTGGGCTAGCTCTTCCTAATCTAAGAAGATATTACTGGTCATGTGTATTACTTTATAGTAAGGAATTACTACAAGAGGGGGATAACACAGAAGAACATACAGTATCGATTTTCCAGCTGCTTGTTGGAAATTCTAGTAATGGTTATCGATGGAGGCATATTCATGACTGTTATCATAAGAAGGTCAAATTTAAGACTCTCTATAGCTGGTTTAAAGTATGGAAGGCCATAAAAGAAGCATTTGGAATAGGACAAATCGCACATTACACGCCGATATGGAACAATCCAATTCTTCCACCAATGGTTTTCAAGGACAATTGTGTAAGCAAATGGCATAGAATAGGAATTACACAATATGGGGACGTGTTCACAACACAGGGGATTAAATCTTTTGAAGCTTTGAAGGAAGAATACAGCTTAGACTGGCGGGATTTCGTTAAATGCCGCCAAATCAGGGATTTTTTAACTCGCAAACCGGGGGCCAGGACATTGGGGGAAGAATCTACCCTAGTAGAGATGATCATACACTCTAAAAATCATACTATGGGTGGAGTTTATGCGCTGCTGTTGGCCATATTCCCGGACAACCTAGATAAAACATCAACGAAGTGGCAAAGCAAACTTGAGATTTCAAACAAAGGCTTTCTACACACCTGTCAGCTAGCTCAAGCTATTCTAATCTCCACTAAACTTCAGGCACAATTCTACAAAACCAGTTTTTTTCTTTATTATACACCTGACAAGATTGCAAAATGGGGAACCGGCAAAGGGACCTGTTGCCCGAGATGCAACTTACCTAAAGCCGATTCCATACATATCTTTGCCTCTTGCCCTGGGTTAATTCCTTTAAAGCAAGACATAGAGAGGTTCTTATCATCTGTTCTTCATAGAGAGGTGACTGTCAAATGAGGCAATGGTACTTGGGGCAGACGAACCAGATAACATTGAAAGTGGCTATGAGTTCATATTTGTAGCGATGGCTGTCTTGCGGTTATGCCTAGCTTCCGCTTGGCTCGACCCGTTAGCGCCCTCTTTCCAACAGTGGCTAGCTAGGCTATTGGCGGTACACAATATTGAGATAGCCATTTACCAACGGAAAGGTAAACAGCGGCGCAAAAGGGGTATGAAAATCTGGACCCCTCTTACACAATGGCGGGATTCACAAACATAATCTAATGTACCTACAAGGCTGTAATGTTTATAGGATTTTGTTCTTAAGTTGGGTTTATGTAATGATGGGTTAAACAAAAAGAAAAAATAATGTAATGCTCATGACGTTAATGTGCATATGTTTACCTGTCCGTCACACGGGGGATTGGGGGGGGGGGAATAAATGTAAAACCATGACTAAAAACATAAAAAAAAAAAAAGGATGAGAGGCCCGGTGCCTACACCGAAGCGTTGGGCGCATGATATGATGTACTGCTGCACACAATCTGAAAGTTACAGTGAACTTCAGCCCCCCACTAGCAGGCCTAAGAACGTTTGGGGGCTTTACCAGACCTACTTGGCTAATAAAGGGACCAATGGCCCTGTTGATGAGACATAGGGCTACTCTGTGTACTAGTAGTGGAGGGCAGCCTCCCTGTGAGGAGGGGCAACGACCTATTCTCTACATCAAATGGCATGCCTCATCTCCTTTTTCTTTGATTATACGGGACTGTCATTCTTGTTGACCGTATGTATTGCTAATTATGTTATCAACGCCGTCTGCCCTCCAGTGGGTTGTTGGCTAAATGGCTGTGTATTTACCCGAGAACTGGAAGTCGCGTGATTGACGAAGCAGGGATGTGATCAAAGTCAGATTGGCGGGAGGGGGGGTTTCGAATTGTACTTTTTGTTTTCCTGTAAAATAAAAAATAAATAAATTTAAAAAAAAGAATAATCATCTCCAGGAAGCGACTCAGTACGGTTTCAGGAGTGAACACAGTACACAACTGACCTTGATTCCCACGACTGAAGAGATCAGATGCGTGGTAGACAAGGGAGGTAATGCTGTGCTTATTCTTTTGGACCTCTCTGCAGCATTCAACACTTTTGATCACTGCTTACTGATAACACATCTTCAGAGCCTGGGCATTGGTGATTATGCTCTCTTCCTTCTAAAATCTTTTCTGACTGAGAGAGAAAAAGCAGTGGAACCAGTCAATCTGCTGTTCCCTCCCTTTCGACTACCATGTGGTGTTCCGCAGGGTTCTTCACCCAGCACTTCCTTTTTCAATTTATATGTTACTCCCATGACAGACTGATTAAATCCTTTGGATTTGCCATGGTGTCCTATGCTGACGACACTCAGATTGTCGTCTTATTTACAACACCTCAGCCAGGTTTTCACAATTGAATTCAACAGATTAGTAAGTGGATGCTGGAGAATTGCCTGAAATCTTTTTGCCTTTTATACCTCAGAATCTTCAGAAAACAGTTGTCTCCGCTCTCATTCATTCATTCCAGGTTAGACTAGTGTAACACCCTCTTTGTAAGTCTACAGAAAGGTATTCTTGGCAAGTTATAAGTCCTTCAGAACGCGGCGGTCCTAATCCTGATAGGGATTCCTAGGCATCAATCCAGGGCCGGACTGACTACCGGGCAGTTTGGAATGCTGCCGAGCTGGGGGTCATTTCACTGCGGTGGGGGTTGATTTCGTTCATGGAGACCTGCGTGTGCTTCGAAATATTTAAAGCAAAACGAATTTCGTTTAGCACACGCAGGTCTCCATGAACAAAATCAGCCCCTAGCTCAGCAGCATTCCAAACTGCCCGGTAGCCAGTCCGGCCCTGCATCAATCTGCTAAACAGCCTCTTACATCTCTTCACTGGCTTCCCATGAAGTAAAGGTTCTACTGGTATGCCCCACAAAGAAATCTTTGCCAATTTGGTCAAAGGCCCAGGTTTTGGTCTCTCTAAGTGGGGTGGCAGGAGCTTTGTCACCTCGACTTCCAAATTATGGAATACTGAACCCTTGCATCTGAAGAACTCTTTTGATTGGCTTTCATTTAGAAAGGCCCTTAAGACATGGCTTTTCACTCTGTAATCACTGTCTTTTACGGATTCAGGCATCTTCTGTTCATCTTTCTACTTCGCCAGTCATTTTGTTTTTTCATGTTTTTAGTGTCCAGATACCTCTGGGCATTAGTTTGCACTTTATTAATATAAAATTTAAATCAAATCAAATGCTGTATTGTATTGATCATGGTGATCTGCACACCTATCACACGGACACATGTTTTGTATTGTAGTTCCTATATTCCCAATATGCTCTGCGCCTTGGAATAATATATCGTATAGATGTGACGTAGGACTTATGTCTACTAGGTCTCTATCAAAATATATTAGACTTAATTGTGAGTGCCAGCTAGCTCTGAAGTCACTAGAAACTTTCTCGTGTTCACAAGAAGGGATTTAGTTTCTGACAACCGCATAAACATGACATCTTTGTTTCCCCATGATAAAACTGATCTTCAGAGTCGTGGAAACAATAGATAGATATTTCACTCAGTCAATCATGCATGCTTCGTTTCACCAGAGGTGCAGCGAAATAAAGAGACGGGCGTTTTCAATAAAAGGATTTATTGAACAGTCTTCTTTCTCAAGCATAAGAAATGAACTGCTACAATCGCAAAACTGGTTGCGAAATATAATGCATACAGTAAAAAGAGTAGGATAAAATAATACTGTAAGAGCATTGTATGGTTCCTAGACCATAGATAAATACATACATAAATAACAGAGGCTAAAAGTACTCAACTGGTGCTTCTAAAATACGCCTGGCCCGATGTACCTAACCTAAGCTTAGTACGAGGGAAGAAGTAAGTGAGGTGTAGCATAAATGTAGTATTCTTTGCCAAGAATCTGTCCAAGATTTCTCTTAGGGTCTAATCAGCTCCGTACCTTGATTTGGAATGAAGAGGGTCAGCTCAGGACTCGATATCCCAACAACCCGCAAGGGTAGCTTGGAAACACTGGAGCTGGATTTTTTGGCAGGAGAAAAGACAGCGTCTCTCTCAGTGTGTCTGCTGGAGGGTTGGCTTCCTTCGGCACTTGCAGTAGCAGGGCGCGTCGGGCAAATAGATAGTCGAACTGCTCCAAACCACCGTGTGTTTGCTATGGCAAGTGTGGGCATATTTGTACCTTGAAGGTACCGAGTTTGACGTAAAGGTGGACATAATAACGTCATCAAAGAGTCTCAGTTCTTTGAAAACTCCATGAGTTCTTGGACAAGTCAGTTTTCGAGCAAGGGGAAGTCCCTAGCTGCTGAAGCCGAGTTTTCCAAGAAATCGTTGTAGATTTTCGGATCTAGTAGAAGTAGCCCTGCCGTATTTATACTGCATGAGGTATGTCTAAATATGGTTATGATTCTTATGCATATATAAGGATATGGTGATTTACACCTATATAAGGGCATACATCGGGAAAATTACAGTAGAGTCCTAAAATGTTATACAACACCCACTCCACGAGTGCTGATGGAAGTGTTAGACAGATATCCAACACGCATTTCTCTCCACAAAGCAGGCATCGTAGAACAGGTAAGATGCAATCTTACCAGATTGGTCTGAATGACAGAAACCATGTGGTATTCAGATCTCTCAAACGAGCCAAGCCAAGGATCTGTGTTATGCGTTCACGATACTGCATGGCCAGAAGAGCATTCTCCATGGTAATTTGGGTATCGCAGGTGGCCGGACTTGCCATAATAGAGCAGGAGGAATAAAAATAGGATCCCCGCTACGAGTCCCAAGATGAGAGGCAGGCCGCCGAACACAGAGTGCATGAAGTTAGGGAAAATACCCAGGACTGCTTTAAAGGATGCTAACGTGTCATGGCGCTGCCGCTCCTCGTCTCAAATGGTTTGTGTTAGTCGTGCTCGAGTAGTTGCACTGGTGGCAGCTTTCGTGTGTTGTTTGCCTGCGTTTTACGCGCTCGTCGTGCAGCTTGGGTCTCTGTTGCCTTGGTTACTCAGGCAGCGCCATGACACGGCGACACGGGCAGATTAAATAGAAACAGCCCGTCCCAATGAGAAGTCCTCGAACACATCGCTTCCACTGTGAATCAAATTACAGATTATTCATAAGGCCCTGATGAGAGTTCGGGAACCCCGGTGGCCCTGACTCGAAACGCGCCGGCATACCAATGGGAACAGACTAGTATATTGATTATACACTAGGACTTTGAAAATAATTTCCCAATGTCTTTGGGCATTTGACGTTGTCTTGTGATAAATTATGAAGTTGATTTGAGAACATAACGTTTGTATCGTTTTGTATTTAAATGTTGTTATGATGTTTTGTAGTTTAATTTGTGAATATATTTCCTGTTTCGTTTGAAATGTATATATATGTGTGTAAAGTAAGTCAGATGTGTTAGTGTATTTGCTTTCTCTGCACAAAAACACGTATGAATTTTTGATAAAAATAAAAAGTGAGTGGTACAAATCAAGGTACCTGATCAAACGTAATTAAGTATTGGTTTGGTCTATATCTGAATAATTACGCTATACCATATAAGAAGGGTGCAGGCATCTGTTTTGTTTTTCTGAATCATGTTATTAACAGTCTCAAAGTCCCAATCATCAGAAAATGTACTGGGTGAAACAAAGTCACTCAAGAAAACCTTAAATTGATGTGGAATCTTCATCAGCTCAACAGGACTATAAATGTCATAATCAGTTCTATCCCATGCTATACCACCAGGTAGAGGAACAGCTGTGCCTTGACATGTTTGTATAGTCAGATGCTACATCATTGTAGACAGGAGTTTCTTGATGAACTGTTATTTGGGGTTCAAGAGGCACAAGTTCCATGGCTTTATTGCATAGTCCTTCTTTTCTCACTGCAGATTCTTCAAAGGTGATGAGTCTCTCAGTTTGAACCTCTTGGATAGTAGCAAGATTGGTCGTCTGCTACATCTTTGGAGTCCACTGGGCCTACTACTTATTATCGGCCACATGATGTGGTTTTACCAGGTCAATTGATACAGACCGGTTCTCCTTTCTTCCAGCAAGGGGCGGCAGTAACACTGTTCTTGATCCGTGGACTGCTAGTACAGGTACTGGTTTTCTGTAAGAAGGCCCAAATTCCTTCTTATCCGCTATTTTCTCTCTGACCAGATCCCCAATCTTTGGAATCCAGACAGGTCTTGCTGGGACAGGTGGTTTTTCTTCTGTGGTCGTTGGCTTTTGGATGGTGTTGCTTAGACTTCTTCTTGTTTCGTTTAAGTCCTGTAAAACAGCCAAACGATCTTTGATATCAAAGGGTTTTTGTTATACCACTGAAGTAGGACGATCAAGCTCTTCAACCATTATTCTAGCACCAAAAAGGATTTTATATGGAGTGATTCCACCCAGAGAATTTCTCGGCAGGTTATTAAGACTACGTTGGACACTTATTAGATGTGTGACCCACCCATCACCCGAACCTAATACCCTAGCTGTTATAGATTTCTTTATGTCACAGTTTTTTCTCTCCACAACCGAATTTCCTTCAGGATGGAATGGACTCGAAAACCGCAATGCAACGCCCAAACTGGCCATGGCCTCCTTATAAGCCCGAGAGCTAAAAGCAGGACACTGGTCAGAATATAGTGTCCTGATTGCGTATGTGCCAATAAAGACTCGCAAATCTTTTATAACAGATCGGGCGTCAGCCGAGCGCTGAGGCCACATCCAAATGAATCTTGTCCTAGTATTTGTGGGACCGCTTTTGTCCATAGGGACGTTTGAGTGTGGATAGTCTAATGCTATCTAACAATGGTGTCTGTACTGGGCTGGCTACACTGTAGTCAGGAATCTGGTGGCGCTCCATGCTGTGATCTCTGTAACAGTCATCACAATTAATTCCGAATTCATAAATGTGGGCTTTTATCCCTGGCCACCTGTACATCTCTTGTAATTCTAATAGAGATTTTGAGATCCCTTGATGTATCAGACCCTCTCCCATATGCGCCTCGTGAATCAGAGCACCTCTCTTATTCCTGTTTGGGATTACCCTATCCCCCACTCCAGGGATTCGAGCAAAAGGAACATAGTTTGCGTCAATTATGTATGTATACCCGAGTGGGTAGTTTAGAGGTAATGCAGCTCCGCTGCCTTTGCTTGTGGCATTGACAGCGAGCATAGTTTCACCGTCTATTTTTGTTTTTGAACGAGTGATTGCAGCTACGGAAACCGTTTCCCAGCTGCTTTCGCAGCTTCATCAGCCAATGAATTCCCTTCAACGTGAACGCCATCACGCTGATGACTCAATGTATGGATCATGTGAGTCTTTTATAGTTCTTTCTGTAAAAGAACTACTTGTTCCCAAAGCATTTTATGCTTGATTGTGCCACCTTTTGCGTCTTTAAATCCATTTTGAACCCAGTTCTGCAGATATTCATTGTAAGACTGGACGCAGTAATACGAATCACACACTATGAGTGTGGGGAATCCGCGATCAGTATTTTCAAGCGCCATCTTGAAAGCCTGTAGTTCAGCTGAGCTGTACAGTCTCCGAGAAATTTAGTTTTTGTGACCATAGGTCTGAATTTACCATCGCGCCAGCGACCTTTAACAATCGTGCACGCAGCACTATAAGCTTGTTTACCCCCAATTGCGGGCTGCGCTGATCCGTCTGTATATATTATACAGCCAAAATGTTCTAGAGGCAGAATCTCAGTGGGCAGAGGACATTCTTGTTCGTATTGGAGAAATTCTTGTGTCTTCAAGTAAGGGTCAAAAACGTATTCAACGTCTGTTGCAGCAAGAGAATTAACCCATTGTATCCATCTCGGATGTAGAGCTTTTGCATTAGGAATGCTTGCTTTCGTCACTGCCTCTAAGGCAGGTACAGGAGTAACGACTTTTATGTGCTTACCCTGTACCAGGGCTCTCTCTTTTGCTACCGCAGACTGAACCGCTGTCAGAATTTTTTCTGTTGAAGTGAATTTCATTTCAGCTTGTGTGTACAAGTGTGATTTGTAAGCTATTGGTACATTTTCACCTTCATTAAAGGTTAGGTATGTGAATCCGTATCTCCCTGGGATGATTCGATTACAAGGTTGCATTCATTTATGCGTGTCTGTAAATGTGTTGTTGCCTTCATGTCTGTTTGTACTGAATGCAAAATTTCTGTGTGTTTTTGATTCCAATTAGTAGGTTTGAAATCAGGTTTGATTAATTCGTAGAGAGGTTTAACCCTTTCTGGGTAATTTAGAATGTAAGTTCTTCCAAAATTCAGGAATCCTAGAACTGACTGCAAGTTTTTCAGTGTTTTTGGAGGTTGGAGCAGCGCACATTTTTCTAAAATGTTTGCTGCCAGGCTTTTGCCTTCACTTGAAAGTTCATATCCTAAGAATAGGACGTTGAGGTGGGCAATTCTTGATTTTTTTAAGTTGAATTTATACCCTTCAGATGCGAATCCAAGTATTATGATGTTCACCCTGGTCAAGTGCCTGTCCAAGTCATCATCTGTAAGATAGATGTCATCGACATAAGATAATGCCTTATCAACATACGTTTGTAGTAACTCTGTAACTCTGGCTGAAAAGAATCCAGGACTGTTCTTGAATCCCTGGCGGAGACGACAAAAGTGTCGTTGTGTCCCCATTATTCAGAAAGCTGTCAAATACCTGCTTTCAGGTGCAATGTTTTTTTTTTTTAAATCTGTTTTTATTATTTGCATTTAAAACATTGGCAAGTAAATCGGAATATAAAGTATCATCTGTTACAATCAACGTACACAATCGCTTTGAAAAATCAGCAATACATTTTACAATAATCCAGCTGGCTGCAATAAAGACTTTAGAAATTATATTTAACACATCTCTCCCCCATGCCTCACAGGTCATCATCAGAACTGTCTTCTTCATGGTCAGGTATAGGCTCACATATGCTCCCCTGGTAAACGTTCCATGCTTCCCATATTTTGGTCCATTTTTTAGGACAACCCCGGTTTATGTAGACCGTCCTTTCGGCCATCATAGCTAGATCTATATCCTTACACCAGGCCGTTAGTGATGGCAAATCCTCGACTCCCCATTTTTGCGCTATATTGCGCTTTGCCACCATGAGCCCCAGTGTAGCCCACGTTTGTGTCAGGCGCGTGAGGTCATTGGGTTCCCACATGTTTAGCAAGCACTTTCGGGGCTCTGGAACCAGTGACAAACCCGTGACTTGTGACAGCGTCCTCAGTACCCTCCTACAGAAATCAGCTATCTTGGGACAGTCCCATAGTGTATGAAAGAAGGATCCCGCCTCCCCACATCCCCTAAGGCAGTATGGATGCTGTATTCTGCCCATTTTGTGTAGGGTGCGTCTAGTATGGTATGTGTGGTGCAGAATCTTAAGCTGTACGAGCCGGAGCCGTGCTGGTATCCTTACCTCCTTGGGAGAGGCCAGTGCCTCCTGCCACTCCGACTCATCTATGTCCCCCATGTCAACCATCCATTTTTCCCTCAACGGTTTTGTAGGGTCAGGCAGGTTATTGTTTAATTTACGGTAAGTAAACGATGTGGCGCATTCTGCATATAGTCTGTGAGTAGTCTGTACTCCAGCGGGGAAGCCTCAGGGACCTCCGTACCCTGCGGTAGCGCCGCCAGCAGTGCATGTCTTATTTGCGTGTATCGGAAGGCCTCAGATGGAGCAAGGTCATATTGTTGTCGGAGCTGGGCAAATGGAATCACATTTCCTTTATCCCACAGGTCGCCTATCGTGGAGATACCAATGTTGTCCTATTGATCGAATCCCTTGCTGTTACGCAAACGTCCCAGTTTTTTAGTGTCCCATAGTGGGGTAAGTCGAGTTAGGGTCCCCCTCCATCCAAGTCGCGCCTGTGCTGCGTGCCATATGTAGCCGTGTGTTTTGTCGGTCCTAATAATTTCAGAACCTGGTCTTTGTTGTAGAGCACCGAAAGCATAGCTACTGTGCCCAGCTGGGACCTGTCTACCCTATAGGCTGGGTCGTCTTGTGGGGCGTGTAGGCATTGATTAATAATTTTGAGGTGAGCCGCCCAATAATACAATTGGACATTAGGGAGCGCTATTCCTCCGTCATACCAACTGCGACTCAGTTTCGCCTGTGCTATTCGAGCCGGCTTATTGCCCCACAGTAGCGTGGACTCCTGTGCAGCTATTTGCTTAAAATATTTTAAGGGCACTGGGTACGGCGTGTTTTCAAGGGCGTATAAAAAACGGGGTAAGGCCATAATTTTAAACAATGCTGCTTTTCCCAACAACATGAGCGGGAGCAGGTGCAATGTTTTGACAGAAGAAACCGTTTGAAATATCTAATGTAGTTTTATATTCTTTGTGCACAATGTTATTCATCAGTGCTGCACTGTGTGCATTTTGTACTGCAAATGTTTTACAACAGGAATTTAAATGTTGGTAGTCCAAATCTAGACAATATGTATTGTTTGGTTTGGAGACTGGGAACAAAGGATTGTTCATGGACGAGGTGCATGTTTCAATCACCCCTTGGTATTCAAGTTGATCTAGGATCTCCCTGACCTGTTTATTTGATTCTTGTTTAACTGGATACTGCTTCTGAGAAGTTGGTTGATTTTTTAACTGGATTTTGTGGTGAGGAGAATCCTCATTCCATCCCACATGATTTTTATATAATGCTGGAGCCTGGGCCACAGCCCATTTTCTGGCATATTTACAACAAGGGGTGGTGAGGGACAGAGTCTCTGAATTAAGCAGAATACTCTCACCCAGTCAAGAGATCTGGGCTAGATCCAACACCGTTTTTTAGCTCATTGCACCATCCCAGTTTCAGAACCTGGCTGTATGCAAATTAGTCTGTCCCTGGCCCAGTGCATCATGGGAACAGGGCAGACCAGACTACAAAAGCCAATTCTTACACTGGGAAGGAAACAAGCTTCCGGGGACCGGTTTCTGGCATTACAGCCGTCTTCGGCCCGGCTTGCTTGAATCCTGATGGTGCAATGAGCAAGGGACTCATGTCTAAGTATACCCTTCCACGCTTAGGGTGGACAAAAATATTTACAACAAGGGGTGGTGAGGGACAGAGTCTCTGAATTAAGCAGAATACTCTCACCCAGTCAAGAGATCTGGGTTAGATCCAACACCGTTTTTTAGCTCATTGCACCATCCCAGTTTCAGAACCTGGCTGTATGCAAATTAGTCTGTCCCTGGCCCAGTGCATCATGGGAACAGGGCAGACCAGACTACAAAAGCCAATTCTTACACTGGGAAGGAAACAAGCTTCCGGGGACCGGTTTCTGGCATTACAGCCGTCTTCGGCCCGGCTTGCTTCAATCCTGATGGTGCAATGAGCAAGGGACACATGTCTAAGTATACCCTTCCACGCTTAGGGTGGACAAAAATATTTACAACAAGGGGTGGTGAGGGACAGAGTCTCTGAATTAAGCAGAATACTCTCACCCAGTCAAGAGATCTGGGCTAGATCCAACACCGTTTTTTAGCTCATTGCACCATCCCAGTTTCAGAACCTGGCTGTATGCAAATTAGTCTGTCCCTGGCCCAGTGCATCATGGGAACAGGGCAGACCAGACTACAAAAGCCAATTCTTACACTGGGAAGGAAACAAGCTTCCGGGGACCGGTTTCTGGCATTACAGCCGTCTTCGGCCCGGCTTGCTTGAATCCTGATGGTGCAATGAGCAAGGGACTCATGTCTAAGTATACCCTTCCACGCTTAGGGTGGACAAAAATATTTACAACAAGGGGTGGTGAGGGACAGAGTCTCTGAATTAAGCAGAATACTCTCACCCAGTCAAGAGATCTGGGCTAGATCCAACACCGTTTTTTAGCTCATTGCACCATCCCAGTTTCAGAACCTGGCTGTATGCAAATTAGTCTGTCCCTGGCCCAGTGCATCATGGGAACAGGGCAGACCAGACTACAAAAGCCAATTCTTACACTGGGAAGGAAACAAGCTTCCGGGGACCGGTTTCTGGCATTACAGCCGTCTTCGGCCGGGCTTGCTTGAATCCTGATGGTGCAATGAGCAAGGGACTCATGTCTAAGTATACCCTTCCACGCTTAGGGTGGACAAAAATATTTACAACAAGGGGTGGTGAGGGACAGAGTCTCTGAATTAAGCAGAATACTCTCACCCAGTCAAGAGATCTGGGCTAGATCCAACACCGTTTTTTAGCTCATTGCACCATCCCAGTTTCAGAACCTGGCTGTATGCAAATTAGTCTGTCCCTGGCCCAGTGCATCATGGGAACAGGGCAGACCAGACTACAAAAGCCAATTCTTACACTGGGAAGGAAACAAGCTTCCGGGGACCGGTTTCTGGCATTACAGCCGTCTTCGGCCCGGCTTGCTTGAATCCTGATGGTGCAATGAGCAAGGGACTCATGTCTAAGTATACCCTTCCACGCTTAGGGTGGACAAAAATATTTACAACAAGGGGTGGTGAGGGACAGAGTCTCTGAATTAAGCAGAATACTCTCACCCAGTCAAGAGATCTGGGCTAGATCCAACACCGTTTTTTAGCTCATTGCACCATCCCAGTTTCAGAACCTGGCTGTATGCAAATTAGTCTGTCCCTGGCCCAGTGCATCATGGGAACAGGGCAGACCAGACTACAAAAGCCAATTCTTACACTGGGAAGGAAACAAGCTTCCGGGGACCGGTTTCTGGCATTACAGCCGTCTTCGGCCCGGCTTGCTTGAATCCTGATGGTGCAATGAGCAAGGGACTCATGTCTAAGTATACCCTTCCACGCTTAGGGTGGACAAAAATATTTACAACAAGGGGTGGTGAGGGACCGAGTCTCTGAATTAAGCAGAATACTCTCACCCAGTCAAGAGATCTGGGCTAGATCCAACACCGTTTTTTAGCTCATTGCACCATCCCAGTTTCAGAACCTGGCTGTATGCAAATTAGTCTGTCCCTGGCCCAGTGCATCATGGGAACAGGGCAGACCAGACTACAAAAGCCAATTCTTACACTGGGAAGGAAACAAGCTTCCGGGGACCGGTTTCTGGCATTACAGCCGTCTTCGGCCCGGCTTGCTTGAATCCTGATGGTGCAATGAGCAAGGGAGTCATGTCTAAGTATACCCTTCCACGCTTAGGGTGGACAAAAATATTTACAACAAGGGGTGGTGAGGGACAGAGTCTCTGAATTAAGCAGAATACTCTCACCCAGTCAAGAGATCTGGGCTAGATCCAACACCGTTTTTTAGCTCATTGCACCATCCCAGTTTCAGAACCTGGCTGTATGCAAATTAGTCTGTCCCTGGCCCAGTGCATCATGGGAACAGGGCAGACCAGACTACAAAAGCCAATTCTTACACTGGGAAGGAAACAAGCTTCCGGGGACCGGTTTCTGGCATTACAGCCGTCTTCGGCCCGGCTTGCTTGAATCCTGATGGTGCAATGAGCAAGGGACTCATGTCTAAGTATACCCTTCCACGCTTAGGGTGGACAAAAATATTTACAACAAGGGGTGGTGAGGGACAGAGTCTCTGAATTAAGCAGAATACTCTCACCCAGTCAAGAGATCTGGGCTAGATCCAACACCGTTTTTTAGCTCATTGCACCATCCCAGTTTCAGAACCTGGCTGTATGCAAATTAGTCTGTCCCTGGCCCAGTGCATCATGGGAACAGGGCAGACCAGACTACAAAAGCCAATTCTTACACTGGGAAGGAAACAAGCTTCCGGGGACCGGTTTCTGGCATTACAGCCGTCTTCGACCCGGCTTGCTTGAATCCTGATGGTGCAATGAGCAAGGGACTCATGTCTAAGTATACCCTTCCACGCTTAGGGTGGACAAAACTATTTACAACAAGGGGTGGTGAGGGACAGAGTCTCTGAATTAAGCAGAATACTCTCACCCAGTCAAGGGATCTGGGCTAGATCCAACACCGTTTTTTAGCTCATTGCACCATCCCAGTTTCAGAACCTGGCTGTATGCAAATTAGTCTGTCCCTGGCCCAGTGCATCATGGGAACAGGGCAGACCAGACTACAAAAGCCAATTCTTACACTGGGAAGGAAACAAGCTTCCGGGGACCGGTTTCTGGAATTACAGCCGTCTTCGGCCCGGCTTGCTTGAATCCTGATGGTGCAATGAGCAAGGGACTCATGTCTAAGTATACCCTTCCACGCTTAGGGTGGACAAAAATATTTACAACAAGGGGTGGTGAGGGACAGAGTCTCTGAATTAAGCAGAATACTCTCACCCAGTCAAGAGATCTGGGCTAGATCCAACACCGTTTTTTAGCTCATTGCACCATCCCAGTTTCAGAACCTGGCTGTATGCAAATTAGTCTGTCCCTGGCCCAGTGCATCATGGGAACAGGGCAGACCAGACTACAAAAGCCAATTCTTACACTGGGAAGGAAACAAGCTTCCGGGGACCGGTTTCTGGCATTACAGCCGTCTTCGGCCCGGCTTGCTTGAATCCTGATGGTGCAATGAGCAAGGGACTCATGTCTAAGTATACCCTTCCACGCTTAGGGTGGACAAAAATATTTACAACAAGGGGTGGTGAGGGACAGAGTCTCTGAATTAAGCAGAATACTCTCACCCAGTCAAGAGATCTGGGCTAGATCCAACACCGTTTTTTAGCTCATTGCACCATCCCAGTTTCAGAACCTGGCTGTATGCAAATTAGTCTGTCCCTGGCCCAGTGCATCATGGGAACAGGGCAGACCAGACTACAAAAGCCAATTCTTACACTGGGAAGGAAACAAGCTTCCGGGGACCGGTTTCTGGCATTACAGCCGTCTTCGGCCCGGCTTGCTTGAATCCTGATGGTGCAATGAGCAAGGGACTCATGTCTAAGTATACCCTTCCACGCTTAGGGTGGACAAAAATATTTACAACAAGGGGTGGTGAGGGACAGAGTCTCTGAATTAAGCAGAATACTCTCACCCAGTCAAGAGATCTGGGCTAGATCCAACACCGTTTTTTAGCTCATTGCACCATCCCAGTTTCAGAACCTGGCTGTATGCAAATTAGTCTGTCCCTGGCCCAGTGCATCATGGGAACAGGGCAGACCAGACTACAAAAGCCAATTCTTACACTGGGAAGGAAACAAGCTTCCGGGGACCGGTTTCTGGCATTACAGCCGTCTTCGGCCCGGCTTGCTTGAATCCTGATGGTGCAATGAGCAAGGGACTCATGTCTAAGTATACCCTTCCACGCTTAGGGTGGACAAAAATATTTACAACAAGGGGTGGTGAGGGACAGAGTCTCTGAATTAAGCAGAATACTCTCACCCAGTCAAGAGATCTGGGCTAGATCCAACACCGTTTTTTAGCTCATTGCACCATCCCAGTTTCAGAACCTGGCTGTATGCAAATTAGTCTGTCCCTGGCCCAGTGCATCATGGGAACAGGGCAGACCAGACTACAAAAGCCAATTCTTACACTGGGAAGGAAACAAGCTTCCGGGGACCGGTTTCTGGCATTACAGCCGTCTTCGGCCCGGCTTGCTTGAATCCTGATGGTGCAATGAGCAAGGGACTCATGTCTAAGTATACCCTTCCACGCTTAGGGTGGACAAAAATATTTACAACAAGGGGTGGTGAGGGACAGAGTCTCTGAATTAAGCAGAATACTCTCACCCAGTCAAGAGATCTGGGCTAGATCCAACACCGTTTTTTAGCTCATTGCACCATCCCAGTTTCAGAACCTGGCTGTATGCAAATTAGTCTGTCCCTGGCCCAGTGCATCATGGGAACAGGGCAGACCAGACTACAAAAGCCAATTCTTACACTGGGAAGGAAACAAGCTTCCGGGGACCGGTTTCTGGCATTACAGCCGTCTTCGGCCCGGCTTGCTTGAATCCTGATGGTGCAATGAGCAAGGGACTCATGTCTAAGTATACCCTTCCACGCTTAGGGTGGACAAAAATATTTACAACAAGGGGTGGTGAGGGACAGAGTCTCTGAATTAAGCAGAATACTCTCACCCAGTCAAGAGATCTGGGCTAGATCCAACACCGTTTTTTAGCTCATTGCACCATCCCAGTTTCAGAACCTGGCTGTATGCAAATTAGTCTGTCCCTGGCCCAGTGCATCATGGGAACAGGGCAGACCAGACTACAAAAGCCAATTCTTACACTGGGAAGGAAACAAGCTTCCGGGGACCGGTTTCTGGCATTACAGCCGTCTTCGGCCCGGCTTGCTTGAATCCTGATGGTGCAATGAGCAAGGGACTTATGTCGAAGTATACCCTTCCACGCTTAGGGTGGACAAAAATATTTACAACAAGGGGTGGTGAGGGACAGAGTCTCTGAATTAAGCAGAATACTCTCACCCAGTCAAGGGATCTGGGCTAGATCCAACACCGTTTTTTAGCTCATTGCACCATCCCAGTTTCAGAACCTGGCTGTATGCAAATTAGTCTGTCCCTGGCCCAGTGCATCATGGGAACAGGGCAGACCAGACTACAAAAGCCAATTCTTACACTGGGAAGGAAACAAGCTTCCGGGGACCGGTTTCTGGAATTACAGCCGTCTTCGGCCCGGCTTGCTTGAATCCTGATGGTGCAATGAGCAAGGGACTCATGTCTAAGTATACCCTTCCACGCTTAGGGTGGACAAAAATATTTACAACAAGGGGTGGTGAGGGACAGAGTCTCTGAATTAAGCAGAATACTCTCACCCAGTCAAGAGATCTGGGCTAGATCCAACACCGTTTTTTAGCTCATTGAACCATCCCAGTTTCAGAACCTGGCTGTATGCAAATTAGTCTGTCCCTGGCCCAGTGCATCATGGGAACAGGGCAGACCAGACTACAAAAGCCAATTCTTACACTGGGAAGGAAACAAGCTTCCGGGGACCGGTTTCTGGCATTACAGCCGTCTTCGGCCAGGCTTGCTTGAATCCTGATGGTGCAATGAGCAAGGGACTCATGTCTAAGTATACCCTTCCACGCTTAGGGTGGACAAAAATATTTACAACAAGGGGTGGTGAGGGACAGAGTCTCTGAATTAAGCAGAATACTCTCACCCAGTCAAGAGATCTGGGCTAGATCCAACACCGTTTTTTAGCTCATTGCACCATCCCAGTTTCAGAACCTGGCTGTATGCAAATTAGTCTGTCCCTGGCCCAGTGCATCATGGGAACAGGGCAGACCAGACTACAAAAGCCAATTCTTACACTGGGAAGGAAACAAGCTTCCGGGGACCGGTTTCTGGCATTACAGCCGTCTTCGGCCCGGCTTGATTGAATCCTGATGGTGCAATGAGCAAGGGACTCATGTCTAAGTATACCCTTCCACGCTTAGGGTGGACAAAAATATTTACAACAAGGGGTGGTGAGGGACAGAGTCTCTGAATTAAGCAGAATACTCTCACCCAGTCAAGAGATCTGGGCTAGATCCAACACCGTTTTTTAGCTCATTGCACCATCCCAGTTTCAGAACCTGGCTGTATGCAAATTAGTCTGTCCCTGGCCCAGTGCATCATGGGAACAGGGCAGACCAGACTACAAAAGCCAATTCTTACACTGGGAAGGAAACAAGCTTCCGGGGACCGGTTTCTGGCATTACAGCCGTCTTCGGCCCGGCTTGCTTGAATCCTGATGGTGCAATGAGCAAGGGACTCATGTCTAAGTATACCCTTCCACGCTTAGGGTGGACAAAAATATTTACAACAAGGGGTGGTGAGGGACAGAGTCTCTGAATTAAGCAGAATACTCTCACCCAGTCAAGAGATCTGGGCTAGATCCAACACCGTTTTTTAGCTCATTGCACCATCCCAGTTTCAGAACCTGGCTGTATGCAAATTAGTCTGTCCCTGGCCCAGTGCATCATGGGAACAGGGCAGACCAGACTACAAAAGCCAATTCTTACACTGGGAAGGAAACAAGCTTCCGGGGACCGGTTTCTGGCATTACAGCCGTCTTCGGCCCGGCTTGCTTGAATCCTGATGGTGCAATGAGCAAGGGACTCATGTCTAAGTATACCCTTCCACGCTTAGGGTGGACAAAAATATTTACAACAAGGGGTGGTGAGGGACAGAGTCTCTGAATTAAGCAGAATACTCTCACCCAGTCAAGAGATCTGGGCTAGATCCAACACCGTTTTTTAGCTCATTGCACCATCCCAGTTTCAGAACCTGGCTGTATGCAAATTAGTCTGTCCCTGGCCCAGTGCATCATGGGAACAGGGCAGACCAGACTACAAAAGCCAATTCTTACACTGGGAAGGAAACAAGCTTCCGGGGACCGGTTTCTGGCATTACAGCCGTCTTCGGCCCGGCTTGCTTGAATCCTGATGGTGCAATGAGCAAGGGACTCATGTCTAAGTATACCCTTCCACGCTTAGGGTGGACAAAAATATTTACAACAAGGGGTGGTGAGGGACAGAGTCTCTGAATTAAGCAGAATACTCTCACCCAGTCAAGAGATCTGGGCTAGATCCAACACCGTTTTTTAGCTCATTGCACCATCCCAGTTTCAGAACCTGGCTGTATGCAAATTAGTCTGTCCCTGGCCCAGTGCATCATGGGAACAGGGCAGACCAGACTACAAAAGCCAATTCTTACACTGGGAAGGAAACAAGCTTCCGGGGACCGGTTTCTGGCATTACAGCCGTCTTCGGCCCGGCTTGCTTGAATCCTGATGGTGCAATGAGCAAGGGACTCATGTCTAAGTATACCCTTCCACGCTTAGGGTGGACAAAAATATTTACAACCAGGGGTGGTGAGGGACAGAGTCTCTGAATTAAGCAGAATACTCTCACCCAGTCAAGAGATCTGGGCTAGATCCAACACCGTTTTTTAGCTCATTGCACCATCCCAGTTTCAGAACCTGGCTGTATGCAAATTAGTCTGTCCCTGGCCCAGTGCATCATGGGAACAGGGCAGACCAGACTACAAAAGCCAATTCTTACACTGGGAAGGAAACAAGCTTCCGGGGACCGGTTTCTGGCATTACAGCCGTCTTCGGCCCGGCTTGCTTGAATCCTGATGGTGCAATGAGCAAGGGACTCATGTCTAAGTATACCCTTCCACGCTTAGGGTGGACAAAAATATTTACAACAAGGGGTGGTGAGGGACAGAGTCTCTGAATTAAGCAGAATACTCTCACCCAGTCAAGAGATCTGGGCTAGATCCAACACCGTTTTTTAGCTCATTGCACCATCCCAGTTTCAGAACCTGGCTGTATGCAAATTAGTCTGTCCCTGGCCCAGTGCATCATGGGAACAGGGCAGACCAGACTACAAAAGCCAATTCTTACACTGGGAAGGAAACAAGCTTCCGGGGACCGGTTTCTGGCATTATAGCCGTCTTCGGCCCGGCTTGCTTGAATCCTGATGGTGCAATGAGCAAGGGACTCATGTCTAAGTATACCCTTCCACGCTTAGGGTGGACAAAAATATTTACAACAAGGGGTGGTGAGGGACAGAGTCTCTGAATTAAGCAGAATACTCTCACCCAGTCAAGAGATCTGGGCTAGATCCAACACCGTTTTTTAGCTCATTGCACCATCCCAGTTTCAGAACCTGGCTGTATGCAAATTAGTCTGTCCCTGGCCCAGTGCATCATGGGAACAGGGCAGACCAGACTACAAAAGCCAATTCTTACACTGGGAAGGAAACAAGCTTCCGGGGACCGGTTTCTGGCATTACAGCCGTCTTCGGCCCGGCTTGCTTGAATCCTGATGGTGCAATGAGCAAGGGACTCATGTCTAAGTATACCCTTCCACGCTTAGGGTGGACAAAAATATTTACAACAAGGGGTGGTGAGGGACAGAGTCTCTGAATTAAGCAGAATACTCTCACCCAGTCAAGAGATCTGGGCTAGATCCAACACCGTTTTTTAGCTCATTGCACCATCCCAGTTTCAGAACCTGGCTGTATGCAAATTAGTCTGTCCCTGGCCCAGTGCATCATGGGAACAGGGCAGACCAGACTACAAAAGCCAATTCTTACACTGGGAAGGAAACAAGCTTCCGGGGACCGGTTTCTGGCATTACAGCCGTCTTCGGCCCGGCTTGCTTGAATCCTGATGGTGCAATGAGCAAGGGACTCATGTCTAAGTATACCCTTCCACGCTTAGGGTGGACAAAAATATTTACAACAAGGGGTGGTGAGGGACAGAGTCTCTGAATTAAGCAGAATACTCTCACCCAGTCAAGGGATCTGGGCTAGATCCAACACCGTTTTTTAGCTCATTGCACCATCCCAGTTTCAGAACCTGGCTGTATGCAAATTAGTCTGTCCCTGGCCCAGTGCATCATGGGAACAGGGCAGACCAGACTACAAAAGCCAATTCTTACACTGGGAAGGAAACAAGCTTCCGGGGACCGGTTTCTGGCATTACAGCCGTCTTCGGCCCGGCTTGCTTGAATCCTGATGGTGCAATGAGCAAGGGACTCATGTCTAAGTATACCCTTCCACGCTTAGGGTGGACAAAAATATTTACAACAAGGGGTGGTGAGGGACAGAGTCTCTGAATTAAGCAGAATACTCTCACCCAGTCAAGAGATCTGGGCTAGATCCAACACCGTTTTTTAGCTCATTGCACCATCCCAGTTTCAGAACCTGGCTGTATGCAAATTAGTCTGTCCCTGGCCCAGTGCATCATGGGAACAGGGCAGACCAGACTACAAAAGCCAATTCTTACACTGGGAAGGAAACAAGCTTCCGGGGACCGGTCTCTGGCATTACAGCCGTCTTCGGCCGGGCTTGCTTGAATCCTGATGGTGCAATGAGCAAGGGACTCATGTCTAAGTATACCCTTCCACGCTTAGGGTGGACAAAAATATTTACAACAAGGGGTGGTGAGGGACAGAGTCTCTGAATTAAGCAGAATACTCTCACCCAGTCAAGAGATCTGGGCTAGATCCAACACCGTTTTTTAGCTCATTGCACCATCCCAGTTTCAGAACCTGGCTGTATGCAAATTAGTCTGTCCCTGGCCCAGTGCATCATGGGAACAGGGCAGACCAGACTACAAAAGCCAATTCTTACACTGGGAAGGAAACAAGCTTCCGGGGACCGGTTTCTGGCATTACAGCCGTCTTCGGCCCGGCTTGCTTGAATCCTGATGGTGCAATGAGCAAGGGACTCATGTCTAAGTATACCCTTCCACGCTTAGGGTGGACAAAAATATTTACAACAAGGGGTGGTGAGGGACAGAGTCTCTGAATTAAGCAGAATACTCTCACCCAGTCAAGAGATCTGGGCTAGATCCAACACCGTTTTTTAGCTCATTGCACCATCCCAGTTTCAGAACCTGGCTGTATGCAAATTAGTCTGTCCCTGGCCCAGTGCATCATGGGAACAGGGCAGACCAGACTACAAAAGCCAATTCTTACACTGGGAAGGAAACAAGCTTCCGGGGACCGGTTTCTGGCATTACAGCCGTCTTCGGCCCGGCTTGCTTGAATCCTGATGGTGCAATGAGCAAGGGACTCATGTCTAAGTATACCCTTCCACGCTTAGGGTGGACAAAAATATTTACAACAAGGGGTGGTGAGGGACAGAGTCTCTGAATTAAGCAGAATACTCTCACCCAGTCAAGAGATCTGGGCTAGATCCAACACCGTTTTTAAGCTCATTGCACCATCCCAGTTTCAGAACCTGGCTGTATGCAAATTAGTCTGTCCCTGGCCCAGTGCATCATGGGAACAGGGCAGACCAGACTACAAAAGCCAATTCTTACACTGGGAAGGAAACAAGCTTCCGGGGACCGGTTTCTGGCATTACAGCCGTCTTCGGCCCGGCTTGCTTGAATCCTGATGGTGCAATGAGCAAGGGACTCATGTCTAAGTATACCCTTCCACGCTTAGGGTGGACAAAAATATTTACAACAAGGGGTGGTGAGGGACAGAGTCTCTGAATTAAGCAGAATACTCTCACTCAGTCAAGAGATCTGGGCTAGATCCAACACCGTTTTTTAGCTCATTGCACCATCCCAGTTTCAGAACCTGGCTGTATGCAAATTAGTCTGTCCCTGGCCCAGTGCATCATGGGAACAGGGCAGACCAGACTACAAAAGCCAATTCTTACACTGGGAAGGAAACAAGCTTCCGGGGACCGGTTTCTGGCATTACAGCCGTCTTCGGCCCGGCTTGCTTGAATCCTGATGGTGCAATGAGCAAGGGACTCATGTCTAAGTATACCCTTCCACGCTTAGGGTGGACAAAAATATTTACAACAAGGGGTGGTGAGGGACAGCGTCTCTAAATTAAGCAGAATACTATCACCCAGTCAAGAGATCTGGGCTAGATCCAACACCGTTTTTTAGCTCATTGCACCATCCCAGTTTCAGAACCTGGCTGTATGCAAATTAGTCTGTCCCTGGCCCAGTGCATCATGGGAACAGGGCAGACCAGACTACAAAAGCCAATTCTTACACTGGGAAGGAAACAAGCTTCCGGGGACCGGTTTCTGGCATTACAGCCGTCTTCGGCCCGGCTTGCTTGAATCCTGATGGTGCAATGAGCAAGGGACTCATGTCTAAGTATACCCTTCCACGCTTAGGGTGGACAAAAATATTTACAACAAGGGGTGGTGAGGGACAGAGTCTCTGAATTAAGCAGAATACTCTCACCCAGTCAAGAGATCTGGGCTAGATCCAACACCGTTTTTTAGCTCATTGCACCATCCCAGTTTCAGAACCTGGCTGTATGCAAATTAGTCTGTCCCTGGCCCAGTGCATCATGGGAACAGGGCAGACCAGACTACAAAAGCCAATTCTTACACTGGGAAGGAAACAAGCTTCCGGGGACCGGTTTCTGGCATTACAGCCGTCTTCGGCCCGGCTTGCTTGAATCCTGATGGTGCAATGAGCAAGGGACTCATGTCTAAGTATACCCTTCCACGCTTAGGGTGGACAAAAATATTTACAACAAGGGGTGGTGAGGGACAGAGTCTCTGAATTAAGCAGAATACTCTCACTCAGTCAAGAGATCTGGGCTAGATCCAACACCGTTTTTTAGCTCATTGCACCATCCCAGTTTCAGAACCTGGCTGTATGCAAATTAGTCTGTCCCTGGCCCAGTGCATCATGGGAACAGGGCAGACCAGACTACAAAAGCCAATTCTTACACTGGGAAGGAAACAAGCTTCCGGGGACCGGTTTCTGGCATTACAGCCGTCTTCGGCCCGGCTTGCTTGAATCCTGATGGTGCAATGAGCAAGGGACTCATGTCTAAGTATACCCTTCCACGCTTAGGGTGGACAAAAATATTTACAACAAGGGGTGGTGAGGGACAGAGTCTCTGAATTAAGCAGAATACTCTCACCCAGTCAAGAGATCTGGGCTAGATCCAACACCGTTTTTTAGCTCATTGCACCATCCCAGTTTCAGAACCTGGCTGTATGCAAATTAGTCTGTCCCTGGCCCAGTGCATCATGGGAACAGGGCAGACCAGACTACAAAAGCCAATTCTTACACTGGGAAGGAAACAAGCTTCCGGGGACCGGTTTCTGGCATTACAGCCGTCTTCGGCCCGGCTTGCTTGAATCCTGATGGTGCAATGAGCAAGGGACTCATGTCTAAGTATACCCTTCCACGCTTAGGGTGGACAAAAATATTTACAACAAGGGGTGGTGAGGGACAGAGTCTCTGAATTAGGCAGAATACTCTCACCCAGTCAAGAGATCTGGGCTAGATCCAACACCGTTTTTTTAGCTCATTGCACCATCCCAGTTTCAGAACCTGGCTGTATGCAAATTAGTCTGTCCCTGGCCCAGTGCATCATGGGAACAGGGCAGACCAGACTACAAAAGCCAATTCTTACACTGGGAAGGAAACAAGCTTCCGGGGACCGGTTTCTGGCATTACAGCCGTCTTCGGCCCGGCTTGCTTGAATCCTGATGGTGCAATGAGCAAGGGACTCATGTCTAAGTATACCCTTCCACGCTTAGGGTGGACAAAAATATTTACAACAAGGGGTGGTGAGGGACAGAGTCTCTGAATTAAGCAGAATACTCTCACCCAGTCAAGAGATCTGGGCTAGATCCAACACCGTTTTTTAGCTCATTGCACCATCCCAGTTTCAAAACCTGGCTGTATGCAAATTAGTCTGTCCCTGGCCCAGTGCATCATGGGAACAGGGCAGACCAGACTACAAAAGCCAATTCTTACACTGGGAAGGAAACAAGCTTCCGGGAACCGGTTTCTGGCATTACAGCCGTCTTCGGCCCGGTCTGCCCTGTTCCCATGATGCACTGGGCCAGGGACAGACTAATTTGCATATAGCCAGGTTCTGAGCTGGGATGGGGCAGTGAGCTAAATAACGGTGATGGATCAAGCCCTGATCTTTGGACTGGGTAAGAGTGGTCTGCTTAATTCAGACACTCTGTTCATCACCACCCCCTTTTCTGTATCGTTTTTGGCCACTATAGGTGTGGCAGGGTATACTCAGACATGAGTCCCTTGCTCACTGCTCCATCTGGATTCAAGCAAGCCGGGCCGACGACGCCTGAAATGGCAGAAACCGGTCCCCGGAAGCTTGTCTCCTTTCTGGTGAAGAATTGGCTTGGTAGTTTGGTCTGCCCTGTTCCCATGATGCACTGGGCCAGGGACAGACTAATTTGCATATAGCCAGGTTCTGAGCTGGGATGGGGCAGTGAGCTAAATAACGGTGATGGATCAAGCCCTGATCTTTGGACTGGGTAAGAGTGGTCTGCTTAATTCAAACACTCTGTTCATCACCACCCCCTTTTCTGTATCGTTTTTGGCCACTATAGGTGTGGCAGGGTATACTCAGACATGAGTCCCTTGCTCACTGCTCCATCTGGATTCAAGCAAGCCGGGCCGACGACGCCTGAAATGGCAGAAACCGGTCCCCGGAAGCTTGTCTCCTTTCTGGTGAAGAATTGGCTTGGTAGTTTGGTCTGCCCTGTTCCCATGATGCACTGGGCCAGGGACAGACTAATTTGCATATAGCCAGGTTCTGAGCTGGGATGGGGCAGTGAGCTAAATAACGGTGATGGATCAAGCCCTGATCTTTGGACTGGGTAAGAGTGGTCTGCTTAATTCAGACACTCTGTTCATCACCACCCCCTTTTCTGTATCGTTTTTGGCCACTATAGGTGTGGCAGGGTATACTCAGACATGAGTCCCTTGCTCACTGCTCCATCTGGATTCAAGCAAGCCGGGCCGACGACGCCTGAAATGGCAGAAACCGGTCCCCGGAAGCTTGTCTCCTTTCTGGTGAAGAATTGGCTTGGTAGTTTGGTCTGCCCTGTTCCCATGATGCACTGGGCCAGGGACAGACTAATTTGCATATAGCCAGGTTCTGAGCTGGGATGGGGCAGTGAGCTAAATAACGGTGATGGATCAAGCCCTGATCTTTGGACTGGGTAAGAGTGGTCTGCTTAATTCAGACACTCTGTTCATCACCACCCCCTTTTCTGTATCGTTTTTGGCCACTATAGGTGTGGCAGGGTATACTCAGACATGAGTCCCTTGCTCACTGCTCCATCTGGATTCAAGCAAGCCGGGCCGACGACGCCTGAAATGGCAGAAACCGGTCCCCGGAAGCTTGTCTCCTTTCTGGTGAAGAATTGGCTTGGTAGTTTGGTCTGCCCTGTTCCCATGATGCACTGGGCCAGGGACAGACTAATTTGCATATAGCCAGGTTCTGAGCTGGGATGGGGCAGTGAGCTAAATAACGGTGATGGATCAAGCCCTGATCTTTGGACTGGGTAAGAGTGGTCTGCTTAATTCAGACACTCTGTTCATCACCACCCCCTTTTCTGTATCGTTTTTGGCCACTATAGGTGTGGCAGGGTATACTCAGACATGAGTCCCTTGCTCACTGCTCCATCTGGATTCAAGCAAGCCGGGCCGACGACGCCTGAAATGGCAGAAACCGGTCCCCGGAAGCTTGTCTCCTTTCTGGTGAAGAATTGGCTTGGTAGTTTGGTCTGCCCTGTTCCCATGATGCACTGGGCCAGGGACAGACTAATTTGCATATAGCCAGGTTCTGAGCTGGGATGGGGCAGTGAGCTAAATAACGGTGATGGATCAAGCCCTGATCTTTGGACTGGGTAAGAGTGGTCTGCTTAATTCAGACACTCTGTTCATCACCACCCCCTTTTCTGTATCGTTTTTGGCCACTATAGGTGTGGCAGGGTATACTCAGACATGAGTCCCTTGCTCACTGCTCCATCTGGATTCAAGCAAGCCGGGCCGACGACGCCTGAAATGGCAGAAACCGGTCCCCGGAAGCTTGTCTCCTTTCTGGTGAAGAATTGGCTTGGTAGTTTGATCTGCCCTGTTCCCATGATGCACTGGGCCAGGGACAGACTAATTTGCATATAGCCAGGTTCTGAGCTGGGATGGGGCAGTGAGCTAAATAACGGTGATGGATCAAGCCCTGATCTTTGGACTGGGTAAGAGTGGTCTGCTTAATTCAGACACTCTGTTCATCACCACCCCCTTTTCTGTATCGTTTTTGGCCACTATAGGTGTGGCAGGGTATACTCAGACATGAGTCCCTTGCTCACTGCTCCATCTGGATTCAAGCAAGCCGGGCCGACGACGCCTGAAATGGCAGAAACCGGTCCCCGGAAGCTTGTCTCCTTTCTGGTGAAGAATTGGCTTGGTAGTTTGGTCTGCCCTGTTCCCATGATGCACTGGGCCAGGGACAGACTAATTTGCATATAGCCAGGTTCTGAGCTGGGATGGGGCAGTGAGCTAAATAACGGTGATGGATCAAGCCCTGATCTTTGGACTGGGTAAGAGTGGTCTGCTTAATTCAGACACTCTGTTCATCACCACCCCCTTTTCTGTATCGTTTTTGGCCACTATAGGTGTGGCAGGGTATACTCAGACATGAGTCCCTTGCTCACTGCTCCATCTGGATTCAAGCAAGCCGGGCCGACGACGCCTGAAATGGTAGAAACCGGTCCCCGGAAGCTTGTCTCCTTTCTGGTGAAGAATTGGCTTGGTAGTTTGGTCTGCCCTGTTCCCATGATGCACTGGGCCAGGGACAGACTAATTTGCATATAGCCAGGTTCTGAGCTGGGATGGGGCAGTGAGCTAAATAACGGTGATGGATCAAGCCCTGATCTTTGGACTGGGTAAGAGTGGTCTGCTTAATTCAGACACTCTGTTCATCACCACCCCCTTTTCTGTATCGTTTTTGGCCACTATAGGTGTGGCAGGGTATACTCAGACATGAGTCCCTTGCTCACTGCTCCATCTGGATTCAAGCAAGCCGGGCCGACGACGCCTGAAATGGCAGAAACCGGTCCCCGGAAGCTTGTCTCCTTTCTGGTGAAGAATTGGCTTGGTAGTTTGGTCTGCCCTGTTCCCATGATGCACTGGGCCAGGGACAGACTAATTTGCATATAGCCAGGTTCTGAGCTGGGATGGGGCAGTGAGCTAAATAACGGTGATGGATCAAGCCCTGATCTTTGGACTGGGTAAGAGTGGTCTGCTTAATTCAGACACTCTGTTCATCACCACCCCCTTTTCTGTATCGTTTTTGGCCACTATAGGTGTGGCAGGGTATACTCAGACATGAGTCCCTTGCTCACTGCTCCATCTGGATTCAAGCAAGCCGGGCCGACGACGCCTGAAATGGCAGAAACCGGTCCCCGGAAGCTTGTCTCCTTTCTGGTGAAGAATTGGCTTGGTAGTTTGATCTGCCCTGTTCCCATGATGCACTGGGCCAGGGACAGACTAATTTGCATATAGCCAGGTTCTGAGCTGGGATGGGGCAGTGAGCTAAATAACGGTGATGGATCAAGCCCTGATCTTTGGACTGGGTAAGAGTGGTCTGCTTAATTCAGACACTCTGTTCATCACCACCCCCTTTTCTGTATCGTTTTTGGCCACTATAGGTGTGGCAGGGTATACTCAGACATGAGTCCCTTGCTCACTGCTCCATCTGGATTCAAGCAAGCCGGGCCGACGACGCCTGAAATGGCAGAAACCGGTCCCCGGAAGCTTGTCTCCTTTCTGGTGAAGAATTGGCTTGGTAGTTTGGTCTGCCCTGTTCCCATGATGCACTGGGCCAGGGACAGACTAATTTGCATATAGCCAGGTTCTGAGCTGGGATGGGGCAGTGAGCTAAATAACGGTGATGGATCAAGCCCTGATCTTTGGACTGGGTAAGAGTGGTCTGCTTAATTCAGACACTCTGTTCATCACCACCCCCTTTTCTGTATCGTTTTTGGCCACTATAGGTGTGGCAGGGTATACTCAGACATGAGTCCCTTGCTCACTGCTCCATCTGGATTCAAGCAAGCCGGGCCGACGACGCCTGAAATGGTAGAAACCGGTCCCCGGAAGCTTGTCTCCTTTCTGGTGAAGAATTGGCTTGGTAGTTTGGTCTGCCCTGTTCCCATGATGCACTGGGCCAGGGACAGACTAATTTGCATATAGCCAGGTTCTGAGCTGGGATGGGGCAGTGAGCTAAATAACGGTGATGGATCAAGCCCTGATCTTTGGACTGGGTAAGAGTGGTCTGCTTAATTCAGACACTCTGTTCATCACCACCCCCTTTTCTGTATCGTTTTTGGCCACTATAGGTGTGGCAGGGTATACTCAGACATGAGTCCCTTGCTCACTGCTCCATCTGGATTCAAGCAAGCCGGGCCGACGACGCCTGAAATGGCAGAAACCGGTCCCCGGAAGCTTGTCTCCTTTCTGGTGAAGAATTGGCTTGGTAGTTTGGTCTGCCCTGTTCCCATGATGCATTGGGCCAGGGACAGACTAATTTGCATATAGCCAGGTTCTGAGCTGGGATGGGGCAGTGAGCTAAATAACGGTGATGGATCAAGCCCTGATCTTTGGACTGGGTAAGAGTGGTCTGCTTAATTCAGACACTCTGTTCATCACCACCCCCTTTTCTGTATCGTTTTTGGCCACTATAGGTGTGGCAGGGTATACTCAGACATGAGTCCCTTGCTCACTGCTCCATCTGGATTCAAGCAAGCCGGGCCGACGACGCCTGAAATGGCAGAAACCGGTCCCCGGAAGCTTGTCTCCTTTCTGGTGAAGAATTGGCTTGGTAGTTTGGTCTGCCCTGTTCCCATGATGCACTGGGCCAGGGACAGACTAATTTGCATATAGCCAGGTTCTGAGCTGGGATGGGGCAGTGAGCTAAATAACGGTGATGGATCAAGCCCTGATCTTTGGACTGGGTAAGAGTGGTCTGCTTAATTCAGACACTCTGTTCATCACCACCCCCTTTTCTGTATCGTTTTTGGCCACTATAGGTGTGGCAGGGTATACTCAGGCATGAGTCCCTTGCTCACTGCTCCATCTGGATTCAAGCAAGCCGGGCCGACGACGCCTGAAATGGCAGAAACCGGTCCCCGGAAGCTTGTCTCCTTTCTGGTGAAGAATTGGCTTGGTAGTTTGGTCTGCCCTGTTCCCATGATGCACTGGGCCAGGGACAGACTAATTTGCATATAGCCAGGTTCTGAGCTGGGATGGGGCAGTGAGCTAAATAACGGTGATGGATCAAGCCCTGATCTTTGGACTGGGTAAGAGTGGTCTGCTTAATTCAGACACTCTGTTCATCACCACCCCCTTTTCTGTATCGTTTTTGGCCACTATAGGTGTGGCAGGGTATACTCAGACATGAGTCCCTTGCTCACTGCTCCATCTGGATTCAAGCAAGCTGGGCCGACGACGCCTGAAATGGCAGAAACCGGTCCCCGGAAGCTTGTCTCCTTTCTGGTGAAGAATTGGCTTGGTAGTTTGGTCTGCCCTGTTCCCATGATGCACTGGGCCAGGGACAGACTAATTTGCATATAGCCAGGTTCTGAGCTGGGATGGGGCAGTGAGCTAAATAACGGTGATGGATCAAGCCCTGATCTTTGGACTGGGTAAGAGTGGTCTGCTTAATTCAGACACTCTGTTCATCACCACCCCCTTTTCTGTATCGTTTTTGGCCACTATAGGTGTGGCAGGGTATACTCAGACATGAGTCCCTTGCTCACTGCTCCATCTGGATTCAAGCAAGCCGGGCCGACGACGCCTGAAATGGCAGAAACCGGTCCCCGGAAGCTTGTCTCCTTTCTGGTGAAGAATTGGCTTGGTAGTTTGGTCTGCCCTGTTCCCATGATGCACTGGGCCAGGGACAGACTAATTTGCATATAGCCAGGTTCTGAGCTGGGATGGGGCAGTGAGCTAAATAACGGTGATGGATCAAGCCCTGATCTTTGGACTGGGTAAGAGTGGTCTGCTTAATTCAGACACTCTGTTCATCACCACCCCCTTTTCTGTATCGTTTTTGGCCACTATAGGTGTGGCAGGGTATACTCAGACATGAGTCCCTTGCTCACTGCTCCATCTGGATTCAAGCAAGCCGGGCCGACGACGCCTGAAAAGGCAGAAACCGGTCCCCGGAAGCTTGTCTCCTTTCTGGTGAAGAATTGGCTTGGTAGTTTGGTCTGCCCTGTTCCCATGATGCACTGGGCCAGGGACAGACTAATTTGCATATAGCCAGGTTCTGAGCTGGGATGGGGCAGTGAGCTAAATAACGGTGATGGATCAAGCCCTGATCTTTGGACTGGGTAAGAGTGGTCTGCTTAATTCAGACACTCTGTTCATCACCACCCCCTTTTCTGTATCGTTTTTGGCCACTATAGGTGTGGCAGGGTATACTCAGACATGAGTCCCTTGCTCACTGCTCCATCTGGATTCAAGCAAGCCGGGCCGACGACGCCTGAAATGGCAGAAACCGGTCCCCGGAAGCTTGTCTCCTTTCTGGTGAAGAATTGGCTTGGTAGTTTGATCTGCCCTGTTCCCATGATGCACTGGGCCAGGGACAGACTAATTTGCATATAGCCAGGTTCTGAGCTGGGATGGGGCAGTGAGCTAAATAACGGTGATGGATCAAGCCCTGATCTTTGGACTGGGTAAGAGTGGTCTGCTTAATTCAGACACTCTGTTCATCACCACCCCCTTTTCTGTATCGTTTTTGGCCACTATAGGTGTGGCAGGGTATACTCAGACATGAGTCCCTTGCTCACTGCTCCATCTGGATTCAAGCAAGCCGGGCCGACGACGCCTGAAATGGCAGAAACCGGTCCCCGGAAGCTTGTCTCCTTTCTGGTGAAGAATTGGCTTGGTAGTTTGGTCTGCCCTGTTCCCATGATGCACTGGGCCAGGGACAGACTAATTTGCATATAGCCAGGTTCTGAGCTGGGATGGGGCAGTGAGCTAAATAACGGTGATGGATCAAGCCCTGATCTTTGGACTGGGTAAGAGTGGTCTGCTTAATTCAGACACTCTGTTCATCACCACCCCCTTTTCTGTATAGTTTTTGGCCACTATAGGTGTGGCAGGGTATACTCAGACATGAGTCCCTTGCTCACTGCTCCATCTGGATTCAAGCAAGCCGGGCCGACGACGCCTGAAATGGCAGAAACCGGTCCCCGGAAGCTTGTCTCCTTTCTGGTGAAGAATTGGCTTGGTAGTTTGGTCTGCCCTGTTCCCATGATGCACTGGGCCAGGGACAGACTAATTTGCATATAGCCAGGTTCTGAGCTGGGATGGGGCAGTGAGCTAAATAACGGTGATGGATCAAGCCCTGATCTTTGGACTGGGTAAGAGTGGTCTGCTTAATTCAGACACTCTGTTCATCACCACCCCCTTTTCTGTATCGTTTTTGGCCACTATAGGTGTGGCAGGGTATACTCAGACATGAGTCCCTTGCTCACTGCTCCATCTGGATTCAAGCAAGCCGGGCCGACGACGCCTGAAATGGCAGAAACCGGTCCCCGGAAGCTTGTCTCCTTTCTGGTGAAGAATTGGCTTGGTAGTTTGGTCTGCCCTGTTCCCATGATGCACTGGGCCAGGGACAGACTAATTTGCATATAGCCAGGTTCTGAGCTGGGATGGGGCAGTGAGCTAAATAACGGTGATGGATCAAGCCCTGATCTTTGGACTGGGTAAGAGTGGTCTGCTTAATTCAGACACTCTGTTCATCACCACCCCCTTTTCTGTATCGTTTTTGGCCACTATAGGTGTGGCAGGGTATACTCAGACATGAGTCCCTTGCTCACTGCTCCATCTGGATTCAAGCAAGCCGGGCCGACGACGCCTGAAATGGCAGAAACCGGTCCCCGGAAGCTTGTCTCCTTTCTGGTGAAGAATTGGCTTGGTAGTTTGGTCTGCCCTGTTCCCATGATGCACTGGGCCAGGGACAGACTAAATTGCATATAGCCAGGTTCTGAGCTGGGATGGGGCAGTGAGCTAAATAACGGTGATGGATCAAGCCCTGATCTTTGGACTGGGTAAGAGTGGTCTGCTTAATTCAGACACTCTGTTCATCACCACCCCCTTTTCTGTATCGTTTTTGGCCACTATAGGTGTGGCAGGGTATACTCAGACATGAGTCCCTTGCTCACTGCTCCATCTGGATTCAAGCAAGCCGGGCCGACGACGCCTGAAATGGCAGAAACCGGTCCCCGGAAGCTTGTCTCCTTTCTGGTGAAGAATTGGCTTGGTAGTTTGGTCTGCCCTGTTCCCATGATGCACTGGGCCAGGGACAGACTAATTTGCATATAGCCAGGTTCTGAGCTGGGATGGGGCAGTGAGCTAAATAACGGTGATGGATCAAGCCCTGATCTTTGGACTGGGTAAGAGTGGTCTGCTTAATTCAGACACTCTGTTCATCACCACCCCCTTTTCTGTATCATTTTTGGCCACTATAGGTGTGGCAGGGTATACTCAGACATGAGTCCCTTGCTCACTGCTCCATCTGGATTCAAGCAAGCTGGGCCGACGACGCCTGAAATGGCAGAAACCGGTCCCCGGAAGCTTGTCTCCTTTCTGGTGAAGAATTGGCTTGGTAGTTTGGTCTGCCCTGTTCCCATGATGCACTGGGCCAGGGACAGACTAATTTGCATATAGCCAGGTTCTGAGCTGGGATGGGGCAGTGAGCTAAATAACGGTGATGGATCAAGCCCTGATCTTTGGACTGGGTAAGAGTGGTCTGCTTAATTCAGACACTCTGTTCATCACCACCCCCTTTTCTGTATCGTTTTTGGCCACTATAGGTGTGGCAGGGTATACTCAGACATGAGTCCCTTGCTCACTGCTCCATCTGGATTCAAGCAAGCCGGGCCGACGACGCCTGAAATGGCAGAAACCGGTCCCCGGAAGCTTGTCTCCTTTCTGGTGAAGAATTGGCTTGGTAGTTTGGTCTGCCCTGTTCCCATGATGCACTGGGCCAGGGACAGACTAATTTGCATATAGCCAGGTTCTGAGCTGGGATGGGGCAGTGAGCTAAATAACGGTGATGGATCAAGCCCTGATCTTTGGACTGGGTAAGAGTGGTCTGCTTAATTCAGACACTCTGTTCATCACCACCCCCTTTTCTGTATCGTTTTTGGCCACTATAGGTGTGGCAGGGTATACTCAGACATGAGTCCCTTGCTCACTGCTCCATCTGGATTCAAGCAAGCCGGGCCGACGACGCCTGAAATGGCAGAAACCGGTCCCCGGAAGCTTGTCTCCTTTCTGGTGAAGAATTGGATTGGTAGTTTGGTCTGCCCTGTTCCCATGATGCACTGGGCCAGGGACAGACTAATTTGCATATAGCCAGGTTCTGAGCTGGGATGGGGCAGTGAGCTAAATAACGGTGATGGATCAAGCCCTGATCTTTGGACTGGGTAAGAGTGGTCTGCTTAATTCAGACACTCTGTTCATCACCACCCCCTTTTCTGTATCGTTTTTGGCCACTATAGGTGTGGCAGGGTATACTCAGACATGAGTCCCTTGCTCACTGCTCCATCTGGATTCAAGCAAGCCGGGCCGACGACGCCTGAAATGGCAGAAACCGGTCCCCGGAAGCTTGTCTCCTTTCTGGTGAAGAATTTGCTTGGTAGTTTGGTCTGCCCTGTTCCCATGATGCACTGGGCCAGGGACAGACTAATTTGCATATAGCCAGGTTCTGAGCTGGGATGGGGCAGTGAGCTAAATAACGGTGATGGATCAAGCCCTGATCTTTGGACTGGGTAAGAGTGGTCTGCTTAATTCAGACACTCTGTTCATCACCACCCCCTTTTCTGTATCATTTTCTGGCATAGGTGTATTTTTTATGAAAAGGAATATGATTTGAGAAGGCTAGCATAATGATCTCTTCGCCATGTGGGCACTCCCTGACAAATTCAGGTGGCCAGTCTTTTTCAGCCAGAAGGATGTCATAACCCTTAGATAGTTTTTCCCAAAAGAGTGCTTTTATTTTCCTAGTTATGTCCCCCTCTATTCGTAGTGTGACTTCATATAACTTATGTGGTACACTAACCCTGGTATCGGCAGTTTCAACCTGAATGCATTCATTCAGGTCCACTGTCTCCAGATGATCCTTCAGGATCTTGCGAACTAGGATAACCTCTGCTGCGCTGTCCAGCATTGTCTGGGCCCACTCCCCGTTCTTGAGTTGTGTCCTCAAGATCCTCGGCATGTCTGATTTTAAGACTCGCTACCTTCTTTTTGGTAAATTGAGTTTTCTTATTTTTCAGAATGTGTTGATCGTCTTTGGACTTCACGCGTTCTACCTTGTGTTCTTATCATCCTCTTCTTTCGGATTTCTGCGAAGAAGTCTGAAAGGTATCAGAGGAACGTGTATCAGTAACTTTTCAGAGGGTTCCTTTTGAGGAGACCTACCTCTGGATTGAGAATGCTTCTCTTTAGGAAGTGTTTGTCTAGTATTCTCCCACTTCTTTTGAGGAGTGGTGAGAGTGTTTTTAATAAAAACTTTTTCAGGATTTTCTGTTAGTTCGGGTTTTACTGGTTTCCTTCCCAAACTATTTATTCCTAGTTCTTCATAGGATTTTTCTATTATTCTGGCAAGTTCATATGGTTGCGCAGTTACATCAAGTTCTTTTAGTTTTTGGTGGATTGCCACGGATGCTGCTTCACCTTTAATATTAGCTAATATTATAGCTGAGATCTGTTTGAAAACTTTCAGCAATTTCATACCCAGATTTAAAGCAGCCTCTGCCCCGTATTCCTTTTGAATGAATGAATGAATGACTACACATTTGTATATCGCATGGTTACCCGGAGGCATCCCAGCACTTCAGTGGTCCATTCATCCCCGATGATTTAGGGGAATAAAAATGTTTTCATTATATTCCTAAACCTGAGATGGTTCTCCTTCAGCCGGATAACATCGTGCAGGCTGTTCCAAAGTTTTGCCGACTGTACAGCAAAACGCCTGCCGCCCATACGGCTTCTCCTTATCCTAGGGACTGTCAGTAAGTTCTTGTTACTGGATCTAAGGGTCCTGTTAGTTTGATAGGGGCGGAATAAAGGTTGAATGAGATCAGGTCCTGTCTTGGTCAGGGCTTTGTGAACGATGGTCATAGCCTTAAATTCAATCCTTTGTTGTATTGGCAGCCAGTGTAATTGCCGGAGCGCTGGTTTGGCCGAAGTTCTTCGTGTGATGTGTAATAGCATCCAGGCTGCACAATTCTGTACAGTCTGTAGGACCCTAAGTGTCCCCTGTGGGGCCCCTAGGTAGACTGCGTTGGAGTAGTCAAGGCGAGTTAAAATCAAGGCCTGTACTAGTATTCGCCTCGCTTCGAACGGAAGTAGCCCAATAATTTTCCTGAGTGATCTCATCAGGGCGTAGCAAGTAGCTGCTACCTTCTGAGCTTGCACCAACAAATTAAGCGCTGGGTCCAGTCATACTCCCAGACTCTTAAGTCTCTCCTGTGGGGGGGGGGGGGGGGGGCTGGCCCAGAGTATTCGGCCACCGTCCCTCCACCGAGGAGGGTGCATTTTGTCCTATCATCATGACCTCCGTTTTTGCTCCGTTGAGTTTCAGGAAGGAATCATCCATCCACTCGCGGACTCTGCTGAGGCAGGAGGAAAGCTTGTCATAAGTCGACTCCTGTCCAGAGAGAGTGATGATAAGCTGAGTATTATCAGCATAGGTCACCAATTGCACCCCCCAAGGTAACACCACCTCAGCCAATGGTCTCATATATATATTAAATAAGGTTGGGCTGAGGGATGAACCCTGGGGTACGCCACAGTGTAGATGCATAGGGGGGGAAGAGATGTCATCCTCAAATAGCGAAAAAGTCCGCTCGGAGAGAAAGGATTGTAGCCACCTCAGTGCGGTCCCAGTGATACCTATATTACTCATCCTTTGAATCAGAATAGAATGGTTAACAGTATCAAAGGCCGCACTGAGGTCTAATAACAGTATGGCAGCACAGCTGCCTCCATCAACAATCTTCCTTGCTGCCTCTACTACTGCAATAAGGGCAGTTTCCGTGCCCTATTTGCACCTAAACCCGGTCTGGGTTGGATGTAGCAAGTTGTTATTTTCGATAAAAGTGGATATCAGGGAGTTTACGTATTTTTCGGCAAGCTTACTGATAGTGGGCAGCAAGGAGATAGGGCGATAGTTGGCCCAATCATCAGGATTGAGATTGGATTTCTTCAGTAACGCCTTTACTCTTGCCTGTTTCCAAGAAAGAGGGACTAACCCAGCTGCCAAGGAGGTATTAATCACCTGCCGAATCACCGGGGCCACCGTGTCTGAGACCAAATTAAGAACAGTTGGTGGTGCTGCATCAACCGGTGATCCTGATTTCAAGTTGCCCAAAAGCGACTAAACCTTCAGACAGTCGAGAGGGGGAAAGTCTCAAGTAGGGTCAGATCTGGGGCCGGGGGGAGAAGAGGTCCTACAGGGGTCCCCAGAAATGTCAGGTAAATGTCTGCTACCTTCGAGGCAAAGAAGTTTGCTAACTCTCTGCAGCGAGTATGGGCAAGAAGAGGGTCAATAGTGGGGGTCGGAGGGGTGACTAAGGACTTAAATATTTTAAAGATTTCCCTGGAAGAGCTAGCAGCAGAAGTAATTTTTTCTTGATAGTAGTTGGACTGGGTAATTTTGATTGCCCGTTTGTAGTTACGTAGCGCTGTCCTATAGCTATTTTTACTGGCTTCAAGGTAATCTTTCCTCCACATCCTCTCTTTCTGCTTGCAAAGCTGTTTAAGGGTTCTGAGCTCTGGAGTATACCAAGCTTTTTTGTTCATCCCACTACGATGGGAGAGTTCAGCCTTTGGTAGGGCCAGGTCCAATGATATCTCCAACCAATGATTATAGCGACCATTAGCTTCTGAGGGATCATTACAAGATTCAGGTAGGGTTTCTATAAGGTTGGCAATCCATTTATCCTTTGACAGTTTGGACCAGACTCGACTTGTTTTTTTTGAAAGATTAGCCTGGCCTGGCTGTTCCTGGTGGGTAAGGGAGAGGGACAGGAGGGTGTGGTCAGACCAAGGAACTATGGTGGATTTTTTGAACTCAATCATGCTTAAGTTAGTATAACAATGATCAAGCGTGTGTCCTGCTTTGTGTGTGGGGCCTTTGATAATTTGTTTGAATTGGACCATCTCCAATGCTGTCATCAGACTCTGACAAGCTGGAGAGTCAGATTTATCTAACTGGATGTTAAAATCTCCTAACACAGTGAAGTTAGGGACATTACTGGACAAATTGATAACACAGCTTGAAAGCTCTTTGCAAAATTGTCCGATTTCCTCCGGAGGTCTGTAAACCAAGAGCCCCGAAAACGTGCATATTGGAGATAGCGTGACTGAGAACATCATACACTCCTCCCCAGCAATATTGACCTTCTTTTGAATCTGTTTCAGGACGTCTGGTATTACCGCCATGGACGGTACACCATGTGTTTTTGTGCAGATTGCAGCAAAGGCTCTACCCCAAGTGTCACAGTCCTCCAGGTGTGGAGTGATCCCCATTGGCAAACAGATTGTTAGAATCCTGTGTTTCTCATGAGGTGTACTATTGGGAAATACTGCCTCTATCTGAGTAATTTTTTGAGCTAACCAGATTGGAATTTGTTCCCTTTTTGTGGGTAATTTACCAATGACTGATTGAATAGTCTGTGGTATGATTTTATTTGTGTTCCCTTGATGAAGGGTTTGCTGTGGAATTCTTATAGCAGGTTGGACTGTTAGAGTCCGCATGACATATTGTATCAATTGTCTATGGATTTTAATTAATTGTTTTAGCTGAGCTAACAATTCTACATCTGTCATTCTTTCAATGTCAGGATGTGGTGTATAGCTGGCTAGTACCGGCCATGTTGCTCCTGGTCTACCTAGTGGACCGAGCCTGGTAATGTGATTTTGATGTTGTAGGGCGCCTTTAAACCAGAGCTGATGCTCTTGGTAAGTTAGTGGAATTTCAACGTCCTCAAAAGGAGCGTATTCCACTGGAGGTTCCTCTATCTTGTAGAAGTGGAACACATGTGTTGTTGGATTTGCTTGCAGGAAGAGAGTCCATGAATATAATACCTCTGTCTGCCGATATTCGTGTGCCTCTATGTCGAAAATTACCCTACCACCTCTCGGTGATAGGTCATTTTCTATAAGCTTTATAGCTATTGTTTTCCTTACATTTTCCGGGATGATTATAGCATCCACGTCGTCTTGGTTAAACCCTGTGGTGTTAAAACCTGGTCGAGCAGTTCCAGCTCCACCGGCTTCGGTGTTGTCGTTATTCGACATTGTTTAATGAAGGTTTGCAGAGCAAGTTTAAAGGAAACAAAGATTAGGTGCACAATATTTTGGAACACTGTATCCTTCAACGTTGAACAAACCAAAAACTAATACATAGGATTTTTTGTCCTACTCAGTATAAGGTGGATATTTTTATCCTTTAACCCACTCCAGACGTCTATTGGAGTATTTTACAGGATAAAGGGGTCTCTGTGAAAAGCACGACTGAATTACTCTAGTATCTAGCGTTAAATTAGTGCCTTACCAAACGTTGGGCGCCATGTAGTGTAGTTCCTATATTCCCAATAGGCTCTGCGCATTGGAATAATATATCCTATAGATGTGACGTAGGACTTATGTCTACTAGGTCTCTATCAAAATATATTAGACTTAATTGTGAGTGCCAGCTAGCTCAGAGGTCACTAGAAACTTTCTCGAGTTCACAAGAAGGGATTTAGTTTCTGACAACCGCATAAACATGACAACACTGTTTCCCCAAGATAAAACTAATCTTCAGAGTCGTGGAAACCATAGATAGATATTTCACTCAGTTAATCGTGCATGCTTCGTTTCACCAGAAGTGCAGAGAAATAGAGAGACGGGCGTTTTCAATAAAAGGATTTATTGAACAGTCTTCTTTCTCAAGCATAAGAAATGAACTGGTACAATCGCAAAACTGGTTGCAGAATATAATGCATACAGTAAAAAGAGTAGGATAAAATAATACTGTAAGAGCATTGTAAGTTTCCTAGACCATAGCTAAATACATACATAAATAACAAAGGCTAAAAGTACTTAACTGGTGCTTCTAAAATAAGCCTACCCCGATGTACCTAACCTAAGTCCAGTACGAGGGAAGAAGTAAGTGAGGTGTAGCATAAATGTAGTATTCTTTGCAATGAATCTGTCCAAGATTACTCTTAGGGTCTAATCAGCTCCGTACCTTGATTTGGAATGAAGAGGGTCAGGCTCAGGACTCGATATCCCAACAACCCGCAAGGGTAGCTTGGAAACACTGGAGCTGGATTTCTCGGCAGGAGAAAAGACAGCGTCTCTCTCAGTGCATCTGCTGGAGGGTCGGCTTCCTTCAGCACTTGCAGTAGCAAGGCGCGTCGGGCAAGTAGATAGTCGAACTGCTCCAAACCACTGTGTGTTTGCTCTGGCAAGTGTGGGCATATTTATACCTTGAAGGTACAGAGTTTGACATAAAGGTGGACATAATAACATCATCAAAGAGTCTCAGTTCTTTGAAAACTCCATGAGTTCTTGGACAAGTCAGTTTTCGAGCAAGGGGAAGTCCCTAGCTGCTGAAGACGAGTTTTCCAAGAAATCGTTGTAGATTTTCGGAACTAGTGGAAGTAGCCCTGCCGTATTTGGACTGCATGAGCTATGTCTAAATGTGGTTATGATTCTTATGCCTATATAAGGATATGGTGATTTATACCTATATAAGGGCATGAATCTGGAAAATTACAGTAGGGTCCTAAAATGCTATACAACAGTTTGATTTAACAATAATATTTTTGGCACTTGATTTGTGGTATAATGTACATCAGTATAAAGATGGTGTTGTAATAATTCGTATTTTTGGTTGGTGATTGATACAATAGTACTGAACTGTTCATTTGAATATATATTGTTAAGTGGACAATTGCTGTAGTCTGCTGGTATGGCATCACACAGTCATATAAGTCCTCCATTCCTTTAATCTCAACCAGTAGTGTTGACTATAATTTGGGATGATTGAGTTGAAATGTTTGAAAACTATATTGTAGTATTGGATGGTCAGAATGTTTCATCCGCAGTAAGAAAGCACTACTGTTAAATGCTCTGGGTAGTGAGGGGCAGCAAGTATTTAAAAAGTTACCTGTAACTATGCCACCGATTGGTCAGCCAATGTATAGTGAGTGCAAGGAGGTACTAAAGAGGTTGGAAATGAGATTTGCAAAGAAAATCTATTTGGTCATAGCACTTTATACATTTTACACTTAGCCCCAACCAGAATATGAGTCTATTGATGAATTTGTGTTCAGGCTCAGGGAACTATCAGTTATGTGTTGTTTTGAAGTAATGACAGATAAAATGATTTGTGATCAACTTATTGTACAGTGCAAAGAAAAGAACATACAGCAAAGGCTATGGGTTGCTAAGGATCCGTCACTTAAAGATGCAGTAGAGATGGCCAAGATAATAGAGAATCACAAAGTTGCATGAAAGAATTGACCAAATGGGATAAGAACAGTGGTGAAGTTGCAGTGTTGAGGGGTGACAGTTATGGTCCTGAGGGAGAGGTCAGCGCAGTTTCTAAAAACAGTAGCAAGGGAGGTGCTGGGAGCATGCTAAGCAATAAGAGAAACAAATTAAAGAAAAATAGTCATTATGGGAGTATGTAACACACCTCCGAATTGAAGAGATCTTTTGCGGCCAGTAAAGAATGCAGGAAGTGTGGGTACAAGGGCCACTTTGTGCGGATGTGCAAATAAAGCAATAAACACAGTAAAGAGTATGTCAAATCCAAAGTAGGTATGGTAGAATCCGGTAAAAATATTTGTTATACCAACAAAATTTTGGTAGTGGGTAAGACAATGGAATTAAAAGAAGTGTGTGAAGCTAAGAGGTGTTTGATCAGACCAACTGCTGAATTTGAAGTGTGCGGGTGTACAATAGCACTGATGGTAGACTCAGGGCCTATGTATACTATTATAGGGACACGAGTAACAACTAAGCTGCGATGTAATCACCCCACACAGTGATCGCTCCTGAAATACTGCCTGTACCTGCCTAAAATGATGGCCACAACAAACCCTCCTGCATCTCTCCTGACCTTATATCCCTCTTCACCATACCCCCTACCCCTCTCCGCTCTACTCTTCTACACTCTCCTGCTACTGACCTTTGTCCTCACCTGTCCCGGCCCTTAGTCCCCTCCCGGTTTATCTGTGAATTTTCCCTCGTCAATTGAGATCTATCTATTTTGTCTGATGCCAGATGGAGCTTCCTGGTTTAGCTATAGGGGAAACAGACCGGGGATTCCCTCCTTGGATGTCACCTACCCAGTCGGTCTTTAGACAGACTTCCTTACGTCTCTCCTGTCGTCTCTTCCCGCATCCCTCCACTATTTATGTCTCTCCTTCTCTCCTCACTCAATGTATTGAGACTGAACAATTTTGTCTGATGCCCGATGGAGCTACCTGGTTTAGCTATAGGGGAGATGGGCCGTGGATTCCCTCCTTGGTCGTCACCTACCCAGTTGGTCTTTAGACAGACTTTCTTTCGTCTCTCCTTGTTGTCTCTTCCCTTACCCTCCCTTTCCTACCTCCCCTGCCTCCTCCACTACTTTTCTCTCTCCTTTCTCTCCTCTCCTAATGTATTGCCTATTTTTTGATGTGTTGTGTAATTTGTTGATCTTTTATGTTACATTGCTGATTCTCATGTAAAGCGCTCTGATACCTTCGGGTCTAGCCAGCGCTATATAAAACTCTTTAAATAAAATAAAATAAAAATAAATAAAATAAAATAACATTGCAGAAAAGCTGCTCAGGTCACATTGGAAGAATATTAAATAGTTACCTATGGACATAAATCCAGGAGGGTATCAGGGAGAGAGAACTGCCATTGTGGGATACATGGAAGGCATCACATAGTTTGGTTCACATAACATTACAGGAAAGTGTATGTATCTGCTGGCGGTCAACCTATTTTGGGATGGGTAAACCAGTATGATCTCAATATAAAGATTAATCCAAGAGCTCCTAATCAGGTTATGGTGGTGGAGGAAGTACAATTACAGGATGTGTTGGAGGATGCACAGGAAGTATTTAATAAAACTCTGGGATGTCTAAAGGGGTATGTGCATAGAAAGGTTTAAAAGGAAGATGCCATTCCTGTTCAACAAAAACTTTGATGAGTATCGTTGACAGTGAGAGGTAAAGTAAATGAAATGTTGGAGGGAGGTATTATCGAACCTGCGGAGAACACCCTGAGCTATCACCAGTAGTGAGCACCCAGAAAGCTGATGGCCGTCTAAGATGTTGTGTGAATTTGAGGTCACTGAATGGCAATATTGTTGCTGATACGTTTCCACTCCCCAACACAAATGAATTATTAACTTCCATAAAGAGTGGTAGATACTTTTCAATACTTGATTTCAGGAGTGCCTACCATCAGGTAAAATTGCATAAAGATTCCAAGTAGCTCACTGCTTTCATAACAATTGAAGGCACATTTAAATTCTCTCGTATGCCATTTACCTTGGTCTCTGCTTTGAGTGTCTTTCAGCAAATTATGTCTCAGTTGTTTGGAGGGATGGAAAATATAATTTTATTTCAGGATGACATTCTTGTTTTTGGAGATTCGGTAGAGCAACATAATGTAATACTTACAAAAGTCTTGAAGAAAAAAGCTGGTGTGATATTAAGTCAATAACAATGCACATTTCTAACTCAACAGATTGAGTATTTGGGATATTCTATAGCTAATGAAGGAATTAAGTCCAAACAGTGTTTGGTGAATGCCATCAAGTTGCCCCTTGCTCTCAGGACAAAGATCAATTAAAATCATTCCTGGGACTGATAGAATGTTTTGCCCCATTTTTTTTTTAGAAGTTTGCTGATAAGACAGATGATTTTATAAAACTGCTACACAAAGGAAATTGGGTTGTGTGGGACATAAAACAACAAATCTGTTTTGAAAAAATAAAAACAGAAATTTGTGAAGCGAACATTTTGACGGCTTTTGACACACAACCTAAGTTAGTGCTCTCTGTCTATGTACTTCTGGAATAGGAGCTATATTGTCACAGATTCATGGAAAGAAAGAGAACACTGTGGCGTTTGCGTCACTCACATTGATGTAATCAAAACAATTATTCTGTGATTGTATGGGAAGCTCTGGTTGCTGCGTGGGGAGCAGAATATTTGGTGTGTACATGTGGGGGGCACAATTTGTTTTATGAACTGATCACAAACCTTGATGAAGATTTTGTCACATGGGGTGTGGAAAAAGGTTCCGCTATGTGTAATGGGGAGTCAGTAATAGGCTGGGAACGATGTTTAGGTAAAGCGGGTTATATTTTCATATACAATTACTTTCGACGGAATGTCAGTCTTTCTTTGGCAAACTCGGCTGGATCCGTGGTGCCTCTTGGAATAAACGTCGCGTATGAGTCTGTTTCACCCTGTGTTTGGGCTCTTCGGGTTGTGGGACGGTGTAAGACTCTAGTGGTGACCGGAAAGGGAAAAAAAACAAAGAAGGACCAATTAAATGCTGTCCTCGCTCTGCTGTAATCCCACGGGGACCGGGGTAGTGAAGGGACACCTCCGTTGTGACGCTTTACCGCTGCTGTGTATCGTGGTGGTGCAGGGGAGGGAAATTAGGGAACAGGAAGGTAAGGGAAACTACGGAAGAGGGTGCACTCGCTAACGCGGGACTATACTCCGACGTCCCACCCAACTTGCAAACTTGTCCCGTACCTGTCTTAGCCACACTCCTCTCTCGGGAGTGTGGCACGGCGCAGCACAGTTCCGTTGGCCTCCTGGCTCGTCTGCTTCGCCTTGCGGCACGTCTGCTTCTCCTCCTTGCTCGGCGTCCTCGGCTCCTCGCACACTCCAGCTCTTCTCCTCGTACTCTCCCGATCCCTGCTCCTCTTCTCCGGTGATGTCACACGCCAACCCGGGGATATCCGCGTTCTTAACCAATGCCCAGAAGCTGACGTCACGGTGGGAGGGGACTTCTTTGGATTCATACGACCAGTTAAAGGCGCCCTGCATATTTCTTCCTGCTGCTGAGTGCCATGGAACCTGTTCGTCCTGCGGGGAAGGAGGAAGGGAATCCGAGTCATTGTAAGTCCACCAGTCCACTTCATGGTCAAACCCTTGGGTACCGGGTTCCTTGTTACACTATCTTAGCAAGATTGGCGCAAGATTACGAGAATATATGTGTACTGTAAAGTTTATCCAGGGCTGGGGGAATGTACAAGCTGACTGTCTATTTAGAATGTCTCTGGATTGGGAATGTGTGGATAGTACCACAATAAAGGAGAATGAAATGGAAGGTGTAATAACATTAGTACAGGATGCCGTGCACTATGTAGGGGTCAGGAGCATTCAACATGCAGTGGTGGAAGAAGGAAATTAAATTATATGGTGTTGATGGATGTTATGAAAATAATATGTAATGGTGCGATAAGGAAGATCATGATTCCCAGATTGACAAAGCCATCTTTCAAAGTTTTTGATGAACTCACTGTGTATGGCCAAAATGTCATCATGAGAGGAGATCAGTTTGTACCTCCTCTAGTTTTAAGGTCAAGACTAATCATGTTGTCTCACTAGGGTCATTTAGGTCAAAGTTTAACAAAGAAAGACTTAAAAGAAAATGTTGGTGGCCTGGGTTAGATGAACAGATCGATGTGTGGGTAGAAAAATGTGTGGTATGGAAAGAAAGCAAGAAAGGATTGAGAGTAGGCCAAAGCACACAGTATGCTTGGCCTTTATTGGTCCCATCTCGGAGTTGTCACAAGAGATGGGATTTGCTTTAGTGATGGTTGATGTAAATTCCAAGTGGTTGAATGTAATATTTATGATAGAAGTCACCACTAGAGCAACTGAGAAGGAATTGGGAGACATTTTTGATGAGGAAGGGGTAATGTTTGTGCTCATTACGGACAGTGGCACAGAGCTAATGTCTTCCAAAATGGTTCATATTCGTGAGCATTGGGGAATAAAACATTCACACACTTACCTCTATAATCCCCAAGGTATTTGCATGGCTGAGATGGCTAATAGATTGATTAAAGGAACCATTCAGATGGCACTGGCCAGTCATTATGATGTGTGAAGAATGGTTTCGAATATGGTAACCAACCACAGCGTAACGGAAACATTTTAATTTCAAGAAATCCGGGGACGGGTACCAGGTACCTAAGCATTACCAGCGTGGTTAAGAGATTAGGTGAGATCTGGTGACAGAAGTATATGGGAAAAAGATTGGAGGTCAATTACTAAGATGGAGAAAGATGATTGGGTCAAGATCAAGTCAGGAAATGTAAAGGGCGGTCTCTAAATTCAAAGGTCCTTTACGTGTGGAGAGAGTTAGCAAATTCTTTGAAGTGGTGGAAGGTGGTGAAAGGTAGAATTTGAGAAATGTTGCATTGACTAAAAAATGAAGAGAGTGTACAAACGAAGGTATGGAGAAAAGGAAGATTGATGTTCAGGAGCTATGCTAATGAGAGTTGAGGAGATGAACAATAAATACGTTGAGGAATCCAATATTGAGAATTGGTGAGTTAACTGTGATGTTTTCAGTGTCATCAGGGAATGTAGAATTCGTGGACCACCTTCTTATCTTATCTTAAAGAATATATAAGATGATCTTAGTATTGTCATGAATATGGCGATACAGGTTAGTTCTTGTCTTATTTAATTTCTACTGCATTTCTGTTTCTCATATTGTCTACTTTTGTTCTTTTCATTATCATATTTTTGTGTGGTTACTTTATTTAAAATTGATGCTATAATTTGCTGAAGGAGATGTGTTATTTTTTTTATTTTTTTTTAAAGCTGTTTTTTATTGCAGATTCATAAAATATACAACCTCTTGTTCCAACTGTCCCGCCCCTAACAGATGCCCTGCACAGGTCGTGAATTAAGCATCACATAGCCAATTAGCCCACATCCCGGAGGCCGGGCGGCGATAGCTAGGAAGTGGTAGCCATAGAAAAATAGAAAACAATAGCATCTGTTCGGCAAGATGTTCTAGCATCTGCTTTTTTGTATCTCCCTGTCCCCTGGTCCCAACTATTAAAAAACAATGTTATCATGTATACAACACAAAGGTCATCACATGACTCATTAAACATTCAGTCACCCCATGTGCTATCATTGGGACCCCAAGCTGCCCCACCCTTAACCCTACCCCCTAACTGCTGCTGGTGTGGGCTAGGTTCACTTATACCTACTCCTAATTGGGAGAAACCTGGAGGATCAACACTCATCCATCGTTGCATCTCATGGAACTCCATTCAATACTCTCCTTCCCTAGTCCTCTTCCTCTGCTTGACAATTACCCAGCGTACGTACTGGCTCTTCCCATGCCCGTGCCATTTCCAAACTTTTTTCATTGGCCGTGCGGGAGGCCTGCCGAAGTCTAACAGTACCTTCACTACGGGCCCGTTTAAGTAATTCACCCGCCCATCTTCTACTAGAGGGACCCTCCTTCGATTTCCAATGCCAAGTTATCTCCCTCTGGGCTAATATGAGACCCAGATCAATGAATTTACTAGTAATTTTCGTATTTTTCGTGTGAGGAAACCAGAGCAACAGACACGTCGCCATGTCATATTCCACCTGCCTATCCGTAACTGCGTTAAGAAGCTCCGCCACCTCGGACCAATAAGGCCCTAGCTTCGGACAGTCCCACAACATATGATCTAGTTCCACACTGGGCAACAAACATCTAGGGCACACAGCATCCTGTACTCAGAAGTACCTCTGGATCCTCCCCGGGGTAATGTAAGCTCTATGCACGATAAAAAAGTGCACTTGCTGAAATCGAGCATTTCTGCACCCTTTCCATGTCAACCTCAGGATATGGCCCCATGTTGTGTCCGGTATAGGCTTCCATACACTCGCCTCCCATTTTCCTTTCAATGCTGTCAGTGGTTCTAGGCCCTCGTGTAGCATTCGAGAGTGTAGGCAAGTGACCGCCTTAAACGTTCCTGCCGCCATTACCACATATTGGCAAGCCATCGTGGCCGTTGGTTCCGACTGTCCAGTCCTCCAGTGCGTCTGTATCACCGTTGTTATGGCCGCGTGTAGTAGGAAACTCCCATCAGGGAGGCCAAATTGATCCTGCACCGCCCGAATGGGCAACAACTCGCCATCAGTGTAGAGGTCGCCTAACATATGAAGCCCCAACTCCTCCCACTCCATGAGCGGGGACCAGTCCCCTCCGTGCGGCAATGCTGTCAACATGCCCTGGGGAATTTCAGGTGCGTACGGGTGTGCGACTCCCGCCCTCCTTTGGCTTCTATTCCAGCACAACCTCAGGGTCTTCTCCTCTAGCGTTAAGTCCCGTACCTCTAGCTTTTGCTGCATGACAATATACGAGAGGACATGCCTCTGTATCCCCGTTCCACGAGTCTGGACGGGGCCCCTAAACTCCCTCGCAACATTTTGCGTAAGGATCTGCAGCTGCGCCGCTAAATAATAAAGTTCGAAATTAGGGACTGCCAGTCCCCCCTCCGATTTTGGCCTCAGCAGCGTATCTAGTGCTACCCGTCGCCTCCCGTGCCGCCACAGAAAGTCAATGGTGAGCGATCTCAGCTCTCGGAAAATCCGCGGAGGTATCCATATGGGCAGCGTGCGGAAGTAGTAGAGCAGGCGAGGCAACGCCACCATTTTGAGCAGTGCCACTCTCCCCACCACTGAAAGGGGAAGAGTTGCCCAGAACGCCATACAGCCCCTCAGGGCCCTTATACAGCATCCTATGTTTCCCACCAACATGTTGTCAACATCATGATAGATACGGACCAAATAGGTGAAGCACGACCGTTCCCATATCATATCAGCTGCCAGTTGTGGCTGCGGCATATCGGCTCTCAGCGGGAAAATGCACGTTTTCCCCCAGTTAACTCTAAGGCCCGACATCTTCCCAAAGTCCGACAGCATGTCTACCGCCCCTTGTAGCGATACCACCGCGTCCTCCAAAAACAACAACAGATCGTCTGCATACAATGATATGTAATGCCGAGTCCCGCCACACACAAGACCACTGTATGCCATCCCCGTCCTAGCCTGGGTTGTCAGAGGCTCAATCGCCAGCGCGAACAGCAAGGGTGAAAGGGAACACCCCTGCCTCGTTCCTCTCCGCACCGGATACTCGGAAGATATTACCGACCCTAGTCGCACCCTGGCAGTCACTGAGGAATACAAGACTTGCGTCCAACGTCCAAATTGAGCGCCTAGGCCGAATTTCTCCAGCACCTTATCAAGGTACCCCCATTCCAGGCTATCAAATGCTTTTTCTATGTCTATGGACAACACGACTGGCATCATATCCTCACCCAGTTTTTTCCCCAGCACTCGGATGAGGCGGCGGATATTGGCCGAGGTATTCCTAGTCGGGATAAACCCAGCTTGATCCTCATGGACCAGTGTGGTCATGTGTGGCAGCAGCCTAGTGGCAAGTATACTACTCAGAATTTTATAGTCCACCGTCAGCATGGACAGCGGTCTATATGAGGCCACATCATTGCCCTCTCTCCCGGGTTTCAACAGGGGGACGATCAGCGCTTCTCTCATGGACCTGGGCAGGTGGCCCTGCTTCACCGCTTCGTTATAAACCTCCAATAATTGGGGCGCCAAGATGTCAATATATTTTGCGTAAAATTCTATCGGGAGACCATCTATTCCTGGTGTCTTGTTCCTAGCCATCTGCCGGATCGCTCCCCTAATCTCGGCCAATGTGATATCAAGACCCAGAGTTTTAACGCTCTCCTCATCCAACTGTGGGAGCTGAATCCCTGCCAGGTAGCCCTCTATGTCCCACTCCTCCACCTCCAGATGACTTTGATAGAGGGTCGAGTAGTAGCCCAAGAAGCGCGAGAGGACCGCAGTCTGGGAATAGACCACGTCCCCTGTCGCCGTGTGCACACTTAAAACCGGGCACCCTCTTGGTGTCGGGTTCGCCAGCTTCGCTAGAAGCGTGCCCACCTTGTCTCCTTCAGCATGAACCTTCGCGGCATATTGCCTATAATCATAGCTCCGCAATCTCTCTGTTTCCGCAGCCACTAGTTCTTTAGCCCCCAGGAGCTGTGCTTGTAATGCCTGTTGCTCTGGTCTCCGCTTCTCCATGTTCCTCAGTGCCTCCTCTGCCCGTTCAAGATCTGCAAGGACCACTGTCCTTTCACCTGAGTATTTACTAATGCACAACCTTCTCACTACCACTTTAAATGCGTCCCATTCTATTGCTCTAGTAGATGCTGTCTCCCTATTCTCAGCGAAGTAACGTGCAATGCCTACAAGAATCTCCGCGCTAAAAACCTGGTCCTCGAGGGTGCCCGAATGCAATCACCAAGTGGGGACCATGGTCCGCTCACGTTGCCACTGAAGGGACACCAATTGGGGATTGTGATCAGAAATGGTCCTTGCCAGATATTCAGAATGTGTTGCTAAAGGAGCTATTAAGTGGCTGCACAAAATAGTGTATATTCTAACATGCAGTTCATGGAGTGCCGAAAAGAAGGAGTAATCCCTGTCCCCAGGGTGATGCCCTCGCCATATATCAGTCAATCCCCATCTGTCTTGCCAATCCGCCCTCTGCTTCGCAATCCTGCGGACCTGGGACTCATCCAGTGGTGGGTGTGATCTATCCAATGCTACATCGGTGATTGAGTTGAAGTACCCTCCTACTATCACCTGACTCGCCAGATAATGTGCCAATGTCCCCGATATCCTGTCCAGAAAGCGGGCCTGATCTGTATTCGGGGCATAAATACTACAAAGCACTACATCACGTCCATACAATCTCCCTTCTACCGCTACGTATCTGCCCTCCGGGTCAATAACATGATTTGTGGCCTGGAAAGGGATCCCCGCCCTCACCCATATCAAGACCCCCCTGGCAAACGCAGAGTAGGCAGTGCCAAATACCTGGCCCCACCAACGTCTCTGCAACTCGGTGCACTCCAACTTGGTAAGATGGGTTTCCTGAAGCAGTGCTATCTGGATCCTACATCGCACTAAATATGCATGCACCTTATGGCGCCTGGACATGGTATGCAGTCCACGTACGTTCCATGTGATACATTTCAATTCAGGTAATGGCCCCATGGCAGTTGTCCCTCAATGTCTTCTCTTCCAGGCCTTGCCAGCCCACACCAGAACTACTAAATCCCCAACTCTCAACATCTCGCAGAACACCCATGACCCTCCCCCCCAGAACAGGACCCAATAACAAATTATCAGTCCCCATCCAAACTACCACAACGAAGCACACAATTCTATCCTGCAGTAGTCACTACAGGTTGCCGTAAGGGCAATGGGAGGGTGGTTCAGCCCCGACGGGCGGCAGCCCTTGCCCCAGCCCCCAGCCCCTCGATCCCCCTCAATAATATGATACAGCTATAATGTTCACAAGTGTTACCAGGTACTAGAGCACCTCCAGGTTCAGTCCACAGACGGTGATCCTCGCAATAGGTCACTCATACAACATACCGTCTGCCGTTCTGGGCGTTACTTCTGGGCCCTTAGTGCTGTCCGTGTCCGAAATTTCTGTGCCCGAGTGTCTTTTGTCTTCCTCGGAATCCGTTCCCCTCTTCAAGTCCTCTCTTTGTGATCCTGTTATCGTTGCTGTCGCCGCCAGAGCTCCCTGCCTGTCAGCCGCCAGTTGTGCGAGGTGCAGGGCTTGTTGGTTTCTATTTCTCTTACGGATACGTTGCGATTGGCGCATCCGTGGTGGTCTAGGCTATCCTTGGTCTCCCTTGCCTTGACGATCTGTACCTGCCCTGTATGACTCAAGCCAGGACCAAGCTTCCTACGGCGTCAGAAAAAACTGTGTCGAACCGTCCACAATCACTCTCAATTTGGCCGGGAAAAGCAGTGAATATTGGATCCCTTCATCCCCGAGTTCTTTTTTAATAGTCAAGTACGAGGCCCTGCGCTTTTTTATCTCCTGAGTGTAGTCTGGGAAGGTCATAACAGTGCCATTGTCCACTTTATAAGGCCCTGTTGAGCGTGCATTCAGAATCAGCAGATCCCTATCCTTGTAATGAAGGACTCTGGCCACTACAGGTCGGGGGGGACGGCCCGGTAAGGGCGGTTGGGCCGGGACCCTGTGGGCCCTCTCTAGAGTGAAGAAGGAGGATAGACCTTCCGGGGCAACGTGTGTCCTGAACCAACTCTCCAAATAGGCTATCATGTCTGTTCCCTCTATTTTTTCGGGCAGGCCTACCACCCGCACGTTATTACGTCGATTTCGACTTTCGGAATTTTCGGCCTTTTTCTCAAGAGTCGCTAGGTGTTCCAACGCATCTTCCAGTTTGCGTTCCACCGTTACCACCGCTGGTTTCAAGTCTTGAATGACCGATTCAGTCTCTTTGACCCTGTCCGCCAACTTTGAGTGGTCTGCTCTCAGGAGTCCCAGCTCCGTCGCGACTTGTGTTATGTCCTGATGGAGGGAGTCCTTTGTCGCTGCTATGGCTTCCAGGATTTGATCCAGGCGTTTTATCAGCCTCCGTTCCGAAATCGTGCCCTCAGTATCATCACCTTAATCCCGGGCGTCGTCATGCTCCACAGCGTCTTCTTTCTTATTCTTTGGTTTCATTGTGAGTTATTAAGTGGCCTACTGCTCCGCGGACTGGTCCCGCTCTGCGCTATCATATCTCCACCAATGTCTGTGCGAGCTAACGTGTGTGTAGTGCTCAACTAGTCGGGTCCATGAATCACACGGCCTGTCGCATCTTAGGCCCGCAGCACTGAGTGGGTCTCACTTACTGTTAAGAACACCGTTTATCGCCCCGCCTCAGTCCCCATCCAGCGGCAGGGTATCTCTAGGCGTGTAGGCTCATCATTGCTCCTTGCGGTGTTTTCGTTGGCCCCAGCAATCTTCCCGCTATCCTGCTCTCCGCCAGCTGCTGCTCCGCTCTCGACGCAATTCTTATGATAGCCCTTCTAAGACATCCGGACCTCCGGACAAGCACTTATTGGATCTCATGTGTCTTAATTCCATTGCTGCCCTCAGAACAGCAGCAGGTTATGTCCTGTCCGGTCGTTGCACGCTCCCTGCACTTCCTCCCGACCTGCATTCATGGCATATCAGGCTCGGCTTTGCACTCTACTACGTCCCGCCGCTGGACGGTGGTATGGCCGTTCCCATCATTCAAGCCCTCCGGTTCAGCACCCCCGGTCCCCGGCCGTGCGGCGCTACAGGCCTGCTCCCGCCCCCACCTCCGTAGCGCCAGGACCAGGCCCGCACCACCCCATCTACCAGGGGTCACGGGAAGACTCCGCCGTCTGCCACACGTCCTCCGGACCGTCTCGTGGGCTCCGCAGTGCTCGTCCCGCTGCACAACACCCGCCGGGTCACAGGGCCTCCCAGCCGGCCCAGCAGAGGGTGCGCGCCGTCCGCTCTATCCGCCCAGGTTTCTTAGCGCCTCCGTAGTTCGCAAGCCACCGCTACTGCACCGCCATGCAACGGCCGCCTTTAGCTGTACGGATGTCTCCACACCCCCAGTCCGCTGTGGTTGCCGTCACTGTGCGATGTTACAGACGCGGTGTACCGCAAACAGCTCGCCGTCCGGTCGCCATGTCAGAAGTTCAGATCAACGCGTCAGCCCATCGTCTATGCTGGTCCGCTAGCCCCAGCATCTATCAAGAGCGTTGACCAAGCAATCGGATCAGCAGGCTGCGTTCCGTGCTCCCTCAGCGCACTCGCTTCGGATACACGTACTATCACAGTAGGTCGGCTCAGCCCAGTCTCCGCAGCCGAGCGCCGCTGCCATTTTGCCGTTCCATCTCTGGCTCTTCCGAGAACATACTTCGCGGCAGGGGCACCCTGGAACCTCCGGAGATCACAGTGGTCGGTAGGAGGGCTTCCTTAGTCGTTCCGATGCTCGTTTTGTTAATTATAGCCGTAGTCCAGGCAGTTTTCAGGATTATAGGCGGGATCGGGCACGGAGCTAGTCGCTCACGCCGCCTCCGCCATCGGCACCCAAGCCACGCCCCCGGGAAGGAGATGTGTTATGATGTAAAATTTTACGATTCTAGATTGTTGGACGTTGAGAGTTCCATGAGAGTCAGTTGGCTCCTGGCTCTTGGGGAGGATCGACGCCTGGTTGTGTGCTGAATAAAGAAGTTGTGTTTAAACCAGATTTTGGCATCTGTGTTGTTACTACGGTGGTACTACACTAACCAATACATATAGACACATGAAATACCCCACCTCACTGATACAAAAACTTAACCTCACACCCTTAACTCCTGTAATCCTCCTTAGCATGGCCAACGTCCCACATCCCAAAAAAAACAGCATCGACATTCAACTCAACTTATCCAAACACTCCCCATACTTGGAAGCTGCTCTTGACTTGCTCTCCATTGCAACATAATGGCCAGAGCTGCCAAATTTGTAGCTGGGGAACCATGTTAGAGCCACGTCATCAGCTCAACATAATGTGATTCTGGGCAAATGCTTAATGTCTCCATGCCTAGTAAAACAGTTAAATTGTCCTTGTCTAATGTAGTTGGTGCACGTGTAAAGCACTCCAATACCTTCTGGTCTAGTTTGTGCTACAAGAAAACCGCACCAAAAAAAATCCCTTTAGCTGGGCATGCCAATATCTACTTCCGCCCTCTCCATCAGTGCTTGGATACACCCAGCTAGAGACACCTCACCGCGCTTCCAAATTGTGCACCAGTAAAATCCTTACTAGATGTTTTCGTACCCCACCGCATAAACACGCTTTTGCAATGCAATAGGTCTCGCATTTACGCAAGTTTAAGCTATTGACATTGTAAATGACAATGCCTTTTATTTTTGTTTTAAAAACGAAAACAAAAATAAAAGGCATTATCATTTACAATGTTAAAAGCTCAAGGTTTTGTATATGCGATACCTATTGCATTGCAAATGCTTGTTTCCTTTGGTCCTGTGCCTTTGGCGGTAACAGGACCAATAATAGCCCACACACTGGTCCTTTCAAACTGGGCCTATTGGCAGTACCAGAGTGCCTGACAGGCCCGTCCAAAACTGCTTTTCAGTCCAAGTAAGCACACTGTGGAACTACAACCACATCCACGTAAGAAAACTAGAAAACCACCTAGCTTTGTGGAAGGAAGTTGAACACGTGTCTTTTTAGAATTTTTGGAAACTAAGTGATATCTGAACATCCAGCAAGAAACCACCAGACGACCTAAAAACTAGTGTACCACAACACGAAAGATGATAATACATCTTCCAGGAGCGAGCTCAATAAAATCAGGTAAAATAATTTGCATGACACATGTTCTATCAAGTGTCAGACATGGCTTTTAACCATGAGCAACAAACCAGCAGGGCACTTCCACCACAATACTTCCACCGCAACACGGTCAGATCACTTCAGTATGTCTTGATTCTCAGTTCTCACTCCTGGATAATGTCCTTCCCCTAAATCAGAATGAGTTGGAAAACTACCAACAACTTAAAAGCAAGGTGGTTCACTGGCTGGCTATGAAAGTTTCCTCCAATATCAGACAGTTTCTCTTTATTATTATAATGACTAGAAGAGTTGGCTGGATAGGGAACCTCCCCAAAAATGTATGAAAGGGGGTGTATTGTTGTAAATTTCTGTAGTACTGGTAGGGCAGGTTTTATTCTGCGGATCTTATGACCAGCTCAGCCATCGTCCGTAGAATTACAGTCTTTGGGTTTCTGTTATAAGCCTGTGATCTTGGAGGATACGAGGTGGGCAGGGCAAATACTGGTCGTGGTCTGGATTCTTATAACTACCAGGGGCAGCATGTCAATATAGCTCTAAGTAATCGCTTTAAACAGGGGCTGTGGAATGAGTCTTTAAATCCGAGACACACAAGAGTCACCAGCCTACTAAGAGACTTGAAAGTGCTAAATTGGAATATTGCGGGGTGGATGGGAAAGTTGATGATGAAGAATGGATTAAGATGATCAACTCCTTCAACATTATTAGCCTCCAGGAGAAGTGGGATATGGAGGGGCTCACTCATTTATGTGGTTACACCTCCTTCATCTCCAAAGCTATTCTCTCCTTTAGTGGGAGATCAAGGGTAGTCTTAATAATGTTTATACAACTGGATCTGACCTGCAAAATGGAAGTGATCACAACTAAATCACCATTTGTTTTCTTGTCCTTCGAAAACAACCTCATGATCCTGTCCATTAATGTGCATAATGCCATCAATGGGAGGAAGGTAAATGAGGTGCTTATGGATCTTAGCAAGTTTTGAAATGATTTTTCTACTACTTGTCCTTCTCTATATATACTGCATTGATGTTAATTGATGATTTTAATATGCACCCTTGCCTGGATTGTAATTTGTATGATTTGTCTGACAATGGCAGCACAGCTGGTGAACCACCTTAAACACACTGAGAAGGTGGATTTTTTAAACAATTTGGTTTTAGACTATAATTTGGTCAACCTGCTTAATAACAAAGTAGTTAACTTGGCAGATGGAATGCGTATTTTTAAAGGAGTTGGGTCAACTGATTTATTTTGCCTTTTTTTACTTTTGTCTTGTTTATTTCCTCTTTGACTGAATTTTGGAATATTCACTGTGATAATAATCCACTCCTGGCCATTTTTCAGTGGGGTATGAACCCTATGGGCACTTGTTCCTTCTTTAAGGAACTAGGTATTCTTAAAAGACCAAGGGCATAGATTAAAAGGAGGATTTTAATTTTGAGTTGTTGTCAACCTGTCAGTCCGTATTGCAGACATGTTCGGATGAGGATGCCCCTGGTGACTCAATTTTGTCTGCATTTGATTCACCGTCTGGATATATTAAATACGCCCTTACTTAAAACGGGTGTACCTCCATCTCCACCTCAGACAAAACCAAATGGTTTGATAAGAACCTGCTCCTTCCAGGTGTCAGTGAGGATGAGGGGAAGGACCCCTAATATTCCCCTGATATTTCTAGCTCTTGTGGTTTTAATTCCATTAAGGACACTGGAGAGCAGTCAATCATTGTCTGCACATATTACATATAAAATGGCAACTAACTACTGAGAAAATGTGTTGCAAGAAAGGAATCAGCACAGGCATATGGCATACTTTGCCTACCATTGAAGAGTGAGCAATGGTCCAAACAGAGACAATACATCTGGCTATGAAGTCTGAGCCCTGGAGGTACCTCATATACCAGGAGATGCATTTCTCAGAGAGCCATATAACGGCTGTGCATAAACATACCATTACAAAAATGGCAAATCACAACAATTGCCATGAGTAGTTTAGGTGGGGTGATCTGTCTGTGAACATACTGAGGGGCAGATTTACAAGCCCCTTGTGACACATTTGTGCTGCCGTTGCGCCACTGCGGTGACGCAGCGGCGGCATAAACCATGCGCCATGTTGCGACTTATTTACAACGTGACGCATCTAAGCAGATGCGCCACGTTGAAAAGCACTGTGCTACATGAAACCTACGTCAGGTTTCATGTGGGCATTCCGTCGCAGGGTGGGCATTCCATTGCAGGAAAACCTCGTAAAACTGACGCAGTGAAATCTATTTCACTGAGTCAGTTTTATGACGCTGCTGCATCAAACCCTTACGCTGCGTAAGGCGTAAGGAGTGACGCTCCACGCTAAGTATGGGCATCCCCTGTGCATTGCTGGACTTGCGACGCGACTCCAGCAATGCGCCGCACTTACGCCACAAGATGCCACACACATCTGCCCATCCTTGAGGCACCGCATTGTAAATTCGACGCATTCGTGGTGGCACAAGGGGAGAATGGCGTGTCGCATCCGTTCTGGCGCATCTCTGCTGTTTTGTAGAGTTGCGCCAGCCATTGTAAATATGCCCATGAGTCTTTAGCCTCTCACTGACAAACCATCCCTAGTTGGTTAGAAGACCAGATGGGACCCGAGGTTCCCACGTTCACTTCATTTTTGGTGGAGCCAAGTCCTCAGCTTATGAGGCACAGCGAACACAATAATAAATCTAATGGTCTCTCTTCCTAGGTCTTGCCTCTCGGTGCATGATGGGACATGAGCTCCCTTCCACATTCAATCATTGACTTCTCTGGAGGCATTATCAAGGGCAGTATACAGGATAACAGAGCAAGTAAATTCCATTGAATATTCAATGTGAGGCCTTTTCTTGCAGGGCTCATCAGTAGAAAAACAAACTATATTCCAGTGGATTTCTGAAAAGTGTTTCACAACGCCCATTTATGAAGTAGGTTAATGCTTTTTCCACTAAACTATAGCTGATAGGTTTACTGAAGTCAGCCTATTTCTTTTGGAGAAGCTTCTGATCAAAGGCTGCACCCTGAGAGCTAAAAAATATTACCAATACTTATTTGAAAGCCATATAGCACCTTGCATGTCTTGATACAGCTACTAGAGTTAATAACAACAAGTCATTGCATTTATATCTTAATGAAAGGAGGTCTTATTGAGAGTAGTGAAGCAGTACTCAAAGGTCATTTATTTAGTGTAGTTTTCTTTATGTCATCATGTTGTATAGCCACATTGATCTAGATCCAGTATCACATGTAGTGATTTCCTAAAATGTCATGGACACCATCAGGCTTAAAGGGTTTTGATCCAATTTACGGTGATGTTAAGAAATTATTCTCAGCCTCTGGTAATTACTCGGAACTAAATCCCTGTCCATTACTTTTTGGTCCACTATGCCACTGATCCAGCGCTGCTCTAAACCAAACCTCCAAACCATCACTATATATCCTAGGAGCTATCACACTTCACTCATCGGTGGGGCCCATAACACCGCGAGTCATTCATTCTCACAAATCACCCTGCTCCCAAGATCAGTGAAAAACAAAGGATGAGCTGCTGGAATAGCGGAGTGTCCTACTTAATTTCTTTATGCAATTCTGTAAGGTTTGTAATATATCTTTCAATGCTTTAACTTTTATCAGTAATATAGGTACAACAGTGCTGTACCTTCAAAATTCCACAGCCTCCTCCCTCTTTTGCCAAAATGATATCAAGAGCAAGTCGATTTTGCATCACCATAGCTCTCACCATTTCTGTGTTTACCATTGAAAATCCCCTGCAGTATCTGTTGATAAATGATCTACTATCGTTGACAACTTCCAAATTCTGTTTGCATTAAAAAATATACCCACTGCTGGTATCAATGCTCCAAAAACATCACCTATTATTTCTATCACACTTTCCCTTCTTCTACGACTTAAAGGTTTTCCTATCTCATGAATTCCATTAGTTCCTCTATCTTCATGAAAATTTTTAGGAAAGACCAGGCCTACATAGCAGGACCCATAACAGTGATTAGGCAATCTATAATAAGCTTTGTTCCCACACAGGATATAGATACCGGGAAAAACTGGATCATTACCTCCTTTAAATCCCCAACCCCCTTTTATAATATATGTATCTTTACATTGACTCGCTCCCACAAAATAATTATCATACACAGTGTTGTCTCTTCGAGTACATCATTTCCCTAATAATGGTGTATCTATATTTATAGCCACATTCACATTATGTCCCTCTATATTATCATGCTCAAATGTCCACATTGTAGATTTAGATTTCTTTGCTTTTTCCTTTCTTTTACATTGGTTTCTCCTTTCCTCTACCATGTCTAAAAAGGCTTTCTTCTCATTTCTCATTTTACAGGTCAAATTATGTTTGAACGCATAGTCATGGGTCAGTTCTTGTGTTTTCCCAAAAATATTCTCCAAAATCTTTTGCAGGTTTGATTTGATTCAATTCAGCCACAACTTTCAATTTTTCAAAAACATCATCAGAATTTGAATAATAATACCCTAATTTACCTGTTTTATTAAACAAACTAGCTAACACACTACATGTAACCCCATATGTTAATGGAAGGTGGTGGTACGTCACACTCTCTGATACAGATGATGGTAATTTCACACAGACATAACAGTCACTGGCCTCCATTGTTCTCACATATTCAGATAATAACTTCGAAAATGTATTCTTGGAGTAATCGCTTATTGAATTATCTTGATGTACTTCAGGTTTATACATATGTATTATTTCACCCTTTGACTCATAGGCCTTTTCTCTCATAATCTCATTTGCCTTTGCTTTTTCAAAATTAGGCCTAAAAGGAATCACAATAGCTAATATCCACCATACCAAAATTAATAACCCTGTACATATTAACCACATTCTACACCATTTTCTAAGAATAGTCCATTTTGATCTTGTTACATCATTAGTAGCCTTTTTTTTTACACAGCATTTTTCACAATCTTTTCTGTCCTTATTTTGCCTCTTTCAAATCTTTCTGCACTTAAAAAGTGCTCTTACCAACAATAAAATTCAACAATCTTGTCCCTTCACCTTTCCCTCACTTTGGTTTCCCAGTTTAGGTACTCCTTTTTCTTTCTTTTGAGTTTCAGTTCACTCACTTTCTTTTTCTCCACTTTGATAATTCAATTTTTTTTGACTGCTATTTACTTCCCTTATTGGAGGCATATACGACCATTCAGGTGACTTGTATTTTTGATTTGGTCTTCTTACACTCTTTGGCCTTTGTACAATCTCTATCTTTTCTCCCAACAACTCCTTTTGACTGGTTATTTCATTTACTTGATCTTCTTGGATTTTAGCTTTATTAACCAGTTTGAATCTCAGTCCATCATTTTCCTTAGGCCAATTATCTCCTTTACATGGTTTCTTGGTTTCAGATTTGACAGTGCTACGTTCCACTCCCCAAGCTCTCTTTCTTGAGCTTCTCCTCAATTGAGTTTCACCCTCACTGTCATCAGACTCAGTTTCGGACTTCTCATCAGTTTCCTTTATGGTGAACTTTATAATGTATGTTTTCTTCACTGAATCTGTTTTCTCTTTGGTCAGTTCTTTCACTCTGTTAGGAACCTCTCCATAGCTGGTACTTGGAAGCTCATCCTTATCGTGAGTTATTTCCTTTTCACCAGTTTCAGGATTTCTGTTCCTGCTTTCAGAGCATTCAGACTGTCTTTCAGTACTTATCTGACTACCAGTTTTGTCTTCACTTTGATCAGTGTCCACACTGGTATCAGACCTTACCAAATCTCGACGTTCAGGTCGATCATCAGACTTTGGTATTTTGATGACTTCACTTTCTCCTTCAGACGCAGAGCTTGCATCTGATATTTCCAGATGTCGACGAACAGGTCGAGCTTCAGTACCTGGAATTTTATCTGGTTCACCTTCGGAATCTGAGTCAGTTGTGCTTTCAGCTTGATCCTGTGGATTTTCAGGCTCAGGCACACGGATGGTGTGGCTGGCATGCACCCATCTCGTTACACCAGCACACTTAACTGCAGTTGTGCTAACCAGAATGACTTGTCTTGGCTTCTGCCAACGAGGAACTAGGCAGTTTCTTCTCCTGTGTACTTTTATCCGAACCCAATCTCCAGGGACTAGATCATGAGCTGGATGTTTCTCTTTCGAGTTTGCCTCAGTTCCCACCTGATGGAACACAGAAGTTACCATGTCAGACAGGTTTTTGCAGTAATCCAGTATGATATCATCATTAATAGTCAATAATATCAACTGGCACAATTGCTTGTCTCATCACTCTTCCCATCAGAATCTCATGTGGAGTCAATCCTGTCTTTTTATCAGGTATGCTCCTTGGGTTCATCAGAACAAGCGGCAAAGCATCAGGCCATTTCAGTCCAGTGGCCAAACACATTTTTGCAATTCTGTTCTTTATGGTTCCATTTACTTGCTCAATTACCCCAGAAGCCTCTGGTCTGTAAGCACAATGTAATTTCTGACGAATGTCCAGCACTTCACAAATCATTTGCATTAACTCATTATGAAAATGAGTCCCACGGTCAGTCTCAATTGTTTCCGGTGAAACCAAAGCGTGTAATGATTTCTCTTAACAATAATTTTGCAACAGTCATTCCATCATTCCGTCTGGTAGGGAAGGCCTCCACCCACCGGGAAAATAGACAAATGATCACAAGTACATATCAAAGCCAATTAAAGCCGATTACAGGGTGGCAACTCGACAAAATCCAATTGCATTTGTGTAAATGGACTCCCTCCCGTCCAATGGTTCCCAAACTCACAGCTGTTTTTCTTCTTGGGTTTATCTGCTGGCAAACAAGACATCGCTGACAAAGCCTCTCAGCGATCATCCTGAACTTGGTATTATACCATGTCTGCCTAAACCTCCTGATCATTGCATCCCTCCCAACATGGTACACTCTGGCCATATTAGAGATCATGCTATCAGGCATTACTGGTCTTTTATCTTTATAAACCCAAATTTCATCCTTT